>NC_139220.1:155854727-156467227 GCF_055691185.1 Crinia signifera
ACTTGCAACAGAAAAGCTCCAAATTGTATAAAATAGTTTTTTAAGCACACATAAAATATCCACAAACAGATAAGAATTGAGGTAGACTAGCCTGTCACCCTTTAGATGGGTTAACAAATAAATTTAGAAAAAAAACAGCAAGTTGTACAATAAGCCACAGGCGTCCCTGCAGTAGGGCTTTACCGTCTGTCAGGTTCAAGCCCCGTGGTCCCTTCAACCAACGCATCTCAAAACTTTGTATCTATTTCAAGGTGTATTTAGGGGCTGTTTATACCAGTTCTAAACAGTCAAATGAAAAACCTATTTCTAGACATGGAGCATATCCTACCTATTAAAGGTGTGCCATCAACCTAAAAACATATACAAATCCACTTAATTTTGTGCAGATACTTAAGTCCATGTCTGTGATGTCACTTCTGTATCAAATCCCGGAAGTGTGGTCCGCTATTTGCATTCTATGATTTGGTTCATTCCTGCGGTACTTCTTATCGGCTCACAGTCACACAGTGATACCCATACCAAAGGGACTACTAAGCGCTGCTTAAGTGCACTGTAAAGGTTTATTCTTCTTTTCAGTTCTATATCCTGAAGTAAGCTGCATACTGTATCCCTCAGCAAACTGTACTGGGGCCAGATGCTGCCACAGCTGGACATAAATGTTTGAGCGGCCCCTGCTCGCATTCCCACCATGGCTCTTTTTAGATAAACCTCAACACCAGTTGGATAATAAGGACAAAAGAGCACACCTAATGTGATCATTGTCTGTGTAAGGGGCAAAACTACTGCCGGTATTAATTGTAAGGGGCTCAACTATGGAAATTAGGTGTAAGGAGCAGAAGCACTGTGGTCATTAAGTATAAGGGGCAATATTACTCCGGACATTATATGTATAAGGAGCACTACTTCTGCATACCTCCCAACAATACTCTGCTCCTGGACTTCCATCTTTATGTATGATTACCCTCATCTGTGGGGAATAGGTAAATTGCTAAGAAAGGTGCTTCAACACAGGTGATGGCAATTATAAATTAAGAGGGAAGTCCAGGAGCAGAGAAATGTGTCCCTCCTGGAGAGGGTCATGTTGGGAGGTATGCTTCTGTGCAGTGGCGTAACAATGGAGGGTGCAGGGGATGCAGTTGCTATGGGGCCCGGAGGCTTGGGGGGGGCCGAGGCCAAGCTAGCAATCCCCTGCACCCTTTTAACTTTTTTTTTTTTAATAATGCCGCAGGCAGTGGCAGGCTGGCAGCACATGCTCCAGCTTTACATCCTGCAGCTACCTCTTACCTCCCCCTGACCCTTCTCTTCCGGGGGTTAACGTCACTCTCTAGTGACCTATTACATCCTGCAGCTACCTCTTACCTCCCCCTGACCCTTCTCTTCCGGGGGTTAACGTCACTCTCTAGTGACCTTCCCCAGCGCGCAATACAAAAGCCCTGACCTGTCAAGCTCCGGCGCTGATTACACGAGACAAGTGTGGACGGAGTGTAGTGTGCAGACTCAAAGCAGCGGTAAGTCGTTCCGGCAGTGTACTGCAGGGATTTGGGCAGTGTGGTAACAGAGACCCAGCAGGATAAAGACTAGGAGGAGCTGTGACCTATTGCTGCCAGAGGTATCCTCTGGGAGGAGGGTGGGGAAGGTACATAGCAGCACCTGTACTGGGTAGGTAGGTGGTAATAAATATGTACTGGGTAGCAGCACCTGTACTGGATGGGGGGTGATTAAAAGGTACAGAGTGGCACCAAACTATTTATGGCATGGTCTCTGTCTGTCTTTCTTGAACTCTCTTACTGACTCCCTCTATCTGTAGCTCTCTCCCTCGCTCTTTCCCCAGCTCTCTGCTCACTCTCCCCCTGTCTCTCACTGGCATGCTCTCTCCCCATCTATTGCTGGCACGCTCTCCCTGACAATCTCTCACTCATACTCGCCCCCTACCTTTCTCTCTTGATCCCCCTTTCTCTTTCTCCCTATTTTTGTATCAACCCCCCCCCCCCCCACGGACATTGTAGTGACAAAAGGTGTGTGGGGGGGCCCTTCCAAGATTTTGCTATGGGGCCCACGTCATTCTTGTTACGCCTCTGCTTCTGTGGGCATTGTTTATAAGAGGCACTACTGTGTGGTGTAATATGAATCAGGAGTACTACATGTGGTGTAAAGTGAAAAAGATTGTTCTACTGTGTGGTGTCATTTTAATTTGACATACTATTGTGTAGATGTGACCTTTCCGTGTGAGACTACACCCTTTTTTTGCAGCAAAGTTGCACACTTTCACTTTTATTAAGTATAAAAGATATATGACAAAATCTATAATCACTTACCAATAAAATTGAGCACAGTCCGGCCAGGCCCATAGAGACTCCTTCATTATCAAGAATGATGTACATCTAGTGCTTTTTACAACAACCATGTTTAACTGGTCAACATTCTTTATTGCAGGTCTCGTCCTCTCAAGAACACGAACCAGACTATATTGGTTGTAGGTGGAGTTCAATGGCTTAACTCAGATCATTTGCAGATTATTCACAGAGTGCTGAACAGGTACATCTCATATTAATTGAGTTGGATAATTCTGGTTTATGCTCATTGTAATTCGACAACACTTTACCATTTCCTAGATTATAGCAGGATTGTAAACTTTCCCTGAATGCAGGCAAATGGAAAATACATGGTGAATCTCAGTTAAGACCAGATAGAAATTTAATTTAAACAATATCACTCAGAATGTGCCTCTGAGTGATATCATTTGCAATATTGTCTATTGTGTACACTCAATATCACTAAAGGTGTGCGCTCCCATGCATCATTAACAATGATTGATGTCTTCCAAACATGCCGGTCATATAGCCAAACAACCTTCCTGTTCTGTGGTTCCCAGTGAAGTCATGGAACTATATCAGTGGCCTATATCATTCAGTGTATACACACAATATTGGGACCGGTGGCCACGGACGATATTGTTAATTATATCGGCCATGACCCCCATCGTGAAGTGTTTATGAGGCTTAACCCTTAGAGTGCCAAGAGAATTTGTCAAAATAGGTGTGAATATTGCCAAGCAAATCTTTTTTTATTAAACCCTTTGAGTGCCAACGTTGCTGTGAGAGATCCTCAAAATATCCGCTAAAAATGCCAGCGTTGCTCACAGCCACTGTTATTTTTTTGGGTGCAATGTTTAACTAAACTTCAATTACTTGACTTGGCTGTATTTGTATTTACTTATACTAAAAGAGCAGTCGCTGTGAGCGATGCTGGCATTTTTAGCGGAGATTTTGAGGATTGCTCACAGCAATGATGGCACTGAAAGGGTTAAGTATGCTTTTTCATGCATACATCGTTTCCAACATATCGAGCGCAAATGCTTCCAAATGTAAACAATCCCCTTTGTGTTTAATAACATAAATTATTTGGACAAAGTCAATTTTTATATTTTTTTTACGCATTACACTCGCCAATACCAAAATACAATACCAAAAAGAGAATGTTTTTGATGAATTGTTAGTAAAATGTTTTATTTATTAAAGAATAAATACAGACAGAATATAGTTTAGCTGTTATTACAAAGATGAAGTCTACATATTATAATACTAAAACTTGTTGTTTAAGAGTAAGAAACCCTGTAATTAGAGACTCAAGTAATGCTAATAAGCAGACTACAGAAATGCCAGGCAGGTTCCTGATCTTGGAATGTGTCACATACTAAAACATTATAGATGGAGATTGATTGGAAAATGCTGCAATCAGTGGAGCACACACAGGAAATACCCAGGTGCAGCCAGGTTTGGTTTCCATAAAGCGACAAACTGCGAAGATATAGTTACAGGTTGTATGTTTTTTTCCCTTGGACTTATACTCTATATGCAAGGTCTCTATTAATATGCTAATGCATGCTAATGCATTCCTCTGGTGTAAGACTACTAATTTCCCCCTGGTCTTTTCAGTGCCTTGTGAGGATATAAAAAATATTATTCAATGACAGTGAGGCAACTTTTGATATTATAATTTAGTGCTAATGGCGTCTGTAAGTAGTAGAACATTTTTAGGGGCCTGTTTATCAAAGTTATGATCCCTTAAATCATTTTTAAGCAGATTCTACATGATTTAACCCCTTTACCATTGAGGGCTTTTTACACCCATGTGCAAAGACCATTTTTCAACATTTGAGTACATCACATGAGAATTATACCTTGTTTTCAGAAGACTTTGAATTTTTACAAAATACCATTAGTCTTTCTGCTTCTAACATGTGATATCATTTGTTTCTAAACATAACAAAGAAATACGCTTGGTTCTTCCTTCAGTGACTATCCAAATTAGAACAATATAAACAATCAGGATATTCATGTGCATTTTTCACAACCAAAAAATTCCTTCACTTGGAAAGGATAATGAAATTAATGGATTTATTAAATTTTATTGTCTCATTTCCCCTATCTCAGTGTAAATGCTTATACAATGCAGGAACAACGGATAGCCCAACAATGTTGACTCTTTTTAAGCAAGACAACCTACCTTACCATGTTAATTGAGGGAAACATTATTTGAGACAGTATGAGGGAGATTTTAGTATTATCCATCTCCCCATCTGTCGGAAAAGTAACTTTTTGTGTAATGTATAAATCACTGTCCCCTCTTTACAAACAATGGTACCCCTGCCCCTACAGTAAGGGCACCAGAATCCATGGCAAACATAATTTTTGTCAGAGGCGCTGCGGCGCCACCGCAGCAGGTGTCCGGGCATCCTTAGAAGGGTGTCCCGGGCACTTCCGCCCAGCGGTGCGCAGGCCACCACGTCACTTCCGCCTGGCAGGGGCACATCATCGCCAGGCCGGGTCAAGCACAGGGAGCCCTCGGCGTCCCCAGGCAAAAAGGGGATGCTGGGGATTACGTCGCCCGGCGGTTACTAAGCAACCAGGCGACGCCGGGCGGTGCACGCCCAGCCAGCTGACGGTGATTTTAATCACAGTGGGCTGGGCACACGGCAGGGGCTGATTGGCTGGGCTATCCCTCTTAAGGGATTCAGCCCTGGTCAGCCCCGCCGGTGATATTGCTCTGCACAGAGCCTTAACGCTCTTTCCTGTTTGGTCCTGCATGATTTGTCCCGGTCTTCCAGTCCTGTGTCCAGTCCTGCTTCTTTCTGGGTCCTGTCACCATCCAGCGGCTGTCCAGGTCCAGCCTTGGTCCAGTCCTTGTCCAATCCTGGTCCCGTCCTGCTCTGGTCCTGCCTGGGTCCAGTCCCGGTCCAGTGGTGGTCCAGCTTGCCTTCAGCTGTTGCCGGTCCCCGGTTCCAGCGTCCTGCTAGTCTCTCTGGATCTATCATCTGCAAGTTTTGGTCTCAGTTTCCTGCCTCTCATCTGTGTCTCCTACGCCCATGGTTCAGCTCCCGTGCCTGGTCCAGTCCCACTTGTACCATCAACCCTGGGTTACGTAAGTGCTCCAGTGGAGCCTGGTCATTTACTACCCTTCACCCGGCGGCTTGCTGGCTTCATTAGTTTTTTCGGCTGCTAAGCCTGTTGTTTAATTTGGGGGTTCTGGAATTCGCCCCGCCGTGGGCTTAGCCTGTCTCCTTCTCTGGTGGTTACCAGTTCCTTTCTTTCAGTTACCCATTGCCCATCATTTTAGTTTCTTGTTAGGCAGGGCTTCCCCGTTCTGTCCTGGTTTATGCTTTGGAGATTGGCTTCCTAGTTCTTGTTGCCTTTTGTATGGAGATTCCACGTATCTGTCACTTGTGCTTGCAACTGGGTCGCATTCCCATCTTTGGCCAGGTGCCGGCAGATAGGGGTTTATTTTCAGTTAGGCCTGTTAGCTAGAGTATCCTCTTGAGCCACCTCTGATGATCACTTATTCTTTGTCCTTCCATAAGACCTAGCTGCATCGGGGTTGAAGCTGGCCTAACTCGCTCCTTCGAACGCGGCGGCCACAGGTGAAGCCTAGTGTTCGCAGGGGGTTGTCATCTGCCTGAGGTGCTCAATAGAGTTAGCGTAGGGTTCGCCGTGGCCGTCCTAAACAGTGGTCCCGGCCACGGGCTCACGCATGACCTCCGGCTCTCTGCTTCCTGTAGTTACATCCAGCACTCAGGCGGCAATCCTAACAATTTTTTCCATATGTTTTTCCTTAGCACAGGTATTTCGCAGGTGATCCCCAGACAATATTGTAGCAAATAAGGGTCTGCATTAGTTGTAAAAAATCTCCCTCTTTTAAATATGGTTGACTCCACTTGTACAGATGTCATTACTTTGGTGATAGAGTTCCCTCCATGTACAGTATATGTACACATCAATATATTGGCCCTTATTCTGGTTCACTCGCAAAGGCAAAATCCTACTCAAATGGACAAAACCATGTGCACTGCAGGGGGGTCAGATGTAACTTGTGCAGAGAGAATTAGATTTTGATAACAGATTATCCTCAAGACCATCCGTATCCCTTTCCATACACATAATGTCACGATCGGAATAACTAAAAGCTTACATTTACCATCCAAATGCATGCTCAGACTGTTCCAGCGCTCAAAGCCTGAATGCCATTTATATGCTGTAAGCGCGCCGTTTGCCACACAGCATCTCCATTGACTCTCTGCTGTCTTCATGGTGCTATAGCATATAGGCTGCTCAGGATATCCACTCTGTTCTATATGGTGGTGTGTTCTGTCCTCTGAGGCCTCTGGTGCTGCTGCCATTGCTGTAGGCCTCTGTCATGCTGTGTCAAACAGCATTTCCCACCATACCTTGTGGTTGTTTAGGCTTTGTTCCATGTTACAGCTACTGAGATTCTGCTCCACTTAAAGAGTCCTGCACCTTTTTCCACCCAGTGGTGCCACCTGACTCTGGCAATGTCTTAACATCAGTGTTCCTAAATTGACTCCTGCTACCATCAGTGTTCCTGCATCAACACCTTCTGCTACCAACAGTGTTCCTACGTTGACTAGAGCTAGCATCAGTGTTCCTACGGTGCATCGACTCCTGCTACCACTGGTGTTCTTAAGTCGACTCCTTCTACCATTGGTAGACACATTGACTCCAATTGGCTACATTAACTCCAGCAACCAATGGTGTTCCTACATTGACTCCTGGTACCATCAGTGTGCATACATCAACTCCAGCTACCATTGGTGTCCCTACATTGACCATCAGCATTCAATTTATCTCTTGGCCTTCCTTGGTGCTCTACTCCTCACATTCATCTAATCATCCTCCAGTCAGAACAGATTGTATCTTCACTCCAAGTGGTTAGCTGTTAATTTACCATCTCTACATCTTGCCAAAGACTGTACCATATTGATGCCATACTACCTCTGACAGCATACTTCGTTTACCACTATACCTGAAGAACTTTTACTGCATGTACTGTATACCACTGTGACATGCTCCTAAAGATATTGAGTTGTGATACTGAATTTGCACATAATAAAACCCTTGAAGTTTTACCTTGGTTTTGTGGTGGTTACGCCCTTGGGCGCATGCGCAACATCTTGGTTGCATTCCAGAAACACTATCCAACCTCCCAGGTTCACATATACCTCTGCCCATATTCCTGAGGCTTCCATAGATCAGCCTCAACCCCCAAGCTTGATACATGGCCCCTGTTACGGGAATGACTGATAAACTTCATCTGGCATGCATCAGGTCAACATGGTCAAAAGGTGGACACAATCAAAAGGTCAACATGGAAAAAGCCCACCATGAGTTTGCAACCCTTTTTTCATGTTGACCTTTTCATTTTGTCAACCATTCCACCATGTCGACAAAATGCATGTTGACTTTTTGCCTGTCGACCTTTTGAATGTTGACCTAGACACTGTCAATCTAAAAAATCATCCCCCCACCTATCTGCTCAGCTGTTCTCGGCACTTGTGTTCCACCAGACCATTAGTCATGCAATGACACTTCCTAGCAAAGATGTCTCTTCTCAATGTGTGTCCACCCAATGCAGTGTCTTATTCCCCTCTCAATTGTATGGGAGGGCCAAGCTGTCCCCTTGTCCCCCTGTTCTGATGTACCTGGTCTAGGGATAACAAAAGAGATGCAAGACCTTTCTATCAGGGCTACTGAACCTATTAAAGTAACAAAGGCCCTTATTTTGATCTGAGCGGTACGGACCGCGTGCGGCCGTACCGCCGATGTTTACACTCTGCACATGCGCAGAGGTCACTCTGCGCATGTGCAGGGGAATTCGCCGAGTAAAAAATTTAGACGCCGCAAAGGGGGCGTATAGGGGTGTGAGGGGCTTAATAGCCTCATTACCCTATGTATACGCCCAGCGTTTCATGGGCGTTCCCATGCAAACGCGGGGCGTATGCATGGTAATGAGGCTATGACGCCAGTGATGGGGGCGGAAAGCTGACATCGCCGGATGTCAGCTGCCCGCCCCAATACAAGCTTTCACACGGACGATTGTCCGTGTGCTCTAAGCTTGCGTGAGCGGGGGGAGCGTGCGGCCCTGCCTTCGATGGTCATCGACCATCGAATGCAGGGGGCAGCTCCCAACATGGTGGAGGCGTACGCCCCGCCATTTTCATGCGGATCGGCAGCCGTCCGTGTACGGACGGCCGTGCCGATCCGTCTTGTAGGCGGGGATTCGTCTGGTGCGGTCGGAGCCGCATATGCGGCTCGACCGCACCAACCAGAATAAGGGCCAAAGAAAGGGGGCAGCTTCAATTTGCTATGCAGGAGATACTGTAGGTATTCTAGAAAAATATTTTCAAATTTGTTGATGTTATTGCCGTGTACACTAATCCGATACAATTTAGCCCTTTGACATAAATAAGATCACACATTCTTAGGCTGCAGGCTGCAAATAATGTATACCATCCTACTTTTTTTGTTGCAGAAGGCTTTTTACATTTATGTATATCATTCTCAGTGAACTTTTTGCGAATTATATGATTTATTAGTATTAAAATCTAATAGCACCTAAATAGCATATTATAGCCATACAGAAATATAATACAGCATTGTGTTAGTTATAGTGCAATTACTTCTGCATTCACAAAAGTACATCTTTCTAAATCTTTAATCCCAAAAGAACCACATCTCATGAATCATAATTGCTCTTTTTATTTGTATGCGTTTAAGTAAATGTGTTATGGTTTTCGCCTGGGCTCTGGGTGATACGACAGCTGGCAGGAGGAAAAAGGTCAGGCGTGAGCCCGCAGCTGGGACCGCTGTTTAGAACGGCCACAGCGAAACCTACACTGACTCTGTTGAGTCCCCCGGGCAGATGGAATACCCCTGCAAGTGCTAGGCTTTGCCTGTAGCCGCCGCGTTCGACAGAGCCAGTTAGGCCGGCTCTGACCCCGATGCAGCCAGGTGTTAGGTAAAGACAAGGAGTGAGCGATCGCCAGGGGGTATCTCAAAAGGACCGTCTAACTACAGGGCCTAGCTGGGAAGAGACCCCTAACTACCGGCACCTGGCCAAGAACGGGGAACGGCGACCCAGTCGCAAACACAAACAAGGAAATAGGGAATCTCGGAACAGGGACACCCCGAGACTGTGATTCCCCAAAACAAGGAGTAGCTAGAAGGGAAATACCCCTGCCTACCCAACGCTAAGGTGACAGACAATAACCAAAGAGGAAGGACAACAGAAATGATACCGCAAAATAACAGCGGACCCACGGAGGGGTACAGCCACGGCGGGCCGAAGATGGTATAAGGAATAACCAGCAGGCTCCAACGGAGCATTTACGTGACCCACAGGCAGATAGGTAACGGGGACAGGTGCAGGCTCTGGCCCAGGACAGGATGATGATCCAAGCAGGCTGGGAGACAAGAGAGCAGGAGTATACACCAGGACACTTCAAAGACTGGAGCAACAATGCTCCGGGGACCGGGTAATCAGGCTTATGCTATTACTAGCAAGGAGCTGAGCTGCAGAGGATATATCCTGGGATCCAAACAGGAGACTGGAACAAGGGACCAGGAAGCGTGGCTAGGAGCAAACAGAAGTTCCCTGCAAATGCAGCAGGAACTTAAACAGAAAGCTATCACTGGCAGAATACTGCAGGTGAGCCTGCCCTATAAAGGGCTCAGGTGATTAACTACACCTGAAGATTCAGGGAGCTCCCAGGCTAGTGCTTGATTAGCTTAATATCTCACAGCCTAGTGAATAAACTAAGCTCCCAGAACACAAAGCTGTAATGGCAACAGACCTGCCACTGGAGGTCACCAGTGAGTCAAAATGCCAAACAGAAACTGACAGAAAACAAAACAGACTGGTTCCTGACAGTAGTCCCCCCCCCCCCCCCTTGAGGAGGGGTCAACAGACCCCAAAATCCAGACCTCCAAAAATAAATGTATCTGGATTCTGGATAACGGGGCAAAGGCAACAGAAAGGTGAACACAAGCTAAAACCACGGCTTGTCTCAGTGCCCCCCCTTGAGGGTGACCACAGGGCACAACCAAAAAGACAAACAAGATGATCCAGGAAAGCGGAAAAAGATTAATGCTTCTTCTTTTTCTTTTTTCTAGCTTTTGATGGAATCAGCAGTTTAAGGCCCCACACATTATCAGATCTGATGGTACCTTCTATCAAATCACAGCTATGGGTTACCAAATCAGAAACAGAGTTGAAGTCTCGATCTGAGGAGATCATGAGAGTCTTTTTAACAGATGGAATCTCAGAAAGGGAAGAATGTCTTAATTGGCCATAGGCAGAACTCTTATTGGATTCCCCAGACCCAGAATTACAGGTACCAGATGTGTCCAAAAAATTTTTGTCAGGAGTCAGTGAGACAAAACCAATAGCTAAACTCCTGGATTCCGGACCAAGCGATGAGGCAGAAGAACGAACAAAAAGAGACTGTGAGTCTCCAGAAGCCAGGTCCTTAAGCCCCTGGCTTATGCTGGGCACCACATTTCCAGGAGCTGGTGGAACCCCATCCTTCTTTTTGGGACTGAACTTCTTAATAACTGCATCACAGAAAGAAGATAGATCTCGGATACAAGGGTCACCAGCATTGATCCGCTCGTAGGCCCATGTCTGAGGTCTACCCCTAAAGGCAGAAATGATGAGGTCTACAATGTTAGCCCAAGTGACCCCTGAAGATGGTCCAGATTCAAACAGGGAAACAGTGTCCAACCAGGGCAATAAAATGGGCAAGATCTCCATCAAACACGATGGACGTAGGGACATCCACCTCTGGGACCTCAGAACTGGAATTCTCTATGGGAACAACAACCTTGGGGGCTAAGATTTCTGAAGCCTCCCGAGAGGCTGGCAAAACCGAAACACTCACCGGGTTTGCAGCCATCAAGACCCTTGCTGAGGCTGTGGTCTTTGGGACCTCAGACAAGGATATGGCCACCCCTTCCGGGGACACAGCTTCTATGATACCACTTGAGACTAGATGGACTGAGTCCCCTTCCGGGACCGGACTGGCAGAGTCCCCCTCAGGGACCGGACTGGCAGAGTCCCCCTCAGGGACCGGACTGGCAGAGTCCCCCTCAGGGACCAGACAGACTTGCCCCCCTTCTGGGGCGAAACAGACTTGCCCACCTTTTGGGGCGAAACAGACTTGCCCACCTTCTGGGGCGAAACAGACTTGCCCACCTTCTGGGGCGAAACAGACTTGCCCACCTTCTGGGGCGAAACAGACTTGCCCACCTTCTGGGGCGAAACAGACTTGCCCACCTTCTGGGGCGAAACAGACTTGCCCACCTTCTGGGGCGAAACAGACTTGCCCACCTTCTGGGGCGAAACAGACTTTTGGGCCCCCACTCGGGGCTACGGCCTTTGGGCCCCCACTCGGGGCTACGGCCTTTGGGCCCCCACTCGGGGCTGCGGCCTTTGGGCCCCCACTCGGGGCTACGGCCTTTGGGCTGAACACTTTTCGCACGGTTTTTAGGAAACCCGGAAGATCCCTTAGGATGGGATCGTCAGACTCTATGAGAGGTTTAACCCACTCCAAAGCTCCTCCTCTAAAGCATGATAAGAGATAACGGACAGCAGAAGCAGGAGTCATCTTCACATTATGTGAGAAGTCCATTCCAGCGAGGAATTGCTGAGCAATTGGTCGGAGCTGGGCCAAATCTCCATCGAAGTATGGAGTGTTAGGAGTATCATCAGACACGCCCGGCGGGCCTTGGGCATCAAATTGGCTCGACTGACCTCGAGCACCACAAACGTTCAATGAGCCCCAAGCGCCCTTGCCGCTAGATGAGCCCCCGGCATCGGACTCGCCTAAGGAGACCGGGACTCCTGGATCCACAACCTCAGAGGCAACTCCGAGAACCCCAAGATCGGGGAAGATGTCACTAGAAATCCCGGCTGAGACTGATGTCAGGGATTCTTTTTTCGGAGTTATGCCTCCCAAGGCCTCATCAGGAGCAATGACCTCCATAACTCCATGTGGGGTTAAGTTCCCCAAGACCCTCTTAGGGGTGATGGCTTCAAGGACCCCCTCTGGGATTATGCCGCTTGAAGCCCCTTTTGAGGGAAAAACCTGATACTCCTCTACGGGACTTAACAGTTCCAATGTTGAAAGAACGTTGATCTCCCTGACTGGAAGATTAGTATCTAACGTCTTTCTGTCTGGAATCTTTGTGGATGAATTCCACATTCCCGTCTGATTCCGTACCTCAACATGGGGCGCTCTAGTCTTAGGACCCCAGTTGTAAGTCGGAGCGTTACGTATGTGGGGTGTGTGGTCAGGCTCCTCCTGCTTAGAGGAGATAGGCATAGATGTAATCTCCTGATACCACTTGGATTGAGGAAAACCCTTCCCAGTACCACCACCAGGTCTGCGCAATTCGCAATACTGGAGAAAGTGGCCTGATTCCCCACAATACAGACATAGGTTAAAGTCTTTACGCCGTCGCCGCTCTTCTGGTGTGAGCCTTGGCCGTAAAAAACTTCTATGTCCCTTCTGAATCTCCTGATCTGAAGTTTGACTGACTACCCCCTTAGCCAGGGTCTCCCTAGGAGCTGGTTGAGCCCCAAAAACCTCAGACAGATCCAGGAAAATTTGGGTTAACAGATCTTGCAATTGCAGAAATGACTGCTGCAGACCCTTAACCCGCTCAGGTTTTAATTCTGTAAAGGCCGTATTTAAGGCCATCAAGGAAGCTTGCAAGGCCTGCATGATTAAGTACAGCAATGAAACAAACAGACCAGACCAACTGGGCAAGCTGAATAAAGCAAAACCCCGTAACGGGCAAAATGCGGGAAGAAAAAAAAATCTTAATATGGACAAATCTATAAGTCCCGCTACCAATCAAAAACACCCAAATCACCTTGAAACAAAATTTTATATATGCATGTATACCTATGACT
This sequence comes from Crinia signifera, assembly GCF_055691185.1. Lineage (NCBI taxonomy): Eukaryota > Metazoa > Chordata > Amphibia > Anura > Myobatrachidae > Crinia > Crinia signifera. The sequence goes on from NC_139220.1 coordinate 155,867,994, forward strand.
ACTGTGAACACATGCATATATCGGTATGGCCAGTGATAATGTTATGGTTTTCGCCTGGGCTCTGGGTGATACGACAGCTGGCAGGAGGAAAAAGGTCAGGCGTGAGCCCGCAGCTGGGACCGCTGTTTAGAACGGCCACAGCGAAACCTACACTGACTCTGTTGAGTCCCCCGGGCAGATGGAATACCCCTGCAAGTGCTAGGCTTCGCCTGTAGCCGCCGCGTTCGACAGAGCCAGTTAGGCCGGCTCTGACCCCGATGCAGCCAGGTGTTAGGTAAAGACAAGGGGTGAGCGATCGCCAGGGGGTATCTCAAAAGGACCGTCTAACTACAGGGCCTAGCTGGGAAGAGACCCCGAACTACCGGCACCTGGCCAAGAACGGGGAACGGCGACCCAGTCGCAAACACAAACAAGGAAATAGGGAATCTCGGAACAGGGACACCCCGAGACTGCGATTCCCCAAAACAAGGAGTAGCTAGAAAGGAAATACCCCTGCCTACCCAACGCTAAGGTGACAGACAATAACCAAAGAGGAAGGACAACAGAAATGATACCGCAAAGTAACAGCGGACCCACGGAGGGGTACAGCCACGGCGGGCCAAAGATGGTATAAGGAAAAACCAGCAGGCTCCAATGGAGCACTTACGTGACCCACAGGCAGATAGGTAACGGGGACAGGTGCAGGCTCTGGCCCAGGACAGGATGATGATCCAAGCAGGCTGGGAGACAAGAGAGCAGGAGTATACACCAGGATACTTCAAAGACTGGAGCAACAATGCTCCGGGGACCGGGTAATCAGGCTTATGCTATTACTAGCAAGGAGCTGAGCTGCAGAGGATATATCCTGGGATCCAAACAGGAGACTGGAACAAGGGACCAGGAAGCGTGGCTAGGAGCAAACAGAAGTTCCCTGCAAATGCAGCAGGAACTTAAACAGAAAGCTATCACTGGCAGAATACTGCAGGTGAGCCTGCCCTATAAAGGGCTCAGGTGATTAATTACACCTGAAGATTCAGGGAGCTCCCAGGCTAGTGCTTGATTAGCTTAATATCTCACAGCCTAGTGAATAAACTAAGCTCCCAGAACACAAAGCTGTAATGGCAACAGACCTGCCACTGGAGGTCACCAGTGAGTCAAAATGCCAAACAGAAACTGACAGAAAACAAAACAGACTGGTTCCTGACAAAATGGATAACTAGTTAACATAGACACTTTACTGATTACAATTAATTACAGCAGTATTGAGCTTATGTATAGAGAACAATTGCAAGTTATAATTACCAATGTTATAGTAGTTAATTTATGTTAAAGATAATTACCATTCAGAAATGTTAGAAATAATTCATAAGTGAATGGATATAAAATGAGTGTTAAGATTGTAAATTAATTACCATTATAGATCAGTTTTGTATGCCAACGTTTCAGATTGCATTTATCATTAGGGATCTGCTGGAAAATGCAATAAAAGGCAGTTGAAACATATAAAATTTGGTTCTCTTTGAGTATCCAATAGTGAATTTCAGAGAGTCTTATTGTCAAATTATCACCAAATCACAGTATGAAACTTTTTAAGTACAGTAGTCTCTTATTCTTTAATTACGTAATTCTATGTAACATACTGTAGTTGTGTTTTTTTAATTAATAAATGCTTTTAAGCATATTCTCCATCATTAAAGGTTTCATATGCTCTTTATATATTAGTCTGCTAGATTGTGCGTATTCCACATGCGCGGCTCGACAAATCCATCAGGCTTTCAGCCCTTCTGGCAGTGTTGCCTAATAGGTAATGCTTATTTTCTATCTATAAAGGGTACACATAGCCATATCAGAAGTACCACCACATGTGGACATTTCACAGTTTGGGCCAGATGTAACAAGCTTCAGAAAGTGATCAACAACAAGCCTTTAACATGGCAGTTAGGAGCTGATTGGCTGGTTGTTATCACTCTCCATTTTATCACTTGTTAAAGCTTTTGGCCTAAGCATCCAAATCTCTACAACCAACACTGAATTAATTTTAAGTTAGGGTTATCGAAGATGAATAAATATGATTTGATCCAGATAAATGTCTTTTATTATTGCTAAAAGCAAACAGCAGATGAAAATACACTTGTTGGAAATCTAACAATATTCAAATCGATGCCTTTTGTTTTCTTAGGGAAAATCTATTAGATATTTTGGTAATCGTAAAGTCTATAGGGATGGGATTCCATTTACCAGTGCATGGCATTCGTTCCTTATCACTTGTAAGTATAAAATATCATGATTTCATAAATTTTTCATGATCATGTTAAAAAAGAGTGATGACCGAATGCATGCAGGTTCATCTATTTCTCCTTTTTTCACTTTGACCTACACATGTTTGGCAAATTGTAGACTTTAGGTAACACTGATGTTGTTAAAAGTATATGTAGTTGGGATCCTGACAGTCAGAAGGCCGACAGCAGGAATCAAGATCCTGATGGTCAGTAGACTCCTTCTCCCTAACATTCATTCATCAGTAACAATAGAGTTCCATCTTCCAACACAGTAGTCCACTGTGAACAAAGAGTCAATAAACTGGCTTGATGGTAGTTTAACTGATGGATATGGCTACAACACAAATGCAGGGAAAGAGGGGACATGATAGAAAGTTTCCAATATATCAAGGGTTTTAACAAGGTACAGGTGGGAGACATTCTTCACAGGAAGAGGAGCAACAGAACACGAGGACATGCACTGAAACTAGAGGGAGGAAGATTCAGGGGAAATGTGAGGAAGAATTACTTCACATAAAGAGTAGTAGATAAGTGGAATAGCCTACCATCAGAGGTGGTAGAGGCAAATACAGTAGTACAATTTAAACATGCTTGGGATAAGCATATTGATATCCTTACAAAAAAATAAGGATCAAATATGGTTTGAGGTAACATGTTTAAAAAAGGGGCAGACTAGATGGGCCAAGTGGTTCTTATCTGCCGTCAAATTCTATGATTCTATCATAAGAATGGTTAGATGACCTATTTTTTCTGCAACAAGATTAATAATTAATATTTATCACATTCAAATAAGTTATCAACCCCTAAAGTTAAAGGTTAATGGGTAACCAGGATACATGCAGTGGGGATGCCAGGATCCTGATAGATGGAATCCAGATAGGAGTCAAGTATCCCCCAACCCCCCCAACCCTAACCCTCCTTCACTGCATATGGGGGGGGATCTTAGAATGCACACCCGATTTACATGAGGTGCTATCATGCTGGGACTTGTAATTATGCAAAGAAAAACATGTGGTGCAGATGCACACTCCATATTATTAATCAAATCAATCAATAATAGAGGTTCTTGGTATATTCATTGGCCAAGAAATATTTGCCCACCAACCACGGTGACCTCATTTCTGGTGGGTCCCTAATACTAAGTTTGAATCTAGGGTGCGGAACCCCAAAAAGGCCAGCACAAGCCAGTCACCTCCTTCACTGCAGCCTAACCCTATCTGTGCCTTCCCCGCAGCTTGACCCTAACACCATCTGTTATGTTAGTGCCTAACCCCCATACCATGCAGCCTACCCCCCTTTTAAGTGTCTAATCCTAACTCTCCCCATAGCCTAACCCTACCTCCCACCCCGCAACCTAATCCTACATTCCCCCATAGTTTCAGACGCCAGACCACCCCCCCCCCCCTATTCGCCTGTGTGGCCCTAACCAATCCTAGTTGAATTCTTTTGATGGTCTCCCTGCAGAAGTAGTGATTCCGGCACCGGTCTCCTAGAGGTAGGTGAGATGCTGCTGCGGTATAGTGAATTCTATCAACATTAAAAATAAAACAGAGAAGTGTTTGAGCTCTTTTGTAGTGCAAGATTATGTGATATCATGGTTTGTGACCTTGGTAAGTCATATGGAGAACACAATTGCATAGATACAGGAAACTGGAGGTTGGTCTGTAATTTAACTGTTAATATGCTTAATTAAACTTTGCAACAAGAAGGTGAAAATATTAAATCCCCCCCCCCCCCCCCCCCCCAGTTATAGGTGACTTGTGAAAATGAAAATGAGAGTGCTTTTTAAAAATGTTTACATGAACATAGAAATAAGAGGCCTTACTCCAACAGGGCTGTTTGCGATGATAACCATTTATCCATTTATTACATCTCACATAAGTTCTGATTATTAACAGTGACAGACAAAAATTGCACAAAAAAAGCACATAGCCAGTGTAAACCATGACAATCAAACGAAATTTCAACTATAATCATGAATAATTTACAGACTGAAACAGGCCCAGAGGAATAATTCCATGTTTACAGACAGAGCAGACAATGGAAAATAAAAACAGTTTGAGATAAATAGACGGACAGTATATTTATGGCCTGCACTCAGATCCTATTCACAGTCTCCTGGAATCGTTCCAAGGTCTGGCACAAAGCTCTTGACAGAGCAACTTCAGCTGATGTTATTCCTTGTAATACTAGATAATGTAGAATACTACAATGCATTCTGTAGTGGTGCAGCTTACATAATAAACATCTAGTGATATCGGTACGTTACAATCCTTCTGGTTTAGTACATTCCATGTATACACTAACAATAATCTGACTGTGAACATTTTCTCCTAGATGTGTTTGTTCTCTCTGTTGTTGGATTACATGATATTTCTGTCTTTCGGAATCAATCATTGGTGCTTGTTTTATTCCACAAAGTAATAACCACTTTATTAGTACAGGTATATTATGCTTATGATATAATATGCTTTTCAGTCTCTTATCCTTCTACACACTGCGCTCCCATTGGCTAATGCACATTTTAAATTAAACTGGACCTACATTGCGCAGAAGCTTGCACATATTACAGGTCGAGTCTCCAATATCCAAAATGCTTAGGACCCCCAACAGAAGTATTTTGGATATTGGACTTTTCCATATTTGATAACATTTGCATATTATAATAATATATCTTGGTGATGGGAACCAAGCCTCAACATATATTTCATATCCAACTTACTGTATACACACAGTCTGAAGGTTACTTTATACAATATTTCTAATTTGTACATAAAACAAAGAGTTTGGTGGCCCTGCGGGATGCCGTATGAACTTGGAGGTATTTTTAAAGGTGCAATCACTTACAAGGCAAAACCTTACCTTGTAAATGACTGCCCCTTTAAAAAAAACTCACAGTTCATCCTACATGGCAGCCGAATTTGGAGGCTATTACATTTGGACCAAGGAATTGATTCATGTTTAATATACACCTAATATACACATAGCCTGATGATAATTTTAGACAATATTTTTATAGTTTTGTGCATGAAACAAAGTATGTATGCATTGACTATCAGAACAAAATGGTGTCGCACTCAACAAGTTCCATATTTTGGAAATGGGAGACATCGGGGTATTCAATTATTGCCGTATTTTTCAGCAGGTGAGGTTCACACAAATCAAAACATCGAGTCAGCAGCGCATAGTGTTTATTCCTTGATAGAGGAATTTAGATGATTCCCTACAAAATGTTAGGAATAGAAAATAGGGATGCCTCATAGAAAATGCAATAATTGCTAAATATTTACACTAATTAATGTATTGGCATCATGTTTTATTCTCAATGGAAGATGTATATGAAGCATTGGAGAGAAATTGTGGGAAAAGTTGCCTAAAGCAACCATTCAGCAGCTTCCTGACTATTTAAAGATTGTGCTAAATTAATGACAGGCGCTGATTGGTTAGGGCAACATCTTCGCTTTTTCACTCCCCAAGGCTTACTATAATGTATTCCCTAACTTATTGTAAAAGCTGTAGTTAAACAGCAAATGTGATGCCGATAAAATATATAATATTTTGCTCAGACCACCAAGATTTCACCCAAACATCTCCATCCCAGAAATGGTGCTGCAACTCTTCTTTGTGCTGTAGATAATACAAGCCATGAGGTAGTCTTTATCCATGTGGTATACATCATCATGATTTCCATATGTATTTGTATATCTCAGTGTAAAAAGTCTGTCTGCTTAACAAGTCAGTAGTAATTTAACCCACATGTTAAACCATTGTGAACAGAATCAAAACGCTGGATGTGGCTATCATTGACTTGCAAGGGAAAGGGATAACTAACATAATACAATAGAACAATCACACCACAAATAATATAATCCCTGTATGTTGCACATCGAACATTGTCTAACATTACAACTCCACCCATTTGTGCAGCCCTGGCAGAGCTCCCTGTCTAGTCAGCAGTGCTCACATAACACATCCAGGGTGACTGGCAAACAAATTCCCGTCTGCTCAATATGACCAAACAACCGCACTGTAAACATACAAAATATGTCTGCTTTGAGGTGAACTAAACACTGCATGAGTCTCCTCTCTGTAATACTGATTTAAATACTACATGTCATTAAATAAGCCTATTACATCTGTCAGTTAGTTACTATCCAGGTGCATTGGTGCCAACCCATACAAACAATGTATGTTAGAGAAAGATAGCTTCAAAAAGACCTACATCTTGCTATTATGAATATGTATTAATTAAACATATGTGCATCCTGCTTTTTATAGTATGGCTTTTTGGGTATGTCTGGCTGATACGCGTTTTCTTATTACACAAACATATATTAGGTTTCTGCATATAAAACAAAAGTTGCAGTGAACTGTAAGTTTCAGGACATTTGGATCTAAAAGCCTGATTATGAGATGTTATTATTGTAAAGAACCAACACAGGGCTTTGATAACAAAGATGGGCGTTCTATTAAAGATGGAATGTTGCTATAGACAACCAATCAGATTCTATGTATTATTTTCTAGAAGGTGCTAAATAAATAAGAAGTAGATTCGGATTGGTTGTTATGGGAAACATCCCATCTACAAAAGAACTCCCATTTTAGAAACTAAACCCCACCATGTCTAATTAAAAAACTATAGATTCATTTTTGTTACAACATATATTTATATAATGTATTACTAAATATTGAATGTAATCATTTATAAATTTCTATTATGTTTTTGAAAACAATAATAAAATTATACTCTATTATTTGAGTATTCATTCAATGGTTAAACAGTTATTTCCCACACTAAACCAACGTAATATTTTCATGTTTGTATAAATATACATATAAATGGAAATGACCTTTAGGAACTACAAACTTATATTTCTAAACTGCTTATATTTAAATTGGTAATTATAATCATTAAAGTAAATGACCTGAGACAACATATACCTGTATCCATTGAACACAACACACTGTATCTATTACAATGCACAACCTAAGGTTAATTAGAGATCAAGGGGGAAATTTACTAAAGGAAATTTGTAAAAAATAGGTGTATTTGTATCTAGAAATACACTTATTTTTGACATTTACTATCCTGAAAATACGGCAATTCGTATTCGTATTGATAGCACATCAATACGACTATGAATTACCGTATTTTCGGGATAGTAAATGTCAAAAATAAGTGTATTTCTGGATACAAATACACCTATTTTTTGTACAAATTTCCTTTAGTAAATTTCCCCCCATGTATCAAAGAGTGGCTAACCTATAGAACTAATCAAATACATTAATACATAATTACATGTAATAAAAATACATAGAAAATCATATGATAATTATAAACATTTGGAAGGAAAACAAAGTTGAATCAAACCTTAACAATGAAATATCTGTAGTAAAAGTTTATACTAAATGGTGTACATTAGTTTTTGATAACCACATTAGTCTTTAGTACACAACACAATTCTTATGTTCACTAAACAAAACAGAAAACATTAGCCTTTGCATGCCAACACAATTATGTATGAATTTATGGTACTCTTTACCTAGAACGGCGCCCATCGCGACCATCGCGACCATCGAATGCACTAAAAAACGGGTGCGATGCGATGCGATGCCCGCGATGGCCGCGATTTCCCATAGGGATCAATGTTAAAAGTGAGATTGGACGCGATTTTAGTGTTCAATGCCTCAATGCCCGTGATTTTTACATAGGAAACAATGTTAAATGGGCCACAGAGCCCAAATAGTCACCGTGAAGTCTGAAATGGCCCCCACAATTGTTAACGCCACCCCACGATCAACGTCAACCCGAAGCGTGGCGAGCGCAGCGAGCCCGCGAGGGGCGGCGGTACGCGTCCTCCGACCTTTTCATACCCCCACTATCCACGTCGGCGTGGAGCTGAGAATAGAATAGTGTGGCGAGCGCGGCGAGCCACCGAGCCCGAAGCGTGGCGAGCGCAGCGAGCCCCGCGAGGGGACGCGGATACCTTCACAGTTATACGCGTCCCCTCGCGGGCTTCCCAGGTGTCCATGGCGACGCGGACACCTGTGAAGCCCGCGAAGGGACGCGTTTACCTGTGAAGGTATCCGCGTCCCCTCGCGGGGCTCGCTGCGCTCGCCACGCTTCGGGCACGGTGGCTCGCTGCGCTCGCCACACTATTCTATTCTCAACTCCACGCCGACGTGGATAGTTGGGGTATGAAAAGGTCGGAAGACGCGTACCGCCGCCGCTCGCCACGCTTCGGGTTGACGTTGATCGTGGGGTGGCGTTAACAATTGTGGGGGCCATTTCACAGTTCAAGGGCACTATTAGGGCTCTGTGGCCCATTTAACATTGTTTCCTATGGCCAAATCGCGGGCATTGAGGCATTTAACAGTAAAATCGCGTCCAATCACAGTTTTAACATTGATCCCTATGAGAAAATCGCGGGCATCGCATCGCACCCGTTTTTTATGTACCCGCGATGCCCGTGATTTTTTACCCCCGACGCCCGCGATGCCAATCGCGGGCGCCGTTCTAGGTAAAGAGTACCGAATTTATTACCACCTATACAGGGTTGTCTTTTCGTATGGGCTTAATGGGCACTTACCCAGGGGCCCCAGGTGTATAAAGGCCCTCATGTTGATAGCTGAGGATACCCTTTTTCCAGGGATACCAGAATTTAAAAAATCGGCCCTGGGGAATTGGAGATATCGAACTTCAAAGCAACAGTCCACATCTGACCTGTTAATTGCAATTCCCAGTCATATTTATCAGGTTATCTCTAACTTAGAGTTTCTCTGAGAGTATATTCCAAAAGCTGGGACTCAACCCTTTCTGTTGACACTAGCGGCTTGTCTCTATCATGCCCAGAACCAGAGATATCAGCCTTTCAGCAGCCGGTCCCTGCTCCAGCTCCAAACGTCTGGTGTACAGTTTTATATTTTTGTCAATGGATTGCTCTTGCTCCTGATCTCTGATCCCCAAGTTCACAGCACCTCCTGAAAGTTGGGACTCTAGGTTTTTATACTATTGAAGGCTAAGAAATCTTTTCCCAGATAATGGCGATATCTGCAGTCAAACAAGCTGCCCTTCCACCGGAAAATGATGAATATTAAGCCTACTCCACTATCCAACCCTCCCCTAGGTATAAAACACCCCCTACCTCCCTGGAAGTAATTTAACAGGGACCCTTCATTCAGCTAAGTGCCCTCTTCCACATGTTACTGTTCTCCCTCCCACCACCTGTGCAGTAAAGGAGTAATTAGCGGAAGTTACTGCTCCAGGTCCTACATCTTGAATGGAAGATAGAGCACCCCCTGCCACCCGTGGGACATCAAAGCTGCTGCTGATAGCACCCCCCACCCCTAGGAGGGGAGAATGGGTAAGGGCCCCAGTGCATTGCTTTGCCCAGGGGCTCACACTGCTGTTAAGACGGCCCTGAACCTATATGTGGACAGTAATGTTTTGCCATTACATTGAGGAACGCATCATTTTACAAACCTGACGGTGACATTTATTGCAATACTAGTGGTGCAATGTGTTTTATGTTTTTCCCTATCACATTAAGGGGGGTATTCAATCTGTGCCGATAATTCTCGACAGGATACCTATCGACACTCACCTATTCAATGCTGCCATTACCAACAGCATTGAAGGCTGTCAAATTTGACTTTTTATTAAAGTCCGATCTGTTTTTTCAGAAACGACCGTGGATTGTCGAATTAAGGGCTGTTTTTTTGACAATCTGTAGCCCTTTTCAACACTAAACAGTCGGAACATTAAATTCCGACAGTTGAGTCAGACCAGACAAAAACGGCCTGGGATTTCGACTCTCGGAATCCCGAACTGAATACCCCCTTAATTGTGATATTTTAGTTCCCCATTGTTCAATTTCCCCTTTTTTCCTTATTATATTTACTCGGAGTGACTATCCTGTGTTTACTAGCTGCTTGACAATTCACCTCACGTCAGCGCCTGATTCATTACCTCGGTAATTACCATTCTTTAACATACAAGCCAGTACTTTATTATTTAACACTGTATATGTCTGCGAGCAAACATTCATGAACAGTGTTATACTTAAAATGACTACACATAAAAATCCCTATTTTTTTTCCCTTGGCCAGAATCATTTAGGTAAACAATAAGTAATAAAACAGCATGTGCCACATGTACCGGCCATTCCTCCAGTAAGTAACATGAAACCTTCTTTCTTACAGAATCATTCCCTACTCCATCCAGTGTGCTTCCTCTCCCTACCCCTGAGCCCTTTGCAGTAACTTAATGACAACTGGGGCTGACTGAGGAATCACTCTCATACTGTATAACTGGCACACCTACTGTACGTTTCTTAATATATATATATATATATATATATATCCGTCAGGGGCGGATTTAGGGATGAGGGTGCCCCTAGGCACAACAATAATGTTCGCACCACCCACCTAATTGTATTATTTTTATTGATTTATTGATTACTTATAAGCCCTCATTTGATAAAAGCCAGTGTAATGGATTTATAAAAAATGTTCTTTTATTATGAATACATATTTACTAAGTAGGACAGTATACAGGGGCAGTATCTGCATGTCCTATCATTGACACTCTATTTAAGATGGAACGTAGTACATTACAGTGGATATTTTGCAGTTATTGGTACATTTTGGGCTGACAGTACCATCACAGGCATCCAAGTGCTGCCCCAAACATGTTTCACCCCTAGGCACGTGCCTCACATGCCTAATGGAAAATATGGCTCTGATAACAGTGCTAATATACTATAGCTAAATCTCAACTGAAAAAGTTACATATCAGAATGGTAATAAACTAGAAAACATTTCACAGGTTTATATCACAACTTAAATGAATCATCATAGAGCAAACTGATGATCATTTCAATATGCAGTGAAAAATAAGTATTTATTAGCTATTATTTAATGAGGCTGCTCTCGCCATGCTTCAGGCACAGTGCCATGCTATGCTCGGCACACTATTCTCCCTCCACACCCTAGTGGATGGTAGGGCATGAAATACCGCCTGTCAGCAAATCAGCTCAAAAACATATTGAAAAACCCAAGTCGACACATTTACCAATTGGACTGGTTGATGTGCTTGTCCTGATGGCACAACTGGGCGGCTTTTGAACTTGCCCGCCCAGCTGTACTGTAAGTCCATGTAGTCAGTGTACAGGAGTTGCCGCACACATAGCCAGACATGCCAAGATATTGTATCTGCAAGATGCTGTATGTCTGCATAGCCTGTGCTATAGCACTGACCTGATATGCCTAAGAATGATGCAGTTCCCAGACATATTGGTTGTACACAGATATATAGCGCGTTCAATTGAGCAGGTGATATATCTAGAACCAAAAGTCTAAGTAGGCAAAATGAACAGGACATTATGTTTGTTATCAGCTGACTATATATGATTTGTACATTGTATATTTTGTGTTGCAGCTCTCCACCTTACACTTAAAATCTCTCCTCATTCCTAATGTGTCTCCCAACCAACATATATGTTATTCCACTACCTTATGTATAAAATGTTCCACACACTTTCTAGATTGTAAGCTCTTTGGAGCAAGGCTTTCAGTTGTTTCAGTATCTCTCCTAAGGGAAAAATTTACTAAGATCCAGTGGGTACAAATGCATGTATTTGTACCTATTCGATGCAAAATACAGCTGATAAATTATTAATTTACTATCAGCCGAATTCGACTGATTGGCCGTTTATATATGGCAAGCTCAGCCAAATTCTGGTGTACGAATGAATGCACCAATGATAGAACTCTGATGTATATGACCATGAGTTCTATGGTTGTGTGCTCATTTACTAACATTTGTACTGCTGAATTCAGCTGATAATTCCGCACAAAATAGAACTGGAAAAACACTCCTTATTTTCCAGGCGTATTTCACGGAATTCTTTCACAGATTACTTGAAAAAAATAGAAAATTAAATAAATAATAAAACAAATTGGCGTGGGGTCCCGGTCCCCCCTCCCTAGTATAACCAGCCCTGGACACATTGAACTGACCCTGGTTTGCAGAAATATGTATTTTTAAAACCAGCACTAATATAAATAGTTTCCCCCCGAGTCCCTGGGCAGTGGACGCCAGGCTGATGGTGTAAAAACAATAGTTAAACTAAGTATATAAAATAGATATTGGGTTCGATATTGGGTTCTGTAGTAGAACTACAAGGCCCAGCTAGCCTCCTCCACATGCTGGGATTTGGAGAACCACAAGTAGCAGCATGCAGGGCATTAATGTTGTCCCACTTGTGAACAATACCAAAATAAATGAGACCTACACAATTAAAGTATACATTTATCACACCCTTCACACATCTGTACTTACCTATATTAATCATGTAGGTTCGGTCCACTTGTCCATGTGTAATCCAAAAGGGCACCTGTGAAAAACAGGTACACATGGACCTCCTTCCCCTGACTCCTGTCACTGCAGGATATGGTAGAAAATCAGGGAGCGCTGCAGCAGCATTCGCTTGATTGGCTGGGCTCCGCTAACCTGTCAGTCAAGCAGAGCTTTGTTTCTTATACACAGAGAAGTATCTCTCAGATCTGACTGATATGAGCGATGTTTCAAGCCTCATCCATATTTGTCTCCTGGCAAACTCTCCAGCCAAATACGAACGACATTGACATCGGAAAATACGAATCCATAGAATCCAGCTGTTTAGTAAATTTGCTGTATTCTCCAGTCATATTTTTGGGCCAATTGTGGCCGATCCCATTCATACCTGTTCACAATCGGCCTTTTTAGTGAATTTTTCCCCTAGTGTTACAGAGAATTTAAACGTTTCGAAGATATGTTAAGTTTAAATTCTGTGCAAATCCAGTTAATATCACAGATTTGTTAAATGTAAATTCTTGCACAATTAAATAATATGCTAACAATTAAGACACAATCATACAAATGTAAAACTATACAATTTGTATAAGGCGATTACTGTATATATTTTTATGATATTGTCTTTAATTATAATCAGTTAGCTAAAGCCTCATTTGCTTTAATCATTTTTATTTGATAATATTTACTATAAAAAGTATTTAATTATTATATTAAAATTTTGTATACAGATTCAAGTAAGACATTTATTTGTTGAGAACAGTCTAATACTAAAGATGGCAAAACTGTATGGCTATGAAGTGGTGGATACATTTAGTATTACTATTGGACGCTACAAGGAATTCCTACAAGGGAAATGTGGATGCCATTATCATGAGGTATTTAAACAACAGTTTTATATATTTTTAAAGCTATATTAGTTACCGACCATTTTAAGGATGCCTGAAGTCCCCAAAGATGTTTTTGAACATGAAAATTATTTTTTATGATACAATAAGCCAGTGGTTCCCAGACTTTTTGGAATCGGGGCACCCCCGAGTATCAGAATATTTTCACGACACCCCTAGGGCAAAAGTTTCTCATTGATCAATTCAGAAAAAAAATATTCAATTGAGTAAATTGTGTTTATATCTCATTATATCTCATCCTCACGGGGAAGTGTAATAGGATGAGAGATTCAGAAAGTGAGAGCTTTGGTAAGAAATCTCCAGTTTTTTTTAAACTGGCAATCATTTACACTGTAAAACCAGTTTGATTTTGCAGTGTAAATGATTGCCACTTTAAAAAACTGGAGATTTCTTACCAAATCTCTCACTTTCTGAATCTCTCATCTTATTAAATCTCACCTTATGTTTCAGTTATGTGATGAAGAACAGGATTTACTCCTGTTTGTCCACATTTTATTACATTAGTCAGAAATAATTTTCATGGACATGGACCACCAACCCAGTGCACCCCTGCAAGTCTCCCAAAGCACACCAGGGTGCCATGGCACACAGTTTTGGAACCACTGCAATAAGCTTTATGTTACATTTTTCCTATATACAGTACGAATGTATTTTAAATGAGTTTGATGTAAATTTGTTTCTCTGTTTTGTAGTGCTCATGTACATTTAAAATGTGTATGAATGCATTTGTATGCAGACTGACACATTAATGGTAGCACATACTCATGTAATTGCAAATAAAAGAGTCATTGAAACTGACCATGTCAGACTGGCCACCAAAAGTACCAGGATATACCGAGTCTATCTGGGAAACCCCTTGCCATATGTGTGGTCTTAGGGTAACTTTGATAAAGTAGAAGCTTTAGCTAATTTACCACACACCTATGGCAAGGAAAGAAGTGAAGTTTCCCAGACCAACCAATCAGAATATGTCTATAATTTTCTAGAATGCACCTGAGAAATGAAAGACTGAATCTGATTGGCTGCTATGAGCAACATCACATCTTTTTATTTTTAGAAGCTGTAGTAAATTTTACCTCAGTCAGTCTTCAGAGGCAGCCAGCTGAATGACTCCTTATACATTGCGGATGTCTAGGAATGTCACTGTCGGATGTCTAGGAATGTCATAGCCAGCAATCCTTAATAGAATCTGGAATTAGCTGAAGAAATCAGAAGTGCTGTGTCAGACAGCACAGGAAGGCACCATAAGGGCTAGTATTGCAGTACTAGTAATATTCTGTTATTTATGTTGCAAAATGCCCATTTCCCATTTGTCTGTATGCCCTAGTGTAAAGTTACTTTATTTCCTTAGTCCCTTATGTGCTTATGTGTCCAAATAGCAGCACATAGTGTAATCAAAGTTATTTACTATATAACCCTGCTAGTGGAGCCTAGTGCTGGTCCCCAAAATACGGGGGACCCCACTCATTTTGTCGCCCTATTTTGGGAACCAGGGCCAGCTCAAGAGCCTGGTGCTGGTTCCTAAAATAGAGGGGACCCCCACTCACTTTTCCCCCCATCCTTTGGGAAACAGGATCGGTCCAAGAGCCCGGTGCTGGTTTCTTGAATATAAGGGGACCTTATTTAAATTTTTCCCTGGTATTCGGGAAAACAGGATTAGCTCAGAGAGCCCAGGTTGGTCATGCTTGTGAGGGACCTCACGCCATTTTTTTTCTTTATTTATTTTTCTATTATAGACAAAGAATATGACACACCTCAGGCACATCTTCACTTGCAACCAAGACGTTGTAAATACTGTAGGCAGGGCTGTAACTAGGGTGGTGTTCACGGTGCTTGGCACACAGCACCAGTGATCACCCTTTGTGAGCACCACCAGCTGCTCTGTACTGCCCACTGCAATGTATAATTGGTGGCAAAGGAATCCGTTCCTGATTTGGGGGGGGGGCAAATGACTGCCTTGCCTCTGGCACCAAAGGCTGAGCGAACCCTGCACCCACATACCTGTTGTGCAGCGGGGTCCGGGGATGGGCAGAAGGGTCCGGGGATGGGCAGCAGGGGAACCGGTCCGGGCAGTGGGGCACAGGGACGGGCAGCGCTGCGTCGGCTTTCACTTGTAGCAAGCTACGCTATTTGCCTGGCGGCGGGAATCGCTGCTGATTTTGAAAAGACTTGCTGGCAAGTCTTTTCAAAATATGCTTCCCGCCGGGCAAATAGCGTAGCTTGCTTCCAGCTGCCGCTACGCCCGTCCCCGGACCCCCGCTGCCCATCCCCGGACCCCCGCTGTTTCTACCTGGGCACTGAGGCTCTTCCAGAGGTGGATATGTGACTGCACTTTGTAGAAATAACACCCTGTACTTTGTGTAGCGTGCCTGTGTCATCATGTGTCAGCAGTGTCATCATCTCTTCTGCCTACATGATATGCAGGATACTCACTCTCCACCCCCTCCTCCTCTTGATCTGCGCCTGGTTTAGGGGCATGTCGTACCCCCTGTGCAGCCAGGAATTCCTGCTCATAGTATTTTTTCATGTCCTGTTTCATGCCCCACACAGTAACCGGACCCATTTAATGTGTATTTGGTTCCTAAAAACACCAATGTTGAATCTATGGCAGGGCTGGGCAACACCGGCCCTCCAGATGTTGATGAACTACACATCCCAGCATGCCTTGCATCAGTTTCAGCATGGCCACATAGCAAAACTAATGCAAAGCATCCTGGGATGTGTAGTTCATCAACATCTGGAGGGCCGGTGTTGCCCAGCCCTGATCTATGGGATATTTTAAGTAGTTTTTAAAATGTAATTTTAAATGAAGCTAGATTACTCCCTATAATCATATACTTGTCGTACAATATATTGTGCACATGGTTCTAGTTCCAATTCATGGAAATCATGGTGGGAGAATAAACAAATGCTGACCGTGTTAGTATGCAGGTCAATCACAGAGCATGGATCAATGCAAATGAAACATGCAGTATATACTGGTAAACACACAGTCGTAGGAAGTTTAAGTCACTAAACATTTTTTATTGTCTTGTTTCTTCTGATATAAAATACACAGCACACAGATCATAGAACAGTGTCAACTGTCTAGGTACATAGTTGCTTCAATGCCGATGTTGCAGAATGTTTGAAGAGTTGGCCTGTGCGTGACTTAGATATAAAGAGAACTGCTATGGCCAAGGTGCTGCGTCTTTACAGATAAACACAGTGACCAAAACTAAGGCAGATTTATTACTAGAACATGCCTACACACAATGCATCGTCTCAAACATCACCACTGATGGGAGGTTAGAGGACCAGGTAAATAACTCTGTATGACAGGAAAACACAGGAAAACTCAAATTCACAATATGAGACCTGAAATGCAGAAGTGTTAATAAATAGTCATTTGCCTGACATTTTGGCTTATTAAATGACATATTAGTGCAAGATCCTAATATATATAATTGTAACAATAATAATGGATATATTATAGGTCACAAAAATGAAGCATCTAGTTATGCTCACGTGATATGAAGAATTGTTGGAATGTGTCTGTTATGGTGTGTACATACGGGGAGATTCCTTTGCAATTTGACTAATGGTGTGTACACACAGTGAGATTCCCTTGCTATTCCACTTAAGATTTGAGTGCTATGCAATCTTTGCTGTACCATTTACATACAATTCATACAATCAGCATTAGATTTGCACTATATAGGTCATGGCTGCCCTGTCTATCTGGGTTTCGATTTGTGCTGTCACGGGAGCGCGCATCGGGATTGCAAGGTTAAAAAAACTATGCGATCTGCATACGATCTGCATGCGATTTTTATTATATAGTCAAATCTCACCGTGTGTACACAGCATAAGATTCCATTGCTATGCAATCTTTGCTAACTCATGTGCTATTTACATACAATTCATACTATCTACATTCAATTTGCACTATATAGGGAGCGCTGATCACCATAGGATCGGGATAGAAAGCTAAAAAACATGTTCTATCTCCATACAATCCCGATTCAGTTTTGGCTATATAGTCAAAATCGAATGTCAAATTGTACTGTGTGTACACAGCCTAAGCCCACACTTATGGTTACATTTCATGTAGCAACAAAAAAAAAAAGAAAGAGATGTCATCCTGACACACACACACACACATATAAAACTGATCTTTTACTGATGATCCTACATAAATGATTTATATATTTTTATAAAGCACAGTGAAATAAAATAGAGGGTAGTGACTAAAATACAGATTTGCTGTGCACTCTAGTTGTTTCAGTCATATACTGAACGTATATTTAGGGCCTGATTCTAGTTCACTCGCAAAAGCAAATTCTCTCTTTAATGGACACAACCATTATTACAATTAAGAAGTGCAGTGACATTAAATGGTTTGTTATTTTGAATAAGTAAACATTGATAATTATATAAATAGCTATAAATAAATTATGTTAAATAAATACAGTTAGAAGTAATAAAAAAGTAATTCCCAGTGTAACAGAACAGTAAGTATATGGATCTGGTCATAGAAACTGCTGCTGTGTACGATAGATGTGACAAGCGTGTGAGCACTTCAGGCAGTATGAACAGACTGTGTGGTAAGCGTGTACATGGATATATTCATTGATTGAGGCAAGATTAGAAGGCGTTAATTACCACTTCCATTTATTATATATTTTCTATACACCATATTTTCTTTTAGGTGGTGAAATCTGAAAAAGTGAAAGAGAACAGAATGAAATTATCAAAAAGTTATACATTTGGCGGCATAATCTTTCCTCGAGTACAAGACAATACACCAGACTTGAAATCCCCATATCATGTCCAGGGACCAGTGAATCGGGTTTATTCTGAGATCCTTCTCAGCAGGATGTGTGCATGAAAGGGGAACAGGACACAGAAGCACGAAGAGCCCTCTGCAAATAACGTACAGCACAGCCTAACTGTATGCTTCAGTGCAGTGAGCAGCAGACTGGATACATTACAGGTTTCACCATTTATCTGAGGTTGCTCCACTAAAGATATGTCAAGGTCGCTTTACGCTTTATGGGATCAAGATGTACCCATATAGATATGTGGTTTTACACCAGAACATGGAGAGAAGGAGCCGCTTCCAACTGCTGCCAAGTTTTAGGAAAAAAATAGAATATATTCTGGTCTTTAGGACAAAACACACATGTACTGTACAGCTTGTTTACCAGTGCAAGTCCTTGTAAATATGAATTATTTATGTGAGAAATGTGTACAGGCGGACTGTGAGGGGAGTGATGTTGTATGTACTCGGTTGAAAGTTCATTTATCAGATTATAGATATTTAAGGTGGTACAAAGATACATTTCATGTCAACAGAAAGTCGTAATTTCTATGCATGGGATGTCAGAGACCTCTGTAACACAGTATCACCCAGCCTTGTGCAGCGAACAAAGCCGCTGTGTGCTTCATATGTTTCAACACCAACTAATTGGCAGAGACGTGCCCACACTGCAGCAGATGAGGTTACTATGCCAGTGTTGTTCTGTCACTTCTGACAACAATGTGCAATACTTTCCGGAACATTCATTAGAACTTGCCAAAGATGAATGGTTACTATAATGTGCTTAAAATTAAGAAATACTCAGAAGACAACCTCATTATAAGCTTCCCTATTGGCTACATGTTACCTCCATACACAGCAGTAAGGAAACTGAACTTGAATATATTCCGCAATGTACTTTTCTGTTTTATCATTCATGTTTCTTTTTATTTATTTGTCTTCATTTTTGTCACGGTAAAATTGCCGAATCTTAGCATCAGTCCTTTAGTGCTCCCTTTGTTTTCTATTCATAAATAAGATAAACTGTCCAACTAAGGGCCTCATTCACAATGCTGATATTTGGAGTTTAGCAACTATCGGCCATGCATCATGGGTACACCGCACATGTGCCAAGGTGCCTTAGTGGTAATGCGTGCAGTGAGGATTCCTCTGCAAGGTGATTAATAGACAGGGATTGTTTACACAACTATTCTCAGGCGGGCGGGGGGGGGGGGGGGGGGGGTTGTCTCAGCCCTCCACTGAAATCCCATAAGCAGAAAACATGGTGTCAGCATCTCAGGTCCCATGGCCATTATTGCTTGGCTTTATGAAGCTACTGTAGCAGTGGGAGTGCGATGCGATTTAAAATTGTATAAGCCCCCTATACGATGTTTAATTGTATAAGCACCCTAATGGGGGCTTACAATGTTAAATGCACCCACACGCCACCACCACTATGAACGTGAACCCGAAGCGTGGGGCGGCGGTACGCGTCCTCCGACCTTTTCATACCCCCACTATCCACGTCGGTGTGGAGTTGATTTTATATAGTGTGGCGAGCGCAGCAAGCCACTGAGCCCGAAGTGTGGCGAACGCAGCGAGCCCCGCGAGGGGACACGTAATACCTGTGAAGTAATGCGCGTCCCCTCGCGGGGCACGCTGCGCTCTCCACGCTTCGGGCTCGGTGGCACGCTGCGCTCGCCACACTATATAATATCAACTCCGTGCCGACGTGGATAGTGGTGGTATGAAAAGGTCGGAGGACGCTTACCGCCGCCCCTGGCAGGCTCGCTGCGCTCGCCACGCTTCGGGTTCACGTTCATAGTGGGGGTGGCATGGGGGTGCATTTAACATTGTAAGCCCCCATTAGGGTGCTTATACAATTTAACATTGCATCGCATCACATTGTATGGCATTGTATGCCATATACAATGGTATACAATTTTAAATTGTATACCATCGGGTGCCAATCGCATCGCATACCATCGCATGCCTTATGGTCTGCGATGCGATGGGCGCCGTGATAGTACACAAGTACCCAAGATTTCACTCTGGCAAGGCAGCAAGTACCTGATCGCAGGGATTTGCAAATTAGCAGCCCAGCGACCAGGTCTGAATAACCCTCTTTGCATGCATGAGAACAGAACTGGTTTCTTGCGAAGGCAAAAGAAGAAGACTGTTGGGGCTTTATCACATTTAGTTACTGAAATGATGTACAACATAACAAAAATGACCTTTATTGTATACCCTTGAAATAGATAACCTATTCATGATCTTTAAAATTAGCTAGAAATGACTGGTATTGCTGTATCAGGCCCAATTAAAAGGAAAAGGTATGTAATCTATATGGGCCTTATTCTGGTTGGTACTTTGGTGTGCGTGTTCTTTTGGAAATGACCGAACGCCATGCACGGTGGACATTCTAAGAACACACACCCACAGGTCGTCCGCATCCGTTCGGACGGACTCTCTAAGAAGAGGGAGTGTCTTCAGACTGCATCCAAACGTGCGTGTGCGGTGGGAACTCAAAGATTCTGCACGGTCTTACTGCGTCCGAACGGACGGGAATCTGACCGTACGCACCGAGTTGGTGTATGTGCGCAGACCTCAGTAATCTATTCGGAAGTCATGCTTCAGCAGCATGACACATTTATCCAATTAGGGTACCTCATAACTTATATATTTATTTTTCATTAAATCAATTACTTCCTAAATGACACTTAAACACCTTACTTGCACTTTAGATTAACCCTTTCACATTAATGTAATAGGCAGATTTGCATTTAGCTTTGGTTAACAGAGTTATGTCTATTGCTTGCAGTGTAAATGTGGGTCAGATACCAACAATACAGTTGTGTTTGCAGCATATATTCTAGTATTTTGTAATGGCCCATTTAGCCAGCAATGCTTCCAATTGAACCTGTGAAATTAGTTTAATTAATCACTAATGACTAGAGGACTGGATTGTATTGTGGTCAGCTGCGAGTGTTTAAGGTGCGGCCGTACTAATTGGGCGATCCAAATGCCTAGCGCATGAACCATTGCCTACCAAGAAAGGAAACTTGCTTATTGACACTGTGTTGGTTCGCTTGCACTGGGTGTCCGGTCCGAATGCACGCCTACCACTGTTCGTGCACTCCCACATGTACGCCCAGATTTACGCCCAGTTTTGCCCACTTTGAAACCGCGCCCTTCTGTACGCCCACATGACGCCCATATTACGCCCATATTTCCCGAGGGAGTTCGGTGCACATTTGTAGACGGTATAGCTGAGAATAACGCATTGCGCATTGCGTTGCTTATGCATGCGCAGGTAGATACAAAACGCTGTCCAAAAGAATTCGGAATGGACCGCACCAACCAGAATAAGGCCCATGGTTTTGACCATTTGAGAAAGAATTTGCCTCTGAGAGTGAACCAAGCCGGCGGGGACCCGGGGGAACTGTGCGAAAGGGGATGCGCACGTATCTCGTGCGCGCGCATCCCCTTTCGCAGATACAGATGGCGGGTGGCGGGGGATGGCGGCTGGCATCACCATCCCCTGCAAAGACAAGCCCCGCTCCATCTGTACTTGGAGCTGTCATCTGAAAATGTTGGTGTTATATATATATTTTTTCATTTTGTTCTTTTTTAGATGGTTGTTTCATCGTCATACTGTATATTTTCTCTTCTCAGTTTTGCTTCTTCTGTTAGTTATGCTGTAGTCATGTGTCTTTATTGTTCCACAATCCATCTACTTTGCTGAAGGGTAGATACTTGGCACAGTTTCTAACAATTTTTTGACAATTCTGGCTTTGTTTCTAGATCATGCTCTACTGACATGCTACATATATATATATATATATATATATATATATATATATATATATATATAGGTAAGTAGGTGTATCGGGTTGGCACTCGTGGCTTCAATAAAAATCCGGTGCCAGGAACATAATAGAGCAATAAGAGACACTTACCCCCTCAGAGAAAGGATGGATCCGGC
This sequence comes from Crinia signifera, assembly GCF_055691185.1. Classification (NCBI taxonomy): domain Eukaryota; kingdom Metazoa; phylum Chordata; class Amphibia; order Anura; family Myobatrachidae; genus Crinia; species Crinia signifera. The sequence continues at coordinate 155,890,279 of NC_139220.1, forward strand.
ACACGGTAGTATAGGTGAAGAAAAAGAGGTTTATTAAGAGTGCAACATTGCACTAAGTGACAGCTGCTGACCTGACAGCCGTTTCAACTGCTGGGTGCAGTTTTTATCAGAGGTGAGGCACAGTAGTACAGAGCAGGTTCAAATAGCTTCAAATTGCGCCAAAAATCATGCAAATGAGGTCAACCAAGCCTTCCTGCATCACTGTAGCTGAGTGACAGCAGGGAAGGGGGGGGGCGTGGCTCTATGATTCTATGGGAATCCCCAGTGTGTCATCAGTCTCAGAAGGAGACTGGCTCCGGGGTCCCGTGTGTACTTGTACTGTGCGGCGGCAGCTGTCATGAAAAGCACAGCTGAGCCCCTGAGAAGGTGATTGCAAGGGGTGCGGGGAAACAGTGCGCACTGTTTCCCCGCACCCCTTGCAATCACCTTCCCGGCGGCTCAGCTGCCGCCGCACAGTACAAGTACACACGGGACCCCGGAGCCAGTCTCCTTCTGAGACTGATGACACACTGGGGTTTCCCATAGCATCATAGAGCCACGCCCCCCCCCCCTTTCCTGCTGTCACTCAGCTACAGTGATGCAGGAAGGCTTGGTTGACCTCATTTGCATGATTTTTGGCGCAATTTGAAGCTATTTGAACCTGCTCTGTACTACTGTGCCTCACCTCTGATGAAAACTGCACCCAGCAGTTGAAACGGCTGTCAGGTCAGCAGCTGTCACTTAGTGCAATGTTGCACTCTTAATAAACCTCTTTTTCTTCACCTATACTACCGTGTGCCGGATCCATCCTTTCTCTGAGGGGGTAAGTGTCTCATATATATATATATATATATATATATATATATATATATATATATACACGCAGATTATTTAATTATTTGTATTTTAAGGTGATTTAGTTTATTATGTGAGTGTTGAGCCCCTGTGTTTGTATATATATGCCAAAAATTTGCAGGATACACAAGCATAATGGACAAGATTTTATTATTATAATGGTTGCATCCTGATCTATATAGAACATTATTAGAGTAATTTCACAAATCAATTTAACCTCCCAGATAATCTGTAGCAGAAAGGACTCCCTAGTCTTAAGGCCCCCATACTTTTTGGCTGATTTGTCCTAAGGACAAGTCGGCCCGACTTCCCCTTGATAAAATTTGGCACTTTATGTGCCATTTTCTATATGTGATAAATTGGCTCGATTCATCACAGGAAAGGGTCCGTGGCAGGGGGCGGGGACGGGGGCGGAGGGCAGAATCAGTAGCGGGAGCATAGAAAATAAAATCCTATTCAAAAACGGGGCGGCCGCTGATTGGCTGTCCTATTCAATCCTATTTTCTAGCAATTTACAGTATTGTTACAACTTAAGCAATGTCGGCAAGGCAAATGATACATTTATTGTTCATAATTGTTCTTCTATACTGCATATTGTTTATTGTCCAGATTCAGCTATATATGTCTAAATTAAGCCAGTATCGCTTATAATCACACTCATCCATTGACTGCAATTGTTGCATGTATGTTGTCATAGAATGACCAACATAAGATCCAACTATTCAAATAGACTTCTTAACACACAAATGTATCCAATTTGGCCACCCGTCCGTTAGACACTAGGATGCTATAGGCCTGTTTATTTGGCACCATATTGATTATCAAGATTATAATTGTGAGTGGTCAGCTTGAGAAAGAGACAGAATCTTTTTTTATATTGATTTTTATTTAAATAAAGGGTGACTTGAAGTAACCATTTCTGCCAGCTATGACCAGAATCAAAAAGGGTGCTACATAGTGATCTGTCATGGAATCACCCAGCTACATGAATTGTTGCATTTGTTGACTCAAAGATACATTTCAAGAGCTATTCTATTTTGGAAAGAGAATAAAAAGATGCCAGCGGCATGTACAGTACACATGCAAAGAATAGTTTGACTATAACATCTTTTTAGTTTTGACATCTTCACTAAAAGATTAAAGAAGTGATTTATTAAATTCTGCCAGCTGCTTTTCAATGTTATAATAACTTATCTTAAGCGCCTGCAGACCTTTACAAGTATCTGTGACCTTTAATGGTATGTGACCAAGGTGTGAAGTGTTCTGCCTTCTTATAGATGACTATTTATATTTATTTAATGCTGGCATGAAATTATTCTTTCAATGCACTCATATCAATGCCAATATCATCAACAGTTAATAAATGAATTATCTACAATTCAAAGCAGTTGCTAACTACTCTTCTTTGATAGCAGTCCCATGCAGCTGCCAAAATATTATATTCACTTTCACATTTTAAATCCCCTAAAGGGTTTAGCTATAGCATTAAAAGAAAATGTTAGCATCTTTCATCACTCGTCACAAATGTATTTATTCAATGAATTTAAATAAAAAAAAAATTGCAAGAATTTCCACCCGAGAGGTTGATATAAGCTTTAAATATCGTATATATTTTTTTAAATGTAAAGCTTTTATTAAGCTTTAGGTTGAAAGTTTTTTTTTTTCTTGACACATTACTGACTCTTGCCATAATCAGACATTATGGAAACTTCATAGAAAAAAATGCTTTACTATGGGAATTAAAGTTCACAAACAATTTTTTCAGTAAAACATGTTTTCAAATATTAAAACTTTATTTCTGCTTTGATATAAGCATAAGCAGTGGACCCTAATTTCTTCACCTTATTTTGTTCTTCAATTTAAAATAGTAGCTGTAATAGTCCTTGCTTGGTGTCACAGCCTAAGAAAACTGTGTATTACTCTATGTGCACAACAAACAAATATAATTAATCGTATTCGCTTACAATTGTAAATGACTATATACGTACTGGAGATTACTTAAGTGTACAGTAGATCTGCTATCATGCGAATTCCACCTGCTGATGATCCGTCACTTCGGGCAAATACTCAACTACCTAAACACCCAATCAGACATGCTGTCATTATCCTCATGAACAATGTTCCTTCAGCCCATCCAGTACCTCAGGTACCTCACCACCCTTACAGTTCTCTACCACTTAACTCAGGGGTTCCCAAACTTTTTTAAATCACGGCACCCTAGAGCATCAAAATATTTTCAAGGCACCCCTAGGCCAAACGCTTCTTATCGAGAAATTCAGAAAATAAATATTAAGTAAGTACATTGTGTGTATATGTCACAGTTATCTGGTGAGGGACAGGATTTGCTTCTGTTTGTCCACATACATTATGATTGGCAGCCGCCAGCACTGGTTTTGCCTGGTACATTGACCATAAATAATATGAATTGATCCTGGTCCACCAACCCAAGGCACCCCTGCAAGTGTCCTGAGGCACCCCAGGGTGCCTAGGCACACAGTTTGGGAACCACTGACTTAACTAATCCCTTTTTAGAATTAAGTGACGGTACCCGTTTTGCTGAATTATGTCCTACTTCGATTCATCACACGCCCCCCTCCCTCCTCCTGACATCGTCACCATATCCCAAGTCTATCAGCTCGGCTACACACGCCGCACAGGCACCATGTTTGGTGTGCTACACAGACATATATTTGCTAAAATATGCATCTACGGACAACCCCCCCCCCCTTATTCTACAGCACTTCATTATCCAATCACTAGCCTCACATCAGCGCATTACATACTCTGATGCATCACCACACATCAGGCTCTAGTGCCCATTCTGGGCACATGCGCATTACATACTCTGCAATATCACCACTCATCGGCCTCTAGAGCCTGTTTGGTGCGCATGTGCACATGGACCCCCACCCGGAAGTAAACATATGCAGGGGGTGACGCCACTCCCGGACAACACGCTATAAATTTTATCCTCCTTACCACACACACCACCATTGAAAAAGTCCTAACAAGGACGAAACGCATTTGGAACAGCCACCCACTTGCATTACCAGCCACTTTTGTTTTATACTTTTAGCCTTTCATGTTCGGTTTGTACATGTAAGCAAATTTTGAATTAAAACTGTGCTTTCATTTAAGCTACAGTAGTCAGCCTATTGTCATTTTCCCTTATTCGCCCACCTACCCTCACTGCACGGATTCTACAACTACCATGTGAGACACGCAGATTCATCAATACCTACGGTAAGCTACTACTACTTCTTTCAACACATCAGTAACATACACTGACCATTGGAGGTACATGCATCCGGTCCTGACCCAGATGTGAGGGACCCATGCCATGAACCCCGAAGTCCAGCTACATCGCGGGACAGGTTACTATATACTACTCACTCATCTTCTACAAACCATCTGTTCCTTGACCACCATCCACAACACTCAGCCGACAGTTATCACTCCCAGTTCCCACCAGAACACCCAGCCAACAGTTATTGTCTTTTATTATCAGCCTTGCTTTCTCACCATCAACATAGGCGCCATTGAACTGACTATCATAGACCCCAGAGAGCCAGCACTCCACCCCCAACCATCCTATAATAAATAAATGATAAAATAAATAGTATAGTTTTTAATGTAGAAAAAAAACATCAATATAAAGAAAAAGGAGCAATCTTCCCCTATATTCCAGTATACTGTATCAGGAAAGAGAAAGATTTGATGTTGAGTACGATAGCAAGAATTACTTCTGTAACTAAAGGAAATGTAACTCAGGAAGTATTATAAGGCTGCAGCCTTTGGTCCAGCAAGTGCAGTGGACTGGGGCCCCTGAGGACTAAGGAGTCCATTGCTGCCCCTGTCACCCTCTTCTTGTCACGCGCTGTTCATCTGTCACACTTTACCTCCCTCTGCCTCTCCCTGTCACCCACTGCCATGTTGCATATTGAGAACTTGGATTGCACCTAGGCCAACCACCCACAAGTTCTGCCACTGCATATTTAATTTCGTGATAGGCGGCCCAGATACTGGCACCCTAGACAGTTTCCTAAAGCTGGCTTTGGTTGCAACTGCGTAGGGGCATACAGTGCTGTCCAAAATGACTGTAAATGTCCACTGATGATACTGGGGCCATTATAAGGCATTGTGGAGAAAGCTGTTATCGATATACAGTGCTACAGAAAAGCTATTGTTACATAGCTCTAACCAAGCAGTGTTATATACAGTAATAGCACATTTTGCCAATGTTCATGACACCTCAGCTTCCACTTGGTAACATCAATTTCTAAAACAGACTTTAAAATCAAATAAATTGCATGTTATTAGTATAATTTACCTAGAAAAAAACGAAAACATGTATAAATGTACTTGTTCAGCGGTAAACTGGTTCAAAAAGAGGGTGGTAGCAGCGCTCAAAATTAAAATGAACAAATTGGATGATCTTTACACAATATACTTTACTGAAATAAAAACATTAGTATGAACAAATGTATATATAATAAAATCAATAGCATAAGAATTGCATTAAATTGATGCCCTGATTCCACAATGTGGTGGTTTAGGAGAGTCCGTTCCTATTAGACCCAGATGAGAAAAATTGAAGATTGTATATTTACCGCTCCACACGCTGTATTGTGAATGTCCTGGTGTCCACGTGGTCGGCCCAGAATGGCACAAATCACCGGAATCCACTGGACAAATGAAGGACAGATGGTAAAAGTCCTCAGGTACCTGGGTGTTGAGATGTGGGGCAGTGTGGTAGGAAAGCGGTTTCCAAGTGATCCAATTAGATGGTATCAGCAGATGGTTTTCCTGGGCTGGTCCGGACTACAATCCCAAATAGTGATGGTGGAAGAAAAGGGCAACAGCACTCCTGACGCGTTTCGCCGCTACAGCAGCTTTATCAAATGTTCACCCCCTTTTTTCTACGGTAAACTGGTTCAACCTAATTTCTACATTTTAGCCAAGACTTATTCTTTAATTGAAATATTATTTTAACCAATTCCATCAACCTAGAACAGTGCACCCGAGCTCCAACAACCTACAATAGAACAACGTACTCCAACCCTACGTTGCATCCCAACCCATCAACATATTACAGTGTACTCCAACTACTTCAAGCTATAATAAAGTTCTCCAACTCCATTGATCTAAATCAATGCATTTGAGCTCCAGCAGCCTATTCCAGAAACAAAACCCTTACAGTTTCACATTAAGGCTTCCATGGGAAATCCCAGTGTTTTCATGGGAAGGCCATAACCCCACTATCCACTATGCATGGAGTTGATTTTATACATTGTGGTGAGCGCAGTAATCTGCGTCCCCTCGCGCCCCGCTTTGGCAACACTATATAAAATCAACTCCATGCATAGTGGATAGTGGGATTATGAACAGGTCAAAAATCAATTTGGATCGCATCGATGTATCGGCCGATATCGCATCCGATAAATCGGGCGCCGTGAAACTACACAAGTACCAAATTAATTCCCAAGTTTATCAAGACATTTTGCAGTAGAACTTCAGGCTATCTTTCCACCAATTGAAGCTCAACAGAAGATGGGTGATGCAACAGGACAATGATCCAAAGCACAGAAGTAGATTAACAGAATGGCTTCAAAATACACCTTCTGGAGTGGCCTAGTCAGAGTCCTGACCTCAACCCGATTGAGGGGATGCGGTCAGTTTCCCAGCAGTCGGAATCCCGACCGACGAAATCCCGACAAACGAAATCCCGACACTTTTTCCCTCCGTGGTTGTCCACGATACACCCACAGAGGGAGAATAAATTAGCATGCTAAGTGTAGGGGGGGTCGATCCACGTCCACCCCTTGTCGGGATTTTAGCGGTCGGGATTCCATACCGAATCCCGATTGAGATGCTGCCGCATAATCTCAAGGGAGCGATTCACACCAGACAATCCAAGAATATTGCTGAACTGAAACAGTTTTGTAAAGAGGAATGGTCCAAAATTCCTCCTGACCATTGTGCAGGTCTGACATACAGTACAACTATAGGAAATGTTTGGTTGAGGTTATTGCTGCCAACCAGTTATTAAATCCAAGGGTTTACAACTTTGTCCAGCCTGCACTGTGAATGTTTACATGGTGTGCACAATAAAAACATGAGAAAATATAGGGCCAAATGTAATAGAGTGAGAGTTTCAGAAACTGAGAGATTTGGGATAGTTTTACCATTTTTTAAAGCATGTCCCTTAGCCACACAGAAAGGAATTAGCTCAACTCACAATAAAACACTCATTTATAAACAGTTTTGCATCCCCTATGCTGGGAATATGATTGGGCTGCATTAGAGAATATACTGTAATTATACAAAAGATTAGCCAATATATTAGCAGTTAAATACATTAAAGTATATTATGCTGGTCACTTCAATTACAGAGAGTCCTCTACCAAAAAAATAATAAAAAAAACACTTTCGGGTGAAAACACTCACTATTCACAATTGTGACCATGAAAATGGGTAAGTTATCAGGGATTTTATTCTCCCGCCAAAGTCAGTAACTTTGCACTAGGACAAGCTTGTACTATTTTTTACTATGCTAAAGTAAAGCACTCTAAGACATCCTGACATAATTTTAACTAGATTGGAGCTTATTTATACGATTCGTTATTTTCATCTAAAAAAGGAAACTTTAGGGGGGGAATTTACTAAGATGTGTATTCTACTTCACATGTGATGTTGCTATGGGCATCCAATCAGAATCTACTTCTTATTTATTTAGCACCCTCTAGAAAATAGTACACAGGATCTGATTGGTTGCCCATAGCAACATCACATGTGAAGTAGAATACACATCTTAGTAATGTTTCCCCCTAGGTGTCTTTCCGGAACAGAAGATATTGACTTAGAGCAAAACGCTTTTGCGCGTTTCTTATTCAGGTCAAGTCACAACTTTTCCACACTAGCCGATTTTGAATATCTCAATTTCAAGTTTTTCACTCCTTCCTAATATACATAGACCAGAGGCGGAACTAGCGAGTTATGGGCCCAGGTGCAAAAATATGCTTCGGGCCCCTCATACTCAAAATAGGAACAGTGTGCACCGAAGGCTTTGTGGGAAAGTGGCGTGGAGAAATAATAGTGTCACAGTAGTGTCTGTTTTATTTACTATAAGTAGTAGTGCCACTTGTACACATTGCACCAGGTAGAGCCCCTCATACCCCTTTCAGGTTGCATTTATAACCCGGGTTATTGCCTGGTTGAAGAGCGATGTGAAAGCACTAAACTGAATAATCACGGTCGACCAACCACGCATATTGACCTGAATTACAAGAAGGGTCCAACTTGTGTATAATGGGCGAGACGGGTTTAGCGTGAAAGAGTCAGACCCGGAATAGCTATCTGAAAGAGCCTCTTAGACACTCTGCGCCAGGATTATGCACACTGTAATGCCCATTACACATTGTCAAACACTGGAATGCCAATTACAGTCACACATTGCAGTACCCATCACACATTATGCCGCACACCGTAATGCCATTACACATTATGCCGCACAACGTAATGTCCATTACAATGCCCATTAGACATTGTTGCATACCGTAATGTCCTTAACACATTGTCAAAAACTGCAGTACCCATTACACATTACACTGCACATTATAGTGCCCATTACACATTGTTGCACACCATAATGCCTATAACACATTGGCGCACACCGGAATGCCCATTATTCATTGGTGCACACCGTAATGCCCATTACACATAATGCCACACACATAATGCCCATGACATATTACACCCGCTGTAATGTCCCTTACACATAATTCCCCCCCGTAGTGCCCCTTAAACATTGCCCACATTAGTGGTCCTTACAGAATTCCCATATTAATTCCATATAAGAGGGGAGGAGAGAAATCATTGCCACGTCCCTGTGTGGTGTGCGCTCAGTTCCTACGCAGTTGAACGGCTCATACCATCACCGACAGACATTTCAACTATGGAACAGGCTAGTGAGCCAATTGGAGCTCATGGTCCGGCAGCCAATCACTAACTGGGGCTGCCTGTCCATGAGCTCTGATAGTCTGATGTGCAGGAACCATATCAAATGTCCGTCAGCGCTGGTTTGAGCTCCTCAGCAGCCAAGGAGCTGAGGGCACACCACACAGAACCATGGCGATTAGTGGCCATGTGCGCCCCTCCCAGAGGACCCAGCACTCTAGGCTGCAGCCTGATCAGCCTTTTGGTTTATCAGGCCATGGCCCCTTCCCTGTAGTATAATTATTATACAGTATATCAGCCCCATCTCTGTAGTATAATTATTATACAGTATATCAGCCTTATCCCTGTAGTTTTATTAACAGCCCCCTCCCTGTAGTTGTATTAATATTTAATAGCCCCCTCCCTGTTGTATTATTAATACTAACAGCCCCCTGTCCTCTAATTAAGATTTCTGCAGACCCCCCCCCTCCCCTTTTATTAACTTATACCTTTGGCTGGTAGACATGTTGCTCCCGACTCCTCTCTGCAGACCAGGATTAAGGCTCTGGAGGACATGGGATACTTAAGGTAGGAGGGCCCTAAGGTTTTGTTCATCCATTTAGACCTTCCTTACCTGCATCTCTCACTCCCTCCACCTCTCCGCCCCCCTTCATCTCACTCCCTCCACCTCTCCATTCCCATCACCTCTCCCACCAATGAACCTCTCCGCCCCCCTGCATCTCTGCGCCCCCATTAACCCTGCACTTCCCTGCCCCCCTATTCACCACCATTGTACAACCCACATACAACCCCTAACACCTATCTCCATACCCCTATACCCACACACCCTTCTCCCCCTGTCCATCCAAAGTGTCTTCTTACACGCATCCCATACCCCTCTTACCCCAACCTAACTCATATACCGCTATCCCCAACACATCCTACACTTAAGTCCCTGTCCCCCAACATACACCCCATAACCCTACAGTATATCTCCACCCACAGACCCACTATAATGCTTTACTCCCATATACGCCCTAGTCCCCCTGTTTGTTCCACATACACTCCATAATCCTCTACACCACTCCAATTACACAACCTACTCTTCCACTCCAACATACCCATCCCGTACTCATCCCATAACCATCACCACCACATTTCTCTCCCACCCCACCCCACATTAAACATCCCACATCCCACACCAGGGTGGTGAGTGTGACCTTTTTTAAGTTGGTTACGCTGGAGCTCGCGTAGCAGGCGCATGGTCCCCCTTCTGATAGCCACAATTTACCAGCACATCGGGGGAGCTGTGCGTTCGGGCAGGATGATGTTAGCTGCAGGGCTGAGTCAGTCTGCACTCCCGGCGCAGGCTGCCCAATCAATCACAGTGCTCACACTCAGTTATCATAGCGGCACTGAATCTGCAGTGGCTTTGACGGCTGTCACAGGGGAGAGCAGTGCTGCGGATTGGATCCACAACAGAGATCCAATCCGCCACACCCCACCTCCTGAGCCGCGTAACACATAAGTCCGCAGTGAGTTCCCCATGTGCGGGCCCCCGGACGCATGCAGTACTTTTACGGGGAAAAAAACTGAAACAGCAGTACAGTATGTGGTGCAGAGGGCCAGTGGGCCCCATGAACTCCTTGGGCCCTGGTGCACTGCACCGTCTGCACCGCCAGTAGTTCCTCCCCTGACATAGACACACACAGACACACACAGACACTTATATATTTATATAAGATGGTGTGTGGGGGGCACCAATATTCATCTTGTCTTCAGGCAACTGGGATGAATTTATGCCACTGGATATATGCATTAGCTACTACATAGGAAGTACTGTAGTACTAGTACTTTAATTAAAACACAAACTTTTATTTCTGAAAATATGTAAAAATGGTTAAGAGAACTTAATAGCATATAGCGATAAATTTGACAACACACAGGCTGTAAATGCAGTTAGGAGCGGATGGGCTGGTACTTTGGGCCTGATTCTGGTTGACTCCCTGACATATTATTCGCACCAGGGACCGATGTTTGGGCTTTGAGCATGCATATATACTTATGGCAGCTGTGTGGACGCCTTTAGCAACTTGCAGTCAGTGAGACGTTCCCACAGGGGTGGGCAGGATGGAGGCAGGCAAGGGGCTGGCGCATGGGGAGAGGGAAACCCAGAATTTCCTGCCAACAAAAATGGTTGGCCCCAACATGAAAATTCTGGGCGTTCCCATGCGAATGCAGGCGGGCAGCTACCTGTTGGGGGTGGGCAACTGACATCACAGGATGTCAGCCTCCCGCACTGTTCTCAGAACCGGACACTGCAAATATACTGTAGATCAGTCAAGAAAACCATTCATCAGTGCACAGATAAGAACATGCCGGGGAGAAGGAGCTGCGGTCACCACCCGTTCCCTCAACACTCGCAAGAGCCGTGAACAGCAGCCTGCAAGTCACAGCCGGAAGTGCAGCAAACAGGGACAATGGCACAGACCGGCTAACCACCACTTGGCCAGTGTCAGACACTGGAAAACAGCCAGCAGCTCGCCAAACGAGGTCTGCACTAAAGACCCACGGAGGCAAATGCAGGACTGGACGGACTGAACCCAGGCAGAGGCTACGAACCGTGAGTGCCAAACAGACTGCCCACCACTACCTGCCCAGTGGTACGCCGCAGACAGGATCAGTAAGTATACAGGGAGATATAGGCACAGCCAGGAGAGGACATAGGCTCACCAAGAGTTTATGGGATTGTAAAGGGGTTCATAGTGAATCGCGCTACGCCCTAAGACTCCCCTCCTACGTGTCAACACTCAACTATAAAAACTATTAACTTTCATGCAATTCACATTTTCATCACAAATCACAGAGGGAGACCAAAAGACCTATGGGAGTGTAAAGGAGTCTAGTACAGACCACCTGAACCCTAATAGGGAATCTCCCCACAGTGAAACTGTGATGAAAATTTCCCTACTAAGGGGAACCCCATATACATACCTCCCAACACTCACGATTTCAGCGGGACAGTCCCGATTACCAGGTCCTGTCCCGCTGTCCCACCAGCGGCAGGAGGTGTCCCGCTGCGGGGGGGAGTTGGGAGCCCCCCCAATTTAACAGAATAGACGCTATGCGCATGCGCACAGCGTCTATTCCCGACCGAAAACGGGGACGCGGCTCATTTGCATAAGCCGCGCCCCTCATTTGCATAAGCCACGCCCCCTTTTGGGCGCGCATTGGACCAATTACATTCTTGCTCCATTTGGGCGCACATATGCAGCCAAGGAGACACATTTCAGCTCGCAGCCTCCTGAGGTGTAAGGTGAAATGTGCAAAAGCCTAGTGGTTCAATAATCCTACCCAGAACTTTAGATTAGTTTAGCTATTTTCCACAGCTAAACCCAGGACTAATGGGTGCCCACATAGAGCATGCTTGGCCAAAGGGAGGAACAACTGAATTAAGAGAGAGTGACTTCAAATAAAAGTATTCCCAGTTAATCCTAAACCACACAAAATCGTAACACAATGTTTTGGCCAATAGAAGTACATGAGACTATGCACATGAGAAGTATTTGCCAATTTGTGATGTAATGCAGGCCATACATCAGAACGATATTGTTCCAACCAGCCAACTTTTTGGCTGGTTGGAATGATAATCTTTCTAGTGTGTAGATGCAAATGACGGGGTGACGTGGAGAGAGGTGGTGTTTTAGGAATTTTACCATATGAACTACTGAGATAGCATATCTCACATCTCACATCTCATCTCATCTCACATCTCACGCCACAAAAAAGGGCCAATACGATGCGATTAACTAAATTAACTACTGAGTGTATGTAGGAAATCTGGGCGCCCTGCTAGGAAACAAGTACCGCCGTTTGCTTCTACACATTTATAAACGGCCAAAAACTGTAAAAATAGTCGTTCCAAATTGTGGGAAAAAATCAAACCTGTTTGATTTTTCCCAGCTCACCATTCAGGTGTATGGGGAACTTTCCCCCAACTAACAGATAAGTAGGCAGACACTTGCTGCTCCAAGATATAGATCGATAGATCGATAAGTCGATAGATCGGTAGATAGATAGATAGATAGATACAATCAAACACTAAACATATATATATATATATTTATATGATATAAATATACATATATAGATACAGATATAGAGCGTGCTAGATAATAGCCACCACCTTCACGTAAAATTACATAGTGGGCTAAAATTAACAATTTAGTAAAACATTGAGTTTGACATATACAGATCAGACATGGGGCCAGATGCAATAAGCTCCAAAAGTGATAAAATGGAGAGTGATAAACAGCCAGTCAATCAGCTACTGTCTGACATTCTTCAGACACAGTCTGTGACATGGCAGGTAGGAGCTGATTGGCTGGCTGTTTATTACTCTCCATTTTATCACTTTTGGAGCTTAGTGCACCTAGCCCATGATCTGTATATGATCAGTTGATGGAAAGAGACCCAATGTGTTTCATCATAAATGACTTCATCAGGGGAACTGACTCCAAACCATCAACTACAGGGTTAGGAATTATTAAAGGTGTTTAGTGTCTTCAGTTATGTTATGTTATGTTATGTTATGTTCCTTTAAACTGAAATGCAGTAACATCCAGCAGGATCAGGATAAGGACGTGGATGTCCGATATATTGTAGATAGACCAGAGATAGCAGTCCAGATCAAATTAATCTGTGTCTGCATGTGCATGTGTCTGTGTAATTTACGTGCAGATGGTGGCTATTATCTAGCATGCGCTATATCTGTATCTATCCATCCCTTTCCTCCTCCACTAACAGGGAGGTATTATAGAGTGCAGCTTTCACATATAGCGCACACGAAGGTCTGCTCTATCTCACACATATAGTTATAGATTTATATTTATAAAGATATTTTAGTCTTTAGTCTGATTTAAAATGTAAGACTCACTTCTGTCCATCATAAGGATTAGGGGCCAATTCAGAGCTGTTTGCACAGGTGTGAATGCAGCGCCATCCCTGATGGTAGGGGATTGCACATGCATATAGGTGCTAATGCACATGTACAGTCCTCCCAGCCAGCGCCTTTTCATTCACAGGGCAGCTTGCTGTCTGATTGAATGGTGGGCATGCCTATTGAAATGATGGGCGGACCCCAACGAACGCAGGCGTGACCCTGCTTGCTCTGGGCAAGCGGATGATGTCACATGATGTCAGCGCCTGCACCCAATTTGCAGATTACTGGCCATCTGAAAGGTAAAGTCCTGGCTTTCAGCAGCGAACAGAGGAAAAATCATTCAATGGTGAGTAACCATCAAAGGATTTCTCCTCTGTGTGGGTGCATGCGAGCAGATGTGTAAGTGTACACACCCGCTCACAGCATAGTGATAGGATGTGGGCAGCGGCAGTATGGAGTTAACCTGCTCGCTAGGCTCCAAATATGCGAAGCCTAGCGAGCTGGTCTGAATCAGGCCCTTAGTTCCAAAATTTAAGCTATTAGAGAATCCACCAATTTGAGGCCTGGAGTGACCTTGTAAATATTGAACACCTGGGAAAAGCCTGCAATTTTCTCTCAATCAGAATTACACAAAATATAGACATTCATTCAAATCATTGGCCCCACCCTCCGACCTTCCCATACCGTATGTAGGATATGGACAGCTGGGACATTTGAGTTGTCCATGTGCTGGAGGATGGGCACACCAGCAGATGAGCAGCTTTGAGGACGGCTTTGCATAGCTCTGCACTATGCAAAGCCGTCCTCCCCCCTCCATCGGCGCCAGGCAGGGGCAAGAGATGCTCAGTGTGTATGCACTGAGCGGCTTTCCCCCAGCGATGAACACTATCATCGCTGTCCATACACGCTGGGCATAGTCGCCCAGTGTGTATGAACCTTAACTCAGATGCAATCTTCCAATAATTATATGGCTAAAAATAACACTGCCAGTTCTGTGGCAACAACAACCAATTATATTTTCTATTTTGTGTATAATGTTTAAATATGTCATATAGGAAAAAAGTAATTTATGACAAACCAGTAAGCCAATATATCTCTATATCCAGATGTTAGTAATTTCATACTAATAAATGATATTCATATATGTATAAACTCCAGTAATTACAACTGGTCTGAACAGTAAGCTCTGAAGCCATCATGTATAATATGTGAGTGGTGATGTCATAACTTCAGTGTCCTTTATGAAGTGTGTAATACAACAAATAACACACCTTTTACTGTAAATTATTAGGGATTACCAATCACCTTGGATTTGTATGGCCTGTATAAAAAGTACTTCAGCCTCTTGTACTATTATATGGTCACAAAAATCTGAATAATAATAATAATAATAATAATAATAATAATATAACACTTAATATTAGAGCACAGTAAATAAAGGGCTGGGTAGCTATGTGATATACAGTTATTGTATATGTTTCCACCCTGTCTATCCTGGGTAAGTGTTGTGAAGTGGGGAACTGTCAGACACTGGTGCTGTAATAAAACCTCACACTTGATTTCAGAAACAGGCATGTGATGGCAGAGAATTAAACCTCATTTGCAGCACAGCCAGGAGACATTATATAGTCTTAGGAGAATGCTCAACATCTGCTTTGATTTATCCAAAACCCTTCAATGTTTTCTGCATCTTATTCTAGTAGCTAATTGTATAAAGTGAAGGAGAAATGGTCACTGCTTCAGTCTCCAACAGATTATACATGGACCATTGATCTCCCTTATATCTTACATACTGTATAATATAAAGTTTGCAATTCACCTCTGGCGACTGAGACAGTGACATAGTAGAAGCAAGGATGTAAAGATCTAACTCCAACTTCAAAGATCATCTCACTTGTTACCATGTCACAGGCCGTAATACTAATACCCTGGAGAGCCCTCCACACTGCCTGTCTGACTGGGAGAGACAGCACAGGCTCCTGCTGCTGTATCAGATGGCAAGTGACAACACTGACATAAGTCACTGGCTACAGAACGCTGCTGAAAAGTGTTTAAATGTTTATTGATGCCATCAAACATATTGGTTGAAATATAATAGGGTGAGAGAATCAGAAAGTGAGAGATGTGGTTAGAAATCTCCAGGTTTTTTTAAAGCGGCAATCATTTACACTGCAAAACTTGACTGATTTTGCAGTGTAAATGATTGACACTTTTAAAAAAAAAAACTGGATATTTCTTACCACATCTCTCACTTTCTGATTCTCTCACACTATGATATTTCACCCAATATGAACATGCAGTATTTATGTCTAGTGATCTGATCTATACAAACCATTACTGTAAAGTTGCTCAACTGTGCAAAATTCTGTTTATGATACATGCTTGTGCCATTTAACCCCTCCACTTGTAAATACTATTCTTATTGTAAAAAGAATGATTGACTGAATGAATGCTTGATTGATTGACTGACTGACTGACTGATTGAGTGATACTAGTTTTTTCACTGCCAGTTATTTAGGATCTTGTAACTGTACAGGCACTGATTGTTCTAAAGCATAGGTCTGACTCTTCCCACCACCACATGAAGTGGCATGTACAGTACAGTACACTCAGGCAAACCGAGCTGTGCTCCCAGTGATCTGGTGCCAGTACAGGGGGCTGTCGTCCAGCACTAGACCTCTGCACCCTCCCACCCAAGCTAGACTTATTGGCCAATAGGAGCTGCCCCAATGGATACATTGTTATTCATTACTTTTCTGGCCAATCACAACAGGAATGTCATTGTAACTAAACAGAGCAAGCTGGGGGATTGGTGAAAGGAGATATAATCAAAGAATAGGATCTCACCTAGGGCAAAAGCACTGGTCCTCCTTCCACCGTTTATTGGCAAGCAGCATCCCATCACTGGCAGATCTGCTCACAGTTCCCAGCAGCCATTCATTGTTCAGTCCAGGAATTATTACAGAGAAGACAAATAACCTGAAGTCACCTGAGCTAAAGGACCTGCTAAAAAGCCCATCAAGAAATCCACTGAGGCTATCGGAATAAATGTGCAGGAGATGGAGAAGGGGGCTTCTTTTGGACTTTGTCATTTATGTATCCTCTTGATAACATTTATGGCGATTTTCCCTTGTTCGCAAGGAAACTGGATGTAGGTATCTTCTGTTGATTCTTGTTGAATGGCTTTGCAATATTCCCTTCTTTAATGCACAATGCAAGTAGGTGAATTGTAACTTTTGTTCCTATTTTCCTTTCTTACAACTTATTAGCCAGCTGCATTGTGCTGGGTATCAGTTGTGGAGCTGTAGGTAGAGTATAGGTAAGGATGCTGCACCATACACTCTGCGTGCTGTCCTGGCTAGTGTGGCTGGGTCCCCTCTGCTGCTGCTCTCCTCCCAACTCTACACTATAACAAAACTGGTTCTTATCACACAAAGAAAATAGAGTCCATCCCATTGTTTATACAGCTATGAGGCAGAAAGAACTAATGTAGTACACAGTATTCCAGTATTAGGAGTTCCTTTCCCCAAACAAGAAATCCTTCTTTTCACTGCACATCTGGAGTCTACAAACAAAAAGTGACAGTTTCCAAACGTTTACATGCTAAACATAGTTATTGCGAGTTTCATTGTAACTTCAGTTCTGGTGTGTGACATTATTACATGATATGGGTGATGGGGAAATACTGTAGATTATTCCATGATGACTTGCTGTGTTTCTTAGGGGGACTTGGCACATTGTATTGAGGCATATTTATTCCAGAGACAATCAATTCTTCCTGTCATTATCAATGTGTATATCAGATCTACAAGAATGTGTTGCATCAACTGAATCAGGAAAGGAGTTATTTGCACTCATTTTAGTAGTTTTTATTTTTTGTACATGGAAAATAAAAGTGTATTTGTGATTTGTATGGAAGGAAAGTTTCTGCTATGTTTCATAGAACACAGAGGGCCAAATGTAATAGGGTGAGCGTTTCAGAAAGTGAGAGATTTTGGGAGAGTTTTCCCATGTTTTTTAAAGCAGCAATCAGTTACATGGCAAAATCAACTTTGCAGTGTAATTGCTGCTTTAAAAAAAGGGGAAAGCTCTCCCAAAATCTCTCACTTTCTGAAACTCTCACCCTATTACATTTGGGCCAGATATGATTTGGACTCTGCTATTACAACTCGCATCCCTATTGTTACAAGAGATAGACCTCATGTATCAGCGTATTAGTTACACTGCACAGCTGTCTCCAGTCCATCGCGTTTGATTGTGGATTAGTTATGTTACTACAGTATGTGATGGTGTCTGTGATACTTTATCTGGATCATGTCTATGTGTTTGTTAAGCCGCCACATATCCCTTCAGCATTTGTTAGACCATGTGTACTGTTTTCCATTTGTTTCCTTTGTTCTCCCGTTTGATGCTAGTTATAAAAAAAAGTATCAAAGAGTAGTACAGTATACAGTGTAATATACAGTATGTCTATTCTAGGAGCTGTCCCTTCCTCTCTACTTTGCAACCACTGGCGAATAGTCACAAATATTCTCACTGCTCGTTAGTAAATTGTCCGCATGTTATCACTGAGGTCTGAAGAATTCAGGGCTTATTTGCTGAGAAGCGTAAAGCCACTAATACCGAAATATTTAAGCCTTTTACAAAAGAAGATTAAGCGCTGGACACAGAGATCTGTATCTTGTAATATCAGAAAAGTACCGCATCCAACACATGTCAGTATGCAGGGGTCCAATATACAGAAGCCTTGGCATCACCTCTATTGCCTAGTGCAGTGTAGCCTCTGTCCCAAGGTCTATATTTGTGCATAATTAGT
This sequence comes from Crinia signifera, assembly GCF_055691185.1. Classification (NCBI taxonomy): domain Eukaryota; kingdom Metazoa; phylum Chordata; class Amphibia; order Anura; family Myobatrachidae; genus Crinia; species Crinia signifera. Next base: position 155,908,806 of record NC_139220.1, read on the forward strand.
GGTCATGGGATAGATTTGGTAAGTAATTAAAAATACCATTATTCCAAATATTTTCTTTTGTTACTTAAAATAATTTCTGCAGTACAATATTCCCAGATGATTTTACAAGAGCTGAGTCGCATACACGAATAATTTCGCTGACCGTCAATGCTTTTTGCATGTTAGAAAGTTCGTAATGAAATAAATACATAAAAAAAGAAATAGATATAAATCTAAAATAATGTACGCAGCGAGATCACAGCAATCACACTGAGATTGTGCGGGGCTGTGAACAATTTAAGCTGGCCATACACCTAACGATTATCTTACCAATGAACGAATTTGCTCCCTACACCAGAAAGCAGTGACAATGGTCTGAATAACCATTTCTGCCCATTTACCAGCGTTTGCTCCCATAAATTAGCAGATTTTCGTTATAACCAGCCAACTTTACTTATGGCAGTACAGCCTGCTGTTCATTTCAGTTGTAGCAGAACAATGTATCAGTAAACAGAAACACTGTTGCCTCTTGCAACTTGCAAGCAAAAATATTTTCAGTAATTGGGAACAGTGTAATGTTTTATAATGAGAAAAATAATGATCCCACTTTTAGTACAAGTCAGTGGCTCCCAAAGAGAGTCAGTTTGATTAAACTATTTATGCACAAGTATCCCTAAAACCTGGACAGCCGTGAGGGCTGCGTTTGGGAACAACTGAAATATGTAATATGTGCATGAAGCTGGGACAACTGGTAGAGATATATGCAGACAGATTGGGTAGTGTGTTCTCCATACATGCTGCATGATCTGTCTGCAAATGGGCAGTCCATTTGCATGTACACGCCCACTGAACTGTCAATCACTGGTGGCTCACAGTGCGGTTCTAGGGGTGGTCAGCGAATCGCCTATACACACAGAACGATGTGGCAATATTTCTTTAGATATATATTGGGCATCTGCTGTGTTGCACACCCAAAGTGATATATCTGTGAATGCCGCTGTTCATACACACTGGTTGATAGTGCATCAATATATTGACTGTTCAATGGAACGACCGATATATCGGCCAGTGTGTACGGACCTTTAGTATAGACCAACGTTTTCCAAACACCACTATTTCTGTCCAAGTTTTAAGTATATATATGCTTAAGTCCAGGTGGTTCAATCAAATTAACTTATGTATTAATTAAGAATCTGACCTCAAAACTTGGACTGTATTGGTGGAGTTTGGGTAATTATTTTCGGTATCCAAACTGCCCTCACAATTAGACTATGTATATTTGTTTTTATTTCCTGATATACTTTATTAATCCATATTTTATTTTCATTTTTAAACTCTTTTTATTGTTTTATGAAGATTGTGACAATCATCAATAATCAGAAAACATTACAAATTAAATAAAATAATAATAAAAGTAAGTCATCAGGATATGTATGAAGAACAAAGAAAACAAATAGTTGAGAAAACTGGTGTACTATATAAGGGGTTTTATATCACAGGAATAATTAATTACAAATATCAAATATCAAATATTAATTTGTGAATTATTTTCCAATAATATTTGCCAATATTGCTGAATCATTGGTCATGACCACCAAACATGCAGGGTTCACCTCTGGCCACAGAGCCTCCAACATCTATCAGAGCAGGTAGGATATGGAATGGAGTCAAGTTGGTACCAAATGCCATTGGTAATATAATTTATAAGAGTTTTCTTTGATACGAACAGATATGGATCTTTTTGTTATTTCTATTCTTATATCATCCCATTCTTCATTGGTTAATGACAACTTCGTGGGCGTCTTTTGAAGAGACCCTTTTTGTGAAAGTAAAATTTGGTAAATAGTGGATAACAGTCCTTTGATGGAATGTTGGTGTTGACATAGCAATCTAATTTTGGCAGCTAAAGGTTCCATCACCAGGGCCAATAACAGAGGGGGAAGTGGACAGCCCATGGCGAGTGCCATTTCTAATAGGGATTGAGGCAGATGTAAGACCATTGATGAGGATAGATGCTTTGGAATTTTGATAGAGTGAAGTGATGGCGCTATAGAAGAGTCCATGAAGGCCAATATTTTTAAGCGTTTGTTGTATGAAGGGCCAGGCTACTCTTTCCCACATAAAGGGCTACCACTATGGTTGATAGAGATCTTTCATGGGATAAGATGTCTAGTGTTGTCCGTTACCTGTCAATTTGGAATAAAGACAACTTGGGATGGATATATTAATGTTGATAAGTAAGGAGCTAACCTATATGCTAAGATTTTGGCAAATAGATTTAAGTCAGTATTTAATGATGAGATAGGTCTATAATTTAAAATTTCTTGGGGGTCTCAACCAGGCTTTGGAATAACTATAATATTGGCCCTAGTGGTGGCTTCATCTAACAAACCCTTTTCCAGTAGGGAGTTGAATAATGAGTGAAGCATTGGGAGTAGAGAATTTTAATTTTTGTAATAAATGGCAGTAAGGGACATTTTGGGATTTCACTTCCATTTCAGATAGTTTTGGAAGATGGCATGAAGCTAAATATTGTTGAATTTTGGAGATATGATGTGAGTCTGGTTGAAAATAGATTATATAAAGATTTATAATAGTTTTGGAATTGTAAGGTCATAGTTTTCGGGTCGCATGTTGTGGATCCATCAGAATATCTCGGGGTTATTATGCAGTTTTGAGTACACTTTGCTCATAACCGTCGAGCTAGCATCATGTCAGCTGTATCTGACTTCTCATAAAATTTCACAAAAGTGTGTTAACTGTCTTAGTAGTGAGGATCTGTGACAATTGTCCTTTAATCGAATTAAAAGAATTTTCGAGCACAGGCTCTTTTTGGGAGTACGCTGGTGTTGCTGTGTTAATAAGGAGAGTTCAGTTTCTAATTCTACAATAAGTCTGGCTTTAAGTTTTCTCTGAACTGAAGTAATATGGATGTGTTGGCCATGAATGGTAGCTTTGTAGGCCTCCCATAGCACTGATGGGGTGATTTCAGAAGAAGAGTTGTCAGCTATATAATTTAGTATGGCATTATAAATTCATTCTATATTAGCTTTTGATAAGAAGTGCTTCATTTAGGCACCATGAGCGGGGAGTTGAGGGATCATGTGGGGTAGCTAAATCCATAGTGATTGCAAAATGATCCGAACAAATGGTGGGATTATCTGGATTCAATAGATTCTGAGTTGTGTCTCTGTCTACAAATATCTAATCAATACGTGTGTAGAGATCGTGCTTTGGGGTGTAATGGATGTAACCTCTTGCAGAGGGATATAAAGTTCTCCACCGTCATATAAATTATGTGAAGAAATGTGTGTTTGTAGGAGCTTAGATAATTTTGTTTTGGTGGGAGTCCCAGAACTAAGATGTGATCTGTCAAATAAAGGGTCTAAGGTGATGTTATACTCGCCAGAAATTATTGTCTTAGTGTTTGGGAATTTAGAAAGATGATCCCAGAAGGTCTTAAGGCAAGAACCCTGCTGCATGTTTGGGGCATATATTGATGCAAGAGTAATTGGAGTTTGAATAAGTAAGGGAACCTGTTATTATAATATATCTGCCATCATCATCTGGAACAGATATGGGAAGATCTTGATGGATCATAATAGCAGTGCATTAATCCATATTTTCATATAAAATACTGCACAGCCACTTTGACCTTAGAACCACAGGGCATTCATTGATTTTCTGTACCACAAAAGTAGTAGAGCCAAAGATGTACTGTAGACCAATATATAAATTTTTTTCCTAGATCTCTTCTCAGAATCGCATGTAAAATAATTTGAAACTATGTAAGCCAGAAATGTATTCCTGTGTATCGCTGGTGAAGGCCCACATTCATAGTGGCATTATGAGAATAACTTAGACTGTCTAAAAGATTATTGCATCTAATTTCTTAGCCACTTGCCTGGTGAAGTCACATCCGTTGTGACCAGTCAGAAATACTCTCTGTGGGGGGCGTGGCTTGACCGGCATTGAAAGCGGGCGCGGGGAGTGTGAGCTCCGTGAAAATCCTGAAGATATATCCTACCCCGGGTCCCGCAGACTACATATACTTACCCGTGCTGTCTCCTGAAGCACTCCTCTGTCTTCTGCGCTGCCTGCGGCTGTATTGAGTGGCCTGTGAAGTCCTGGACTGGCGGGGATCGCTGTGGCCTGTACCTCTGCTCTGGGCGCGGGCGCCATCTTGTATCCTCCGGCAGCCCTGACTGAATGCGGGGGTCCTCGCGTGTGAGGTCCCGTGCCCGACTGTGCTGCTGCCGCTGGCCGGGTGGCGAGTGGGGGCGCCCGGTGACTCTCCGGAGATTAGCGGGAGAGAGTGGGAGTTGCCTCACTTGAGGTGCGCCGCTCGGGCCGCACGGAGGGGCGGGCGCCATCTTGCTTGCTCATCCCCAGGGCTGCACACAGATCTGATCCTGCGCTGGGCTCAGCGGGCATCTCTGCCATACACCTACTGAAACCCGAAAGGTGTGTGTGAAAAAGGTGTGTCATTTACTACATGCTGGTCCAGTCCTGTGCTATACTTGTCCTGTGCTGTGTTTGGGAGGGGAATATTGTCACCACTGCACGGATATCTGGTTCTCCTGAGACCTCTGAACAGTATCATATTGAATCCTCTCTCAGCCGCTGAAGTTCTATATTTACCTGGTGACGTGCTAGCCGTCACCCTTTCCAGTGTGTGTGGCTGCTATACACCTAAAGTCCTATTGAATCCGTAACGATAATATTTTTATCCGCTGAGCGTTATACTGAAGTATGGAAATCTCCACTCAAGCGGTTCTCTTGGCGATTCAAGCCTCAACTACCAGGCTCCTAAGCAAGCTTGATGCGATTACCTATGGGGGTCCGACACCTGCCTGTCCTCCTGATGGTGCGATACAGGCTGTGGAGGATGTGGAGGATGGCCCACCTACGTACACTACATACGTGTATTCTACCGCTCCTGTGCCAGCCCCAGATGCATATACCGCTATGGACTTGTCTGCTGTAAAACCTACCTGGGCCGCTTTAAGTCTCTGGGAAACTAAGTTCACATGTTCTGAATACTATCCGGCTTATCCTCGAGATGCTGGAGACAAACACCTAACTGCTCCTATACCAGTCCCGGATGTACACATCTATGTGGCTTTGGCAGTAGTAAAAATTGCCATGGACGCTCTGTATGCCTCTGCAGCTACGTGTGCGTATCCTGAATACTGCCATGACTACCAAAGTGAGGCTTGGATCGAATATGACTACCCAAGTGAGGCTTGGATCGAACACTGTACTGCTACTGTTTCTATAATATATGGACTCGAGGACTGGCCAGATTGATAATATTACTGAGTTGCTTTGGGAGATATTTCTTTCGCCGCTCATATTCATTCTCCTTTAGCAATACTAATATTTCTTTTCATCAATGCTGTTTTTTTTTGTGAAAATATATACCCTGTTTATACATTTACCGTGGGCATTTCTGGCGTGTGTTGTGCAACCTATACTGCACATTCTACATGACGTGTGCATTATCATCGAATGAGAAGAGGGGGAGTCACATTTTGATCTCTCTATACATAGGGTCTGAGACCACTAACCCCGATAGATCCTTGATATTATATCCTGTAATCTTGGGGGGGGGGGGGGGGGTTAGTATAGGTTAGTAGAATTTAGAATAGAGGGGCCATGGTTAGGGGATCCAGGTACGCCTAAGTTGGGGGTGGGTTGTACAGGGTGGGGGGTTATAGGGGAGGTTTGTTTTGGGTATTTTTGGGTGGGCTTTAATTTAATTTCTCAATCATATTTTCTCCTATAGACCGGACGTTTAGAATCCTTTTGTCTACTACATTTTCAGTGGTATTATACCGATAGATTGTATTTCTGCAATAGTTGTCATTTGGAAATATCCTACTGTGATGTACTATCTTGAAGTGTGTTGGCTATATATCTGATTTTCTTTTTTTTCTAAAAAACCCAAATGGCGCCTTTGGGTGACTATAGTCTATAAATCCTGCGATGCAATGCCTTATGCTAGTAATGTACACACTAGATATCTGTGATAGACCACTGTCTCCACCTAATTTATTGCTATTCATTATAACCTGTTTCGTTATGCACTCCACGATTGATGTTTTAACGTATGTGGAAGATATGTTGTCCGTGTCTGCTATACTGTCTACTTATAAGAAGGGTCTAGTTTGTTTACTCTATGTACACCAAAAAATTTAATAAAAACTACTGAATTAAAAAAAAAAAAAAAATACTCTCTGTACTGCCCCTCTACATAGGGGCCCTTACAAAACTCTGCATACTCTAACCTGGCATAAATTGATGGATTCAGTATTTTAATGGCAAGAAATAAAGTTTGGGAAACGGGAGGTCTGGCATACTGTATATTACACTAAACTTCCATAGCGGTAGTTCTTCCTGGTTATACTTGTATGCACATCCAGAAGATTTGCATTAGATCAATGGCAGCATGTAACTATTAATATATTGTAAGGAATGTATAGCTACATACAGAAAATGTATTGCCTGGCACTCACAGCTGCTGATGAAGAACTAGTGAAAAACTCATGTCGACCTTATTCATGTCAACCATGCCCATGTCAACTATAAGCTCGTGTTGACTTTCTGTCAGTGTCAACCTAGGGCATGTCGACCTATCTTAGGTGTCATTCTAGTCACTATCGACCATTAGTGGTTGATCTAGTGACTGTTGTCCTAGACTTTGCCATCCCAGGGACCGCATGCAACTTGTTGGTGGGTACCATCTTTGCAAGCCTGTAAACACTCACCTACACTGGAGTATCACTGCTTCCTTTCCGAGGTACTGTCTGGATGGATCATTACTTTGGCAACTAACTAGTGTGCTGTACAGGTTAAATAAACAGAAGGGACTCAGAAACCTATTGATGGCTGAGTACAGCTCCAGGAGTTCCATAAAAGATCCATTCTATTGATAAATTATCTGTTACTTTTTCCATCCTAACAATGGATATTTTCGACTTTAAATTCAACATGGAATAAGCCTTTGGTTCTGTATCGTATACAGTATCAGAAATTGGGATTATTTATCACACACAAAATTGGAAAAAATGTATAATAACCAAAACACTACTTAGTCCAAAGAAAATTCCAGGTATACATATGAGTGTATCTATGTTATTTACTCAGCACAGCATTTCTATGTAAGTGATTGATATATTTTATATGTGTTATTATTTATTATAAACATACCGATTATTGTTTCCAATTATTCTGTGGAATTTTGGTTAATATGTACTGTCTATTAGGTACTATGTAATTGCTATTTAAATGCATTTATATTTTTGGCTCTTTTGAGCTTTTACTTGTACAGGTTTATATTCTTATCCAAATACAGTTCCTTGTCCTATCATAGCGCTTTACCTTAGTTGTGGCTTAGGTTTGTCTCTGTCTGTCAATATCATTCTGTGCTCCTTAAGATTTTATTAAGATTAGAGATGAGTGGTCCAGATTCCAAGGAACCTGAACCACTCTGAACACAGCCTGGCGAGTTTCTGGCTTGGTTCGGAAACCCGAGCGTGGCTGAATGGCGTAGTCTCACATCGGATTCTCGAAAAACGTTGAGTCTTTAAAGTCTCGACGTCTCGTGAATTGGCGCATTTGTCCCACACTTCCGAGCAGTGCACAGCTCTCCAGTGAGGGTTGTGCTGTATTTGTGCTGTGTTTGTGCTGTGTTGTGCTGGGTTGTGCTGGGTTGTGTCAGTGACAGTAATCATCATCACTGACACTAATCAGTATAGTGGGCAGGCTGTGTCAGTCAGTGTGTCAGAGGGCAGAGGATGTCATTCAGTGTAGTGTGTAGGTGTACACAGGCAGACTGTGTCAGTCAGCTTTTCTCCTAATTTTTACATTGTTTGTGGTGTCTGATCTGCTGCACTGCACTGCACCCCAATACTGCATAGTGAGATACTGTCAGAAGTTCCGTGTGTGATTTTTCTGTCTCCACACATGTTGGACAAGCTGCGTCCTCAAAAAATGTTTTACACATTTTTTATTTTGCTCTTTATTGTTTGTGTGCACTGCACCCCAATACACCATAGTGAGATACTGTCAGAAATGTTCCATGTTTTATTGTTCTACCTCCGCGCAGTGTTGGACAAGCTGCGTCCTTAAAAAAATATATATATTTTGCTATTGTTTCTTGTTTGTGTGCACTGCACCCCAATAGACCGTAGTGACATACTGTCATAAGTTCCGTGTGTGGTTGTTCTGCCTCCACGCAGTGTTGGACAAGCTGTGTCCTCAAAAAAAAAAATATAGACCTTGACCTAAATTGAATGAAAACAACATTGTGAGCTGTAAAGTGGCCAAAATTGTCTGGAAAGGGCTGGAAATTAATGTTATTGAGGTTAATATTACTCTAGGGACAAAAAAAAAGCGCCCATCTCTAATTAAGATCCCTAGTTTGAACTCAGTTTTAAAAGGAAACCAAATTTTGGCTCATAAGATGGTTTTCTGTCATATAATTGTCACAGTTAATGGCTTATATGGATGCAGTATGGAGATATGCCCCCGATAACTACTGTGTCTTAGCACTTCCACAAAGCGACATATCAATGAGGTTTTTATGGTCCATACTAGATTCTGGATTTGCAACAGCAGCCACATTTGGTCTCTGTGGGGGCTGCAAAGTGTTTGCACCATCAGAAAAATGCCATCTGGAGATTGGGAGAAGATTCCTCAAGAACCCTCCCCAGCATGCACAGTCAGCAGGCTTGCATTTTCAGTAGCTTCACTGCAGTCACTTCACTACTAACCAATCACAGGATGAGTTCCTTTTCAGGGATTTTTCCTTAGATGTGTTTTTTGGGGGTCAAAAATCCAATATGCCCCCATGGGTCCTAATCATAAATACTTTTGATAGCTCTGCAAAAATTATGTCTAGAACTCACCATGGTTTGAAGCGTCAGACACCAATCTACAAGAGTATTCTGCTCTGAAAAACAGCTATCCAACAAAGCCATATTGCCATGGTCAGACTGGCCCTCTCGGGTACAGGGGAAATCTCCTTCGGGCCCAACTAACTGAGAGCTCCACCCTTGTCTCTAATGTCAGGTTCCACACTGCAGACTCAAATTATACAACGTTACTCTATGATCATGTACATGGTCTCTAATGGCTGGCAGAACCGTTGTGGGGACTGGTCACTACCCTTCGTAATAATGCGCCACTCCAGTGCTTTACCCAGTGGCTCCTTCATGCCCCAGTCAGATATTGCCTAACCCTGACACTATTATGGCTACCTGTGAAGGCTTTTACTGCTGTGCTTGTATGACCTTAAGTCATAGACACACACAGCAAGGGCCATAGGAGGCTGGATGATGTGGAATGAACCCTTATCGCATTCTAGAAAAGGTAGAAGCAGTATCAGGGACCATCTTAACAGCAGTGTGGGCCCCTGAGCAAAGCAATGCACTGGGTCCCTTAGCACCCCCACCCCTAGGAGGGGAGAATGGATATCAGCAGCAGCTTTGATGTCCCACGGGTGGCAGGGGGTGCTCTATCTTCCACTCAACATGTAGGACCTGGAGCAGTAACTTCTGCTGATTACTCCTTTACTGCCAGAGGCATAACTATAGCACCGCAGCCCCCGCGGTCGCGGGGGGGGGGCGCTGTGCATGTGGGGGTGCCGGGGGACTGTGGTGCTATAGTTAGCCCCCTCCCGTCCACCCATCAGCCGCCCTCCCATCGCCCGCCAATCCGCCGCCCGCAGCCTTACCTGTCTTCAGTGGTGGACATTCTTCTGCTAGTGAGACGGACCACAATAAAATGTCCGCCCCATATAGCAGACAGTTCTCTGAAACTGTCTGCTGTATGGGGGCGGACATTTTGTGTTGGTCCGTCTCCATAGCAGAAGAATGAAGCCAGCAAGGGAGCCGGGACCAGCAAGACAGGTAAGGCTGCAAGCGGGGGATGGGGGAGGGGGGTGCATCGGGGGGCACCTCCCATTAACGGCGGGGGGGCGCCCAATTCATAGTTACGCCACTATTTACTGCACAGGTGGTGGGAGGGAGAACACTAATGTGTGGAAGGGGGCACCAAGCTGAATAAAGGGTCCCTTGTAAATGACTTCCAGGGAGGAAGGTGGTGATTTATATGCAGGGGAGGGTTGGATAATGGAGTGAGCTTAATATTCGTCATTTTCCGGTGGAAGGGCAGCTTGTTTGACTGCAGATATCACCATTATCTGGAAATAGATTTCTTAGCCTTCAATAATATAAAAACCTAGAGTCCCAACTTTCAGGAGGTGCTGGGAACTTGGGGATCAGAGATCAGGACTGAGCCAGAGTAATCCATTGAAAAAAATATAAAACTGTACACCAGACGTTTGGAGCTGGAGCAGGGACCGGCTGCTGGAAGGCTGATTTCTATGGTTCCGGCATGATAGAGACAAGCCGCTAGTGTCGACAGAAAAGGGAGAGTTCCAGCTTTTGGAATATACTCTTAGAAAAACTCTAAGTCAGCGAGAACCTGACAAATATGACTGGGAATTGCAATTAACAGGTCGGATGTGGACTGCTGCTTTGAAGTTGGATATCTCCAATTCCCCAGGGCCGATTTTAAAAATTCTGGTATCCCTGGAAAAAGAGGATCCTCAGCTATCAGCATACGGCCCTTATACACCTGGGGCCCCTGGGCAAGTGCCCATTAAGCCCATACGAGAAGACGACCCTGGCAGGTATTAGTAACCATCAGAATAAGTCATTCTCCAGAACCTTACATTTTCAATCTTGATGCATTTATGTCCCTATACTAGTGATTGGGGACTTTGTGCTACATCAGGACTCTGTTGTTCTCATGTAATGCTGTATGGTGAATGGGTCCATTAATTAAAACATTTAAAACTGTTTCTGCGGATATAACAGACCCATTGACTTTAATTAATATTTCCATTGAATCCAAATGTATCAGACTGTGCATTGAGGAAGGTGACAATGTTTTGGCAATTTAGCTGCAAGAGTTAAGCTCATTTTTTAGGAAAATATAGGTTAGACTGCTCTCACGGTTAAATTGATGAAGCCTTTATACTTTCTGCAGCCCACAGGCTGTTATATTTGGCCTATAAGATATTTCTAGAGAATACACAGTTGTAAAGCACTGGTGCTATATATATTTAATAAGGCATAAATATTAATAAATATAAATATAAATAAATAAATAATTTCTGTGCAACTTCAACAGACTTGTCCCCCAATCAGCATTGTTTGCTGTATTGAATTATGTAAATGTTAACATGCAATAAGAAGCCAGTTTAGCATGGTTGTTATATGCAGCATTTCAGTAATATTTCTCATTGCAGGTGGTTGGGTGTCACATCTTTTGGGGTTCCAGAGAAGCTAGGTTGCAGCAACCTCCCTCTAAGCACACAGCAAAAGGACATGTGTAAAAAGAAGCCATATTTGTTGTCCAGCATCCGTGAGGGAGCCAGACTGGGAATTCAAGAGTGCAAAAACCAGTTCAAACATGAAAGGTGGAACTGCTCTATTTTACCATCTATCTACACTTCCAGCTCATCATTTTCACTTTCTTTTTTATCATCATCATCATCATTAGCATCAGCTCATTCAATCTTCGGCTATGAACTGAGCAGTGGTAAGTTGCTTCTAAAATATTCCTCATAACATTACATTGCATAATGAATGTCCAGTTAGTTTGGTATCAGGGTCAGGCATTCCTGGGTATAAAGCAATGTAGGCTGCTAACATGAGTAACACATCTTGTTTAAACTGCTTAAAATAAACAAATGCGAACTAAATGTAAGTTATCCCCCCAAAACACTAGTTTTCGATATTATATATATACCCTAGATGTATCTATGGAAACTTGTTTTTCCATACTAATTTTACCACAAAATGTTTCTGCTTTCTTGCCAAATTTACAAAGCTACATAATGTGAAGAATTCCAAAGCTTGGCCTTGGTAACTAACGTCATGTGAAGATGTCATGCATTGTAGCCTATGGGCTATATAGCTCAAAAAGTATTGGGACACGAATCCATAAAAACTCTCTTTTTATATAAACGTTCTTCACATAACGCAATCAGTACTTTTTGGAAAAAAAATATTAGCTAGTTTATTGGTTAAAACTTCTGCAGGGCCCCATAAAACAATCACTCCACCAGATTGGCTGGTAGAAATGAGAGTCAACACCAAGGTTATTAAAAAATTCTATTGATCATCTCTATATAGGTTTCAGTGATAAATATTTTCGGTTATAACACTGATATGACTAGTCAGACTCCAGGCAATGCCAAGCAGGACTTCTAGTAAATATGTGATTCCAAATAAAGTATCATGTACTGTAAGTAAATGTGGTGGGGAGGACTGTTTTCCAAATATTTTCTTAACAAGTTCTGAAAGTCTATCTATCTATCTATCTATCTATCTATCTATCTATCTATCATTATGGGCAGCACACAGTACTATTTTTATGGACAAATAGGTCCAGGAACTTCAGATCTGGGGGTGGATCAATTACATAAAGGTAGAGAGAGAGAGAGATATTTATGTACTATATTTAGAAACAAAGGCACTCACAGGGGACTTTAAATTAAAACTTATCTTATGGAAACTGCATTTTGGCCCAGAACAGGTTCCTGGTTTATTCCATATTCCATTAGAGGTTCAGGAACTGAGGTAGATGTATGAAGCAGTGATAAGGGAGAAGTGATAAAATGCCTTGTGCTTTATCACCGACCAATCAGCTTCTAACTGTCCCTTTTTAAACCCAGCCTATAACTTAACAGTCAGGAGCTGATTGGCCGGTGATAAAGTACCAACCACTTTATCACTTCTCCTCCCTTATCACTGCTTCATACATCTACCCCCAGGGGCGGATCCAGGATAAAATGACAGGGGGGCACCATGATATGCCAGTGTACATGCTAAGAGAGTGGCAGAGAGAGGGTGGGAATGGGATTAAAAATAGGCCCTGGCATTTAAAGTACGCAGGCCCACCATGACGACAAAAGTGAAGGATGTAGTTGTGCGCGCGCCCAAGGCGCGCTCCAGAAAAGGGGGTGTGGTCACTCAACAGGGGGCGTGTCCTTGAGTGTAGTGTACAACACCATATACAACTTCTACACATTATGCAACAAAATACTAGACCCCATTATACTTGCCCCTTACACATGATGCTAAATGGAATGAGCAAAAATTCACATAATGCTACATGGATTGAGCCAAAATTCAAATAATGCCTAATGGATTGAGCCAATATTCACATAATGCCACATGTATTGTGTCAAAATTCACATAATGCCACACGGATTGAGCCAAATTCATAAAATGCCATATGGATTGAGCCAAAATTCACATAATGCCACATGGATTGAGCCAAAATTCACATAATGCCACACGGATTGAGCCAAAATTCACATAATGCCACACGGATTGAGCCAAAATTCACATAATGCCACAGGGATTGAGCCAAAATTCACATAATGCCACACGGATTGAGCCAAAATTCACATAATGCCACACTGATTGAGCCAGAATTCACATAATGCCACACGGATTGAGCCAGAATTCACATAATGCCACACAGATTAAGCCAAAATTCACAATACGCTTCATAAACAGGGACATTGTCCACCAAAGGCGCGCATTAAACATTTACACCATAATGTCCATTACACGTTAAGTTACACGCCATTATGTCCATTATGTATTATGCCAAACACCATAATGCCTATTAAAAATTATGCTACATAAGTGCTGATTATCTACATGCTCATTGCCAAGGGTTCCATGCTCATTGCCAGAGGTTAATTGCTCGTTGCCATGTGGGATTACATGCTCATTGCCAATTGGGAAAAGAAGCTCGTGGTAAATGGGGGACAGCCGCCGCCAGGCAGAAGTGATAGCCACTGACAGTTGCAGAGCCTGGCTGTATTCAGAGCACTGCAGGTACCGGCTATTTGAAATAATACCCCTTTCACACCAGAAAATGCATTCCCGGGTTGGCCCCTTTTACACCAGCCTAGTCCCTGCATTTTCTGGTGTGAAGATGAGAGAAAACCACCCCTCCCCCTCTTTAACCAGTTATCTCATTTAACCAACTGACCAATTTACATGAGACAAGTATCATATTGAAGAACATTTGAGTGGGCTTTGAATGATTTTGGTCCAGTGAAACTGGAACATTTGGTTCCAGAGTAATCTGCCCTCAAAGAACATGAACAGCCATTAAATTACATCTCAAATATAAAAAAATCGGTTTACATGCAATATCTCTGGAACCGATTGACCGATATGGACCTGCCTGGTATCATATTGAAGGCCCAGCTATTTGGAATTGAATGAGATCAATCACAACCTTCTGTGATGCCAGGGGGGGGAACTGGCAGCCATCGGAACATGGTGGGGGTCGGAATTGACTGGTCCCATATTATCCTATGGGGAAAAACGTTACAACTTTGCCAGGCGATATCTCCGGTTCCCGGGGGGCTAGAGACACGGGGCTGGGCTCGTTGGAAAGCCCTGGTCCTCAGCTACAAATGAAATTACAGAAGGGGCACGTGCCCGGGTGCCCCTCCCCTGAATCCGCCACTGTCTACCCCTGAGTTCCTGCTGGTTCCTGCTACAAAATAGCACTGGCAGCACGGATGGTATAATGGTTAGCATTACTACCTCACAGCGCTGAGGTTCGATTCCCACCATGGCCCTAACCGTGCAGTAGTAGTATATTCTCCCCGCGCTTGTGTGGGTTTCCTCCAAATACTCTGTCTTCCTCCCACAATCCAAAAATTTACTGGTAGGTTAATTGGCTCCCGTAAAATGAACCCTAGAATGAATGTGTGTGCGTGTACATGGGATACGGAATATAGATTGTAAGCTCCACTGGGGCAGGGATTGATGTGAATGTTCAACTATTCTCTGTAAAGCGCTAAAGCTCTGCAAAATATGTGTGCGCTATATAAATAACTGTATATATATATATATATATATATATATATATATATATATATATAGTACACTTACCCCCCCTGTATTGGCAGACAGACCTATGCAGAACTTCACTTTGAGACCAGAAACTGGATGTTCTGTTCTGCCTTCTACGCGCGTTTTATTTATTATCGGTTAAGTAGACATTGTGGAGCCTAATCACTGGACTAGGCCAAACATTGATTGTACCGGGTGAATAACCCCCTTTTGTATTGGATGGTCCCACTTATATTAATTTGAACATCAACTACCACCTAAAGACCCACAAAAATTGGGGACACTCCGTGATCACGTTGACCCTACAAAGAGACAATCTGGGTAATCGTCCTTTTGAAGTGAAAGCGATCACTATGGAATCTATATGTTAGTATACTTATTGAAATAATCTTTTAGATATCTGAATCATACTCCTGGGAGGGAGGTCATCACTACCCACGTAATTTTGGAGCATAACAAGCTGGTACAAACACTGCTAAATTGCTTTTGATTTTGAGGTCCACCCCCTTTGAGGGAGTTTTAATACCATTTACGCATATTTGAGGAAATACACGCTGGTATAAGCGTTCTAACATTACTATGTACTAAACCCCTGATGAAGTCTTTTTCAAGACGAAACGCGTCGGGTTACTTGCATTTCCGAAAAGGATACTACTTCCAGATGTGACTCTGAAAAAATCTTTCAATAAAAAGCACACTGGTTTTATTAAGATTTGTACTGTTTTGTATTTTAACAATCATTGGTTGAATCTCCACTTGGTGGTTGAAAGCGCTCTCTATACCTCTATTACTCCTATTTCTAAACTCTGCCTCCCACTAACAGGGGGGGACATAGAGCAGCTGCTTATAATTCTCTAAGGGCGCACGTGGGGTCACTCTTTTGATATATATATATATATATATATATATATATATATATATATAAAGTATATGGCTCAAACAAGCACTGTCACTCCAGCGGCCTTCGTGAAAAAAGTCAAAGGTTTAATGGGTGATCCGACGTTTCGGGGCTACAAAACGCCCCTTTTTCAAGGGGCGTTTTTGTAGCCCTGAAACGTCGGATCACCCATTAAACCTTTGACTTTTTTCACGAAGACCGCTGGAGTGAAAGTGCTTGTTTGAGCCGTATACTACAAATTGTATCCACAGAGCACCCGCGGCAGCTGTCTATCATATATCGGGAGTGCCAGGCTGATTCTCCTGCTATATATATATATATATATAAATTAGAGATGTGCAGGTTCTGATTTACTCTGATTTACTCTGATTTCAAAGCAGGATCTTATTGGCTATCCCAAATCACATGACAGTTGTTGACAGTTGATAGCCAATAAGATCCTGCTTTGAAATCAGAGTAAATCAGAGCCTGCACATCTCTAATATATATATATATATAATCGCAGGAAGACCGGCACACACTGTGGGGTCATGCAGCTTGCCTGGGTGCCTTCTCACATTCACCTTACTGCAGGTGCATCAATATGGAGGTTACAGACTGAGCGTCCCTCCAGGGCTTAGTACAAACTGTGCAATTTATTGGACCTTTATTGGAATTTATTGTACTAAATCCTAGAGTGATGCTCAGTCTGTAACCTCTCTCTCTCTCTCTCTCTCTATATATATATAGGCAGGGCGTATCAGCGGCACTCAGGGCTTATCCAAATAGACAAACGACTCGTAGCCAATTAAGGTAACATGACTTGGCTACGAGTCGTTTGTCTATTTGGATAAGCCCTGAGTGCCGCTGCTACCCCCTGCCTGCATTTGGGACAACACATGCTGTACCCCCGCTGAAGACACCAGGCCCTGAAGGAGTTTATGAGGAGAGGAGTGCCAGCCAAGTACACTATATATATATATATATATATATATATATATATATATGTATATATAATTTGTGCGTGTGTGTGTTTTGTGATGTACCTGCCAAGTGTGCTGTGTTTGTGGATCTGAGTGCACAGTCACTAATTATGTATACTTCATGTGCTGGAGACATCGCTCTAAGGTGGCTATACACACGCAGATTTATCTTCAGATCTGGCTGGTTCAGTGGTTATGGATGAGAGCAAATGACAGTTGACCATTTGCTTGGAAATGCTGGAAAACTGACAAACTGTCACTCATCCATAACCATGTTTTTGTTCCAACCAGCCAGATCTGAAGATAAATCTTACTAGTGTGTGGGCATCTTAAAATGAATGCCCCTGCTCTTAGCCCCACTTCTAACACTACACTCCAGGCCGTCAGGATCATTCATCCATTTATGACTAGGGCTAAAGTCATCCTTATCAAATTTCTGACTTGGTGATTGAGATACACATTAAACCAACATACACAATACAAATAAGATCCCTTCCAGTCCATCAGCCAGAAGTATGCCTGTAATAGGAACTTTCTTTTTTCATATGTTTTTTAAGACAACACTGCTGTGGTTTTACTGAGAAGTGTTTTGAGGACTTCTGCGTGTGGTAAAAGGGATATATTTTTCCAATAAAAATACTGCTTAGCTTGAGGAAACCACAGTGTGATCTAACTGCAGTATAAAAACAAACACTGCAAACTCCTGGGAAAAAAAGAAACCTTCTATAAATTAAATGTTTCAAATGAAGTTCTGCGAGGTTTCTTAGATGGCAATTATGGAAAATTCATTGTGAAAGTAAATATTTTTTTTGCTCTTGAAAAAAGTACATTTCAGTCTCATTTAATTTCAAATAAAAGGGTTGATACTAATTATTTATCTATGTCTGCTTAACGGGAAACATATTAGCCTTGTTTCTCTGTGGGAACACACGCTGGGCTGACATGCAGGGGTCTGTTCATTGTATGAGTTTATTTATATAATATCATAGGCAAGTGCAGGGGTTTGCTCCAAACTGACACGATGAATAATTCTAACCCTGAGAAGTATATTTTATTTATTCTAGTGGCACTATTTCATATAACACACATGAATAGTTTCACGCCTCATACAGCATTGTGTATACAATGTACAGGCCTACATACATAGCTTTGGGAAGTTCCAAGGCCAAATGCTTTGTGCAGTCATTTTTACCAGATTAAAATTGAGAGTGGTGGAAAATGAAATCATTTAAAAGTCATTCGTCACTATCGCCTCAGAATTCATTTCAATATCGCATTCTCCGATTTTTCTCATTAAAACTTCATTCATGCCTCAACTAAGCCATGAGGTTATGAAAGCAAGCTGACATCGGGCCTGTCTTTATTACCAGAGTACTGTATCTTCTGTCCAATAGAATGTCTTCATAAAATTGGATTTTCTGTATACCAATATGGCAAGAAAAAAATGTCATGTGTATATACAGTACAACAATAACCTTTTTACCTGGAATGGTCTGTAGAGATAGAAAGACTGATTACTGTATTTCCAGGCAGGGCCGGATTAACAATGGGCCTGATGGAGCTATAGCTCCAGGCCCACTCTCCAAATAGGCCCATTTTGTAGCTGGGGGCCAGGGCTTTCCAACGAGCTCAGCCCCGCATCGCTAGCCCCCCGGAAACCGAAGATACCGCCAGGCAAACCTGGAATGTTTTGCCCATAGTATAACATGGGAACCGCTAATTCCGACCTCCACCCAGTTCCAATTGATGCCAGTTCCCCCTCCAGCATCACAGAAGCTCAAGGTTCTCAGTCGAACTCAAATCGCTGGGCCTTCAATCTGATACTTTGTCCATATGGTTTCATTGGTTCTAGAGATCTTGCGGGTAAACCAATTTTTTTTTCATTTCTGAAATGTAATTTCATGGCTGGTAATGTTGTTTGAGGACAGATTTCTCTGGAACCAAATGGCCCAGTTTCACAGGACCAAAATCATTTGAAGCCTACATGTAAATGGGTCAGTTGGTTCTGAAGATATAGCTGGTTGTTTAAAGGGGGGCGGGGGTGGTTTTCTCTCCCCCTCACACTAGAAAATGCAGGGACTAGGCTGGTGTAAAAGGGGCCATTCCGGGAATGTCCCTGCATGATCCTGGGACCATATTCCTGGGTTAATCCCTGCATTTTCTGGTGTGAAAGGGGTATTATTTCAAATAGCAGTGCTCTGAATACAGCCGGACAGCTCCCTGCTCTCTGCCCGGCTGTCAATGGCTGTCATTTCTGCCCAGCGGCGGCTGTCCCCCAGTTACCACAAGCATGTATTCCCCTTGGCAATGAGCATTTAATCCCACATGGCAATGAGCATGGAACCCCTGGCAATGAGCATGGAACCCTTGGCAATGAGCATGGAACCCCTGGCAATGAACATGTAGGTAAACAACACTTATGAAGCATTCATTTTAATAGGCATTATGGTGTTTGGCATAATACGTAATGGAGATTATGGTGTGCGTCTTAACATGTAATGGGCATTATGGTGTAAATTTTAAATGCGCGGCAATGCCCCTATTTATGAAGCATATTGTGCATCATTGCTCAATCTGTTTGGTATAGTGCAGGCATGTCCAAACTATGGCCCTCCAGCTGTTGCAAATCTATAAGTCCCATCATGCATTGCCACAGTTTTGCTATTAGGGAATGCTAAAACTATGTCAAGGCATGCTGGGATGTGTAGTTTCACAACAGCTGGAGGGCCACTGTTTGGATATGCCTGGTGTAGTGTGTATTTTGGCTCAATCCATGTGGCAAAATGTGAATTTTGCCTTAATCTGTGTGGCATAACGCGAATTGTGACTCAGGGGTAGATTTATCATGCGGCGCTGTGGGGCATATGCACTATCCCCGTGCGCTAAAGCAGGGGATAGCGCATCTCCTAATCTATCATACCTGCGGTGCGGGTGTTCTAACGGCGGTGATGGGAGGGCGGGGACATAGCGCATGTACTATTTCTAGTACAGCGCTCACCATTGAAACCTAATTTATGAACTTCAGCATCGCTGACCGTTCCGCCGCCTGCAGCTGTTGACTTCGACAGCTGCAAACAGCGATGCCCTATGCCTACGGCAGGGACAGCGCTGTCCCTGCTGCTGGCTCTGAGCTGCGCTGGGATCTCGCGTGAGTAGCGAGATCCCGGGCATGCGCAGTGAGCCAGCCGGGGGAGAAGCAGACAGCGCATCAGTGTTAACTGACGCGCTGTCAGCTGGAGGGGACATCGCCGGAGGGGGGAGTTAGCGCTCCCCCGCTTCGGCGACAAGATCTTAGTAGATCTTGTCGGTGTCCCCTCCTGCTTCGCCTCGCTGATGAGGCGAAGCAGGGAGTGTTATAGTGGCGCTCTTAGAGCCGCTATAATAAATCTACCCCCCAATCTGTGTGCCATAGTATGAATTTTGGCTCATTCCATGTGGCATAATGTGTAAGAGGCAAGTACAGTATAAGGGGGTTACTATTGTGTTGCATGATTTGTATAAGGGTTATATGGTGTGGTAAACTTAGGTGACCACATAAAAGGTGCTGAAATGTTGTCTACCAAGTCTCAGCTTTCAGTATTTTTTTTATGACTGCAGTGCCGCTTTCTTTGCAAGTAGCTTAGCACCTTTGGAGGGCACCCGCCAATATATCTCCCTGCATTTTTCCTATGCCAGACCCCTGCCTTTTCCAGACATATATAATTAGTTGAAAGTATTTACACAAATAGAGACACACCCATGAGCAGACCACCCAACCAGAACACTGGTCACGCCCCCCCCCCCCCACACACACACACACATTATTAGGTGCTGGCCACAACCCCTATTATTGTGCATAATAGGCCCTTGATCATTCAGCTCCAGGCCCATTTAGACCTTAATCTGGCTCTGTTTCCAGGGGTGTTTTATCAACAGAGGGATCTATGGGGAAATTTCCAAGGGCCACCTTTCCCAGAAAAAAATGGCGCCACAGCTGGCTCTGGCACTGTGCCACTGTGTATGTCTTAAAACAACAATGTAATGTACTAAGGGCATATTTACCATTCTGACATAGTTGTCTGGCTGTAAATTTACTACATTTACATACATATATTATACATATGTCCCTCATTAGCTGCTGTGTCATATTATTTCCCCATATACACAGTCAGTCTGAGGAGGGGAATAAAAGACACATGTTTCATTTTGGCCCATCGGCCTCTAACACTGCTGTGCCCTCAAGGATTGGATTGCTATGGCTGTAGTTATACTAAAATTACCCTACATTTTACAGCTGTAAGAGTGGGTGCAATTAGGGTAACTTTTCCCTTTTTATCTAACTAATTCACCATTCCTATGCAGTCTGCTGGATATATTACTACTGTAGCTTTCATTTTCAGTAAACATGAAAAAGGCACTAAAAATATGAGACAATGGGACATATGTGCCTAATTCAGACCTACTTGCTGGGATGCTAGTTTTTGGAGCCCTGCAATCAGATAGCAGCTGCCCCGCCAGAGTGAATTCCTGTCCTGTGTAAGCCTGCGAATTACCTAGTGGCAGCTTTCAAGATTTAGTTGGATCATCTATTTTTCCAGTGTGTGAAGTCTGTGCATAGCCCAGGACTTACTTCATACCTCCCAACTTCTTGCCCGTGCAAAACTGCTTGCCCTGAAAAAGGGGGCATGGCCTGCAGAAAAGGGGGCATTGCCTCACACGATGATGTTTTCTAAGGCCATGCCCCGATTTCCGTCCCTCAGCAGTGCTGAATAGACGCTGTGTGCATGCGCATAGCGTCTATTCTCTTCAGGCTGGGGGACTTCCAACTGCCCCCTGACTGGGGGGACTACCAACTGGCGGCCTTAGGCAGGATGTGGGAACGTCCCCGAAAACCAGTACGTTCCCGTGGAAAGAGGGAGGGTTGGGAGGTATGTTACTTGACTTACTGATTTCCCCTCATATTCCTGGGCACACCTGCATTTTCCCTGACACACCCAGAAAACGGCCAGCTACCACCACACAAACACCGGCTTTCTGACAATCAACTTGCATACGGCCAGTGATCAAAATAATAGCAGGATTTTATCACAGGATGGCCTTGTACATGTGTACTAATGGCCATACGCATGTGCAGTCTGTCAGTAATCGCCCAGTCTGCAGCTGTGTGATCAGGTCTGAATTATGTCCTATGTAAAGAGTGCAGAATGGCGGCCATTTTTTTAAATGTTCATTGCAGTGGGGATAATTATATCTTATGAACTACTGTTCCTATGAGTTATATCCCGTAATTTTGGAGGAGTCTGTCACATTTGCTGGGGTATATATCAAATCATAGAGATATGAAGTACCAATAAATCAGTTCCTTACTGCCATGTTACAAGCTATGTTTAAAAAATCACTGGAGCTGATTGGTTGTTACTTTATCTCTTGATATCTTGGGTAAAATATAATAGGATGAGAGATTTAGAAACGAGAGATTTAGTAAGAAATCTCCAGGTTTTTTTAAAAGTGGCAATCATTTACACTGCAAAATCAAGCTGTGTGAATGATTGTCCCTTTGAATAAAAAACCGGGAGATTTCGTACTGAGGGGTAGATTTATTAAGCTCGGTGAAATGATAAAGTGTCTGGTTTTTATCACTGGCCAATCAAATCCTACCTGTAATTTTTCAAACCAAGCCTGTAACTTCACAGTTAGGAGCTGATTGGCCGATGATAAAAACCAGACACTTTTATCACTTCACCGAGCTTAATAAATCTGCCCCTGATTCTCTCACTTTCTGATTCTCTCATCCTATTATATTTCTCTTTCAAGGCTTCTTGGGCATGTGCAGTGTTATAGTGCGTAAACACTAGACGATAAAAATGATGATATGCACAATAGCTACATCATTAACTATAACTATATAATCTTGCATATCGCCTCTTATGCACTAACTATGTCCTTCATTGTTCTGCATGTACAAATGATGGGGGACATAGTTAACAAATGCCATGATGCATGCTGCAGCATGGCCTCTGCTTCCTCTGCCCCCATCATCGCTGCCAGCATTGGCAAGTGCCCATGCTGGCAACCCCACCAGGTCCCGTCGCACTGGACATCGCTGGGTACACACATTGTATAGTGTACACCCAGCTTTTGATTCAAGCACTGAGTGGAGGCAAACTATACCTCTATAGTCATAACGTGTATATATGAATACATAGGGGTCAGACCAGAGTCCCCAACTGTACTGATAATTACAGGAGATTTTGTGAAACACAAAAAAAAATATTGTGGGGGGGAAGTGTTTATTACATAATTCGGTACTTGTGGATTATCACGGCTCCCATCGCAGGCTTTGCATGCCATATATAGTGGCATGCGATGGCATGCGATTGGATGCGATTTTTGCCGTTTTTACCATTTTTCAAAATCGCATGCGATCGCATCGCATGCGATTTGATCGCATGTGATCGCATGCGTTTTTTAACGGAAAAGCATCCAAATGCATTGAAATTAGTATCAAACATGTTCAATGGCCCCCAAATGTCATTTTTGAGGCTGTACCACCTCCACTATCAACGCAAACCCGAAGCGTGGCGAGCGCAGCGAGCTCGCGAGGTGCGGCGGTATGCATCCTACGACCTTTTCATACCCCCACTATCCACGTCAGTGTGGAGTTGAGAATAGAAAGTGTGGCGAGCGCAGCGAGCCACCGAGCCTAAAGCATGGCGAGCGCAGCGGACACCTGTGAAGCCCGCAGGGGGACGCGTATACCTGTGAAGGTATCCGTGTCCCCTCGCAGGGCTCGCTGCGCTCGCCACGCTTCGGGCTCGGTGGCACGCTGCGCTCGCCACACTTTCTATTCTCAACTCCACACCGACGTGGATAGTGGGGGTATGAAAAGGTCGTAGGACGCGTACCGCCGCCCCTCGCGGGCTCGCTGCGCTCGCCACGCTTCGGGTTCGCGTTGATAGTGGGGGTGGTACAGCCTCAAATATGACATTTGGGGGCCATTGAACATGTTTGATACTAATTTCAATGCATTTGGATGCTTTTCTGTTAAAAAACGCATGCAATTTTTTGCTATGCGATGCACATCGTGGGAGCCGTGATTATCCACAAGTACCCATAATTCTTAATAGTCCATTTTCTCTGCTATGGAAATTACATACTGACAAAATAGTATTAAATGACAATGTAAAATTCTGTGATCCAGGAATTAGTAATGACATCCTCTTATGCCCAGTGTCTGCTTTGTACAACAGTGTATAGCAGTATGCATGGCTTATAGCTATGAATTGTTAGTCTGCATGTTTAAAGCTAAATTTGTTCTTTTAGGCACCAAAGAAACAGCGTTCATCTCTGCAGTGACGGCAGCAGGCCTAGTGCACACAGTGACAAGAGCGTGCAGTGCTGGGAATATGACCGAATGCTCCTGTGACACAAGTCTTCAGAACGGAGGCTCAGCCAGTGAAGGCTGGCACTGGGGAGGCTGCTCAGATGATCTTCAATATGGACTGTGGTTCAGCAGGAAATTCCTTGATGCCCCGTACAAAAATATAACTGGAAAGGAATCCGATATTCTTAGTGCAATGCACTTACATAACAATGAAGCTGGGAGGCTGGTATGTAAAAATACATCATTCTTTATTGCAGAGGATTCACAGTTACATTGATCCAGTTCCAAAAACATTTGGCATCAAACTGGCATTAGCTGACATATATTATAACAGTCGCAAAACACCGCTCCCATATGCGAACATGCATGGGGGTAAATAAACCAGAATAAGTGCTATTGTTCAGTCCACCATAGAATTTTCAATATATTTTAAATGGACACAAGAGCTTAACTCCTTCCTTGTAGATATATTATCTATGGTATAATAATTATTGTTAAATTTGGTATTAGTATTATTATTATTTTTAAATTGTAGGCACTTCGTAGGCATTGAGTGCTTTCCTCCTGCTGACTGCTGCACTGTGTCTGTTTCATTAGGCTGTGGCTAAGCTTATGACTGTGGACTGTCGCTGCCATGGAGTCTCTGGTTCCTGTGCTGTAAAAACCTGCTGGAAATCTATGTCTTCATTTGAAAAGATTGGCAGTTACCTAAAAGACAAATATGAAAACAGCGTCCAGCTATCGGACAGAATGAAGCGCAAGGTCCGCAGGAAAGAGACAAATCATCGTAAGATTCCTGTCAGAAAAGAAGATCTTGTGTACTCGAACAGATCCCCAAATTATTGTGTGGAAGATCATAAACTAGGAATATCTGGGACACATGGGCGGGAATGTAACCGCACCTCCGAGGGACCGGACGGCTGTAACCTGCTCTGCTGTGGGAGGGGTTATAACACACATGTGGTCAGACATGTAGAAAGATGCGAGTGTAAATTTGTGTGGTGCTGCTATGTGCGCTGCAGGCGGTGTGAGAGCATGACTGATGTCCACACATGCAAATAGGTTTCCATGACAAACATCAGCTCACGGATAAATAAAACACACTTTCTCGTTGCTCGGAAATGTTTCCACAGGAGAACAATGAAAATCCAAAGCTGATTCAACAAAGAGATCATAATAATTATCCCATGTAAATGTCAAATAAGTATTATAGATGCTGGATAGTGGTTGGATGTACTGTTTAGTGACCTTTCTCCACATACTGTAGAATACTTATGCACAGTGTTAACCCGTACATAAGGTTGAATATCTATGATACTGTACAATGATAACAGATTAGTCTGTGTCTGGCAAGGATGAAGCAAACCCTTTCTTCTACATTACATATACAAGAGTTTATATTGAACTAGTTACCAGCTTGTCAATGACATACCAACATAACAGCAATGTCAGCACCAGCAGCTATGTGTATCTGAATGGAGAAACACTTGCATTGCTCTGTCAGATGCCATCTAGTGGCTGCCGGGGTGCACTTGCTATCAACAGTTGATTTACCTCCGGAGAGGTAAGGAGCAGCCTTAGCCTTTTATTATTTAGGATATTGCCTTTTATTAAAGAACAATCACACTGTTAGCTATATGTGCCAAAGGGCTGATTCAGTCCAGATCGCAGGGCTGTGAATTTGCAGCAGCCAGCCATCAGTTAAGCCGCCGCCGAACCCCAGTGAAACTGGCCCCTGTTGAATTCAGCCCCTTCCGAGCCATCCTGTTTCACCCCCCTATGTAAGACCTGATCACACCCCCAATATTTGTTCTCAAAATGGGCAAAACCATGCTGCACTGCAGGTGGGGCAGATGTAACGTGCAAAGAGAGTTAAGGGGTGTACACATGGAGCAATCCTTCTAAGCGATTTTGACTACATAGTCAAAATTGCTTAGAAGGTTTGTAAAGATTGCTGTTAAGGTTAGACAAATCGCCCTATAATATCACTTAGTAAATAAAAGTTGCCAGGAAAGAATATTTTAAATAGATCGCTGGCTGTCTAGTCAAAATTGCTGGAGTTCACTGCTGAGGGAGATATTCACTAGGCGATCTGCAATGAATACCAAGCAAGTATGTTAATTCTAGGATAGTCAAAATCGCCCATAGACAAAATCGCTGTTGTATCTAGTAAAATTGCTTAGTCAAAATCGCTCCCTAGCAAATATCGCTCCATGTGTACACCCCTTTAGATTTGGGTGAGCTATTTTGTTTCTGTGCAAGATTAATACTGGCTGCTTTATTCTTCCACTGCAATTTAGATGACTGTTTCACACCACACACAAATATAACTCTCTCTGCACATGTTACATATGACCCACCTGCAGTGCATGTGGTTTTGCCCATTTTAAGAACAAATATGTCCTGCAATCAAGTCTGAATTAGGGACTTTGAGTCTTGCAGTGATATGATGGCAGCAACAGCTCATGGTCGGCATGTGGACACAATTCTAATATTAATGCAGTGGAGCGATTAACATCTCACTTTGCATACACCAAGATTCCACTGCACACGTGCCAAGGATACTCGCATTGATTGACAGGAGGAGGTGGAAGGTGATGGGGAGTGGCGGTGAAATGCAGGCATATTGCTGTCATTTGCAGGGCGTGCCGCTGCGTACATTATGATCTTGCACACAGAAAACATAGCACCAGCTTCTCAGTTCCCACTGATATTCTTTGTGACCATAGAGACACTCATATGGTTGATTATAGAAGGAACTGTGACCATTGCTGTGGAAGTGTGTGTGTGCAGTTACTAATATTATCAAGGCCACTGGTGGGCAACTCAATACATTTCTGGGGGCAGCAGCATTAGCATATTTTTGCACAAAGCAATGTATCTGGAATCGCAGCTGCCTGCATTTATTAGCATGAATAAGAGCACAGTGGACCACTACACATACAGGGGAGAGGAGACAGGGGACACATTTTATGAAAATTATACATAAATAAGGAAAAGTAGATTTCATTTTACTTAAATTGTACCTGAAACGGGTAAGACATACCTGATTTTCTTGCTATGACAAGCTATTATTGTTTATCATGTGTTTTTGATGTGCTGTTGCCTTTAAATTGTGTTCAGCTAACACAAGTTAGCTTTCTTATGGTGGAATGCACTAAGTGAAAAATGTGGTAAAACCCCTGTTATCTGGGTTTTTTCTGCATTTTGATATGCTGGAAAAACCACATGTCTGGTTTTCGCTGCGGGGGAGTATCACCTGCAAAAGCTGGTAATACCCCATAGAAGCTTATGTGCTTCTTAACGCGACCCACACCATCCCGCATGGACCCCCGCTGTCTCGCACCGACCCCCGCCGACCCCCTGTGTCCAGGCAGCACAGTGCTGTGCTGCCCGGAATAGTGACCTCCTCCTCCCTACACTGTAAATCTTTTTCTAGGTCCAGGGAGGAGGAAACCCGCCCCGCAGCAGCATCTGGCCGGGTCAGGGAGGGAGGGGGAGCCGATGGGGACCCGCTGCACAACGCAAAGGACAGCTCTTAATGCAAGAGCTGTCCTTTGAAATAATTAGTGCATATGCGATAATTATCTATGCGATAGCCAGCGATGTGCGGCAGAGAGGGGCAGCGATTCTTACTGCATCCCTACCCTAATACCCATTAGTAATCACAGTTATGTTCCCTGCAAGGATAATGCATTGGTGTTAAATATTCAACACAAGACAACCCATAGCTACCAATCAGATTATATTTGTTTAGCACCTAGAGCAGGCAAGGCCAAACTATGGCCCTCCAGCTGTTGTGAAACTACTATTCCCATCATGCATTGCCACAGTTTTGCCATTAGGGAATGCTAAAACTGGGCAAAAGGCATTCTGGCATGTGTAGTTTCACAACAGCTGGAGGGCCATTCCTGACCTAGACGATAGTCGATATAATCTATTGCCGCGGGCAACATCCCATCTTTAATCTATCCCTGAGTATTCAGACTCTTTAGCACAGAGGAGGGAATTCATAATATTGGTTTCAGAATTCAAACATTTTTATTGATAGCAATACTTTTAGATGGAAAAGTTTATTTGAATTATTTGTTAACACAGCAGCAACAAGTTTGAAGCATGTTAGTTATGAAAGCCATTGTATTTATAAATTAATTTTATATTTTCATATAGAATATTTTGTACAGTTTTTGAAAGCTCTTAAGAAATGTATACATTTATTATACATGTGTTAAAAGTCATATATTAATTTTTTTGTACTGGTTCAATATGTACATTTTGTAAATATTTAAATTATGCAGTTCTCGCACTGGATATGAATCCAAATGCTTGTATGAAATATATTCTTATTTGTATTTTGAAATTTTAACCCTTTGAGTGCCAACGATGCTGTCAACGATCCTCAAAATACCCGCTAAAAATGCCAGCGTTGCTTACAGCGACTGTTCTCTTAGTATAAATCTATACAAATACAGCCAAGTCAATTAATTGAAGTTTAGTGAAATATTGCACCCAAAAAAAAAAAAGTACAGCAGCTCTGAGAGGTACTGGCATTTTTAACGGATATTTTGAGGATCGCTGACATCAATGTTGAGTCTCGAAGGGTTAATAAAAAGGTTTGCTTGGCAGTTTTCACACCTATTTTGACAAATTCATTAGGCACTCAAAGGGTTAAAGCTGGCCATACATCAGAAAGATCGATCTTAAGATCGATTGCGCTCATGATTGTGTACAATTTCCCTTGAAATCCCCAGCAGTCCTTGGTGGTTTTTGGACACACAATCTACACACAATCCATCATACAATCAGTCATACAATCCATCTACTGCATGATTGTGTACACAAGATGTGCACACAATCTGCATACAATACATCATACAATCAGTCATACAATCCATCTGCTGATTGATTGTATGATTGTGTACACAAGATGTGCACACAATCTGCATACAATCCATCTTACAATCAATTGAGATTGTATGATTGGGTACAATATCTTTCTGATGTATGGCCATCTTGAGGTTCAGTCCAAAACAGACTAAAACTACCATAAGAACTACCATGTATAAACAATTTCTAGTTATTTTTAGTGTTGCAAAATACATATTACTTTTATTATCAAGCGCTACATAGAGATACATTTTGGGGTTTTCTACATTTTCATATTTTTTTGTGTCAAAATAAAGTTCTTTTTATTTTAAGCCTGGTATGAACTATCATGGATCTTTTATCTGCAACTTTGTGTTCAGTTAGTTACGATGACAAATGTGCAGGATGCAGGATTGTTTTTTTGTTTGTTTATTTATTTATTTAACAAAGCCTATTTAAAGCCTGCCCTTAGCCATTTGATTACTAGCAATATGGTGCCAAGATTAGGAATACTGATATTCTACACCAAAAAACCGACCATAAAACAATATGCATAAAATCCTGGCCTACACACTAACACTGTAGTCATTACCTACATAGAAGTACTGTACAAGATAATGCTGACTATTGCTTTAGCCATGTCTGTAAAAGAGAAAAAAACAGCAAACATTTCCTCATTCTTTGGAGCTCAATCTTGGCCACATGAAACAAAGATAGATTTGTTTCCTGACCTCTTCTCTGCCAGGGAGAGTTCTAGATCAACTAGAGCCCAGAGTGAACATTTTCTTAAGTGATTGCTCCATAAACATATAGGGCCTTATTCTGGTTCACTCTCAGAGGCAAATTCCTTCTCAAATTTATTTATTTATTTATTTACAGTTTCTTATATAGCGCAGCAGATTCCGTTGCGCTTTACAATAGTAGACAGTGATAAGACAAACTGGGTAACAACAGACAGACTTGGAGGTAGGAGGGCCCTGCTGCAAGCTTACAATCTATAGGATGGACAAAACCATGTGCACTGCAGTTGGGGCAGATGTAACTTGTACAGAGATATTCAGATTTGGGTGGGTTTTTACTTCAAACTGATATCTATATTGCAGTGTAAAAATAAAGCAGTCAGTATTTACCCTGCACAGAAACAAAATAAGTCACCCAAATTAAATTCTCTCTGCACATGTTACATCCCCCCCCCTGCAGTGCACATGGGTTTGTCCATTTGAGAAGGAATTTGCCTCTGATAGTAAACCAGAATAACCCTTTGAGTGCCAACATCTCAAATTCACTTGGCACTCAAAGGGTTAACATATTTCAGGACAATGCTAACATATCAGCCTCAGAGCCCCGTCATGCCTCTTTACATGCCAGAGAACCCTAATTTCTCTTTACAGGTATCATATCCCTTCTGGATTACAAAAATCTCTAACCTATGTTCTGACTCAAGTCTATAAAGATAACTTTGTGGCTCAGTGCCTTGGCTGGCAGATAGTTGTTATGGGGGCATGTCCATTGCTGGATCCTTATGTCAGGCAGTAAATAGATTCAGCAGGAACAATGAGGTTTATTAAGATCTAATTTAAAAATAAATATAATATTTCCGTGCATATTGCCCCGTGGGTCGTTAACGTTGCCCTCTGTCATCTGTACACGCAGGACAAAGTAGGGGATACAGGTCGATCACTGAAGGTCAACAACTAAAATAGGTCAACATGGCTAAGGTCAAAAGGATTGGAAGGTCGACACAAGCATTAGGTCAACAATGGGAAGGTCAGTTGACGTGAGTTTTTGCACGTTTTTCTGAGACGAGGCGGTATTTCATGCCCTACCATCCACTACTGCGTGGTGGGAGAATAAAATAGTGTGCCGAACGCAGCGAGGAACTGTGCCCAAAGCATGGCGAGCGCAGAGAGCGAGGCGAGGGGACATGGTACAGTTTGATGGTGTCCATGTCGACATTGGGACAAAAAAACCCCACAAACAATAGGTCGACAATGGGAAGGTCGACATGAGTTTTCGTGTTGACCTTCCAACCTTCTCGACCATAGCCATGTCATCCTTCAATGGTCTACCCAATGCATGTCAACCTAAACAGGGTTGACCCAATGACCCATACCCCAAAGGAAGAGATTGCTAGTGAGAGCAATGCTGCGGAATAAAGCAGAGCACCCACCATGCATCTTTCCACAGCATGAATGAGTTATCGTCTGTAATGATATGGCTGGGTACACATATTGGCCAATGTGCACCCAACTTAAATGTTTGATTTCGCAAGATTACACCTGACACAACATCAATTTCGTTTTTCATCTATTTGAGTCAATAAAAATGTATGAAAATCAACGTTTAGTACATATACATCTAATAGACTGGCCACTAATTAGCAAATACTCTTACATCACAAGAAAAGGGAACAAGATTTTGGAAAGCCCCACTACTCAGCATATCAATGAATAGGATTATTTAAGAGAAACAGTTTTATAATTACATAGTCTTCTGTGTGTGACTAGTTACCAGTATGTATGCCATTCTGACTAATGGGGTCATTCTGATTGACTCATAGTCGCCGAGCCATTCACATACATTAGGGTGGACGGCGGCATGGATCGCGCATTGGAGCACTCAGTGTTTTATAGGCATCCTCCATGAAAACGCTGGGCTTTCCCATGAGTACATGGTGGACCGATGTCTGTAGGGGGCAGACGGCTGACGTCGCAGGACGACAGCCGCCCAGCTGGTCTGGATACCGGCGCTCACGAATAAAAGCCAGTTCCCACCGACTTTTGCGAAGCTAGGAGAAATTAGTCCATAGTCGGTGACCATCAAATGATTTCTCCTGCAGCGGAGATATGCGAGAGGATGTGTCTTCGTTACGCATCCCCTCACATGTTAACGCAGGGTGGTGGGGGGTGGGATTTGGTAGGGGCGTCATCACAGGCGCTCGGTAAGCTGCGAGCTTTGCAGCTTACCAAGCTAACCAGAAGCAGCCCCTAAGTAAGATACAGTACTATAGAGATTTGTCAATAAAAGAAAGACGTTAGGTGGTGTAGCAAATGACCACAAGAGGGCAGCAGATTCCAATCGTTAAACTCAGGCAACTAAGCAATAATAGTCCGCGTTTGACAGAAAAAGTTTGCAGTGCATTTGCCAGTTATGTGAGCATGAATGGGAGGTAATTTGCTAAAGCACTCATCCCTGCAGAACATTATAATGATGATATGGTGCCCACACATGGTGAGATGTGCTAGGTGCTATGTGATTTGGGGCCAGATGTATCAAGCTTCAAAAAGTGATAAAATGAAGAGTGATAAACAGCCAGCCAATCAGCTCCTGCCTGTTATTTTTCAAACCCAGCCTGTGACATGGCAGGTGGGAGCTGATTGGCTGGCTGTTTATCACTCTCCATTTTTTCACTTTTGAAGCTTGCTACATCTGGCCCTTGGAGAGTACACACGGTGTGATTTGAACCGCATGCGTTTTGAATTCCACCTGATATTTGACTTCACTACAATAGTCAATTACAGGATGCATGCACTCTAGTTCAAAAATACCTGCATGCACATACTAATTTGCCTTGCGATATTGACTAAATGAGTGTGAGCGGCTTTTCATCCACATTCAACACTGCAAATTTCGCAGCATTGCGTGTGGTGAAGAATAAGGTCCTGATTGTATTCTTCTGCTAAGGCAATACTGCGCCATTACTGATAATAGAAATAGATTGTTAGAGAAAAACAGATCTTTTACCGGTACTTATGTATTATCTGGGCTCCCATGTTAAATGCACCCCATTTTTTCATACCCCTACTATCCAACTACGCATGGAGCTGATTTTATATAGTGTGGCGAGCGCATCGACCCACCGTGCCTGAAGCGTGGCGAGCGCAGCGAGCCCCGCGAGGGGATGCGGTCTCATAAGAAAAACGGGAGCCCAGATATTACATAAGTACCCTTTTACCTCAAGAACGGATTATGGGGTCAACAGTGTCTAGGCTGACATGTACAAGGTCAACATTAAGAAAAGGGTGACACAAGCAAATGGGTTTTTCATGTATTTTTGTGTCAATGTAAACGCCTGAGGACATGGACACCTAATTAGTGTACCACGTACTCACAGAGTATAATTGATTGAGGTCAGGTGAATCACTCCGCTACCGCTTTTACATTTCCAGTTGGAGTCCAAGTGGATCATGAAAGTATGAAAATATAAAACAACAACAACAACAAAGACAAAAATCATGAAAAACTCATGCCAACCTTTTCATGAATCGACCATTGAATGGTCAACCTTACGTCAATATTTATCTTGTGCATGTCAACCTATCATCTGGATCCATTATGATTTACAAGAATGTCTTTCAAATTATTCATTTCTGTTCAAGCATCAACATGGAAGGAAGGATTGTGGGAAAACACTATTTTAAAACCAAAATCTGGTAATATTTTGTAACATAACATAAAAAAATAGGCATATAGAGAATAAAAAAAAGGTAACAAATGAGTATACACTGGTATACTCCAACACAAGTAACCAAATCATTCTACATTACTGTCAAAGAGAGTAATTAAAAAATGGTGTACACACAGGGGCATTCCTGCATACAGTATGTGCTGTTTGGTCTGAGCTTTGGTAAACACAACCATAAGCTCCATACGCACAGGGCGCTTTCTGCTTAGTGATGCGTGCTAAGCAGTCTAGTGTAGGGGATTCCCTTAACCCAGGGCCGGTGCCACCAATAGGCAGCTCTAGGCATTTGCCTAGGTTGCCAGCCAATGGAGGGCGGCAGTTCGCCCCCCCCACCTCGACCCCCAGATGGAGGTGAGTGGAGGTGCAGAGACTGGAGCGAGCAGGGGGGTCCGTGCTGCGGGGGTACCTGCGGCGCTGTGTATTAAGCTGGCGGCGGCGGGGTCCCTGCAGTGATTAGGAAATAACTAGCGATATCCGCCTGGCGGTGGCGCGGGAAGCACTGCTGGGTTTGAAAACACTTGCCGCACGCTGATTGGCTGAGATTGGCTGGCAGATATCGCTAGTTATTTCCTAATCACTGCAGGGGCCCTGAGAGCTTAATACACAGCGCCGCAGGTACCCCCGCTGCACGGACCACTCCTGCCAGCTCCAGTCTCTGCACCTCCACTCATCTCCACCCGGGGGAGGGGGACAAACTCGACCAGACGGCGCAGCAGGTACCCCTCAGGCCCCCTTGAGTCCTGTAAAAGTACACATCAAATCTCTGAGGGAATACTCACCATATATGGACACAAGCCAATAGGATTATATGCATTTCTGGTCTGTGTCACTTCTAATTCTGTACACAGCTATCCAGTATATATTTAGATCAGGGGTAACCAACTCCAGAGGAGACAGGGCAGACAAGGAGGTGTAGGGAGTGCTGCACTGGTCCCGCTCTTTCCTATGTAATGAGCGGCACCCAGCGCAGTGAATATTAATGAGCTTTTGGCGAACAGCGAACATTGAATACAGTGAATATCATTTTCAGTGAAAAGATTCACAGTTAGCTGAAAAACAGCCCAGTTTACCAAAAAAAAGCAGTCAGTCCAAAACATTAAACACAGGCCAGAGACAGGGCTTTTTAGGGATGTAGGAAAAAAGTAGAAGAAAACATTAAATTTGGCTGCTCGAGAATATTTAAAAAAAAAATTCTTATGTTACAGCCTTATTCCAAAATGAAATAAATAAATAAATTTCTAAGGCAAATACGCATAAAAAAAATCATATTTGCATAGTAAAATACGATTTTTTTAGGCGTATTTGTATTTTTGGCATTTACTGTGCCAAAAATACACATATTCGTATTTGTATTTTTGGCACATTCATATTTGTATTTACAAATACGAATGTTTACGCCATCGGAAAATATGAAAAGGAATCACCATTCAAAAGTTTTCATGTGTGTCAGTGTGTGTTTATTTAACTATTTCTTGTACAGGTTGGTGCACCACACCAGGACAAATCCTTTCTTTCCTCGTTTTTCTTCAGCCCCACTGCTGCCTGCTGTGTCACCTGCGGGATCCTTGGAAGCTGTATCCAGTGGCACTTGCTCATGCTGTGTGTTCCGCCGATGTGCGGTACTTGCTTTGACCTCAGACACCATGATGCTTCCTGTGTCACCTGCAGAAGCTGTACTCACTGACACTGAGTGTGCTCCACTGGTTCCTATACAATCTTGGAGATTGGACTAGCTCAAGTTCCGGCTGTGACTCAATTTAGGAATTTGTGAGATTGTCACACCAGGACAAATCCTTTCTTTCCTAGTTTTTCTTGAACTCAATATATTTGTCAGTGGTAGCACACCCCTACAAGACCATTTTTTCTGTATAGATTGAATAAGTTACTATAAGGGGGCCTCATTGATATATGCCTTTTGATTACAATCCACAAGTCTTGTGCGATTGCACCCAACCTGAGCAGTGGGGTTGATATGGCGTCCAAGGTCCCAGCAAGTACCGCACATCGGCGGAACACACAGCATGAGGAAGTGCCACTGGGTACAGCTTCCAAGGATCCCGCAGGTGACACAGCAGGCAGCAGGGGGGGCTGATATGGCATCCAAGGTCCCAGCAAGTACCGCACATGGGCGGAAGACACAGCATAAACAAGTGCCACTGGGTACAGCTTCCAAGGACACTGCAGGTGACACAGCAGGCAGCAGTGGGGCTGATAGGGCATGCAAGGTCCCAGCAAGTACCGCACATGGGCGGAAGACACAGTATAAACAAGTGCCACTGGGTACAGCTTCCAAGGATCCCGCAGGTGACACAGCAGGCAGCAGGGGGGGCTGATATGGCATCCAAGGTCCCAGCAAGTACCGCACATGGGCGGAAGACACAGCATAAACAAGTGCCACTGGGTACAGCTTCCAAGGACACTGCAGGTGACACAGCAGGCAGCAGTGGGGCTGATAGGGCATGCAAGGTCCCAGCAAGTACCGCACATGGGCGGAAGACACAGTATAAACAAGTGCCACTGGGTACAGCTTCCAAGGATCCCGCAGGTGACACAGCAGGCAGCAGTGGGGCTGATATGGCGTCCAAGGTCCCAGCAAGACTTTCATTCATACTGCACTTAGTGTTAATGGTTGTTCAAAATATTCCTGAAACCTGTTTTGCTTATACAGCACGTAGTACACTGTAATAAACAGTTTTGCATACACTACTGTGTTTATTCATTCATTAATATTATGCTGTAGCATATATCTGACTATTTATTGCTTTAGAAATGTACTGAAGGTGCAAAATTAGTAAAGACTAGAAATCCTTCTGTAATCCGGCAAAATCGATAATCCGGCATGGCATTGGAACCAATCATGCCAGAAAATCGGTGGTGTACCTGTACTGTGGAACTACAATTGCCAGCGGCCCTTTAATGCCCTGCATGCTGGGACTTGTGGTTCTCCAAGTCCCAGCATGCAGGGGAGGCTTGCTGGGACTCATAGTTCCACAGTACAAGACAATAGCTTATTATTCTATTTTTTACACTTCAATCAGCTCGATGCCCACTGCCCAGGGGCATCGAGGACAGCACCAGGTTTCAGCCTGGCCAGGTAAATCCATGAGTGGGGGACCCCTTTATTGTGGGGGTCCCCACTTCCCCAAGACCCCTGGCCAGGCTGACTGGTTGGTAGGGTTAATGCTTTGGCCGTGGGGACTTGTATAAAAAGTCTCCCCCCGGCTGTGGCATTACCCTGCTGGCTGGTTGGGCCTGGTTCTTAAAATACGGGGAACCTTTAGTCATTTTGTCCCCCGTATTTTGGGAACCAGCTCCGGCCCTGGAGCCTGGGGCTGGTTTTATAAAAATCCAGGGACCTCTATCTGGTTGGCTTCATGATTTTTTTAATAACAGCACTGGCTCTTTCAGCCTGGTGCTGGTTATGGCCGTGGGAAGACCCAACGCCGTTTTATTTATTTTTCTATTTGTTTTTACACACTGCAGCCTGGACGGATCTGATTGATCCATGCAGACTGCCTATAGGAATTTGTATTAGCGGCCGTATATATGGCCGCTAATATGAATCAATATGACTGAATACGACATCGGGGATTACAAAGCAGTCGTATTTGACTGCTTTGTAAATTCCCCTCCGGAATACGAATTTGCATACGGCTAAAACAGCCGTATTAATTCGTATTAAGAATACGAACAATCGTATTCGTATTCTTAGTAAATTTCCCCCCGTATGTCAGAGCAAAGTCAAAGGAATTGTCTGTAGACTGTATTGTCTCGAGGCACAAATCTGGGGAAAGGTACAGGAAAATATATGCTGCTTTGAAGGTCCTAATGAGCACAGTGGCCTCCATCATCCATAAATGGAAGACATTCTGAACCACCAGGACTCTTCGTATAGCTAGCTAGCTGGCTGGCTGGCCAAAGTGAGCAATCAGTGGAGAAGGGCCCTAGTCAGAGAGGTGTCCAGGAACCCGATGGTTACTCTGTCAGAGCTACAGCATTCCTGTGGAGAGAGGAGAACCTTCCAGGACAACCAGCTCTGCAGCAAAACTATGGCAAAGCATGCTGGGACATGTAGTTTCAAAACAGCTGGAGGGCCACAGTTTGGACATGCCTGCTCTAGGCACGTGATAAAACCCCTGGCATAATGACTAGCAAGTTACAAATAAGTGCCACATTCTAATTACAGATATCTATGCAGAAAGTTACACCCTCTCTGACCAATCATATGCATGGATTGCCATTTCTAAAATTCCTAGCTTATTTTATCTGTACATTAAACACCAGCCCCATCTAGTGATTTAATCAGATATTACATCTTTAAATGATGGTAAGTCTATTGCTTACAGACCTCATAGGCAAATGATACACTTTTGTTACAAAAGCATCTGAAAATACACTGCTCATGCATTTAGTTAATGACACCATCAGAAGAGGTTACTATTTTTATGCCCAATTAACAAATATCCCTCAGAAGGGCTCTTACAAGCTTTTCAGACAAACATTTTGTTCTGAAGCAGGTTTTTCTGTTAAATTTTCAATCCTTCCCCTAAGCAGAGGCAGAAGACTTTTTTTTTTTTTACTTACTAGGTTTTAAAACATGTATTATAAGTAAAAGATTTAATGAAGACTCCCTGAGGCTTTCCCAGAAATCCAGTCTCTGTACCCTTTGTGCTCAATCATCTAAGAAGCCGGGACATGTACAGGCTTAAACCAACCAAAAAGGTTTTTGATTTGCAGGCCATGGCCGATGCAGCAGTTTCTAGCACACATCCTCACAAAGCTTCTTGGATAGAGGCACTGTACACCCAGAGCCTGACATAGCTCATTTCCACAAGAGGTCAGTTATCTACCTCCCTACTTTGTTTGTACCAAGGCATGATGCCAAGTCTTCAGAATTAAGGCCCCCTTACACTTGTCAACTTATTGTCTCAACAAATTGAACCTGATTGACTCGAGATTCATCCTATGTGCAGGAGGTTCAATCTCTTGGTTATACCCAATGGCACAGAATTGTGGATTGTGTCCTACACATCAGGCACATAAGATTTTGTCAGACGGCACATCAGATCTTGTCAGATAAATTGACTCAAATTGGATGAAATCTCACAAAATCTCACAAGTGTAAGGGGCCCTTTAGATCTTCATTTCCTGAACAGCAATTGTATCTGCAGAGAGACCCTCTATATAATTAAACACAAAAAATGGTTGCCCGCCTCTTCTGGGGGAGAAGAAAAAGGAAACCTCTGAAAAAAGGAGGAGAGGTGGGGTATAGATATATATCCATAGATCTGATTTCCTATATCAGTGATTCCTAGTGGTATAATTGTGCCTTGGGTCCCTGGGGTGCCTTGAGACACTTGCAGGGGTGCCATGGATTTGTGGTCAAGGACCAATTCAAATGTATGGTCTACGTAAAAGGCAAAAACCTTGCTGGTAGACTGGCAATAATAAAATATGTGGAAACACAGAAGCTAATCCTGTCCCTCACTTATAATTAAACCTATGTATGACTTCTAAGACAATCTACTTTATTTCTGAATAAGAACCTTTTGGCCCAGGGCGCCATGAAAAAAAAAAAAAAAAAATTCTGAAACTCTAGGGTGCCGATATTTAAAAAGTTTTGCAACCACTGCCCTATATCATAGCAGCTTACCAGTGCTCGCACAAATGCAGCAATACCATTCTCAGTGGTGCAGCTCGCCTGTCGCCAATAAACACAGCGATAAAAGGCATACAGTGTCTTTATCATGGCACCTCCATCCTAGTGAAAACTCTTACAATAATAGAGGCATGGAAACAATGTACTGCGATTAGAAACCTGATGGTCATTAGAAAGCCAAATTTGATTTATAAAGCAAAAAAAAAAAAGTGTACACTAACGATGCAATTTGGTTGCTCAGTGACCATATTTTTCATCAGTGTACCATTTTTATCAGTGACGGATTTTGGCTGAAAACCACACTTGCCTACCTGACCCTCTCCATGCAGGAGAAAATGCTCTGTTCCTGGACTTCCCTGGTAATGTACGATTGCCATCACCTGTGGGGAGCTAGGTAAAGGTGTTTCACCACAGGGGCTGGCAATCATACATTACCAGGAAAGTCCAGGAACAGAACATTTTCTCCCGCATGGAGAGGGTCAAGGTAGGCAACCATGCTGAAAACTGCAAGCACAGTGCATGGTGTACCAGCAAGTTCTGGCAAGAATTAATGGTCGCAGGAGTATGCTCCTTTAAGGGCTGGCTGCAGGAACGCATTCCTAGAGATTTATTGCCTGCAACACACATACAAAAAATAGAAAAACCCCACACTGGCGATATGGTCACACAGCCACCATTTAGCCAGCAATAATGGCTTAAATCGCCCCTTGTGTACAGAGCTTAAATGCAATTATTGCACAGCGCGATGCGCGCTCCCGCTGGCATCTCATCACACAGTACAAAAAGGATATGCTGTACATACTTTTTGTACTGCCTACTGATCGCATACAAATCACAGGCATTGCAGCCCATAACAGGTGCGATCCTCACTGTGTATGGGCACCTTAAGGGAAAAAAAATAATAATATATATTTATTTGAATTGTATCATGTCTGGCTTTAACACTCAATATAGCAAATCTAAAACATAGGGGTGAGTGGGGCGGGTGGGTGATACAGGCTTGTAAGCAGCCTCACTAATATATTGCCACTTTACCATAAAAAAAAAAAAAAAAAAAAAAACACATCACAAAATGTTTTAATCCTTGTATTAAGTCAATGAAACGCGTAACCATTATCCTTATTTACCCTCAGATAAAGCTTCTTGATTGAGCAGTAGGACAGCAGCCACTGTGGTGTGAAGAAAAATAGTGGAGATTTTTTTTCCTCCCCTAATAGAGGGCTATCCTAAAAACAAATGATATACATTGTTTTTTTTTTTAGCCAACCGATAGTATCCTGACAAAAGTTCATAATAAAACTGAAACGTTGATACAAGTTATGGTGTTTCACGCCTGAAATATTTCTACAAAGACCCCATGAGTTCCGCTTCTACCCACTGCTATCTACCCTCCTCCTGAACTGGAGCTGCTGTGGAAGGCACCGGGGCAACTACAAGTAAGAAGGGATTGAGTGCCGGTTTAAACCAAACACATACTAATATATATATATATATATATATATATATATATATATATATATATATATATATATATATAGAGAGAAGAGAGTGCGCCACAAATTCAACTCTTCACCACCAATAATATGTAAAACTGTAATAATTTAGACACATCAAAGTTTAGACAATTTAATACACACTTGTAAAATAAGGTGTTAAAACGTTCATTTGTTTGAAGTTAGTCAATTTCATATGACAATGGAAACTCACGCGTTTCGTCACAATGACTTTTCAGGGGTAACTTTCAGTATGTTTGTGTAGTATGTATAAATACAACACATGAAACGACTTCCAATATAAGATAAAAAGGACCTCAGGTGGAATAGAATGCACGGTTATGCAGCATCGATTTTCATAAAAGAAACTCTAAAATCAATTGATTCGGCAGAGGGACAGATAGACTTTTCCCATACAGGCCTTCAGTAGGATAAAATGGAACACATGGTCTATCATCCACTGCAGATGCATCTGAAAACAGTTGTCTTCAGCTATTGTCTGTTGAGCTCTTATTTCTGCAATTGAACAGTTGGTGTGCCGCACCTCCTACATATACATACACAGTACTAACATACATTCACACACATCTATACAAATTAAAACATTTTTCATGATGGGTATTGTATATACACAAGATATTTTGTGTGCAGCCCTCGAATATTTACTGGAGGTGTTAAGCGGCCCACCAGCCAAAATAGTTGCCCACCCCTGCTCTAGAAGATAGTAGCCAGATTCAAATTCATACTGAACTCTTATACATTGTAGTGCAAAACAAATTCACCACAAGTGGAACATTTAAGAAAGCAATGTAAACCGTTACCAAGTAATTTAGACCGCAATTAAAACAATACAATAAGTTTATTATAGATTTATTAGAGTTAAAATGGCTTCTAACATAGTGCAGATATTTTGAAATCTTTGTAATCTGATGCAGCTGGTAAAAGGAGTCATTATGGAGGATATGGCGGGCAAGAGTCGCCAATATTGCTTTCTTTAAATATCCCTTTAATTATAACAGTATCATGCTACATGTAAGTACAGCTGGAGTCTGCAAGCAGTGTGCTTACCCTAAAAACATTTTAGGGCAAAGGTTTTATTTTTTTTTCCATATATACATTGCTATTTTACAACACATCAGTTCATCACATATCGCACTTCCCAAGATAAAGACATTGTAGGACATTGGAAACAGAAGGACGTGATTTAAGTATATAAATAGTTATGTGAGAAAGTCCATCACGGTAATGGCAAGTTCTAGATCTTAACAGTACAAAGTATTTCTAGCCGTGGTAGCAAAAAGTGGTGGAACGCAGTATAAAAGGGGGCTCAGTATGGAATGGAATGGTTTTAATTGTAAAACAAAAAGATTTAAACTCATTTTGGGCTTGAAAATGGTTTACTGTAACAAACATTGTATAAATTTACTAAAGCTCTATTTATGTATTACTATTTGGTGATGCTATGGTGTGTAGACAGTTACTAGCCATGAAATACTGGACATACACCACACACATTTATTCTCAGTTGTGCTTCTTGCATTAGACCAAAAGCAATGCTTCAGTGTCCATGCTGTGACATTGCACTGCATATATTCATGTTCACTGTAGTCCACTGAAAATTTGGTCGCACGGTGGTAAACTGGATAACAATAACAAATACACATACATACAAAGGTTTGTTAAAATTCTATTACAAAAAGGGGGAGAAATAAAAACAAACTGTCAACTACGGTGCAACATGATTTCTAGCCTACAATTCAGAATTTTTTTTTCTTCATCCATGAAGCGAGAAAATGGCATTTTTGAAAAATCTTTGGTGGAATTAAGTCTAAATGGAATACAGCGGCTTTTCTTGAAGGAAAATTAATATTAATGCCATCACAAGTGTGCAGTTATTTGCGTCTCATTCCAGCTGCTGTTACTAGAGATGCACCAAAACCCAGAAAAGCAGCACATCCCAGAAGATTCGCTTTTTGATTGTTTTCATCTTCAAATCTTTACAAAAATACGTTGTGTTAGCAATAAATAAATCTCATGTAGACTCATGCTCACATCAACAATGGATGGATGGAAGCTTTCAGTATATTTTATTATAGGTTGTTGGCTCTTCCAAGATGCTTGATTTTCAAGTTTATATTGGAGAGGTTGGATGAGATGTTCAGTCAGTCTGTTTCTGGGGAATGCATCCTTCCATTTCCACCACCTCTGGCCAGCCTTCATATTTGTTTGTGTCTTTATTGTTCTTTATGTGCTAGAGAGAAGAAACAAACAGTTACAACTACAGTACCTAGCATTTTCAGAATTAAAATGCATTTGCATCTTGACCAAACGGATACTCCAAATAGTAGTTTAGTGGTGGCTCCAGAGGGGGGAGCTGCACCACAGTTCAAAATTCAAATAGGGGATCCACACCAACTGACTCACTGGCAGTTGGTGAGGCTCCTCTATTTGAATTTTGAACCTTTCCTGCAGCCTCCACTGGTTGTTTATCACCCAATACAGTGCCCGATTCAAAGTTATACGAAAACCCAACGGCCCAATTCCCAATTGTTGGTGGACTACAGCCATTTGAAAGCAGGGAGTGTTCAGTACTTTTTTTTTTTTTTTTTTTTAAATGGGTCGTGTCGCTCTAGTTTTAAATGCATGCCAAGGACAGGGTAGGACTCCTCTTATGCATACATCCTGGCCCTGGCAGATTAGTTCTGGTGCTCATTGTGAGTCAGCTTATGAATACTCAGATGGCTGCATGCATCGCGATCGATCACCACGACTGCAATCCCATATGGCGTTTTCAGGATAAGCACTCGGAAGGAAAAAGATGGCAACTTTGCAAACCAGACACCACCTGTGGCATTAGCATATTTTTTTATTGCGTCTGCATCCTATGAAACAAGCCCATAGTTCTTGAATTGTACAATGCGATGTAATTCAAGGACTGAACTTTGTGTCTACAGAGACAAACTACACAAAAGGTCAATGGTAAAAATAAAAGGATTGCCACTGCATATCATTAGCGGGAGAGAATGCTAGCCCTGTATTACCATATTGGAGTAATTGACTATAGACACATGAATATCATAGCCCAATATATTTAGTCTTTGAACCACCCTTCGCAGAGGTGCCTTGCAAATGTATGTACACAGGTTTTTATTTTTA
This sequence comes from Crinia signifera, assembly GCF_055691185.1. Taxonomy (NCBI): domain Eukaryota; kingdom Metazoa; phylum Chordata; class Amphibia; order Anura; family Myobatrachidae; genus Crinia; species Crinia signifera. The sequence goes on from NC_139220.1 coordinate 155,952,610, forward strand.
ATTAAAATGTAGAATGCTGGTTATTGTGCTGCCTTATGCAGTGAATGCAAAATTATATACAAATTTAAATTACAGTGGTAGAGCAATTGAGGCGGCACTCACGGATTTCCATAAATTTAAACATGCATTTATTGCAAACTGGTCATCCTACATGTCGAGCCTTGGCTCGTCCTCTGGGATTTAAATTACTATATTAGTATTAACTTTCTTCCCCCCCCCCCCCCAAGAGGAATGAAAATAAAGATTTCCACCTAGTGAAAAAAAAAAAAACTTTAAATCATTCAAGCTGCATGTGAATGAACATTAGTGCAAAAAGTCAGATACATTTACAATTCTAACCTGCTCAAATGGACTTTTTGTCTTTATGCCTTTTCCACCACAAAAAACCCAGTTGTCTCTAAATCCCAAAGAATTGATGAGTGTACTTCCAAGTCCAGAAATAAGTTTTCGTGCTTCATCATTGAGCCTGAAATTTGGTAAAACACAAATTAAATTTGATGTACACTCATGATATATGAAATGAAAGTGAAAGCCACATAAACACTTGTAACAATTTGCCACCTAGACATTACTACACTATTAATTATGCCTCCTAATTATAAAAAGGAAATGTAAATATTGAACTGCACAGGACCTCAGTATGATTAATAGTAAAAGGCACTAAAAAAAATGGGATGGGTGGATCTGACACGTAGGATCTTATTCTAGTTCACTCTTTCTGACAAAACCATGTGCACTGCAAGGGGCAGATGTAACATGTGTAGAGAGAATTAGATTTGGGTGAGTTATTTTGTTTCTGTGCAGGGTAAATACTGACTGCTTTATTTTTACACTGCAATATAGATCTCACTTTGAAGTAAAACCCTACCCAAACCAAATTCTCTCAGCACAAGTAACATCTGCCCCGCCTGCAGTGCACATGGTTTTGTCCATCTAAGAAGGATTTTGTCAGAAAGAGTGAACTAGAATAAGGCCCTTCGTGACACAATATTAACATCCTGTCCTACTAATCAAAAAGTATTCTGTGTATTCCAAATACTTTAGACTCTGCATGTTGTTGGCTTCAAGGAGGATCAGCAGGTGGTGTTCACAAGGAAACACCAGAAATAACCTAGGTTGTTTAGACTTGCAAGTAAAGTCTTTTAACCCATGCACTTTTCCCCCACTGTAAAAGTCCATTCTAACTCCTAACAAACGATTCTATTGTTCCATTATCCTTCCCAGAGAAAAAAAGAACAAAGTAGTAATTTTTAAGGGTGCCATTAGTTTGATCCATCTCCCAACAAATTGTTTTCTACAAGACTACTTTAAAAAAATACTGCATTTTGTAAAGCACTTAGCGGGGTATTTAATCCCTGATGCTTTTTCTGACAGGGGAAAGTGCGGAAGGTGCCTATTCAATACTGTAGTGCCTGACAGCATTGAAGCAGCATCTCGTCAGAAGGAGCCCAACTGCTTTAATTTTACGTCCGGATCTCTACAAACCATGGCCATTTTCGAAGACACGCCCCCTTTAGGTCGATCGGCAGACAGGACATTGAATCTTGCCTGCAGATATGCTGGCGAGTGGACCGAAAACAGGCAAGGGTCCGGACTGTTGGGACATACCGACCATCATAACCAGGGATTGAATACACCCTTATTATGAAGCCCATGTATTTGCATATTTTATAGAGATTTGCGGTGTTGTATTCATACCCAGACAGCAGAAGCACCCTGTGTCCCATGAGGAGCCTCTTCCAACTCCATGTAATCTCTGGAAGAAACTATCCCGCTTGCTGTATACCCAACCTACAGATGTGTCTATGCACAACTGCCCTTATTGTGCTGTCAATATTCGAAACACCCACGGTTACACTCCCCCCTAAACCATGAAATGTGAGCTGCATGAAACTGTATTTAACCATCAAAAAGGTGGGAGTGCATGCCAATAGCTCTTGATTTGATTGAATTCGGAGGTGGACACCAAACGTAAATAATTTTCACCTTATACTCAGTGAATCATGAGTATTTACCAGTGTGTGTGATATATAGATAGATAGATATAGATAGATCTATCTGAATTAAAAAAAAAAAAAAAAAAAAAAGAAGAAGTAGTGACATTTTTTAAATCTGTGTAATAAAAGTAAATTTTTACTTCACTCAACTCTGCATTTTCTTCACCCATTATTACAAAGTGTGCCCCAAAACCTTTATGTGTTCTGCCTTTGTCTATCTCAGACATAACCCTTTTCGATCAGGTTCAGTTTAGCTCTGTTGGCCATTGCGGGTTATGTTTTGGATAGCCATTACGATTCAGATTTGAGAACCGAGTAAAACTGAACCTGCACATCTCTTAAAAAAAAAAAAAAAAAAAATTCATACAGCGACTGCACCTCTTTCAATATTAAACACATTTCTCATCGTGCACTACTTTGACATAAAAAAAGGCTATTTAGTTGTTTACATTGTATCCACCAAACAATTATTTTCCAGCATACTGATCTCCTGCATTGCAGGACTATCACAGTTCTGCTATTAAAGAAAATCTGAAAATGACTGAAATTATACACTTACTTTGTCGCTCCATCATCATAAGTTGCCATTAAAACTATTGTACCATCTTGAATCTTCTGAAGAAATTCTATAAAAGGGGTGACATCTAGAGGAAACAAATATAAAAAAGGTGTCAACTAGGTTTTGAAAGCTGGGTACATGCTAGACAAATATGGAAACTGAACAATGGTCGCTCCAAATTTCCTTGAACACATGCAAACGACAGTGTATATATACACACACACACACACTATGTAATCTTACAAACAACCCAATATAATATCATGCATCATCGCATAGGTAGTTAACGATGTACAGTATATGCATACATGTGTAAACACTAGCTATTTTGACTATGCGACATAGTAGTGTGTACTGACTGGTCAATGTGGATGATTTGGGTACAACTCTAGTTAAAAAGGTTACGTTTCTTACGGGCTCGTAACTAACCATATTATACACCTCAAATCAACTCCAGGTTTACAATTTGACTGTCAGCAGTCAAATACTAATGATTGACATTTTCATAACCAAACTTTGATTTATTAGCGCCAAAGGTTTGGGAAGCTATAGGAATAGAATAGTCATTCTTACCTCCGCCCCACAGATCATAATACTTTGTTTCCATAAGTTCTCCAGTTTTCCCTAGAAACAAAATGTAGATATTGCTTAGGCCCTTATCAAATGCAACGATTAACTATAAAAAATAGTTTCTGGATTTTGAAATTACAGTATTGATCATATAATACTTCAATAGTTGGGGACAGAATAAGAAACATAACTAACATTGGCTGTCTATATTTTTTAAGGGGTCAGGTAAAGGCAATATAAAACATTGTACTGTGATCAACAGTGAAGTTCCAAAGTGGGCAATGCCACAGTTGAATGGCGACATGTCCTAGTACATAATTCAGATCCTGCACCAGCATAAAAATATAAAAACGTAGTATGCGCCCAATTACATTTTCCAAAAGGTGCAGGCATAAGTAGCCAGACTTTTTGTGGTCCTACTGGCATGAAGTCCAGTCAGGTATCATCAGGAGAAGACCTTTGACATGCAGACTAATGGTGCCAAGGAAGAAAAAGGTTTGATAATTTTACTTAAAATTTAGAGACAATGTAGAGTCAACCACCAATCCAGTTTCTTACAGCAAAAAAAAAAAAACACAACACCTACCATTAACCAAGGCAGTGTTTATGCCACGGCCAACATTGTTCTTTACACCACTCATTAAACTGAAAAAATAAATAAAAATAAAAGTTAGTACAGAAAAAGATACTACTTGTAGGTTCCTGGTATGCAACACCCTAGCACATGCCATCATGGACTTCCCCTGTAGTAATAGTAATGATGTAGCAATTTATTTCCTGTAGGCCTTTGATCTAGTGTTTATGAACACAGCCATAAAGGGCAGTGCCCACTACACAGTGTTTCCACACTCCAGTCATCAAGAACCCCTAAAAATATAAATTTTACAGTTCTCCCAGTTGGTGCGCAGATGTATTACTAGCTGGCACTTTAAGATGTAAATGTGGAGATAAATATAAAAGAAAATGGAGTCTGAACTGAACAACAGCAAGAAAACCTTACGTCTTTATTTCCTTCACTATTGAGTCACAATTTAAAACCTACATAACATATATATATATATATTCTGGAAAGAGAGGAAGACAAAGGGGGCGCCTATGGTGTATTAAAAAACAGCAGACTTAAATAGTCATAAAATGACGGGATATATTGCCCGTACCATGTAATCCGTCAGCTGTGGACTAGACTACCACATGATTTCATATAAAATAGTTCCCACAGGCAACACGGCTGTAACAATTTGTTTTGGACTCACAACCCAAAAAACTATAACTATAATTAGATAAGTTGATCCTGAGTGAGGGAACATGCTAATGCCGTGTATGTAAATGCCGTGAGCAGTGATTGGCTGCTGGGTGGTTTAAGGGAGGGATTGAGCGTCACAGTCGCCACCCCTCTGACAAAGTCTGGTGACGAAACGCGTTGGGGCGTGGCTACTGTGACTCTGAACGGAGTTCCCACGGACGGAGCTGTGGAAAGGACCGAGGAGAAGCCCGGGTACGAGACGACAGTGCGGGACATTGCCGGCGGTGCCTGAGGGTCGTGAGCCCAAAACAAATTGTTACAGCCGTGTTGCCCGTGGGAACTATTTTATATGAAATCATGTGGTAGTCCAGTCCACAGCTGACGGATTACATGGTACGGGCAATATATCCCGTCATTTTATGACTATTTAAGTCTGCTGTTTTTTAATGAATAAAAACGGTAATACACCATAGGCGCCCCCTTTGTCTTCCTCTCTTTCCAGAATTTCTTGTCTGTGAGCCTTTGGGATCAGGGAGCAGCTGTCCTAATTACTGCTGGAAGGACTAGTGTACTGTTTGAGCTTGTGGAACTGCAGGTGTCAGCGCACCTTTCCTTACACAAACATATATATATATATATATATATATATATATATATATATATATATATATATATATATATATATATATATATATATATATATATATATATATATATATATATATATATATATATATATATATATATATATATATATATATATATATATATACTTACCGATAATTCCATTTCTTCTAAGAGATCCCATGGCAGCCATAACACTGGGATATCCTCCCTCTCCTCTAGTTTACACAAGACGTTTGTGGCATATAACCTCACTTCTCCCCTTCCTCCTTGCCTGCTGAGGGTCTACGTATTTAGGTCCCTGGAAAAACCACTAAAAGGGGAGGGCATTCTGATAGCTGCCAAGGGTTCTCCAAGAAGAAATGGAATCATCTGTGAGTATAATACGCTGGTTTCTTCTACATTCCCCATGGCAGCCATAACATTGGGACATAAACAGAGCAAAAAAATAAAAATCAATATGATTTACTTAGGAAGTGCACCTTGCAAGACATGAGGGCGGCAGCAAGATTTAAAGCATAATGTTTAGAGAACTTATTCGATGACCAAACTTTTGCTTCCCAAAACTCCTTTATTAAAGCCCGAGTCTTTCTAGCCCATGAAAATCACCACAGCTCTGGTTAAGTGTGCCTTGATTAACACCTGAACCTCTCGGCTGCATTCTTTTATTCAAATATAATTAGGTCTCTAATCTATCTAGAGATGGTCTGTTTTGTGGGAAAACAACCTTATTTCCTTCTGCGATCACAAATACATGTTTTAATGTAATTTAGTCTGTTTAAGTAAATGCCAATACTTCAGACTAGGTCAATTGGATAGCAGTGTTCATCTACTATTTAAAAGCTGGGTACACACCTATAGAGATTATTGTCCAATCTGGTGGGAACAAAAACCTGGTAATGTGTGGGAGCATATGACAAATTAACATTTGCTCCCAAGCACTGGAGAACAAACAATGGCCATTTAGACAAAATGGTTAAATCCATTTTGAGTTGACAAATTTATCTGAACAATTGTTTTGGTCTATTTTCCAGCATTTGGGGAGTGAATGGTTGATTGTCATTTGACCCCATACATTGCCAGATTTTTGTTACCACCAGACAGATTGGAAAGATAAATCTGTAGGCGTGTACCCAGCTTTAGGCTCAGGATGCAAAGCTGGCAGTAATAAATCCTGTTTCAGATGGAAAGTGACAACCTAGGGTAGAAAAAAAATAATAATAAAAAAAACAGGACGTGTCTAAGTACCATTTTATCCAGCAACAGGTTTAAGTATGGTTCTTCCATACACAAAGTCTATAATTCACTCTCCTCTGGTCATGGTACCTATCGGAATACCTATACTCACAATGGTTCACTGTGGATCGATCTACATTTGAAATGGTTTACATTGTATATAGTGGTTAAATATTAAAACTGTACTTCACATTATTGCATTCTTATTTTGCATGCATTTGGGATATATGAATTGAATGGGAGATTGATCCCGCCCATTAAGGAGAAATGCTCCAAGCACTCCATTTGGACATAAAATAGTGTGCTTAAGTATATACCATGGGGAAATGTAATAGGATTAGAGAATCAGAAAGTGTCGCTTTAAAAAAAAAAAAAAAAAAAACCACAACACACCTTGAGATTTCTCACAAAAACTCTCACCCCGTTACAATTTCCCCCATATCTTTTTTGGTGAAGGTGAGAGGAACCCTAACATTGGTATTCCACTGAAGTGATTGCTTAGTGCATGACCCATATCATCACAGTATACATTATCAGAGTTTTGTTCCCACCAGACAGATAAATCTATGTGTGTACCTAGATTTATAGCTCTGCAGCGCCAAATGCAATAGATTAGGTTGACTAGGCACAGCTGCAGGTTGCTCCCCAGTCATTAGGAATGGAAATAAAATAGGAAATAAGTTATTGTGGATGCACTCCTAACAGACCATAGAGAAAATTGACAAATTAAAATGAATTTGTTTCTAAAAGTGGTGGGGGCTCCTTTTATCTTTATTAGACATGGATTGGATAAGGAGACACCCACATGGTAGCAAAATGAGGGGTTAAAATTACATTGACACACACACATAGTGAAAAAAAAAAAAAGGAAATAGTGTGATTAAGATTTAAAATGTAGGTAGAAGTGACTGAAAGTAGTGATGCTTAGTGTATAGGGAGGAAACTTCCCACCAGGATATTGGACTCCGTTGATGGATTCAATTATATGTTATCAATTTCCTAATTACACTTTTAGTTATTGCCTTAATTGGCTTTTGTTATGTATTAGGGAAAGTTCATCTCCACAATGAGCCATTGATAGAACCGTTTCTATTTTAGCCTCAATGGCTCATTGTGGAGAATAACTTTCCCTATTACATAACAAATATTTGTTGACTTAAGTGATTTGAATAATTTTGATTAGATGCACTGGAGATCTTGATGAAGCAACCTTGTCTGACTAATGATAGTCTATGACTACGTCAAAATCACCTTGCCTGCACAGTTTAGCTATGCTAGGAGATACTGACTTAGCATCGGTATCTAAGCAATAGAAAAACTGTGAGATTTTGGTTAACCTTCTAGGAGACTGACTAGTCAAAATGTCCTGCCAAAATCTAGCTAAATAAAAAGTAAAAAACACTAATGCCCTTAAAAAGAGGCTCACGTCATCCGGGCATTATAAAAGGAGAGACCCAGCAGGAAAGAAAAAAAAATACTCCCTACCTAGCCAAACTAGTTAGGAGACAAGAGAAAAAGACAAGGAAGGTGGGGAGGAGTGAGGTTATATACAACACCAGGTAGCCGGTCCCTAGAAAAACATCCTGTCTAAACTAGAGGAGAGGAAGGACATCCCAGAGTTATGGCTGCCATGGGGATCATATAAATATCTATAGATATATACACATCACAAAATAGGATGCTGTTACTGCTTCAAGTTAAGGTGTAGAAAGAATTAAAATGCAAAATATAACAACCAAAAATTACTTACACATTATCATCCACACAGATCTTGGGTCCAACCACATTAGCTGCGCCACTTGCAATCTTAAAAGCAAAGTGCTTCTCTGGACAACTCTTGGAAATTCCACAGCGGTATCTTGGTGCCTTAGTAGCTGCAAGCAGAGAGAAAAAAAAAAAAAAAGAACACGTTTTACAAAAGGATTGCATCAGCCTTTTAAACAGGGTGTTACTTAAGTAAACGGCAACTTATCTGGTAGCACATTATTTCAATACCATTGCAAGGTCTCTTATCAGTTTGTATCACATGTATGTACCAAATAGAATGGAGAGTTGCGCAACACCACTGGCCTACCTAGTGACTCCTATCTGACACTCACGGGACCGCGCATCGGAAAGGATGGAAACACAAAGGATGTGGCACTTTTCAAACGATATATCGGCCTGAAACACCGAAGTCAGTACTTGTTACCTAGCATGGCGCTCCCGATTTTGATCGTAGTACATCTTATACTATCGCATCGCATGCAATATAGCGGCATGCGATTCAATTTTTTTATTGTACAAGCACCCTGATGGGTGCTTACAATGTTAAATGCACCCCCATTGTGAACACCACCCCCACTATCAACACCAACCCGAAGCATGGCGAGCGGCGGCAGTACGCGTCCTCCGACCTTTTCATAACCCCACTATCCACATCGGCGTGGAGTTGATTCAAAATAGTGTGGCGAGTGCAACAAGCCCGAAGCGTGGCGAGCCCCGCGAGGGGACACCGATTACTTTACATGTATTCCGCGTCCGCTCGCCACGCTTCAGGTTTGTATTCCGCATCCGCTCGCCACACTATCTAAAATCAACTCCACGCCGACGTGGATAGTGGGGGTATGAAAGGTCGGAGGACGCGTACCGCTGCACTCACCACGCTTTGGGTTGGCGTTGATAGTGGGGGTGGCGTTGACAATGGGAGTGCATTTAACATTGTAAGCACCCATCAGGGTGCTTGTACAATTAAAAATCACATTTGCTGGCATGCAATTTCATTGTACAAGCACTCCTGTTAATTTAACAGGAATATCGCATTGCACACCACTAAGTACGGTATGGGTGCCGTGCTAGGAAACAAGTACCCAAAATCGTTCTAGTGCAGCGGTTCTCAAACTGTGGGCCCTGACCCCAAAGTCCCGACCTGCTCAGCATGGGGTCCCGGCTCCATGTTGCCGACTATCAGGCAGATTACTTTTCCAATCTCAGTCATTGATTCAAGAAGTCTGAAAAGTCTGTTGAATTGTCTGTTATGTTAGACTCTCTCATCATTCTGTGCCTCCACAATGCTGCCATGCATGTGCTGTCTGCTGACTACACAGGTCACGTGATTTGTGTGTGTAGAAAGACAACACAAGCAAAGTTATATGTGGACTGTATAGAAGGGAGGTATCTGAGTAGAATAGTTTATGGGTTGTTCAGGAAATTTGCCTGAAGTTGTGTTTTCAGGGAACACTTGGCGGTTTGAAAACTGGTTTTGTAGTGAAACAGCATTTTACAGAGTGGGTGCATAACACAAAAAAACTATTTCAAAACCTCTCAGTTGCAGCATGTAAGAAAGCCATGTGTTATACACATTTAACTAGGTCTGTGTGAAATGTCTATACCAGGCATGTCCAAACTGTGGCCCTCCTGCTGTTGTGAAACTACACAACCTTGCCTTAGTTTTAGCATGCCCTGATATCAAAACTCTTGCAAGGCATGATGGGACTTTTAGTTTAACACCTAGAGGGCCGTAGTTTTGAACATGCCTGACCTATATCCTGCTAAACCAGAAGAAGGGATAAAACACAAGAGTTCAGTTCAACTATTAGGTTTGTGAATGTACACCAAGAACTACATCTAGGAGACTGTAGTCATGTGATACGCTAACCCCTGCGCACACAAAAAAAAAAATATATAAGTGGCTATAAGTTAGTCAATGGTTGTACATTTTTCTTTTATAAAAAGGCATATGCCTGAGACCAAAGACAATCAGCCATCAACACAGTCATCCATATAATCAGGAAAGCAGGAATTTGTCAACCTAATGACCGCATACCAATTTGGAGGCAGGTCTTGGTCACTGTGTCCAATGCAACAGTCAAAAAAACACATTAAATAAGGTTGACATGGTGAAAAGAACACAAGCAAAAGGTTAACCTGAGTTTTTCAGGATTCCTCCCCCTTTCCCCCAACTTGTTCATACTTTATCATCCCAGTGGACATAGTGGGAGAAGCATGAAAAGCCTTACACCAGTATGGTGTTAATGTTGACCCATGTCGAAATGGACACCAAAAAAAATTGGAACTTGTTTCCTAGCACGGCGCCCATCGCATACCATACTTAGTGGTGTTCGATGCGATATTCATGTTAAATTAACAGGAGTGCTTGTACAATGAAATTGCATGCCAGCAAATGTGATTTTTAATTGTACAAGCACCCTGATGGGTGCTTACAATGTTAAATGCACCCCCATTGTCAACGCCACCCCGAAGCATGGTATGTGTCCTCCGACCTTTCCATACCCCCACTATCCACGTCGAGTTGATTTTAGATAGTGTGGCGAGCGCAGCGAGCCACGCGGATTACTTCACATGTATTCCGCGTCCGCTCGCCACGCTTCGGGCTCGGTGGCTCGCCACACTATATAAAATCCCACGTTGGCGTGGATAGTGGGGATATGAAAAGGTCAGTTGGATGCGTACCACATCCGCTCGCCACGCTTCGGGGTGGCGTGGAAAGTGTGTTTGTGACTGGGACTCAAATTCTGACTGCGGTCAACTAGACGCAGTTTGCGACTACAGCCGCTGTTTGTGACTGGGACGCTACTGCAGCGCAAAAAAAAAACCCCGCTTTTTCACTGATAACGTACCTTAGTACAGTTACACAGATTAAGCACAGAGTGAGCACGCGCTAGCCTAGTAGTGTAGGAGTCTGGAAACCTGCTAAGTTTCAATTAAAGTAATCAGACTCTGGCAAGCTGCCAATTTTCAAAGAAAAATTAAACACAACTGTCTGGATTAATAAACAAACACTGGCGCCGTGAAACTACACAAGTACCCTGTTGTGTGACTCAAAGTGGATACGGATGGTGCCATTTTGGCTAAGGCAGTTTTTGACTATGCGAATTGCCTTGAACTCACTGGAACCCAGAACCACTGATTTTAAACTAAATTTACTTGAGATTTTGCAAATGGAAATTTATTAAAGATATCAGAAAGCGCTCATAAAATGAAGCCGTGAACCAAGCTGCTGTGACAGAAAAATAGTACAATGGAAGGAGACCATAACTGCGCTACACATGGCAATAATTAAATGAATTCCCCTTAGGATAAAAAATAAATAAATGATATTGTATTATATGTATGTAGATCTCATAAATATACACCGATTTCAGGGGCGGATCCAGGATAAAATGACAGGGGGGGCACCATGATAAAAAAGGGTATAGGTGGGGGAGGGGCGGTGTTAGTGGTGCCAGTGTACATGCTAAGAGAGCAGCAGAGAGAGGGTGGGAATGGGATTAAAAATAGGCCCTGGCATTTAAAGTGCGCAGGCCCACCATGGCGACAAAAGTGAAGGATGTAGTTGTGCGTGCGCCGAAGGTGCGCTCCGGAAAAGGGGGTGTGGCCACTCAACAGGGGGCATGTCCTTTAGTGTAGTGTACAACACCATATTCAACTTCTACACATTATGCAACAAAATACTAGACCCCATTATACTTGCCCCTTACACATGATGCCAAATGGATTGATCCAAAATTCAAATAATGCCAAATGGATTGAGCCAAAATTTACAATATGCTTCATAAACAGGGACATTTACACCATAATTATGTATTATGCCAAACACCATAATGCCTATTAAAAATTATGCTACATAAGTGCTGCTTATCTACATGCTCATTGCCAAGGGTTCCATGCTCATTGCCAGAGGTTCCATGCTTGTTGCCATGTGGGATTACATGCTCATTGCCAAGGGGGAATACATGCTCACAGTAAATGGGGGACAGCCGCCGCCAGGCAGAAGTGAAATCCACTGACAGTGGCAGAGCCTGGCTGTATTCAGAGCACTGCAGGTCCCAGCTATTTGAAATACCCCTTTCACACCAGAAAATGCATTCCCAGGTTGGCCCCTTTTACACCAGCCCTGTTCCTGCATTTTCTGATGTTAGGGGGAGAGAAAACCACCCCTCCCCCCCCCCCCCCTTTAACCAGTTATCTCATTTAAGCAGCTATATCTTTGGAACCAACTGACCCATTTACATGAGACAAGTATTATATTGAAGAACTTTTGAGTGGGCTTTGAATGATTTTGGTCCAGTGAAACTGGAACTTTGGTTCCAGAGTAATCTGCCCTCAAAGTACATGAACAGCCATGAATTTAAAAAAAAAAAAAAAAAAAAAAAATCGGTTTACACGCAATATCTCTGAACTGATCAACCGATATGGACCAGCCTGGTATATTGAAGGCCCAGCGATTTGGAATAGAATGAGATCAACCACAAGCTTCTGTAATGCCAGGGGGGGGGGGGGGGGGGGGGGGGAGGGGACTGGCAGCCGGGTCCCATATTATCCTATGGGAAAAAAATGTTACAGCTTTGCCAGGCGATATCTCCGGTTCCCGGGGGTCTAGAGACACGGGGCTGGGCTCGTTGGAAAGCCCTGGTCCTCAGCTACAAAATGACAGGGGGACACGTGCCCGGGTGCCCCCCCCCCCTGCTGAATCCGCCACTGACCGATTTGGTCGAAGTCCAATGATGATACCATGTGTAATGTAAAGCGTCCATACCTATTGTGCCCCAACAAGAAGCTAAAGTCTGTGGCCAAGTAATGTGCAATACCAAATCTCATAGATCCGTTAAATGCTCACATACATCCCCTGTAGGTGTTGCATCTGCTGGCCAGTGGCGGTTCAGTCATTGCTCAAAACAGCTGCTCACTCTGACACCGCGAAACATTGCAGTCAACCACTCTGCACCCCTGGTCCAAAGTACTATGGACCGTGACCAAATCAGCCCTCCATTGTTTGCTCTACCATCATATACAATACCCCACCTTCTACAAAGCTTTACAGGAATTTCATCTGTACACATGCCAGGTACTCCATCTGCAAAACCGGTGATATACCACAACACCTACAGGGAAGGTATGCAAGTATTTACCGGAAACTAATGAGATTTGGGATCCCACATTATTTGGCCACAAGACTTCCCATCAGAGAGCTTCATAAGGCACAATAGGAAGAGACAGACCCTTTCATTACACATCGTATCTTCATTGGACTTTGAACATATGGGTGAATAATTTATGATATTATATAGGGTTTTATAGCAATGTATATATTTAATATATCTTTTTTATACTATGGGCATTACTTGAGATTTTGACTATACTAGATTGCACACAATAGTCAAAATTGGTCTGCCTGCAAAATAAATCTATATTTTTTTGCAATGACAATCTCACGGGGGTCGAGCGATTGTCATCGCAAGCTGTATAAACAGTGCTATCTGTACTAACATTTATTCAGGATTGGACTATATAGTCAAAAATTGGAATTACAAATCACACCGTGTGTATGCACCTTATATAAGGTGCCCATACATTTATACGGTTTGGGCACTTTTCACTCAATACCAACCGACGGGTGGAAAGTGCCGAACCTTCGATTCTTTGATGTCCCATGTGCATCGGATCTGAAGATCGCAAATGCTTCAAGTAGGATTGGTCAGATCCAACAGCCCATTCTGCGATTGCAAATGATACATCTTATGCAAAAGGATGGCATACAATGTATTGTATGTGATCCTGCCACCTGGGAAGCCAGCGGCTCCCCGGCAGGCAGTAGCAAAAAGGTATAGCAAGCAACGATACATGGGATACCTCTGCTTAGTGTATGGGCATCTTTAGTTTATGAGCCACCATGTCAACAAAAACAGAAAAATAATTTGCATACGTTTTTTTACTATAACTATAAAGAATGGAAACCGAGCCACTATCTCTGATTTCTTTCATAGTCACATGAGATTGGTCTTTTTAGTATTTAAAAACCAGAGGTCTAGCTAGATTTACTTACTAGGATGTGCCACACTGTCCACTGATGATCTGGCTAAAAAGCAGAAAAACAAAATGTTTATTAGAGAACGCACATAAGAAATAAGAATTAGCATTCCATAAAGTAGTCCATAGTGCCACTGCAATATAAAGCCACTCCCTCTTTAAAAAACCAAACCCTGTTTGATTGGCAATTTAGATGGAAACACGTGTTACATGCAAAAAAAAAAAAAAAAAAAATCTTGAAGCATGAATGTAAGGCTCCTGGCTATGCAATACCCGTCACACCAAAAACTCTAGGGCAACTCAGGTCACCGGACACAGGTTTCACTTCATGTCACAGCAACTTGAAACCTGTTCACACCACTGGCTGGAGCGGCTGATTGTCGGGATTTCTCTGCCTGATGCTTAAAGAGGTCATCTCCAAGCACCAGCTCTCTGTAGCATGTTAACAGCACCCAGGTCACCCATTAACACCAACCCTAAATGTGGGTCCTTTCTGCAACCGGCCTGCCCACTACCTAGGGTGAAGTCCCAGGTCACTGCACTAGTGTTCATTTAGTGGATTCTTTCACATTCAATGCTTTTTGTAAGCTGTGACAGCAAGTCGTGCTGCCTGCTCGCTGTCACAGCTTGCAAGGTCAGTATTCAACTAACCCCCAGCACACACAGTTTCCCACTCGCTAGGTTTTGGAGTGAAGGGGAAATGGTGTATGCGGCAGCTAAAACAGCGATGCTTGTGGCGAAATACTGAGGGTTCCCTGCATTCGCCATGAGCCTCACTATTTGGGGGAATCCTCGCCATCCTCAGAGCGAGGATTTCCCCAGGTCATTGAATAGGGTGAGCGGTCGGCACAGGGGTTAAAACAGCGAAGATCACTTGTTTTTGGCGATCCCCGCCGCTTAAGCCCCCTCGCCGGACGCATTAAATACGGCCCAGAGCCGCAAAGCCAGGTTATTGTGGCGGTGTAAAACCAGTATACTTGTCACGTATAAAGTGGAAGAGCAGAAAAATACAGTAGGTCCCTGCCTTTAACTAATCAAACACAAAAAAATTCTTAAGAAACAGAGGGGAGGGTAAAAAGGTTACTCACCCAAAATTGTCCCCAAGTTAGAAACCATTTTTATGTCCAACACTTGAGAGATCACATAAAAGGTCAGTAAAAATGCTGCCACTGCTACAATAAATTTGATAGCACCTAAAAGCAACACAAATAAAATTCAAGATGGAGCAATATTGTTACTTTTTTTTATCTTTATTTTTTTTAAGCACCTTTACATAAAAAAGAAAATACATTTGATCTTCAAAAATATCTTTATATACAGACACCGCTCTGGGCAGCATTATTGTAAGTTTTTTGGGTCATTTGCATCTAATGGAATTAAGTGATTTCTATATGACAGGATATTAACATACACACATGTAAGATATCACGAGAGAACAGGAAAAACAGAATTTCCAAATTACTCTCCCCTCGAAACAAATCTGGTTACAAACCGAAAGATGTATCTGTTCATTCCATCTGGTGGGAATACAAATCTGTTAATATAATCATACTATAAAATCATGTACTGTTCAGGATACTGTAATGTACATTCACTAGGCGGGTACATGACCACTGGGTGAGTTATTGGATTCACAGCCAAAAAACAGAAGGACAGAGTCAGACAAAGACACGGCACATGCCATGGGACTGGCTTAAGTATCGATGGTGTGAGTGAGAGAGCACCAATGGTAGCTTAAAGAAACACCAGTGGCAGTTAAGTAGCTGTCTGTCCTTGCACAATAAGTGGGAAGGGCAGATAGTAGAAGATAGTAAACGGCTCTTATCCGTGCAGTAGTATGCTGCTTTGTGCTAGTTTAAACATTGAGGCACACTTCAAATTAACTATACTTTCCTTAAGCTAAGTAAAGGAATGACAAAATAAATGAATAAATATGTAACCATCTATATTTTATTTATTGTACTCCAGCTACAACATATCCTAGCCAATATGTACACAGCAGCAGGAAATTCCTGTTTCACCATTTGCTATCCAAGAATCCTCAAACCATTTAGCATTCTTTGCAACTGCACTGCTTAAGGCTTATTTGTGTGTCTACTATATATGTGTTATAGGCAACAACAAGCCTGTACTTTTTTACTAACCCTTCATTGGGAATTTGAGTTCTTTAAAATGTGGAAAGTGTATAATTTATTCAGGTATATGCTTTATTCCAACTATTTAGAGGAGACCAGCAACAAGGCTGATCAGGTTCCTTATGAAAGTTTTATTTCCAACCCGTTATTTCTGCTGCATTAACATGCTGACCCTGCCGATGTCTGAAAGGACTGTCTGCTCTGCATATGACCCCATCCTATCATAGATAGATGATGAGGCATGCGGTCACTGGGTAGACAATATTTAGTTTGACACCTTGAAATAGTCAACATTGTCCAAATGTTAAAACACAAGCTTATGGTCAATAGGAGTTTCACACTTCAAAATAAGGCGGGTTTTACTATCCGAATTGGCATAGAGTGGGAATAGGATATTGTGCAGAGTGAGCCACCATGCTCAAAGCATAGAAAACGCAGCGAGCCATGCGAGGGTTTGTGGTACACTTATATGGTGTCCATGCCAACAGACACCAGAAAAACTCATGTCAACGATAAGCTTGTGCCAACCTTTTCACAATGTCGTCATTGAAATGGTTGACATACCCAAGGTGTCTACCATCAGTGGTAAACTCGTTGACTGTAGACCTAGATATATACATATTGCTGAAGTGTAGACATACACCACTCTTGCATCCTGTACACTTCACATGAGGGCCGGGGCTTAATTACAGGATTAGCCTGGCTCTGCCCCTGTCACCACTCACCTGCAAATAATCAAAAAAGGTAGGAGGAGTGTATGATGCCCACATGGATACCATTTCTTCTAAATTATTTAAATTAAACCAGCAGGAACATTGGCAGAATAATAGTAGGGGGCTTAGAGTGGTTGACATCTTAACAGCTACAGGGACTGACTGGATGAGATACTTCATATAATGCTGAGGGGGTTGTATATAAGTAAGCTTTGTACACATTTGTTAGGTTTTCCTTCTACCAAAACCTATTAAAGCACTGTAGAGAGCAATGGCTTGATTTCTACAGTGACACATTGGAGTAGCATGGTATTTAACAGAGGATAATCAGGTTATCTTCAATGTTGCTAAATAGAGGCCCCAATACACTGGGTGAGTGATCTGCAATTTAGACTCTTTTACTGTGATTGTGGTGATGAATCGCAGGAAAGAGCCAAAATTGCTGGGAAATGATAGCGGGTCCGATGTGATGTGCGGTCCGCTGTGCATTGCACCAAATCCTCTGAATCACCCTGGCTGGAGAAGCAATCTGCAGAATTGGTCCCAGGTGACTCAGGAGCATTGCGTGCGACTTCTCAGGAGGGAGAAGTCGCAGCAATGTATGGGGGCCTTCTACAACACTGGTTTGCTTGTTAAATAGAGCCCTTAATGACAATCTGCAATAATATATACTAAGAACATACAGCTTTTTAAAGAATTCACATAACAAACCTGCTATTCTCATGTTCAGACCAGATGCTGTAGTGTTCTGCAAACTGCCTGCAACATACAAAAAGAGAAAAGGGGGCATGGGGTCAAATGAAAAATATGGAGGAATAAACTTGTTACCATAGAAGAGTTAAACCCCTTATAATTAAATACAAAGACCTCTGCCATGTTTACGTTTCCAGAGTTTGAGTACAGGGAATAAGAAATCTCCAACTTCCAGTATTCATGATTACATAGTTTTACCAGGGAGATTGCCAAGAATGAGAAAAATAATTTCTACAAAAATAGTGTCCTTTCTTCTATGTAAAATGTATTACTATTTAAAAAAAAAAAAAAAAAAAAAAAATCAGCAATCTGAGAACAAAAAGTAAGTTTATACATAAAAGAAAGGAAGCAAAAAAAAAAAAAAAAAAAAAAAGTATAGGTCTTTAAATTACTAGGTGTTCCTTCCCAAACACTGTTTTTATAACCACCACCACCATCATGTGCCACTCCTGCTAAATAAACACATGCCAACGCTTAGAACATTCATGAGAACATGGACAGCCATGAGTATTGTAGCTCCAGCTAGTTACTTAAGGATGAGAAAGTGTGATAAGTTCCAAATCTACCTCATCAAAAATAGTATACATTATATATCTATTATATATCTATATCACCATATCTTTAGGTCAGGGGTGGGGAACCTTTTTTGTGCCAAGGGCCATTTGTATGGGGAAAAAAAAATCCTTTGAGGGCCAGGTGTAAAAATTTCTCATACAAATTGTCCTGCTGCAGCTGAATAGGACTGACAGTCTCCGGTTGCTGTTGATTAAGAGGAATCTCGCAAGAACTACTGACCTCTCATGAGAATTCCCCTGTACTTGACTCCCGGCAAAGCCGCCAGTCAGGTGGGTGGGCCACTCAGACTGGCTACGGGGGCTGCATACGGCCCCCGGGCCTGAGGTTCCCCACCTCTGCTTTAGGTCAAATCAGCGTCACTCCATGATAAATTTAAAGCAAAGTAAAACTTTAATTTGTCTGTGGCGTTTTGAGCCGCTGGTCATCAGACATGCCGTAGACAAATTAAAGCTTTAAGGGTGCGCACCTTGAAAATATATATATATATATATATATATATATATATATATATATATATATATATATATATATATTTTATATATATTTATCTCCTAGTAGTCCTTAACGCTATGGCTAGTATTCAATGCTACTATACACCCTGTGCAGCGAATCCTGCACATTCACCGACATTCGGAGGGCTGGAGGATTCGCAGCCAGCCCTCCCCCTATTTGTACCGCGAATACTGGCCTATGTTTATTCAGTAATGATCTTGTATTTGTGTAGTAAGTAGTGCACATCCTTTCCACTCCTTAAGTCATTATACCAAATAAGATCCATCACATGACTTGCTAGGTCTCTAGAGGAATAAACCTAGCTCACTGCAAGACTAAAAGGGAGGAGAGGTCTTAAAGTAAAATTAGCCTTTGACAGATGCCATGCTCCAAAAAACACCCATGTATGCTGGCATCCTAAGTAAACATTGGAAGAGTGATCCAGTATAACATTTCTATTTCCAAGAATTAAAATGCACAACACTAGTAGTTATCAATGTTCTTGCAATCTAGGAATCTGTCATATTTAACTGATCACAAACAGCACGAGGAACGACCACAGATGGGATCCCCACAATAACTGTACTGTGTAGAAAAGGATAGCAAGAATAGCAACAGTTTGTCATGAATAACCTAGTCATCGTCGTCCCCCCCACACACACACACACCTTTACTAGGGAAGTTGGTGGTATCATGGGTTACGCTCATGAGAGGATGTGGAACTTTTCTGAAATTTTGGAGTCTGACATTCTGGGATAGTAGGAAAAAAAAAAAAAAGAGTGAAAAAAGGATTTTTGGCCAAGTACAATAAGCGATTTCGACAAATAAACAGACGTGCAGCTAATCATAATTGACTTGACTGCACTATTTATATTGCCAGGTAATAGTGGCACCGAGCATCGATATAACCCGCAGTGTACTCAAGGTGCAATGTAGGCTAACTTCTAGGCAATTTTGACTATATAGTGTTAAATAACTGAAAACACAAGGTTGTTCACGCATCAGATACAGCACAAGTGCCTTGTGACCTAGACAAAGCAGAACAATTTCTAAATACTTGGATAGAAATGTGCTGCAGCACTGACTGGTTTTAGCTGCTGTACTGCTCACCTCCTGGGACAGATGGCTGATATGGTGCCCCCGGCTTCCTGTCTCGCCCAGTATAACAAGTTTAACTTGTTTTACATTAGACTGTTAAACTAGATAGCTCCTTTTTAGCTCATCATTGAGTAGCTATATTCAGGGCCGGTGCCAGGTTTACTAGCACCCTAGGCAAACTTTTCAGCCCAACACATACACCCCACCCCACACACCCCCCCCCCCCCCCTCTAAAAAATAATTAAAAATATCAAGCTTCTCAGTGGCAAATGCTAGGGGACTCTGTCCTCCGGCCCTGCTACTGTCCTTGTTGCACTCTCCACTCCAGCAGTCCTGGGCTGCAGCCTGCCTCTAGACACAGACAGTGTGGGGTTCGGACAGGTGGCACTGGCTGGCCGCTGTGCGGGCTGGGAAGGCAGCGGCAGCCGCCGTTTGTCAGTGTCTGGAACAGGCGGCACTGACTGGCGGGTGAACGGATGTGCAGGGAGCAGTAGCTGCCAGTGTCCATGCCTGCGACAGGCAGGACTGGCAAACGGGTTTATGGGCTAGCAGGTGTATGGGCGGGCAGCGGCAGCCGCCTGTGTCAGCGTAAGGCAGTGGCCTTAAATTAAGCTTACTGTCCCGGCTGGCCCCTGTATAAAAGCACTCACCCACCAGCATAGGTGCTGCTGCTAGGGAGAGCAGAGCAAGTTCTTACTTCCTTTTAACAGGCATTTGTGTCCCGGCTGGGCGGCTGTAGGGGATCTAGACACTACCTTCTTTCCCTGCACCTCTCCTCTTCCAAAGAAACTCCATACAGTAACGGCTTGTGGTGCCGCCCTCCAGTGGCCAGCGACCTAGGCAATTGCCTAAAGCTGCCTAGTGGTGGCGCCACTGAATGTTTTAACTGCAGACATTCAGCTTTAATTTGAAAGCATTTCCATCCAATCAGGTGAACAGTGTAGAAATTACAACGGTTTCTATATGTGCCTCCCACTTTTTAAAGGGTCCAAAAATAATGGGACAACCGACTCAAAAGCTATTTCATGGACAGGTGTGGGTTATATCATCAGTTACGCTGGTATAAAGGTCTGGAGGTGATTCGCATGTGACAATCGCATTTGGAATTTGTTGGTGTCGAGTATCAATAGGAGATCCAAAAGGGCTGTCTATCAGTGACGCAAGCCATCTTTAGGCTGAAAAATCAAGAACAAACCCATCAGATGGATGGCAAAAAAACATTAAGTGTGGCCAGATCTTGTTTGGAACATTCTTAAAAAGAAAGAACGCACCGGAGAGCTCAGCAACACCAGAAAACCCAGAAGACCATGGATAACAAAATGTAGTGGATGACAGAAGAATTACTTCCCTGGTTAAGAAAAACAGATTGGCCAGATCAACAACACTCCAGGGAGGTAGGTGTATATGTGTCAAAGTCAACAATCAAGAGAAGATTTCACAAGCGTGAATATAGAGGGTTCACCACAAGATGAAAACCATTGGTTATTCTCAAGAACGGAAGACCAGATTAATGTTTGCCAAACATCTAAAAAAAGCCTTTACAGTTCTGGAGCAACATCCTATGGACAGATGAGACAAAGATCAACTTGTACAAGAGTGATGTGAAGAGAAAAGGAACAGAATCAAAAATTACCACCACGCTTCACTGATGGGGTATGTGTCATGGTGTGGGCATGTATAGCTGCCAATGGAACTGGTTCCCTTGTATTTATTGATAATGTGACTGCTGACAAAAGCAGCAGGATGAATTCTGAAGTGTTTCAGGCAAGAATATCTGATCATATTCAGTTAAATGCTTCAGAACTTATTGGCCGACGCTTCACAGTGCAGATGGACAATGAGCCGAAGCATACTGCAAAACCAACCAAAGAGGTTTTTTAAGGCAAATGTGTGGAATGTTATGCAATGGCCAATCACCTGACCTGAATCCAACTGAACATGCACTTCACTTGATGAAGAGAAAACTGAAGGAAAAATGCCCCAAGAACATGCAGGAGCTGAAGACATTTGCAGTAGAGGACTGGCAGAGCATCACTAGGTATGAAACCCAGCATCTGGTGAGGTCTATGCATTCCAGACTTCCAGCTGTAATTAACAGCAAAGGATTGGCAGCAAAGTACAGGTTGGGTCTTCCTTATCCGTCTATTCATTCCAAAAAACAAAATATTTTGAAAACCATGGTTTTTCAGAATATTTAGTTGTTTTTTTTTTTTCATACCTACCTCGTCCACGGCTTACACTTGGTCAATAATCATTACTAATCTGTTCACAAGCAGTAGATCAGGAATGTGCCAATGGCCCAATGCAAACAAATTTAGTGCAGCAGAAAGCTTCTCGAACTGTAAATATGTTGGTAGAGCAGTTGGATTATATTTATGGGCCCTACACACAGTGCGATATTCAGCCACTTCCTGAGCGATTTTACATAAATGGTTAAACTTCGCTGTGTGTGTGGCTCACACAGTGATGCAATGCATGGACACAAGAGTCTGATTAAGAAGAGCCCTGCTGGTCAATTCAATAGTGATCGCTCTGCGTGTGTGGTGTCCTGAGCGATCACAGTCACTGAATCTCACTCACACATTCGAGCCTCGTGGCATGGGCCGTGCCCCTCCAGGACTGGATCAGAGAGCCTGGGGCTGGCCATGCTTGTGTGGGGATCCCACGCCGTTTTTTGTACTTATGTATTATCTGGGCACCCGATTTTTTCATTGCATGCCACTACTTAAGGCATGCGACACGATTTTTAATTGTATAGTCAACCATGGGTGATATCATACCCCCACTATCCAACTACGCATGGAGTTGACTTTATATAGTGTGGCCAGCGCAGATATTACATAAGTACCCCATTTTTTTTTTTTTTCACTTTTTTTTTTTTTTTATTATAGACAAAGATAAAACTCCCTCTGGCTTTATGCCAACCCATATTTTAAATTGTAACACTTTTTTTATTGCGCTGAAGTCTCCTAAACACTTTGTGTGATTTTTAAAGCTCTCGTGCTGATTCTCCCACTATGAATCTCTGGCATAAATCTCTCCATGTGTCCCTACACATTAAAGCCCTGTATATACACAGGACGACCCAGCTGCAGCACAAACGCTCATCACACCATGATGCGGTCTGCTGAGCAGGGCTTTGCCTATTTTTAGGCTAGGCAAAGCCCCGCAATCTGGAAAAACCGAGTGCAAGCACTGGTTTACCCACCTGGTGATAGACGCACGGAACCGCACGTCAGCATTGCTGTAGGGCAGGTGTGGGGAACCTCAGGCCCATGTAGCCGGTCTGAGTGGCCCGCCCGCCCACCCACCCAGCAGCTTTGACGGGAGTCAAATACAGGGGAATTCTCGCGAGAGGTCAATAGTTCTCACAAGATTCCTCTAAAAAAGCTTTAATTTGCATATTTTATTTTTATCCCACATAATGCCACCAACACAGTACTGCAGGTCATCAAAACGCCTGTCACTATGTTGAAGGCAGAGTTTCTCAAGGTATTTATGTTTTATGACCAAGCTGAATGCTATTTATTTCCTTGACCGACAAGAACGCCTTTAGGACATACAGTTGAAGGCCTATTTCGTCATCTTACTTTGGTTCCAGTAATAAAAACAGTTCATATATAATACAAAGAAAAAGGATATCTAAGCTAATGGGGTTTGCACCAGAAACCACAGGTAAGAGTTTCTTTATACAAATCCACGGAAAACTAAAAAGGGACTTCTAAATTCTAGTTAGAGAAAAGGGGATTCATTATTCAGATTAAAAAGACATTAGTGGAAGCCTTAGAAGGAAATAAATCAAGCTGTCAAGTCATTTAAATTAATACTGTATTCTATATAATTTTTTAGTTTAAAATTGGGTTTGTTTTTTTTTTCTAGAGAAAGAAAAATCCAGCCTGTAAAACTTGTCTCAAAAGGTCATTCTATCCATGAACAAGTAATAAAATGGCCTGTCTAGGGGGCCCATGTCCGGGATTAGCAAAGACACGTCCTATGTTACCACAATTTAGATATTGGAAGGGGACTAAAAATCTAACAGAAAACAAGTGTATTAGAACCATCAAGGAGTTAGTTATACTGGATAAAATGAGGCTAGTATTCTTAGTGTACACTTGAAAGATTGTGGCAGATACTTTCATTTATTGAAAAAGATCCTTGCTATGTACATAGGGAAACCTGCAGAGATGGTGGTAGAGAAACATCAAGTGGCAAAACTCTGAAGCTACACTTTTCAGAGTTTAGAGGGGACAAAACCAAATTTTTCGCCGTGGGGGAGAGAATAAAAGCAATTATCGGAAATGTATTCACGCATACACTTGTAATTAATCGTTACGGGCAAAAAGGAATTGCCCTTTTTTGTTTCACCTACCGAAACATTTGTCAAGGGTTGAAAACTGAAGTATGGATTGTGTAATGGATAGCATTACTGCTTAACACCACTGAGGGTTATGGGTTCGATTCCCACCATAACCCAAACTGTGAGGAGTTTGTATATTCTCCCTGTATTTGCATGGTTTTCCTCCCACATTCCAAAAATATATACTGGTAGGTTATTTGGTTCCTAACAAAAATTAACCCTATAATGTCTGCGTGTGCATATGGTGGACTATACATTGTAAGCTCCACTGGGGAAGGGACTGATGTGAATGTTCAAATATTGTCTTTAAAGCCCTGCAGAATATATATTGGCAGATACAAAAGCCAGAATCCTGGGAACAGAATGGTTTAGCAGTTCCTTCGAGCAACCGGAAGTGATCTTATCCCCAAACAAAGGCCTGCACTGATGACCCAATTCACACTGAGCCCAGACAGGAGTTAGAACGCAGCAGTATGAATATGGTTCAGGTAGCTATAGCACAAGAGAAATAAACAAGTAGATGATATTTATATGTAGTAATTGTATTGAGTTTTATTTACAGATATATTGATAGTAAATAGAATTTGATTAGGATATACTAATCATCTCTTTAGGACACATGGTTAATTACATGGTAATGAAAGCAGGTTATTATAAAGGAACCCGCATTGGGGGGGGGGGGGGGGGGGGGAATGGGGGTATTTAACACGTGCCAATATTTCCGACAGATGAATGGCTTTCCCAGTGATGAGGGAACACGCAGCAGCGCTCATCGCCGGGGCATACACACTGGGCTGCTTTGAGCTGAAAGCCACTCAAACATGCTATTTTGAGAGACTTTCAGCTCAAAGTCATCCAGTGTATATGGGCCTTTAGTCAGAACAAACAAAAATGGCCCAGGATGTTCTGACAGTCAGAATCCCATATTGAATACCCCTGATTGTTTTTAAAATTGCACTGAGCAGTATAAATACCGTTTAGTGTTCTAATTAAATTATTCTGATGTAAATATATATTTAGTTTTAAAAATTACATTCTGCATTCCAAAAGTTGATAAATGTACATTTAAATCAAAAAGGAATTGCACAGTGTGGTTTGACTTCTGTAGTTACTAAGCAGTGTGTACGTGTACACACAACTCTTCCCTCATTTGTAGGATGCATGTGCTTTCAATTATAGATTATGCAATAATCAGCTTTCATTACAGATTAGTAAAAAAAAAAAAAAAAAAAAAAAAAAAAAAAAAAACACACAGCATGGAGGAGGTTTCTGCTTTACACATGACCGAGATGATTCTACATTAGAAGCTTCTTAATTGGCATATTTCTTAGAGGAGTGGTCACTGTAAAATGTGCAAAGGGTAGGGTATTGTTAAGGTTTGTTTAGATCACTGGGAGATTGCTTTGTTGCTTGCTACTTGATCCTTTTTTTGAGTTAAATGCAATGATTAGCAATTTCACAATGAAACTCCCAGAGTCACTTTAGGCAATTGCACTAGTACTAGATGTGACAGGACAGACTCCATTACCTGCAATTTTACTGCAAATGTCTCATGCTACCTATAGCACATCAAAAAGCCACAGACAGTCAAGAAAGCTATTCAAGAACACTTTTAATAAAAAAAAAAAAAAAACACACGTGGTTTAATCAACCTAAATTTTTTTAGTGTAAAACAGGTCTCAAAATAGTGCAGGTCATATTGGAATATGACCACATTCTGTAGGAAAAGTGTCATAGCAAACAAATAATGGAAATTTTTTTAAGATGTATATTTACAGAATGACTTTTTACAGGCAGTGCAGCTATATTTGCCTTAACATTAAACACATTTTTCTAGCATGTCAGCTGCAGCATGCAATAGTTAACTGCAGTGAAAATCCCATTAC
Organism: Crinia signifera; assembly: GCF_055691185.1. Classification (NCBI taxonomy): domain Eukaryota; kingdom Metazoa; phylum Chordata; class Amphibia; order Anura; family Myobatrachidae; genus Crinia; species Crinia signifera. The sequence continues at coordinate 155,978,658 of NC_139220.1, forward strand.
CCATTTCTATGCTGTAACTTGTGAAACCCCCAAAGACATGGAGTCCTATAAAATTCAAAAACACAGGACCTTTTGACAGAGTTATGCATTGTATTTCTTACTTTTACTGGAGTTTCCACACAATTTGTGTCAGGTTTGCCGAGCTGCACATGGACTAAAATGATACCTACGCATTGAAGATTTAGGGGGAAATGTAGAAGGGTGAGGGAATCATAAAGTGAGAGACTTGGTAAATGTGTGTACACACGGAGCAATATGATCGCTGGTAATATATTGCTCAGCAATCATACTGCTCAGTGTCCCATTTTCATCAGCGACCGGAGATGGTCGCTGATGAAAATGTCACAGTGCCGGGAGAAGAGGCAGGGGAAGTCGCTGGTCGGAGGAGCATACTCATCCAACCAGCGCCCATTAGGAGGCTGAAAACGGGAGCGCGCAACTGGCGATTTATCACCGGTGCAGACTCCAATCGCTGGCAATATGGTCACTCAGCGACCATATTGCCAGCGATTTTTGCATGTGTGTACACAGCTTAAGACAGGGGTCTTCAACCCATGGCCCGCGGGCCACGAGTGGCCCGCGGAGCTGATCTCAGTGGCCCCCTGCCCGCCATGCACAGAATTTTTTTTTTTTAAGTAAAAGAAAATGCTGCCGAGGGAGGCAGTGTAATGGAGTCCCCTTGGGTGCTGCCTACCCAATTTCCATTGGCTGCAGGCAGGGCAGAGGAGTGGATCCAGCGCGGCTGAGGGAGGAGGAGGCACGTCTGGTCACGAGCTAGGGAGTTGGGACCCGGCGAAGCTGCGGGAGGAGGAGACGCAGCTGGCGGGAGCAGGGGACCCGGCACTGGAACTGCAGGAGGAGGAGGCACAGCTGGCGGAGGGGACCCGGCGAAACTGCAGGAGGAGGAGGCATGGATGGTGGAAGCAGGTGACCCGTCAAAGCAGCAGGATGAGGAGGTACATCTGGCGGGAGCAGGGGACCTGGCAAAGCTGCAGGCATTACTGGGGGCATTGTGTGTGTGGCATTACTGGGGGCATTGTGTGTGAGGGGCACTGCTGGGGCATTGTGTGAGGGGCACTGCTGGAGCATTGTGTGTGAGGGGCACTGCTGGGGCATTGTGTGTGAGGGGCACTGCTGGGACATTGTGTGTGAGGGGCACTGCTGGGACATTGTGTGTGAGGGGCACTGCTGGGACATTGTGTGTGAGGGGCACTGCTGGGGCATTGTGTGTGAGGGGCACTGCTGGGGCATTGTGTGAGGGGCACTGCTGGGGCATTGTGTGAGGGGCACTGCTGGGGCATTGTGTGAGGGGCATTGTGTGAGGGGCACTGCTGGGGCATTAGGTGAGGGGCACTGCTGGGGCATCATATGTATAAGCAGGAGTACTGCTGGCATTATGGTCTGTGGCATAATGGGCATCAGTGTGGGGCATAATGTGCAATGGGCAAAATTTTGTGTGGATTAATGTGTAATGGGCATCACGGTGCGGCATAATGTGTAATGGGCATTATGGTGTATGACATAATGTACAACAGGTATTACGGTGTGTGGCATAATGTCTAATGGACACTATGGTGTGATGCACAATGTGTAATGGGCATTACGGATAAACAGTGTAACAGTGTATATTGATTTAAGTAGCCTTTCATTGTTTGGGTTTGATCTGTGAGGCATACTATTTCACTGTGTGGGCCTTCATGTTTATATGTCATTGTGCAGACTTCAGTCAACTTAAGCGTGTGAGGACAACGACCATTCCTGCGGTAACCAATGTCTGGCCATGCAGGTTGCAAAAGAGGTGTCAGGTAATTGTTTTCCTGCTAGTTCAAACTCGTTATAATTAGACCACGCCCCTTATAATTAGGTCACACCCGTTTTTGGGAGCGCGCCTACGGCGCGTGCAATTTATTTAATATCAAATTATATATGGGGGGGGGGGGCACATATTTTACTGTTTGCACTGGAACCCAAATTGGCTGCTGATAACTATTAGGGTGTGTGTGTGTGTGTGTGGGGTTATGTGCTGAGTATGGGCAGCTGTGCCAACTATCTATGAAGGACTGTGCTGACGTTATAGGGGAGCTGTGATTCTATGGGGCTGTCCGAAATTCCATAGGCGATTTTAGTAGCCCTCGGGCTTCACTGGATTTTTTTAGGTGGCCCACGCTGTCTTAAAGGTTGAAGACCCCTGGCTTAAGAGATTCAGAAAGTGAGAGATTTGGTAAGAAATCTGTAGGTTTTTAAAGCGGCAATCATTTACACTGCAAAAAGCAAACTGGTTTTGCAGTGTAAATGATTGCGGCTTTAAAAAAAATAAAAAACACTCACCCTATTATATTTCCCTTCTAAACTCTTTCACAACTGCAAGAAGGATCTCCAGCCACTAGGCAAATCTTGAAAAGAGACTAAAGCCCCGTACACACTGGTGCAATGGGGAGTCATTCCGAAACCCCAGATCAGCCATCCCCACTGGAGCAATGTTAATGAAGGACGGAGCAATCACTGTTCCATCCTTCATGTGCATGATGTTGCCAAGTTTGAGTGCAGCACAAACCAAGCGTTGTCGTAAGTGACCGCAATAGCCAATCAGATCCATATAATTAGACTGCATGTCGACCAGTATGTAACCTGCTTTAGTGCAAGGTCTGTCCATGCAAGTCCTTTACTAGAAATACAGTATCCTGAAAACAGGGGTCTTGTCACCAGTTCCAATTGTTTCAGGTGGTCACAATTTCCAACTGTGAAAGGGCAACAATTTTCTGCGATATATAAGAATCTGTTATTAACTAAATAATTATGCAGTGAGACCCTGCAGGATATTTAAAAAGCTACAAAATGTTTTTTTTCTAAACAAAGACACTGTACATTTATCAGAATGGTTTGCAGAAAAAAAAATAGCATGCGTTCCATTTATTTGGATCATTGTGTAGTCTGTGTGCATTTTAGGGAGGTTTTATGTAGTTTAAATAGGTTAATTATGTAATGGATTGGATCTTGTGTAGGAGAGAAGGTTTGTAGGTATAAATTTAGTGCTTCTAAGCCTGCTCAAGGATTTAAGCCTGCCATCTAAGTTCTTCTGAGTATCTCTGAACTTTCTTCATGCACCAGTATGAAACAATGTAAAAACACTTGTAGAAATTTGTACAACACTCTTAAACACCACACACAAAACGGTTATGCACAGAGGCATACGATTAATAAAGTTGACCTTCCACTGTGCACATTTATCACTAGCAAATAGCTGGGGCAGCCAAGCTGTGGCCCATGGGTCGCACATGTCGCTGCTCCTCCCCCTCCCCGAATCTGGCTCTGCGACCAATATATTGCTGGAGCTCCAGACACCTCTGTTCTTTAGGTTGTAAGTGCTTGGTGCGACCAGGTGACAGTAGTGCTGGGCCAAGTCGATCTACAGTTACATCTTTGGAGACATGATATCTAATAGTGAGTTGTTGCGACAAATGGCATGACATGTCACATCGCATGTCCTTTTCCTGCAATTGCGAAGCACAGTCATGTGTGCATTGTAATTGCAAATCTCACATGCCATCACAAGGACCAACTGGATACTGCAGCCATGACTGGTCTCGCATACGATACAAGCTGGGAGCTGCCAGGTGAGTTGGTGGGGTATGGCATGCAATACTTTGCATTGGTGGATGGGGGCCTTCACTATGAGCCAGGTATAGATGAATAAATGTCAACAGGAGGACATTATGGGGCAGATGTATTAATCCTGGTAAAGAGATAAACTGGAGATAAAGTAGAAGGAGATAATGCACCAGCCAATAAACTCCCAACTATCATATTTCAAACACAGCTGATTGGCTGGTACGTTATCTCCTTCCACTTTAATATCTATATATATATATATATATATATATTTATTACACACACATACTTTTTTATTTTTTTTAACATGGGCGTGTACCAGTGTAAAATTGTTCAGACATTGAAAATCTACTGTGGTGCACAGCTGAAGCAATCTATCTGCAGATTTAGTGATGCAGTTGTGATGTCAGGCACAGCATATAAGGATGATGATTGGTATGTGCATATGCACTCTGCAATCAGAGAGGTCAGTGGATTAGCCGGGTGGACGATCGGTCATCCTAGTGTGTACCAAGGATTAGTTTCAATGCATATGCCCTTCTCGCTTTCAAAGAGTCACAGATTTTACATGCAAGATAGTGAAAATCCTTAACCTGCTGGCAAGCATTGGAGCAAGAGACTTTAATCAGAAGCTTACAAATGATTACAGAGCCCTAGGAGAAATATTACAGAGCATAGTACTGTACAAGCAATTTGGACTAGACAGACCAAAAATCTAAGGTTCATACAGCAAAACCTACTGTTAAAGAAAGGCTTTACCAACTCACCAGAACATTCTTGAGATCTACAGTATACCACTATAAATAAGTATGCTTCAAGCAAGAGACAAAGACCTGCGCTATGTTGGACTGAGGCTAAGCTGTGGCCCATGGGTCAAAGACATGTCTCCCTCCCACTGTTAGCGGACCAGTCAAGCCAAATGAACAATCAATCAAGGCAAGTATACACACGTATACCTGCTCAACGTGTCAGTCAGGGAAACTCATTTAACTTTACCCACTGTACGGGCAATGGGTGGGCCACACACACAGCCAAATGCGTTGCTTAGTCGTCATCAGTTGACTGCATAGTACAGCAGATGCAATATCCTTGTTAACGATTTCAGGGGACTTAAAAGCAGGTAGGCAATGTAACAAAGCAATGAAGAAGGCAAGTCAGATGCTTGGTTGCATAGGGAGAGGTATCAGCAGTAGAAAGAAAGAAGTAATGCCACTGTATAGGTCATTGGTACGACCTCATCTAGAGTACAGTGTTTAGTTCTGGAGGCCATATCTCCAGAAAGATATCAATACATTAGAGACTGTACAAAGAAGGGCAACTAAAATGGTGCATGGCCTACATCACAAAACATACCAGGAAAGACTAAAATATTTTAATATGTATACTTTAGAGCAGCAGTTCCCAACCTGTGGTACGCGTACCCCTGGGGGTACGCGTCCAAACGCTGGGGGGTACGCCGCGGCCTCGCCTGTAATGGCGGCCGCGGCAGTCACACAGCGCGACCTCAGCAGCGTTTTGCCCTAATTAAAAATGGCCGCGGGAGGGCTGCTGTGCGTGTGCGGCCGCACGCAGCTCCTCCCGCGGTATTGGTAGCTTAGGGGGGAGCCAGTGGCCTCTGCAAAGCAGGGAGGAGCAGTACTGCAGATGCTCTCTCCCTGTTGTGATTACGCTGCCCCCCCCCCGACGGTAACTCACGGGGATCGCTGTGCAGTGTCCCTTTGGCGGATGTGAGGTCACAGGCAGCGTCCCTGCGGCGGATGGGAACTACTAGCTCCCATCCGCCGCAGGGACCCCGCTGCGGACCCCACATCCACCGCAGGGACCGGGTGCCTGCCTATAACAATGATAGGCAGAGGCGGTGACAGTGGGGGTGGACCGTATTACTGCGCTGCTGCTGAGTCTGGAGGGAGGCAAAGAGGTGCTGCCTGCTCATCCAGCGCCCCCCAGCCATCAGCAGCCACCTGCGGTCCCCAGAGCATGGCCACCAGGATGCGACTGGCCAGACACTGGGAGTGGGACTCGGGAGACTGCTCAAATTGTCTAAGCAGGAGCCAGGAGACATCAGCAGCAGCCCGGCCTGCAGCTCCAGGAGCCAGAGGATATCAGGTAGTGATCTCATTCTCAATGTGCCTTGACATGTGTGGTGGGATTATTTATGTATATGTATGTACGTTTGAGTGAGAGTATCAGTGTGTGTAGTATGTATGTATGACAGCGGCAGTGTGTGGGGCATACTTGTTGCTGGCACTGTGGGGCATTGCTGGCACTGTGGGGCATTGTTGGCACTGTGGGGCATACTTGTTACTGGCACTGTGGGGCATTGCTGGCACTGTGGGGCATACTTGTTACTGGCACTGTGGGGCATTGCTGGCACTGTGGGGCATACTTGTTGCTGGTACTGTGGGGCATTGCTGGCACTGTGGGGCATTGCTGGCACTGTGGGGCATACTTGTTACTGGCACTGTGGGGCATACTTGTTACTGGCACTGTGGGGCATTGCTGGCACTGTTGCACTTTTTTTTTCTCGTCATTATGACTTGCCCCTGTTAAGCCACACCCCTTTTTAGGCCACGCCCCCTAAAATTTTCATGAGGGGGTACTCCTAAATGAAAAGCCTAATCAAGGGGTACGGGAGACAAAAAAGGTTGGGAACCACTGCTTTAGAGCAAAGAAGGGAAAGGGGGGGCATGATAGAAACTTTCATATATATCAAGGGTTTTAACAAGGTACAGGTGGAGAGCAGCAGAACAAGAGGACATGCGCAGAAACTAGGGAGGAAGAATTACCGTATATACCAGAGTATAAGTCGACCCGAATATAAGCCGAGGCACCTAATTTTACAACAAAAAAAACTGGGGAAAAAAAACTTATTGACTCAAGTGGGACCCTCACTCGGGTATAAGCCGAGGGGGGCTATTTCAGCATAAAAAATGTTCTGAAAAGAGTAGGCTTATACAAGAGTATATATGGTACTTCCCAGAAAGAGTAGTAAATAAGTGGAATAGCCTCCCATCAGAGGTGGTAGAGGCAAATACAGTAGTACAATTTAAACATGCTTGGTATAGGCATATTGATATCCTTACAAAAATAAATAAATAAAGGATCAAATATGGTTTAAGGTAACATGTTTAAAAAAAAGGGGCAGACTAGATGGGCCAAGTGGTTCTTATATGCCATCAAATTCTATGTTTCTACAACGACGTAGTTCAGACACACTGTATCATGGGTACACATCCGGTTTAAGATAGATCAGCCATTTGATTCAACTGCCGCTATACTGTAGTGTGTACCCATACAATGCATTACAACCTAAATGCTTTCTTTACAGTCAGTCATGGACTCTATCCTAAACTACAACTCGCTCTGCATTATGGCTACAGATTTACAAGCCCCATAATGCAATAGAAAACTTCATTACATGTTCAGATGTGTCCAAATACATCTACACTCCATGTGATACAAGTCATGTTACACATAACACGGGTGCTCCATGTGACTCTAGAATTGGGTGCCTTTTCTGCAACTTTTTCCATTAAACACCAAGAAAATCAAAATGCAGGAAGGTCGACAGGATCATTAGGTCGATAGTCAAAAGGTAGACATGGGGTTCTTTGCATTTTTTGTCCTGTATGTCGACACAATCGACATGGACACTAAAACATAGCACCGCTGCGCTCGCCATGCTATGGGCACAGCCCCTCGCTGCGCTCGGCACACTATTTTATTCTCCCACCACGCCCTAGTGGATGGTAGGGCATGAAATACCGCCTGTCGGCACAAAAAAAATGTAAAAAATCTCATATTAAACTTTTGACTGTCAACCTTCCCCGTGTCGACCCAATAACCGGATAACGTCTATATTCAGTGTGGGACACTTGCTGTTCCTGCAATGTTAGTGTTTTTCTGGATAACAGTGAAATGTAGCATTCATATGCAGATACGCTTCAGTCACACACTGAATATAGACATGGCAAAATAATATTTTAGTCAGAAGCTGCTTGAGCATACCATTTGCGCGGTTTTGCAAATAACATGCTATTTAAATGAAAAGAAAAAAAAGAAACCTTGAAGCAACAGAATCTACTAGATGGTTGTTTAAAGCAATAGAGCAAGGCTAGATCACAGGTTCTTAAAGGCGGTCCTCAGAATCCCACACAGTGTATATGTTGCAGGTCTCCTCACAGAATCAAGAAAAATAATTAGCGCCATCTGTGGATCTTTTAAAAGGTCAGGATAGGTTTTTGTTTGGATCCTGCACAGGATTCTCCGCTATGATGATTTTACATACATCGATGAAGGGTGGAGTTAACAATTAGAATAATTTTGATTGATTCCAAATCCTCAATTAATTCTTAAATATGAAACAATTCAGCAGGTTTTAGGTTGGAGGTGCACCCAAGAGTCAGAAGAATGTATATTTCAACTGGATAGAAAGAAGACTCATGTGTGGGGGAACCCTTACAATATTTATATGTACACCTGTACTATATCCCAAGTGTCAAGGCAAATATGTTGGAAGAAGGTGATATTAATAATCATCACACTTAGATAAAAATGGTATACAATAATAAGTTAAAGAATAAAGATAGAGATAAAACCGCACTGCAAAGGAATGTCACACCCCTGTCTGTGTCCAGATGTAAAATTTATGTAAATCATTGTTTTTGATTCCTTATTCACATGATATCAAAATCAACCGTTTGCAAAAAAGGGAAAGTTTATATAGTTAGGAGATCTAGTACAAAAAGTATGTGCAGCACATGAGATCTAGTACAAAAAGTATGTGCAGCACATGAGATCTAGTACAAAAAGTATGTGCTGCACATACTTTTTATACTAGATCTCATGTGCAGCACATACTTTTTGTACTAGATCTCATCGCAAAACAGAGATACAATGAGATGCGATATTGTATACAATAATTGTAATGTGTATGGGGCACCTTTAGAGACACGTAGCCTTAAAGCCCTGTACACAGGGGGGGGGGGGGGGAGATATATTGCTCAGCAATATATGGCTGAGCAATATATTGCTCAGTTTCTCCTTTTCATCAGCGACCAGAGATGGTCACTGATGAAAGGGAACCTCTGCCGGCGGTGCCGCAGAGGTAATCAGATAGTCACAGGAGCAAGCTCCTGCGACCAGCGATTAGAATGGGGCTGAAAACGGGAGCGCTCACCCGGCGATTTGTCGCCGGGAGCAAGCTCCTGCGACCAGCGATTAGAATGGGGCTGAAAACGGGAGCGCGCACCCGGCGATTTATCGCCGGGGCACACTCCCATCACTGGCACTGGCGATTTCAGCCCCTATCGCCCCCCGTGTGTACACAGCTTAACACTTTGTACTCTTAAAATTTTTTAAGTATAACTGACATTAATTAGAAGACAATTTCAAACACAATTGAATTTAATTATCAGCAAACAGTAGCAGCCTAAATTAACGAAAAATGCGCAGTTTTAAACATGCTGTTCAAAATCAAACTAGCGTGTAATACCCTAAATTAGACAAGTGGAGCAATTGTTCTACTAACACTCAGTTAACAGTTAGTTAAAGGCAAAAGTGCCAAGTGATACGAGTAAATAAATTCCTCATACCTTCAGGCAATACATCAGGCAGTTAAAGTTAACTTTATGGTATGTGTTAAGGCTACGTGTCTCTAATTCTTATTCTGCTATGTGTTCTAATGAATATGCAACACAAATGTTACATCTCATGACTGTTTAATCTGCTACTTTAACTTATTATTGTATACCCTTTCTATTTTTTATTTAAGTGTGATTATTAATATCACCTTCTTCCAACATATTTGCCTTGACACTTAGGATATAGTACAGGTGTACATATAAATATTGTAAGAGTGCCCCTACACAAGTCTTCTTTCTCTCCAGTTGAAATGATCTTTTAAAATGTGTCAGTCAGTAATATGTGCACCTGTTGGGTGACCTGGAACACATGAATTGTGTGGAGTCCTGACTCGGGAACAATTTTGAGAAGCCAGATTTACGTGGACACATTTGTACATACACAAAGGAATCACCAAGTTATTTCCAAGGTGATGACCATTTATATATTTATTTATGCACAATGAGAGAGTCATTGTGCATAAAATCTGGATGGGTATATTTAGCTTTATTTTTCCAGAAAACAGGACGATCATAATGAGGGACAAGCCCTACAGTCAATTCCACAAGTTTTCATGGCTGTTTGTTTCTCACTGAGGAGAGACAGTACATCCTGGTAAGGGTGGGAAAGGTTTGAGTTGCGACACCATGAATATTAACAAATACCTGTACCACAGTGTATTAGCTCCTTTACTTTTTCCTATCAGACCAATTACCCAGTGAGTTGAACCAGAGTGTAATGGAAACATAATCATCCAATAAAACGAACTAAAATTAGATATTGCCTACAAATTGCTTTTTTTTTTTTTTTTTTTTTTTTTTTTTTTTTAAGAATCAACCTTTTCAGGGTAAATAAATGTTATATAACATGTCAATGTCTAAGGATAGATCCCTAGCACCTGCAATATAGCAAGTACTAAAGGAACTTTAGACCAGCCAAGATTACAATAAAAAGCATATAAGGTGCTACTGAATTTACATGCAGTCAGGAAGTAGAAAGTTGTAACTGATAAGGAAGCCTAAAGGGTTATATACAGAAGGAGTGGGAAAAAACGACTAGAGAAAAATTTAAAAAAAACAGGAACACTGGATGAGAAAGGGAAATTCAATGAAAGTTTTTTACCTTGTGATCTTTCAAAAATTACTGATCAGCAGACTCCTATTCCAAGTGAACTGGAAACGGGAACGGTGTACAGTAGTGTACTCTGCACGTGGGGAGAAAAAAAAAATATATATATAATAATTTGGGAACCAGATAAAGCCATAAAGGTCTTGAGATTAGCCAGTGAATATATGCAGTTACAGTTGGAGTCTCCCATTTCCAAAATGCTTAGGACCAGCTGTATTTTGGAAAATTTGCATACCATAATGAGATATCTTGGGGATGGTACCCAAGTCTAAAGCCATGTACACGCAGGGCAAATCTTGTAAGAGATTTTGACTAATTGGCAATATCGCTTAGAAGGTTTGCCTGAATCGCCCCGTATTTACACAGCGGGCGATAGCAATGCGCAGCCCTGCAGCACCGCTATCAACCAGCCAGATAAACACTGCAGGCAAGAATATTTTGATTAGACAATGCAGTGTGTATAAAAAGGTGTAGTGTTCATTCTAGCACCCATCATCTTTAAAAACCCATGCAGTTCCTCTTCCCTGCCTGGGGTGTTACTGTCTGCTGTAGTGCTTCTACCACAGTGTGGTCTGTATATCAGCACTGATATGCAAACCAGACCTGTGCTAGAAACACCACAGCAGACAGCGACACCCCAGGCATGGAAGAGGAACTGCATGGGTTTTCAAAGATGGCGGGTGCTAGAATGAACACTAAAGGTGCATACACATGGGGCGATAGATCGCTCAGTGTCCTGTTTTCATCAGCGACCAGAGATGGTCGCTGATGAAAACGAAACTCTGCCAGGGGAGTGCCAGCAGAAAACGAGTTGTTTCTGTTCCGCAGCTTATTGAGGACTGCCTGTCATCTCCCGCACCCACCCATCTCCAGGGCTCCGGCGCGGTTCGCAAGTGACATCATGCCCGGGCGGATGCCAACAGAGGAAAGGAAGAAGCGGCTCACGTATCACTGCCGCCAGCATTCCGACAGGCAACTTTTACTTTATCTGCCGGGCGAGCAGCACAGGGAAACAGCTGGTCGCAAGAGCGCTCCCGTTTTTAGCCCCCTGATAGTCGCAGGAGCTTGAACAGGGGGCTAAAAACGGCAGCGCGCACCTGGCGATTTTTTTGGCGGTGCACACTCCAAATCGCTGCCAATATGGTCGCTGACCCACCATATTGGCAGCGATTTTTGCCCGTGTGTACACAGCTTTAGGCTGCATGCACTGGCTGCTGCTGGGGATGGCTGCTGGCTTATCTCCGGCAGCGACATTGTGATTTTGACTAAGCAAAATCGCTTAGTCAAAAATCCTCCATCCTCCAGCCCATGTGTACACCCCTTAAGCATAGAATTGTATTTCAATTACACCATATACGGTTAGCCTGAAGGTCATTTCATTCATGTATGTCTACAAACAAGAAATACATTTATTGTTTCATATACACACAGCCTGGAGTTAATTTATAAACAAGATACGTTCACTAAACAAAATTTGTGTATGTCGAACCAACAAAAAGCGAGCATCATAACCTCAGTCACAATATGCATAGCACCTGTCTGCTGGTATTTGGCTTAAATTATATACACTATTGCATGCATTGTACGAGTAAACAAATTCCACAGACATACAGATAACCATCTCAGCTGTGAGTCTAGGTATAGGCAGCTTTGGGTTTTTGCATATTTATACTGGTTTGCTAAAATATTTTGCCCCACTTAATCTCAGTTTGGGGACAAACTGTAATAGCACACAGCCCAGCTAAACTCAAGCTATAAGTGTCTGGTTTTGAACCCATGGGTTGGAAGGATTTGCAAAAAAGCTCTGCAAATCCAGGTTTTGTTGTCAGGCACTTTGGGTTCAATTTAATATTTGGGAAGGGGGCGGGGTTCAAGTTGCCATGCCACCAAACAAACTGCAACCTCCAACCTTGCATTCAGCTGTATGCATACAAAAATGAAGATGGCTATTGACTACAAGTTAAAATACTATTTTATTAGAAATGTATAATCTTGTTCGCTACTAGACTTTAGTTTATAATATTTACCAAAATGTACACAACCATATCTGTTAAATCAGAAACACTGTAGTCAAATGTAAAGAAATAAAAACAAATAAAGACCTTTCAAAAATATTAAAATGTTCATGTAAACATTGAAGAAAAATGGTGCAGAAGACAGCTGACAGCAAATGGCATGAGATTTACAAGAACATATGGAAATCTTAATATGTATAAAAAGGTGTGATGTATATAATAAAAAGTGTCTTTAAAGTCTCTACTTTATCTTTAAGTATTTTTAAAACAGGCCTACTGTATGGATTAAATTCAATAAACTGGTTATGCAACTAACATTTGACTATTTGCCTTAGGAAGGACACTCCTTATTAAATTAATTGCCTTACAATAGCAAGACTTGTTTCATGTTCATATGGAATGTGAGGCAAAAGTTAAAGGATCATAGTTTCACGCACAAGCAGAAGTAACGTAGCAACCTTGAGCCACAGGTGTCCTAAATCACCCAGTGTTTTACGCTAGATGCTAGTCACATCTCAGACACTTGGCCTTGAGTAGCAATTTGTACTGATTTTTTTTAACGTATTACCAATGTCATTGTAGCATACGAAGTTAGGTAGTGTGTTCCGGGTAAGCTAAATTAGTTTTGTTGAACAGTTATAAAGTTGCAAATTAAGCAGAACAGTATGCGTCAGGAGGCATGGCACCGCTGCTCTTATTGATCTGGCCATTTGCCTATTTACCCAGACACCCATACGGAGAATCACTATTCAGCCAGTAATCGCAGCTGCAGAAATAGCACTTTAAAGAACCAAACCTACATTCACAGAAACTGAGAATTAGCAACAGTTTCCATGTAAAAAAAAAAAAAAAGTGGCTTTGCAGATCCACATCTTTTCAGACTTTCGGATGGTTTCTGTAAGGATTTTCAGCACACCACCACCCTGGGTCCACGCCACCATCTATTACCTTTTGTAAAGTTGTGGCGAGCGAAGCAGAGTGAGCCACCAAACCCGAAGAGTGGCGAGTGAAGTGAATCTGCATCATCGTTCCCTCGGGGGCTCTCTTCGCTCACTCGTCATAACTTTACTAAAAAGGTAATAATAGATGGTGGCATGGACACAGGAGGGTGGTGTGGACACAGGAGGGTGGTGTGGAAGTACCTTTAGTTGCCGTCCTGTCGCCGTACAGTACGTAAGTTCTATAGCGCAAGCTCCGTAGCATAAGCGGTGGCCACAAAGATGAGGAAGTACCAAAAAAAGTTAATAGATCAAATGCTACGCCAGACATTATTTCCGAGGGATATCAACCAGGATTCAATACCCCCTAAAATGTAGAGGGATAAACAAGTCTATTCATGAAGCAGTGAAAAAAAAAAAAGGGATTGGAGAAGTTGCCAATAGCAACCAATAAGCTGCTAAAGAGGACCCACCTAAGAAAGATCTTTTAAAAACTCATTTAGTATGGGCGCAAGCGGGATCAGCCCACTTGTGCATAGGGAGAACAGAAGTTTAGTGGCCATCCCTCATTCAGCGGTTCTCAAACTGCGGGTCCTGACCCCAAAGTGGGTCCTAACCACCTCAGCATGGGGTCACAACTATGTTGCTGACCATCAGGCAAATGTGTCTGTGGAGGGGGGACAGTATATAAATCATTAACTAAATTCCCACTGCTTTCTTCTTCCATCCCCGTCACCCTTTATCATCCCCCCGTTACCCACTGCCTCCCGGTCACTCCAATGACCAAACATGTGGCAGCCATTCAGTAGTAACTTTTTATTGTCTGATGGGGTCCCAGAGCAAAATAGCTTGAGTATCCCTGTTCTAGAGGTTTCTTAGCACAAGTTCCAGCCCTCAGGTAGTAGGTAAAGGTAGATCATCAGTTAGGTGCACATTGTGTAGGAGAATATTTGGAGCTATAGAGCGTAAGGTTTCCTGTAGTCCTATCACTGCCCTGTAATAGTGATGACATCAGTATACTCCTGACAGCAGCCTGAGTCCCCCGTGTTCCCACTATACGTGCCCCAGCACTCCCCCTGCGGTTAGCGGCGCTTGTGCTCACACACATCGCACGGCGGAGCAGCCTGGAGCCCCGGCATCAGCCACGTCTGGTGTCCCGGGACGGCGCCCATAAGTGACACGCCACCAGCAGCAGCACCGGGCTCCCCTGATGCGGAGCAAGCGGCAGCGGTGTCACTGGGCGCCCGGGGTGCTGCCCCAGTATCCGTATGATCAAATCGCTAGAGCTGCGGGGCCGCCCGGGTGTTAGCCGCCGCACGGCAGTACGTAGAACATGAGCACCTGGCCGGTAACGTGTAATTAGTGCGGGGACACGACGGGAAACTCACCTCCTGATGCCTCTCGCTAGCACCATCCGCCAGACGACCGACCGCTAACTGGGGCGGAAACTACAAGACCCATCACCCATTGCTGCAGCAGGAACACCGACCTGTTCTACCAGCTTTATTATTCACACACAGACAGCCCCCCCCCCCCCCTCGCTCCCCGCCCCCCGCCCCAGCCTTCCCCCGGCCCTGCTGCTGCTGCTGCAGATTACACACACACACACAGGCACACACACAGCCTGGCATGGCATGCATCGTTCTTGCGATTGCTGTCTCCGCCATTTTATGCCTAGAGTACCCTGCTGTATGACACTGTAGTGACCGGGCAGCAGCTGTGGGCAGCCGGGGAAGCTCTGTCCAACGTGCACATGTGCATTTCATTATATTTAGGGAAAGATTTAATGAATACTGGAAAGAAATAAAGGACCAACCAATCAGCTTCTACCTATGGCTGCCAATATTAGATTGTTTTGCTATTAATGTTGGGGAACCATCAATGGTCTATGCCCAGGTTGTGGTATAAAGGGTTAAGGTGCCCATACACTAGTAAGATTTATCCTCAGATTGGGCTGGTTGGATCAAAAACATGGTTATGGATGAGTGACAGTTTGTCAGTTTTCCAGCATTTTCAAGCAAATGGTCAACTGTCATTTGCTCTGATCCATAACCATGTTTTTGTTCCAACCAGACAGATCTGCAGATAAATCTGCGTGTGTATGGCCACCTTTAGTGTCTAGGGCGGTGAACACCAAATAGTCGATACAAGTAAAAGGTCAACATGGTTGACATGATTTTTTTTCATGTGTTTTTTTTTTTTTTGGGGGGGGGGGGGGTTCATTTGTTCATTTCATCACGTGGACCCCAAATTAGTGTACACTTGGCACACTTTAACCTTCCCAGTCAAAGTCCACATGACAATAAAATAAAAAGGGAATAAATGAAAAAAAAAACGGAGTGGGGTCCCCCCCCCACAGGCATAAGCAGCACCAGGCTAAAAGAGCCGGGGCTGGTTCTAAAAAAATCAGAAAACCGGCTAAATAGGCGTTTCTGGTATTTTTTAAAACCAGCTCCACGGCCGGGCTGGTTCCCAAAATACGGGGGACAAAATGACTAGGGGTCCCCCATTTCTTAAGAACCAGCCCATGGGCCAAAAATGCAAAAAATATGAATTCGCCTAAAAAAATTGGGTACTTGTGTATTATCTGGGCGCCCGATTTTTTCATCGCATGTTAAAAATCGCATACAATCATATCGCTTGCGATGCGACGCGATTGGGCCCGATTTTTAATCGCACATGCACCCAGATGGGTGATTCTTATGTTAAATGCCCCCCCAGACCCAATTTTTGATTGTACACCCACCCTGATGGGTGATTAATATGTTAAATGCCCCTCCATTGTTAACGGCACCCCATTATCAACGCAAACCCGAAGCATGGCGAGCCCGCGAGGGGCGGCGGTAAACGTCCTCCGACCTTTTCATACCACCACTATCCACGTCGGCGTGGAGTTGATTTTATATAGTGTGGCGAGCGCGAGACGAGCCCCGCGAGACAACGTAATATGATGAAGTAATACGCGTCCCCTCACGGGGGTCGCCACGCTTCGGGCTCGGTGGCTCGCTGCGCTCGCCACACTATATGAAATCAACTCCACGCCGACGTGGATAGTGGGGGTATGAAAAGGTCGGAAGACGCGGGCTCGCTGCGCTCGCCACGCTTTGGGTTGGCGTTGATACTGGGGTGGCGTTAACAACAGGGGGGGATTTCACATAGTAATTACACATCAGGGTGGGTGAACAATTAAAAAACGGGTATGGGGGTGCATTTCACATTGTAATCAGGCATCAGGGTGCCTGTACAATGTATTATCGGGTATAATCGCGTCACATCGCATCGCATGCCACTAGTTAAGGCATGCGATGCGATATAAAAATTGTACACTCCTCCCGGTAAAGGGTCAAAATCGGGTACAATCGCATCGCATGCCTTAAGTAGTGGCATGTGATGCGATGTATCGGGCGCCCAGATAATACACAAGTACCAACATTTGTATTTTACTATGAAAATACAATTTTTTTTGTCGTATTTTTCTTCGTAAATTCCCTCCTAGTCTCTTGTACTTGAAGGTGTTGTAGCCACTTTCACTCATCACAGTCTTTATTATCTTCAGCCAGTATGAATATTATGCCTCATCAAGTACATTATATATCCTTTCAGATTCAAGTTAATTCCAATTTACCAATCTGGTTCCCTGTGCAGAAGCTCTTTAGCAGCCCGTACACGCTGCAATGTGGGTGTGCGTTCCGTGCTTTGAGGTGCGCGCTCCCGCGGCACCTCATCGCACAGTACAAAAAGTATGTGCTTGCACATACTTTTTGTACTTTGTTTTCATCACATTGCATCGCATTGCATGCACAACGCATGCACAGGCAATGCAATGCAATGTGATCCGTGCTTGTTAAGCACGGAACGCACGCCCGTATCGGGGCGTGTATGGGCAGCATTTGCGCTTTAAACCTTTTGACCAGCATTGAGGAGTAATATCTATCCCGCTTGCATCCAACTTTAAACTCTGTAATCAAACAGTATATTCAAAACAAAGACACTGGATCAAACATGCAATTACTGTAAAGACACACTTGTAGGTGTACAAATGGCAGATATTTTTGATTGACCTGACAAATGGGTGATATTTGGAAAAATTGTAGGCACCAATATCTGAGCTACACACTAAAATAAGTAATTAATAACCATAAATGTCCCATCGCTATGTGTATAGGCCCCATAAAAGTAGTCTAATCAGAGGTCTCACATTAACATATGGGAGAAGGCAGCTATCTAAATGGTCAGCAGGCACACTTAAAGGGGCCCTGTATTAAATAATAAAGATACAATGGAATCAGATATAATGGGGGACATTTACCAAAATGGATTCGTAGAAAAAAGGTGTATTCGTAGGGAGAAATACACCTTTTTTTTACGAATTTGTATTTTCGGGATTTACAATCCCAAAAATACAACAATTCGTAGTCCTAAAGATGGAACATTCGTTTTTGTATTTACAAATACGAATGTCTACACCATCGATAGAATACGACAGAAATCACCATTCAAAAGAATGGTGGTTTCTGATTTACTAAGCAGCCGTACTGACAATACGGCTGCTTAGTGGTGTAAAACACCCACGCAAATACGACAGGAAAATAGAACACCATTTTCATGTCGTATTTGCGTTTTAGCCTGCACGGATCAGTCAGATCCGTGTAGGCTTCAGTGTAAAAAAATTAAATAAATAAAAAAAAAAACGGCGTGGGGTCCCCCCCACAGCCGAAACCAGCACCAGGCTGACAGAGCCTGGAGCCGGTAATTAAAAATCAGGGAACCCGACAAATAGGGGTTCCCTGATTTTTAACAACCAGCCCCAGGCTCCTGCTCTGGGGCTGGTTCCCAAAATACGGGGGACAAAATGAGTAGGGGTCCCCCGTATTTGAAGAACCAGCCCCAGGCAAAACCAGCCAGCAGGGTAATGCCACAGCTGGGGGGAGACTTTTTATGCAAGTCCCCCCGGCCAAAGCATTAACCCTACCGACCAGTCAGCCTGGCCAGGGGCCCTGGGGGAGTGGGGACCCCCCCAATAAAGGGGTCCCCCCCCTTCAGGACTTACCTGACCAGGCTGAAGCCTGGTGCTGTCCTCGATGCCCCTGGGCGGTGGGCATCGAGCTGATAGTTGTGTAAAAAATAGAACAAACTATTGTTTTTTACTGTGGCACTACAAGTGCCAGCAAGCCTCCCCAGCAAGCTGGGACTTGGAGAACCACAAGTCCCAGCCTGCTGGGCATTAAAGGGCCCGCTGGGTCTTGTAGTGCCACAGTAAAAAAAATAGTTAAATAAAACACACTGACACCCATTTTAAATAAAAGTTTAATACACACATTACATACATACTGATACTTACCTTTCTTGATCCCGTAGGTAGCCCTGGTCCTGATGTCCTGTGTCGTCCTCCAGGTCCATGTCGGCTGTCTGCGTCGTCCTCCAGGTCCATGTCGACGGTCCGTGTCGTCCTCCAGGTCCATGGCGGTGTCCGGATCCGAAGAAATCCATGTTGGAGCTGTGGAAGGAAATCCTACTCACCTGTTCCTGCGCTGAAGAAGTCTTCTCTTGATCCGACGTAATCCAGGTAATCTTCATGCTGTCGGCGCTCCCCGCTGTCTGCGCTGTCTCTGCATCGCGCTGAGGAGAGATGCTGATGTTTCATATTCGGCGCCTCTCCTCAGACTGAATTCTATTGGCCGCCTAGCGGGCCAATCAGGAGCCGAGAATTCAGTCTGAGGAGAGGCGCCGAATATGAAACATCAGCATCTCTCCTCAGCGCGATGCAGAGACAGCGCAGACAGCGGGGAGCGCCGACAGCATGAAGATTACCTGGATTACGTCGGATCAAGAGAAGACTTCCTCAGCACAGGAACAGGTGAGTAGGATTTCCTTCCACAGCTCCAACATGGATTTCTTCGGACCCGGACACCGCCATGGACCTGGAGGACGACGCAGACAGCCGACATGGACCTGGAGGACGACGCAGACAGCCGACATGGACCTGGAGGACGACACAGGACATCAGGACCAGGGCTACCTACGGGATCAAGAAAGGTAAGTATCAGTATGTATGTAATGTGTGTATTAAACTTTTATTTAAAATGGGTGTCAGTGTGTTTTATTTAACTATTTTTTTTACTGTGGCACTACAAGACCCAGCGGGCCCTTTAATGCCCAGCAGGCTGGGACTTGTGGTTCTCCAAGTCCCAGCTTGCTGGCACTTGTAGTGCCACAGTAAAAAAACAATAGTTTGTTCTATTTTTTACACAACTATCAGCTCGATGCCCACCGCCCAGGGGCATCGAGGACAGCACCAGGCTTCAGCCTGGTCAGGTAAGTCCTGGAGGGGGGGACCCCTTTATTGGGGGGGTCCCCACTCCCCCAGGGCCCCTGGCCAGGCTGACTGGTCGGTAGGGTTAATGCTTTGGCCGGGGGGACTTGCATAAAAAGTCTCCCCCCGGCTGTGGCATTACCCTGCTGGCTGGTTTTGCCTGGGGCTGGTTCTTAAAATACGGGGGACCCCTAGTCATTTTGTCCCCGTATTTTGGGAACCAGCCCCAGAGCAGGAGCCTGGGGCTGGTTGTTAAAAATCAGGGAACCCCTATTTGTCGGGTTCCCTGATTTTTAATTACCGGCTCCAGGCTCTGTCAGCCTGGTGCTGGTTTCGGCTGTGGGGGGGACCCCACGCCGTTTTTTTTTTTATTTATTTATTTTTCAGTTTTTTTTTACACCTTGCAGCCTGCACGGATCTGACTGATCCGTGCAGACTGCTAGAAATAATTCGTATTAGCAGCCGTATATACGGCCGCTAATACGAATCATTACACCATCGGAGGGTTACAAAGCAGTCGTATCTGACTGCTTTGTAACTGATCCTCCGGAACACGACTTTGCATACGACTTAAACAGTCGTATGCAGTCGTAGGGAAAATACCAATACGAAAAACTAGGTTTTTCATATTGGTAAATTTCCCCCAATATCTCAGTCTCTTGTGCTAAAGTAGAAGAAAGAAGACAATGTCGAAGATATATGGGGATATCCAATTAAATTTTTCCTGATGTTTAGCCAATGGTTTTTTTTTCAGGCTAGTCAGCAGCCACAGCCCCGTTTTCAAGGACAAACGAGGCTGCTGATAAATGGCTCACCAGGGGATATCCGTTGGATATCCCCCGGCAAGCCATTTACCTGCAATCAATGATCACGTGTAATTGAATTTTGGCCATAGTATTTATGAAATCTTGGAAGGCCTGATTCAGAGTTGCATGCAATGTTAATGTTGGATGCAGTGGAGGAATACTCTGACAAAGCTACACTGCATGCACACAGTGAATAAATAAGGAGAGTACACAAGAAATGTATTTGCAAGGTTATGGTTTGTTATCAGCTGAAGAGGCCACGGTCTCATAGGACAGCCGTTTATTTTGAGAAAGCAATGGGTTGCTCAGCCAGGTCTAATGGTGTGGCCGTTGTGTGTCCCTTTCTCTTTCTTATAGACATGAGCAGTGGAGGTGACATACCAACAGTGGGCGTCTCTGTGCACAAGACGGTTACTGAACCATTAATACATTTTTGCAAGAATGAGTAATATTGAAACTGCAAGCACCTCTGAATTAGGCCCAAGGTAGAGAGAGAAAAAGTACCAACCAATTAACTTCTGTCATTTTACATGCTTTGCTTGAAGAAAGTGATTGTTGATACCTTGGGGGAAATTTACTAAGCAAAATACGGCAGGAATTGGTATATTCGTATTCAGTCGTATTCGTATTCGGGCACATATTCGTTATTTTGAAATTTACTAATATAGAAGTACATTAGTATTTTGCCTTTTTATGGCCGATACTACCAGTCGTATTTGTATTCCTGTAGTTATACAAATAAATACGCCATCAAAAGAATACGACTTGTATTTTTCATTTACTCCCATGTTAATTTGAAATGTACTAACAATTTGTATTTATAAATACATACGTATACTAGGTCTAAACAAGTAAAAATCGTTAAAAAATACGACTGAAAAATACTCCATGATTTCCAGGCGTATTTCACATTTTCAATATTTTCACATGTGAAATTACTCAGATATTAGCCCACAGCTACTCCTATGAACAAATATGTGCCTTATAAAAGACCATTAAGCACACAAACACACTTCTCTGCTTGTTACAAACAGAGATGGGTACTCATGTATGCATGGAGAAGTTTTCATTGTGGGCTGTGGGCTACCTGATGTCCTGAGATATTCATCGAAGAAGACGCCGCTGTCATGAAACAGTACATCAGCAGCAGCTTGTGCAGGTTCCTTGGAGGCTGCGTATCCCTTGTTTAATCCTCCCCCACCTGACTACTTTTACTATTAGATGTAGACATTGCACGGGTATGGATCATTGGGTAGACAGCAAGTAGGTCGACAAGCATTAGGTCAACACCACTAAGTCGACATGCAGGAAGGCCCAGAGGCAGGGCCGGATTAACAATGGGCCTTATGGAGCTACAGCTCCATTTTGTAGCCGAGGGCCAGGGCTTTCCAACAAGCCCAGCCCTGCGTCGGTTGCCCCCCGGGAACCATATATACCGCCAGTCAAAGCTGGAACGTTTTCCCCATAGGATAACATAGGACCCGCTAATTCCGACCTCCACCCGGTTCCAACGGCTGCCAGTTCCCCCTCCAGCATCACAGAAGCTCGAGGTTGATCTCAGTCTAACTCAAATCGCTGGGCCTTTAATCTGATACCTTGTCCATATGGGTTCATTGGTTCTAGAGATATTGCGGGTAAACCAATTTTTTTTCATTTCTGAAATGTAATTTCATGGCTGTTCATGTTGTTTGAGGAAAGATTTCATGGGACCAAAATCATTTGAAGCCTACATCTAAATGGGTCAGTTGGTTCCGAAGATATAGCTGGTTGTTTAAAGGGGGGCGGGGTGGTTTTCTCTCCCCCTCACATCAGAAAATGCAGGGACTAGGCTGGTGTAAAAGGGGCCAGTCCAGGAATGTCCCTGCATGATCTTGGGACCATATTCCCTGGTAAGTCCCTGCATTTTCTGGTGTGAAAGGGGTATTATTCCAAATAGCCAGGATCTGCAGTGCTCTGAATACAGCCAGGCAGCCCCCTGCTCTCTGCCCAGCTGTCAATGGCTGTCATTTCTGCCCGGCGGCAGCTGTCCCCCAGTTACCACGAGCATGTATTCCCCCTTAGCAATGAGCATGTAATCCCACATGGCAACGAGCATGGAACCCCTGGCAATGAACATGTAGGTAAGCAAAACTTATGTAGCATAAATTCTAATAGGCATTATGGTGTTTGGCATAATATGTAATGGAGATTATGGTGTGTGGCTTAACATGTAATGGGCATTATGGTGTAAATTTTTAATGCACGCCTTTGGCGTGCAATGCCCCTATTTATGAAGCATATTGTGCATTATTGCTCAATCTGTTTGGTATAGTGCAGGCATGTCCAAACTAGGGTCCTCCAGCTGTTGTGAAACTACAATTCCCATCATGCATTGCCACAGTTTTGCTATTAGGGAATGCTAAAACTATGTATGCTGGGACGTGTAGTTTCACAACAGCTGGAGGGCCACCGTTTGGATATGCCTGGTATAGTGCGTATTTTGGCTCAATCCATGTGGCACAATGTGAATTTTGCCTTAATCTGTGTGACCTAACGTGAATTGTGACTCAATCTGTGTGCCATAGTGTAAATATTGGCTCATTCCAAGTGGCATAATGTGTAAGAGGCAAGTACAGTATAAGGGGGTTACTATTGTGTTGCATGATTTGTATAAGGGGTATATGGTGTGTCAAACTTAGGTGACCACATAAAAGGTGCTATAATGCTGTCTACCAAGTTTCGGCTTTCAGTATTTTTTTTATGACTGGAGTGCCGCCTCACCATGCAAGTATCTTAGGACATCGGCATCCTGCGGGTGAACCTTTGGAGTGCACCCGCCAATATATCTCCCTGCATTTTTCCTATGCCAGCCCCCTGCCTTTTTGAGGCATATATAATTAGTTGAAAGTATTTACACAAATACAGACACACCCATGAGCAGACCACCCGACCAGAACACTGGTCACGCCACCCACATTATTAGGTGCTGGTCACAGCCCCTATTGTTGCGCATAATAGGCCCTTGATTTTCAGCTCCAGGCCCATTTAGACCTTAATCTGGCTCTGCCCAGAGGTGAGGGGCCTATCTTTGCTGTCTAAGTAATGGCTCTTATTCTGGTTGTCTCGCGAATTTGCAGCCTTGCAAGTCCACCAAACCTTGCCTGGCGAATGCCCAGCTGCCCGCCTTCCCTCGCAGCATGTGTTCCCACGCACAGGCTGTGAATGGATGTTTAGCATAAATATCCATTCACATGCTGCAGGGAACACCCACATCTTTCAATGGTCGCCGACCATCCAAAGATGTGGAAGGTGCATGCATATAAAAGTGACTTTCAAGTCACTTACATATGCGTGCACGCTGGGATGGAAATGGTCGGTGATGTCAGCTGCCCGCCCCCGCGTCACGGCTTCATTACCATGAGAACACCCAGCATTCTCATAGGAATGCCCATGGAACACTGGACGTTTCCATATGGTAATGGGGCTGCCCGGTGCTCCTCGCAACTTCTCCGCCCCCCTGCTCGCCTGCGCATGCACAGATGTTCAACATAGTACAACATAGGGGGCCCTTACAAACTTTTGCTATGGGGCCTAATAATATCTACAGTAGGTAAGCCTCTGGTCAGAGCGGGGACCCAGATGGCAGTGAATATTAATGCTCTGGCAGAGAGAAGACAGGCTGTCTCTGCAGCTGCTTCTTTCCCCCGCTCAGCACACGGCACTGAGCAGTGTGCGCTGAACAGGGGAGAGAGGTTGTACTGCAGCCCCAGTCTGTCTTCTCTCTGCCAGAGCATGTGTCATACCCACTGAATGCCGACGCCTCCTCTCCCCGGACCCCTCCATCAGACAACAGGCCCAGAAAAAAATTAACCGCCCCCAAACCCCCCCCCTCTACGGAACTGTACACATGGTTTGATCAGGTATATTTTTCTATTCGATTTTGCTTATATAAGCAAAATTGAGTTGAAATCGAAATCTAATGGTTTTCGTCCGCATTTGTTCCCGATTCGAACCCGATGCATGGCCCCATGGCATCCAAATCGTATAGAAAAAAATACTGTGAATGTAAGACTATATAGTACAGATATGTACTATATAGTCCAAATCTAATGTGTACACAGAGCTGTGCAATTCGATCCCGATTTGTTCCCCATCAAATCAGGATTGAATAGAAAATTCGCAACTTTAGGGTCAGTGATGTGGTGAGGGACAGGATTCACTTCTGTTTGTTCAAATATTTCATAATTGGAAGCCACAAGCACTGGTTTTGTCTATTACATTGACCATAAAGGTACTTGTTTCCTAGTACGGCCACAATCGCGGCCATCGTGTACCTTAAAGTTAAGGTACACGATGGACGCGATGGACCCGATTTCCTTTGAAATCAGGTCCATTTTGCCGGCAAAGGCAAAATCGGGGGCATCGCGTCGGTCGCGATTTTTCCGACACGATCACCCCAATGCAAATCGGTGTGGCCGTGCTAGGAAACAAGTACCACCATAAATATTTTTAATTGGTCCTGGACCACCAACCTGTGACACCCCTGTGACAACCTGTGTCCCGAGGCACCCCAGGGAGCCACAGCACACAGTTTGAGAACCACTGGCTTAGTATGTACTTTCGCCACTCATAACATACAACATCCTTATCCGGCTATTATAGGACATTTTTCAGCCATTTGCAGATTAAGGTACACTACACACCTAAAGTTCTATCTGCGCTATCTTGAGAATATTGAATAAACCATTTGCTCCCAAATGTTGGAAAACAAACAATAGTAATTCAGATAATTTGGTTAAAGCCGTTCGATTTATCAAAATAATCTGAACAATCGTTTTTATAAATTTTGTAGTGTTTGGGAGCAAATTATTAATTGTCATTTTCTCCCATACATTCATAGGAGTGCGTAGCACATTTCATTATGGGGTGCTCTGTCAAAGGGGTGTGTCTAGCACCATCTATTGGTGTGTCTAACACCACCCACTGGGTGTGTCTAACACCGCCCACTGCCAATCAGGCGTGTCTACCATCATCTATTGGCATTCGCTACAATATAAAACTTTTTTCAGCCACACTATAATCTCTTGCCTATTTCAGTTTTAATCTTCTAATTACTCTGTGTAACAGTACATGCAAATAAAGTCAAAAACATATATTAACAATGCAAAACACACATAATTGATTGATGGGCGCTTTCTTTTATTGGAATACAGTTTTAAAAAGCAAAAGTCTTTGGTAAAAGGTAGTTCTGGTATTGCTAGCGGCAGGGAGGTGTTCATAAGGTGTGCACAGCATTAGGTTGTGCCTGTGCCCCCCTAACACTCAATGTACGCAAGCCTATGGGCTATTTCACATGCTCCGGCTCCTGCCGGGCGGCGAAACCCCGCACGGCCAGGAAGCCGTGCCGCACACAGCAGTTTACAATGGTGGGGATGGCCACAGCCCGGCAGCCGTCATTTCCAGTGGTGGGATCCGGCTGCAACCGGGGCGGCCGGGCCATGGCCGTCCCGTGTGAATGGACACAATTGTGTCCATTACTAACTACAGTGTGTGGCATGGCTTTTCGCCGTGCGGTATTTCGCCGTCCGGCAGGAGCCGGAGCGTGTGAAATAGCCCTATCCATACATTGACATATTTTTGTTCCCACCATACAGATTGGACACATACATCTTTGTGTGTGTATCCATATTAATACTCCTGCAGGCTCATATCTGCAATTACTAGTTCAATCTGCAAATATCAGGTGATTGGCTGCATAATTTAGTAAATTTGTACCCAGCTTTACATTTAAAGTGGCCACATAAGAAGTCTTTTAACTGATTGATGCAAACATATCAAACAGATTATTTTCTGTGATATTTGTTATTTGCCATAATTGATTGATGAGTAAAATCTGATCTGATGCCTAATCAGTGCTTTATCATAGGTGATCTGTTGAGGAGTTTCAAAGTACATGTGCCCCGCATTAGAAGTCCCTGAAGCATGTTTGAGAAGAGGTGGTCGAAGGAGAAAGTAACAATGAGGTGGTGATTGTTACCAGGGCTTTCTGAAACTACTAATTACATTGATAAGACTTGAAAGAAAAAAAGGCCAGTTGCAGATTCATTGTTGTTAACGTTTGTTTGTGCATGGTTGCCTACCTGACCCTCTCCTTCAGGGAGAAAATGCTCTGTTCCTGGGCTTCCCTGGTAATGTATGATTGCCATCACCTGTGGGGAGCTAGGTAATTGATAAGAAAGGTGTTTCACCACAGGTGATGGCAAATCATACATTACCAGGGAAGTCCAGGAACAGAGCATTTTCTCCCTGAAGGAGAGGGTCAGGTAGGCAAGCCTGCTTTTGTGCATACTTGCCTACCTGACCCTCTCCATGCGGGAGAAAATGCTCTGTTCCTCGACTTCCCTGGTAATGTATGGTTGCCATCACCTGTGGGGAGCTAGGTAAAGGTGTTTCACCACAGGTGATGGCAATCATACATTACCACGGAAGTCCAGTAACAGAGCATTTCCTCCCGCATGGAGAGGGTCAGGTAGGCAAGTATGCTTTTGTGTATTATACAGTCTGAAGCATACTTGCCTACCTGACGCTCTCCATGAGGGAGAAAATGCTCTGTTCCTGGACTTCCCTGGTAATGTATGATTGCCATCACCTGTGGTGAAACACCTTTCTTATCAGTTACCTAGCTCACCACAGGTGATGGCAATCATACATTACCAGGGATGTCCAGGAACAGAGCATTTTCTCCCTCATGGAGAGGGTCAGGTAGGCAAGTATGATCCAATTTTGCATTCTGAAAGCAATCAACATGGTTTCTGATCATAATATTGTCTGCCCCTACAGATAGGGGTTTTCTTTGATAATGGTACATCAGGGTTGCCTACCATACAAAGGTAATGGTTTACTTACAAATCAGATGGTCTTGGAACTATATAATATATTGCTCTGTGTCTCCTGTTCATCAGTGACCAGAGATGGTCACTGATAAAAAAGAAACTGCCGGGGGGAGCCCGGCAGTGGAAATCAGCTGGTCGCAGGAGCATGTTCCTCCGTCCAGCAATCACTACAGGGGTAGAAACGTGAGCGCGCACCCGGCGATATATCGCCGGTGCACACTCCCATTGCGGGCAATATGGTCGCTCAGCGACCATATTTCCCAAGATATTACACAAAATCGTCCCGTGTGTACGCACCTTTAGTAAGTACACATCGTGCAGAATGGAGCCTGTGGGATTGTTCATACCTCCCAACATGACCCTCTCCACGAGGGACACAAGGCTCTGTTCCTGGATTTCCATCTTAATTTTTGTTTGATATCCCCTCTTTGAACAGGTTAATTGATAAGAAAGGTGTATCAATACAGCTGATGGTAATCATCAATTAAGAGGGAAGCCCAGAAACAGAGCATTGTGTCATGTTGGGAGGTAAGGATTGTTCACAGTAGGTTTAATGGACGGAATGGGGGCAGCGATAGGGACCGTTCTAGAAAAGAGACATGTTGCATCCATTTTTGTAGGCTTACTAAGCCCAGGGTCTGCAGAAAGTTTGTGGTGGAGCGCTTAATAATGCTGTATATCAGCAATAATATAAAGTTATGATCAATTTGGTATCACATAAAAATGGTTTATTCTAAACAATCACATATACACATAAAGTAAATTAATAAAATTGTACATAAACAGGTAAATGAGCTGTTTCGCGTTTCGTTGTGCTCTGACAACTTTTTCAACTTGCAAAATAGTCATGACCAGCAGCATTCACGGTGCTATGGACCGTAAATGCTGCTGGTCATGACTATTTTGCAAGTACTTTATCCTTCCATGTTGCTACTTTTAAAATGTGTCTGATTTTGCACTATTTTTTGATATGCCATTATAAATAAAACTTTTTTGCACTTTCATAAAATGGATGCTGCGGGCTTCTAATACTTCAGTGTATTGCAACATAATTTGAGCCTGCGCACTCCGGTTATATATATATGTTTTTTGTGTGTGCCGCTTAGCCTCAGGATCTATATATATCCAGGGTTCGCAAATACTCGCTATAGCGAGTATTTTACCCACTTTTGGGCACCAGGGACTCATTTTTTATGAATGGCTGGGTCCCCTGGGACTCGCTCCGCCCATTTAACACGCCGTGTTAATGTGTGACAAGGGCAGAGGGATCTGTTTCCCCCTCAGTTGTGATGCGACCGTGGAGAAGACACAGCGTGACGGCCGCTTCACACATCTGCTGGGCACGAAAATGAAAGGGTCCCTGTCACCGCAGAGTCATAGGCATCAGTGCACGGAAGCCGCGTAAGATGGCTCCTGCACTGCGCCTCAACAACAGATGGCTGGAGCCAACACCAGAAGCAGCTGCTCAGCAGGGGAACAGAGCTGCGGCTGGTGTGAGGACAGAGCACGAGGAACTGAAACCAGCATTGGGGGCCAGAACCAGAGAGGTGTGACAGTGAGGACGGAGCAGACCCGGGCAGGAAGTAGAGGTAAGAGCGGTGCGTGTTCCATTTAGAAGGCTGCTTGGCTGTGTCATGTAAGGGGATTTATTGCTAGCAGGACTCGGGCTGCAGTCTTCCCTCCTCCTCTCCTACCTCTCTTGTGTGTCACTGTCACCTCCTCCAGGCTCTGAGTGCTGGCTGTTATTGGCCCACTTGTCCCCTCCTCCCCTCACTGCACGGCTGGCAGAGAGGTTGCAGCTCACCAAGGGCGGGATGTTGTAACATCCGCGGCCCCCTTCGCCGGCTACCGCATTATTAATAACGGCATATGCTATAACATATGCCGTTATTCATGCAAGGGACAGCTCTTGCGGTAAGAGCTGTCCCTTGCGATGCGGCGCCGTTGCTGGACTTCCGGGTCTATGACCCGGGAGTCCGTCTGCGCATGCGCAGACTGACGCGCCGGCCGCAGGGCACGCTGGGAGGGATCCGTGACGGATCCCTCAAACAGCGCTGCGGTAAGAAGCCCATAGGCTTCTGCAGGGATTCGCCAGCTTTAGCTGGCGATTCCCTCCGCAGCGCTGACACTGCGGAGGGGGCATATAGCATATAGAAATGCGGTAGAAACCCCGAAAACGGGGTTTTTACCGCATTTCTGCTATATAGCATCCCGCTCCAATTAACTCTTAACAGGCAGAGCTGCCTGTAGGAGAGGAGCCTATAGACTCTGCTGGGATTTCACTCACCCTATCCCTCCTGTTCCTGCTGCCATTACTTTTAATTTTGTTCTAGAAACAAGGCAGGGGCAGAATCCAGATTGGTGCAGCACAGGTGTCCCTATTCCGACATTATGCCTTTTTCTAGTGTATGTGTATCTTGCTTTATGTGAGTGGGCAAATTGCCAATTGATACCCCCCCCCCCCCCCCCAACCCACAATAGCCACAGTTTTGGGGTGCCCAAATCTATGTTTGCTTACCAAAAAAAAAATTGGCTCAGGCTGGCCCTTGGCTCAGGGTATATTCCATATGGAAGGGAGGAGGAGGTTTCTGTATGTGCCATGCTAGGGAAGGGGAGAGGCGGCTTTTCTTCCGTTGGGACCCAGAAAAGGTCACGTAGGACTCCGATTTTTGTAAGTGAGGGGTCCCAGGGACCCATAATTTTGGGGGATATTCATGATTACTATATATATATATATATATATATATATATATATATATATATATATATATATATATATATACATACACACACAAATACAGGGGGCACAGCACTTACTACAACAAACTAACTCACCTTAACATTCAAATAATCAATTAAATAAATAATGGGGTTTTAGTTCATGAATTGATCAATGCATTTAAGCTTGCATACCATCGCCAAGTGATTCATTTCACTGCAAGTCCTAAACTAACAACTGGTTTTCTTAGGAACCTGGCAACTACTGACACATCATAGCTAAAATGAACATGTGTTATTTTCCTGGGTTAAAGCTCACCTGCCAAGTACCTTATGGCTTTTAAAGGTGAGACAATCCCAAACACAGCACCTGAATTAGTATTAAAGGGGCAGCTGTCACAGGTTTCAGGTAAATGAGCTTATCTATATATTTGGGTTGATTTTTAATTAACGTCTGATAAGGTGCCCATACTTGCACCGATATGTGTGCTGTGCGTTTTGTACTTTATTTGTGTCGTGTGATTTTGGCACTTGTTGGGGGATGCGATGCGATATACTGTACTTTGCGGGTGCGATGCGATGAGATACGATTTTAGCAACTTTTTTTTTCTTTAAAGGTAATAGGTACTAATGGACATCGCATCGCATGTACTCCTGTACCAATGCAATGCAATGCAATGAAGCACAAAAAGTACTGGCTGCAGATACTTTTTGTGCTTTACAATATTGTACCTGCGGGGACGAGCATCGCATTGTATCCCCGCAGGTACTTTAAAAGTAAAAAACGCTTGCGATAATCGCAGAGTGTATGGGCACCTTAGTAGTAGTAGTAGTACGTTTATTTATAAGGCGCCACAAAGTGTCCGCAGCGCCGTACAAAGCAAACAAAAAACAAATTACAAGGTAACGTACAGGGTGTGTTGAAAAATACAGTATAAATAGGGGTATAGCTGGTAGAACTAAAATCAGCATCAGTTCAGAAGTAGGTGTCAAACTTGTCGAGGAGACTGAGGATAAAGTAGCGGAAGGGAAGAACAGGACAGGAGCACTGGTGAGGTAAAGAGGTAGAGTGAGTACATGAGGAAGGAGGACCCTACTCATAAGAGTTAACATACTAAAAGGAGGTGGGTGGATGAACGAAAAACAATAGGAAAGTAGGAACGGATGGGAACGGAGGCAGGATAGGAGGATCAAAAGAGGTTAGGAGGCGGGATAGGCTAGTCGAAAAAAGTGGTCATAGTTTTCTCATGCACCCTAGATAAGCTCATTTACCTGAAACCTGTGACAGCTGCCCCTTTAATACTAATTCAGGTGCTGTGTTTGGGATTGTCTCACCTTTAAAAGCTGTACTTGACAGGTGAGCTTTAACCCAAGAAAAAACACATGTTCATTTTAGCTATGATGTGTAAGCCGTTGCTGTTAGTGTATGACTTGCAGTGAAATGGGGTCCCTTGGCGATGGGGTCCCTTTCTCATGCACTCTAGATAAGCTAATTTACCTGAAACCTGTGACATATATATATATATATATATATATATATATATATATATATATATATGGGTGCCAGGTCAATACAAAATCATATGAAAACTGTATATCCAAAGATATATAGAAGACAGTCCAATATAGCACAATTAATTCAATCCAAAAAATGAGCATCAGACTTTTATGCAATTAGTGGCAATCTTTTGCCTTTACTAGTAGTGGGGGTCACAAGCATATTCACCCATCCTTGCAGTATGGCACAAGCAGTCGGCAGTCAACGGATCCGTTTCGGCTGGAAGCCTTTCTCACAGACTGACCCAGGGTCAGTCTGTGAGAAAGGCTTCCAGCCGAAACGGATCCGTCATACTGCGAGGATGGGTGAATATGCTTGTGACCCCCACTACTAGTAAAGGCAAAAGATTACCGCTAATTGCATAAAAGTCTGATGCTCATTTTTTGGATTGAATAAATTGTGCTATATTGGACTTCAAAAATGATCAATGAGTGCTGTCTTCTATATATCTTTGGATATACAGTTTTCATATGATTTTGTATTGACCTGGCACCCAAAATAACCACTACAAAGTGTGCGGATTCCTTAAGTTTTCTTTTATATATATATATATATATATATATATATATGTATTTAGATGATGAGTGAGTGTGATGTGATGATTTCACATGCATAACGGAGAAGCTGAAGCAGGAGGAAGGAAGAGAGATCAGCATACACTGCTGCTTCCCTTGGCTCCGATGCATCCCAAGCCGTCCTAGCACGCCCATCCTGTACACAGTAGCCAATTGCCGGCTCTGTGTACAATCAATTGAATAAGTGGGTGAATTTGTCATCTCTGCCATAGCCCCACCCGCGCAACGGCTGACTCGCTTCTAGTGCTCATTCAGTGGGCAGCGGCAGACAGCAGAGTGTCCGAGCGTCGTGCGGGTGCCGGCTCCCACACAGACCCTGCTGCTGCTTGCTCCCCCAAGCGGCTGCTGGGGCTGCCATACAGTAGTTACGCCACTGATAGAGGGTTAGGAAATGATTTCTTGAATTGACACTGTCCAAAAGGAGGCTTTTTTTCTGACTTAGTGGTGATCACCTGATGGTTTTAGGAGGTGTTGGGGCACTGTGTCAACAAGTCCAGTGGTCCCTGGATGCATGATCATTTACGATTTAAGATGCAGCTTCTTTTGTGTCACCTAATGTAGATTCAGCAACATTCACAAATGTGACAGTTGGGAATGTAGGCACAGTAGTAATGTTATGTTATTTCAAGAATGTAAAATATTAAAGAAAAGTGTCTTTCTTGTTACTTACCTAAAGCCCCCGTTTGACCCTTTGACACTGAACAAATTACCAGGTAGAACTGCTACACCCAGTAATTTGTATTATATATTATACTTTTGAGGAAGGCACCACGGGATTTACTCTGAATCAGCAGCAGTGCCGAACTATGATACCTGCATGTTAGTAGAGAGGTTCTCCCTCCCTGCAAGAGTTAAGACACCTGCATCATTGCCTATGATCAACATATCTTTTGATTGGACAGATTTCCATCAGATTGTGTGATTTCCTCACCAGCTACACTCTGCACTTTATCAGGCACTTGCACTTCTGCACCAGCACTTTTTCAGTATGGATCAAGCCCATAAGGAGGATATTTTGTTTGCAGAAATCCAAAAGCATTTAAATTAGACCTTTTCATACACACCTGAACATCTCGATGCTATCCTTTTTAAGGAGGACCAAAGCCCTTTACATTCCTCAAAGTCAGCAGAAGATATTTACAATATTTTGTTTATATTACAAAAGAAAGAGGTGGACTTCCAGTTACATGGGAGTACCCTCTCAGATTACTACATAATTTAAAGAATACCCCGCGGCTTCCGCATAAGCAATAGGGAGGAACAACCCGCAATTTTGTCTCAAATGGATCTCCATTTTAAATAAATGTAGCCAGGATCTGATGGTCCTGGTCATAAATGAGTCAAGACAGATCCTGGAGGCAACCAGGAATAAAATTGCTGAAGCACGCTCTGAACAAGCACAGCTCCCAAAGGTAAAAAAAAACCAGACGCTATGGGAAAACTTGAACTACAAGTAGACCAGCATAAAAAGGAATTACAAAAATTTTGAAAAAAAAAAGGATGCAGTACAAACTGACTATGAGGACTGTAGAGTTTACCTTTGGTTAAGTGGAACAGAACCAGCCCGCAATAGAGACCGCCCTTATCAAAAACCAAAGTGGAGAGGCCGCCAAAATATGGAAACCTACAGATATACCAGTGACAGTGATTTTGCCATTGATGACTCCGATGACAACCAAGGAGGAGCAGCTCTCCCTTTAGGCCGACTCACCTGGGCACGTGCCTGAGGAAAAGCGCCGCCCGTACCAGATGAGGTGGGCAGGTGGGCAGGATCTTCAAAACCACCAGCAAACAAAAACAAAAAGAGAGCGTAATATTTAATTTATCGTCTGTTCCCCTAACTCATGAAGAGGAGAAATTACTGAGCCGGGGCTTATAATTTGTTTCGACAAATAGTCATCACGAATTCAACTGGCAGGTGGATTTGCATAGATTTGAGAGATCACTTGGGGTCAAAGAATTTTTTCAACATTCAACTAATGAAAATAAAGATATACACAACACCTTCTTAAAGAAACATGGACATTCGTCATTCGACCCACAATCGCATAATCTATCCATGAAAACTTTTGTGAGAGTGGTTGACGAGGCAGTACAAAGGTTCGATTCAAACTCCAATAAAAAACATTCAAATCAGCAAGAAGGAAGCGCAGGCTTTAAAATCCTTGTCCAATAATCCTGCTATCACCATACGCCCAGCGGATAAGGGCGGTGGTATAGTGGTGCAAGACACCACCACATACATCCATAATCTGGACATCCTCCTTTCTGACGCCAATACTTACAGGAAATTACAGGGAGATCCTACTATAATAGAAACATAGAATTTGACGGCAGATAAGAACCATTTGGCCCATCTAGTCTGACCCTTTTTTTTACCCTTCAGGTAATCTCAACCCTTCTTAATCCTTATTTCTTTGTAAGGATATTCATATGCCTATCCCAAGCAAGTTTAAATTGTTCTACTGTCTTAGCCTCTACCACCTCTGATGGGAGGCTATTCCACTTATCCACTACCCTTTCTGTGAAGTAATTATTTTTAACATTTCCCCTGAACCTACCTCCCTCCAGTTTCAGTGCATGTGCTCGTGTTTTATTACTTCTTTTCCTTTGAAGAAAATTTACCTCCTGTACTATGATAAAACCCTTGATATATTTGAAGATTTCTATCATGTCCCCCCTTTCCCTTCTCTGCTCCAAACTATACATGTTAAGATCTTTTAATCTATCCAGGTAAGTTTAGACTAAAAGATCTTAACATGTAATGTACAAAAAAGAATTCGATGCGGTACTCAAAACAGCATTCCAACAACAATTATTCAGTAGAAAGGTATATCAAACTTTAACTCAAGATCACCCAGTTACCCCGGTCATATATACCCAGGGCTATTTTTCAGCAGGCTCCAGCAGGAACTGAGGCCCTTATTCTTGTTCACTCTTTCTGACAAAATATTTCTTAGATGGACAAAACCATGTGCACTGCAGGTGAGGCAGGTGTTATGCACAAGTAACACCTGCCTCACCTGCAGTGCACATGGTTTTGTCCATCTAAGAAATATTTTGTCAAAAGAGTGAACTAGAATAAGGGCCTCAGTTCCTGCTGGAGTCTGCAGAAAAATAGCCCTATATATACCATACCAAAAATTCATAAGGATGTACAAAACCCCCCTGGCAGACCTATCATATCTGCCAGGGGATCCTTATTTCAACCCATTTTGCAGTTTTTGGACACACTGGTACAGCCATACATAATGGCGCAAAAATCTCACTTAAAGGATACAACCCAGTTACTGATAAAATTATCCATCATCAAAAACCTCCCTGCCAACCCTGTTTTATGTACTATGGATGTAAAAAACCTTTACACCGTCATTCCACACTCGCAGGCGATCAGTGCCATGAGGAACTTTTTGCACAAAGTGAATTTCAGTGCCCTGGACATTCCACTTTTTCTTGATTTACTGGAACTCACTTTAACTAGAAATTATTTTTTGCACAATGGGTGTCATTATTTACAGTTGACTGGATGCTCTATGGGTTCAAATGTCTCTCTGTCACTTGCCAACATTTTTATGTTTGAACAAGAAAACAAGTTTTTTTTGATTATACCATCAGTTCAAACATTATTTTGTACACACAGTTCATCGATGATTTACTGTTAATTTGGGCCGGTACAGCCACCCATTTGGAATCCGTACTAAAAACCATCAACCAATGGGATTGCCCCATCAAACTAACATATTGCATAGAGATGCAATCCATCAATTATCTCAATGTGACAATATCCATAAATGAAGGCAAGATCAACACTACTGTATACAATAAAGATAGGGACAGAAACACCCCTCTAGAGCACAGCAGTTTCCACCCTCCATCATTAAAGAGGGGCTTGCCCAAATCTCAAATGATTAGGGCAGCCCGCATCACAAGTAATCGGTCTGACTTCTGAGTCAAGTTTGGACGACATGATAGAAAAATTTAAAACACGTGGATACGATATCAACATGTTACAGCAACAAAAACTACAAGGTGGGAGTTAGGGTGCATGAGAGCAGGAGGCTGGGCTATGAGGCATGATAGGGGTATGTAGGCAACACAGCGTCAGTGACTCCCCAGTGGTGGAAGTTACGGTTCAGGAGAGCAGGAAGCTGGGTAGTGATAGGGGTGTGTGGGCATACGGGGGACTAAAGAGGAGGGTGGGGGACACTGTGCAGCTTCTGCCAGTGGGTGAGGGTCCAGCGTGGCAGCACAGGAGTACAGGACGGTGGCCCTGAGTCAGTGTCTCTTCCTACTGGGTGGGAGTTAGGGTGCATGAGAGCAGGAGATTGGGTGGTAAAGCATGATAGGGGAATTTGGGCAACACAGGGTGAGCGGGTCCCTACTGGCGGAAGTTACGGGGCAGGAGAATAGGAGGCAGGGCAGTGATAGAGGTGTGTGGGCATGAGGGGTAGTAAAGGTTTTTGGCTGTTGCAGAGTAGCGATGGGCATTGGTGTAGACGCCATCGATGGTTGGCATTGATGGCGATTTTGCACCCTGCCATCGATAGTAGTAACATATTACTTGGATAACCATCGATTGTTGTAGCTATCAATGGTCATCCATTATATCCGACTGAATAGGCCGTGGGTCAATCAGGCCGAATAGGCCGTGGCGGGTGTGGGGGGGCGGAGCTATGCTCTGTGTCCCGGCACCTTAAAAGATTTGAAACTTGATCGGTTCTCCGAATCGCGGGAGGGGGTCCGCAAATCGCGGGAGGGTGGAGTGGTGGGTGCCGTGAATCGCAGGAGGGGGTGGGGGTCCGCAAATCCGAGGGGCGCGAATCTCAGGGGGGCTAGAATTGCGTGAGGGGGGGCTGCGAATCGCGGGAGGGGGTAGCGGAAGGCCGCAAATCGCAGAAGGGTGCCGTAAATATCTGGAGGGGGCTGGGGTTCGCGAATCGCGGGGGGGGGCGCGGGGGGCCCGCGAATCATGGGAGGGGGGATCACGGGGGGGCCGCAAATCATGGGAGTGGGTCCGTGCGGGTGCCATGAATCGCGGGAGTGGGCTTGGGTCCGCAAATTGCGTGGAGGGGGGGCGCAAATCGCGCGAGGGGGGCTGCGAATCGTGGGAGGGGGGGTAGCGGTGGCCGAAAATCGCAGGAGGGTGCCGTGAAACGCTGGAGGGTTCTGGGGTTCTCGAATCGCGGGAGGGTGGCGCAGGGGGCCCGCAAATCGTGGGAGGGGGGATCACGGGGGGGTCGCACATCGCGGGAGTTGGTCCACGGGTGTGCCGTGAATCGAGTGGGTCCGCAAATTGCGGGGGGGCGCAAATCGCGGGAGGGGGGTGCGGGGGTGCCGTGAATCACGGGAGGGGGGGCGGGGAGTGACGCGAAACGCGGTAGGGGGGTCGCGGGGGTCCCGCGAATCGCGGGAGGGGGGTCGCTGGGGTGCCGCGAATCGCGGGAGGGGGGGTCGCGGGGGTGCCGTGAATCACGGGTGGGGGGGTTCCCGTGAATCACGGGAGGGGGGTGAGTTGCGGGGGGCCCACGAATCATGGAAGGGGGGGTGGGGGCCCCGTGAATCGCGGGAGGGGGGTCGCGTGTATCGGGGTGGGTTATTATTTTTTATATATCTATATTCAGTAAAACTGTATTCATTTTAGAGCAGTCTTTTCTATTGATGTTGTTTTGTTTCGGATATGGTAAGAATACCTACTGTTTATAAGATTGCTGCTTGAATGTAAGACCCCCCCCCCCCACACACTCACACACACACACACACACAAAAACATACATTATTGATTGTGAATCAATATTGGAAGTACATTCTGCACTTGTATTCTGCACAGCGATCTATAAGCGCACAGCTACATTTGTTGTTTCTCTAGTACCAATAACAAGTTACATAAGTATATACTAATACAAACAATTGTATGACTTTGCAAAGATACATCATTACAGTGTTCATTTTCATATTCAGGCAGGGAGCATGGCCAAAATTGCACTTAATAGGCCAGGGCCAGCTCATGCCTTTTAGTGTACCTCAAAGTCCCTATAGCCCTTATATTCCAGGGGTTAGGAAGCATCACTATGCTGGAGCCAAGGTATAGCTTAAATAAGATGTAAAAAAATTCCTGATTAAGACCATACAGGGTGAAAAAGGTCCTGATAAAAGTAAAAATGATAGGTTCAGGGCAGGGACTATCATACCCTCCAACTGTTCCGATTTAGCTGGTACAGTACTGTCTTTTAACAGCCTGTACCAGCTAAAATAAAGTGTACTGAATGTACTGTTTTTTTTTGGGGGGGGAAAGCTCTGGCTGACTGAGGGACTCTGGGAGTTGTAGTTTACACCACCGACTGAACCCCAGTGAGCATGGTGGAGAGGCCAGCCAGGACTACATCCACCAGGGAGCATAGTGGGGAATGTGGTGGGTCCGCCTCCCCCTGCTCAGGGATAGACTGCGGCTGTGGGGACTACAAGTACCAGCATGCTGTGTGTGGCTAATCGGAGTCTGACTGTAGATTGGTCCCCACCTCCGCTATGCCGCAGCCAGCTGCTACAGAACAAGCGGAGGCCACTGCAGGAATCAAAGAATGGGCCTTTATCCTTGACCCTCTTGTACCTGCTTTTGAGTTGAAGATGTTGGAGGGTATGGACTACGAGCCTGATTCAGGTCCATTTGCACACCTGCGAATTCTCAGCATGGGTGATTATCGGAGGACCGCGCATGCATGTGCTAGTCCTTCATGCAATTACAGCGAGCATTGGCCAGTGATCGCAGTTCGTACACTGGCTGATTGAACTTGCATTTTCTGGACGTGTCCAAGTAAGTCCCCTGTGTCCAGAGGGGAAAACCATAAGATGGTGAGTGAATTTGATTGTTTACCCCTCATTTGCATGGCTGCGATTGCATTTGCAGCTGTGCACATAAACAAGGGCTGTGCAGTCTATGCAGCGGCAGGGTTTACCTCAGTAGTGCACGCAGGGTGGTGTTTCTAAGTACCTAGAAACACCCCCCCCAGGAGTGTAAGGACTCTAGGCTGAAAGCTGAGGGTGCCCTCTTTCCATGGGTATAAGAATTAAAAAAATCGGCCCTTGGGAACCAGAGATATCTGACTTCAAATTAGTGGTCCCCCATCCAAGCCTGTTAATTGCTCTTCCCAGTCAGATATTTCAGGTTCTGTCTGAGGGTATATTCCAAAAGCTGGGACTCTCCCCCTTTGATGGACACTAGTAGCTTGTCTCTACTGTTCCCAGAACCAGAGATATCAGCCTTCCAGCAGCTGGTTACTGCTCCAGCTCCACACACCTGGTATGCCGTTTTATATTCTCGTTGGCAGATTGCTCTGCCTCCTGAACTCTGATCCCATAGTGCCCAATAGCATTTGGTAGTTGGGATTCTCTTGTTTTTAATTCCATTACAATCTAAGAAATCTATTTCCAGGAACTGGAGATATCTGCAGTCAAGCTAGCTGTCCTCCTACCAGAAAATTATGAATAAAAAGCCCACTCCACTATACACCCCTCCTCTGCATATTAAACATCCTGTACAACCCTGGAAGTTATGTATCAGGGCCCCTTCATTCAGCCCAATTGCCCCTTCTCCCACCCCATCTCCCACCATCTGTACAGTAAAGGGGTAATTAGTGGAAATTACTGATCCATGCCCTACATGCTGAGCGGTTGATATAATACCCCCTACCACCCGCGGGACATAGAAACATAGAAACATAGAATTTGACGGCAGATAAGAACCACTTGGCCCATCTAGTCTGCCCCTTTTTTAAACATGTTACCTCAAACCATATTTGATCCTTATTTTTTTGTAAGGATATCAATATGCTTATCCCAAGCATGTTTAAATTGTACTACTGTATTTGCCTCTACCACCTCTGATGGGAGGCTATTCCACTTATCTACTACTCTTTCTGTGAAAAAATTCTTCCTCACATTTCCCCTGAATCTTCCTCCCTCTAGTTTCAGTGCATGTCCTCGTGTTCTGTTGCTCCTCTTCCTGTGAAGAATGTCTCCCACCTGTACCTTGTTACAAAGCTTCCCCCACCCCTACCACTGGAGGATAGGTAGGGGCCCCAATACATTGCTATGCCCAGGGGTCTACACTGCTGTTATATATAAATGTGTGTGTCTGTGTGTGTGTGTGTGTGTGTGTGTGTATGTGTGTGTGTTTGTGTATATATATATATATATATATATATAATTATTATTATTATTTATATACATTTGGTCTATCTATAATACTTTAACTGACCCGGCATATACTGGGTCACCTAAGTGTCTATCTCTGTGCTTTGCTCCGCCCCTCTGGAAACCCCCTTCTGAAAATCCTGCGTTTGCCCCTGTACCTGATTGCTTGGCTCCAAAATCTCTCAGCCCAGGGTTCAGGTCTGAATCAGGCCCTATATGTGGGAGATTAACAAAAGGGTAGAATCAAGGT
Organism: Crinia signifera; assembly: GCF_055691185.1. Classification (NCBI taxonomy): domain Eukaryota; kingdom Metazoa; phylum Chordata; class Amphibia; order Anura; family Myobatrachidae; genus Crinia; species Crinia signifera. Next base: position 156,019,249 of record NC_139220.1, read on the forward strand.
TGGCACACATACATCAGATTTGGGGAACAGTGGATAATAATGTGTTATCAACAGAGAAGGAGAAGAATAAGAGAGGACGCATTGAGGCATCCAGGGTGAGATGGGCAATATTCAGGGGGACAGAAGAAAATAGGTCAGGGGGGATAGGTAGAAATTTGTATAGCATTGGAATAGATGTTGATGACTGAGCCAAGAGGTGTAGATAAAGAAGCGATATGGACCAAGGAGATTATTGTAAATGTTTTACTACAGCACATGCACATTTCTGTGCATGTGCATACGCTGGGTGCGAATGGGCCACCAATGCAGGCGGGGGCGGCAGCCAGAGGATGTATCATCGGGGGGCTATCCTTTTGTCTCTGAAAAGCTAATGCAATTGGTGGCTTTTTAGGGATTTAGCTTCACCCATTTTATCAATTTATCAATAAAATTTGACTTTATTTAAAGCACCAATAGTATTGTCTTAGGCTTGTTTTATTATTATTATTATTATTATTAGCATTATGTGTGTCAATTGGTTTAATGCAGGTAACATTTGAGACATTACACAGGTTATACCTTTAGTGACTTTAACCAACATGATTGCCATTTTGTATGTATCCTATATTGTATATACTGTACTACCTGCTTAATTTTGTGTGCATGATTTTTCCAGATTCAGGATCCTCAGATGACATTATCTTTGTTATTATATATGTCATATTTGTATTTTAACTTGATGCTTTTATATATATTCAATTCCAGACATAAAATGACTGTGTTCGTTGACCTCCAGTGTCACACAACAGGTGTATAATAATGGTATAGGAGATTATGAAATTGTGAGCACCTCATGTCTAGTTTTATTCTAATTCCCAATTGTGAAGCTTAATGGAATATGCTGGTGCAAAATAAATGTGTCAGTACATACATTTAAGGCCTCCAATACGTAGGTTCAGAATCATCTTAACTTATGGGCTCACTGGGCAGCTGCCATGGGGCCCTTGAATCTAGAAGCCTTTGAGCAGAGGTATTCTGGGGCGATGAATTTGCCCTGGGACAGTGTCTCTGGAGCTCATTGGGAGGCAGGTAGACTGCCCTGTTTGTGAATGACACCGAGTGGCCAGGCAGCACTCTCCACCTGCCTCCCAGTCTGCAACCATAGGCATGCACATGGGAAGGGAGCACGGGTGTGCCCATGTGCACCCCCCACCGCTGCCGCCAACTACTTCCTGCAACACACATCTTTCTGGCCACCAGCAATTTCTGTAAGGTGATGGCCCCTCCCAAAATGGCCACCACCTTGGAGGAGACAGACACTAGAGGTACTGCCATACCTCTAGTGTCTGTCAGAGGAGTGCAGCATGCCAAGCGCTACCTGGAAGTGCGGAATCTGATGGTGCTGACGTGCTGGTTGAAAGGAACCCCCTTGGCAACGAGCATTTACACCCTCCCCACCCTGGCAATGAACATGTAAGACCCCTTGGTAACAAGCAAGTAAGACCCCATGGCAGCAAACAAGTAAGACCCCTTGGCAACAAGCATGTTAGTCCCCTTGGCAACAAGCATGCAAACCCCCCTTGCTCGGAAAACAAGCATATACAGTAAATCCCCCTGGCAACAAGCATTTAACCTCTCATAGCAACGTGCATGTAATTTCCCATAGCAATGAGCATGTAACATACCCCCTGGGTAACGAGCATGTGATCCCTCATGGCAATGAGAATTAAACCACTGGCAAGAAGCATGTATCCCCTGGCATTGAGCAATAAACCTCTGACAACAAGCATGTAGGTAAGCGCCACTTATGTGGCATAATATGTAATAGGCATTATGGTATGGGCATTATATGTAATGGGCATTACGGTGTGTAGCATTGTGTGTAATGAGCATTACTGTGTGTGGCATTATGTGTAATGGGCATTATAGTGTACATTTTTGCAGCGAACCTTTGGTGCGCACTGTCTTCATTTCTGGTGTATGTGTGTATGGGGGAAAGACTTATTCTAAAGCCCATATACATAAATAAATCATGTTCTATTTAGTAGTTTGCATTGATGCCCAGTAGGCAGTGATAGACATGCCCCTTTGATGGTGAAACCCCTAATAAAATGGTCTGCGCACATCTATGTCTGCATCCAGACAGTTAATGACAGACAGACATTTACTGTATGGACGCATGCTTAGAGATTGGGTGGGATGGGTTATTCATGAGAATGGGTGGGTAGAAACCTTAGTGCATCCATAAAGTCTCTAGTTTGCTCTGGTGTCATTACTACTTACAGAGGTGTTACAGCACATTAAACGCCTTTTAAAGTGTTTCAACATGTAATAAGCTAATTAGCTAATTAATTAAGTAATTAATTACAAGAGAAGTAGGTGTCTTCACACAGCATATATTAAAAAAGAGACTGGAAACATTACTCTGATGTTGAAAGAATAGTGTACAAGGAATGACAATTAATTATTTCTAACCAGGATTACAATTTAGGGTTTATTTACTTCTAACACCCAGTGCTTCCAATCGTGTGTATTCCCAAAATTTAAAAGGACAGAAATATAACTGTCAAAACAAAGGCAGTAAAAGCTTTGCCCTTTTAAATTTCATCCATAAACAAATGCACCTGGTTTTAGAACTTGATGATTAGTAAAGAGGAACAACAAGAAAAAAAGAATTTGATATGGATGCACTCCTTCAAGGACAATAAGATCAAGAATTAATTGGAAAGATTCCTTTTTATACTTTAAAAAGGTGGCAGCTCCTCTTATCTTTATTGGTCTAGGTTGGATAAGGAGACAGCCACTGTTAGCGAAATAAGAGGTTAAAAATTACGATAACATACATACATTTAGTGACAATTGAAAAGAAAGGTGTGTTTTCAGATTTTAAAAATGTAGGTAGGGATGACTGTTGGTTGTAGTGTTTAGTAATATTGGGGGTAAATTCCCCACCAGGATATTGCAGTGTACTCCTTTTTAAACAGTATAATTACCACTCTGATACATTTATTAAACAGAAAATAAAGATGTGCCTAAATAGGCTTTCTGTGATGTGGTGGTTAATTTCTTTGTTGCAAGGAGGACTGTTCGGATAAAGGCAGGTAAGTATGCTTACATGGGGTACTTTACATTGACCAAATGATTGATTTGTAACTATCTCAAATCTGGCTTAGTGCCCAGAAATCTGAGACAGTGTTGAAGTCTGTATATTATCTCCTATAAAGACATACAGCAGCAGCGCCACCTGCTGGATGTCTCTAATGTCGGTGCTATTACACTGGATATTTAATGCACCACTTTGATATATGTGTCTCAGACTGTAGAAATATGACACAACAGTGCCATCTACTGGACAAAAATATTAATGGTACTGGTTCAATGGAGATATATAGCACCCCACTAGTGCCCTTATACTTAATAGTATAGGGAGAATTTTAAGCAGTGTTTGCTTTTCAGACCCTCTATATAGAGATGTAAACCTGCCAACAGTCTCTTCCTAGTAGGAGACACTGACACCCTGATTTAACGATAAAGCATGAGGACAATAAATTTCCTACACTAACATCACACAGTCATTGTTTCCCTAGCGCTACACAGACAGGACACGTGTTTCGCTATATATTGCTTCTTCAAGCTGACCACCAGAGTGTTTGTGGGCAGAAATATTTATTAAAAGCGTCCAGCCAATGGCTGGGTCCGCTATGATCAAGTGGTGTGTTTCCGCCTATCACAGGGCGCATGTACTTCCGCCCTGAGCTGTTTCATTAGCTCCAATGCGTCTTTCGTGACGTCATTGCGTAGGTCACGTGATGCGGACGCCGCATCACGTGACGGACCATGTGGTTTGACTGGCCAATCACGCGGCTGCGAGCGCCGAACCCGGAAGTGAGTAAGAGGGATGTATAGCCCCGGAATCTGCATACATTATAACCCTGTATTTACAAAGTTCGATTATTGCGGTACAGGTTACACTTATATGCCTGTCATTTATTGTACTGGCATAACGGTGTAGAGGTTACACATGTTGTTGTTTTACAGGTGCCCATCCTAGCCTGTATCTCTTTTTTCAACCAACAAGAGACCTGTCAGACCCCTATTATCCCTATGTCTTTGACAATGAAGATCGGTCTGCGATACAGATGTTGAATGAACTGGCGTCTGAGGGTAATGATAGTTCGCAATCAAGTCTAATGACGACACCATCCTCAAAACCAGAACCCCTGGACCAATCCAAAATAAAGAAAAAATCAACATTTTTTCCGGACACAAAGATATGTCCACAAGTCCAGGTCTTCCAGACATTGGTGTCAAGGGATTTAGACACACTCCTAACCAGACACTCATCCCATCAATACAACATCAGTCAAGGGGAACAAAAGGCACTGAAAGAAATATCTGGATGGCAAGACACTGTAGTGAAACCCTCAGATAAAGGGGGGAATGTGGTGCTGTGGCCACGTACCCTCTACACCCAGGAATTACAGAAGCAACTCGGTGATGGCAATTGCTACTCCAAATTAATCTTCAGCCCCAGCACAGACTTTTCTAGACAATATCACAAGCTCATAAAATCAGCAAATGACAACAAGATCATCTCCAACAGCGACTACAAATTCTTACAAACAGACAAACCCAAAACACCAACACTATATCTCCTCCCTAAAATCCACAAAAACTCCAAAACACCCCCTGGCAGGCCCATCGTGTCGGGGAAAGGTAGCCTAACAGAAAAGCTGAGTATATATGTGGACCAATTTCTGAGGAAACATGTCACAGCATTGCCATCATATCTTCGTGACACGATGGACGTCTTAAATAAATTGGAGAACCTATCAGTTAGTAACAACACGTGGCTTGTATCTTTAGACGTTGAAAGTCTATATACAAGTATAAACCACGAAAAAGGGATAGAAGCAGTCCAATATTTCCTCAGAATGGATTCCAACTATGATTTTAACAACTTCCTCATTGAAGCAATCAGGTTTATCCTGACTAAAAACTATTTTGTCTGTCAAGGCTCCCACTACCTCCAGGTACGGGGCACAGCTATGGGGACGGCATGTGCCCCGACGTATGCCAATCTGTACCTGGGGTGGTGGGAAAGAGAAATAGTATTTCAGGATGCCAATGCGAGATTTACAGACAAAATACCCCTGTATCTACGCTATATAGATGACATCCTGATGCTCTGGGATGGAGAAAAGAGTGAACTGGAGGAGCTGATCAAGGTGCTGAATGACAATGATTTAAATCTGAAACTGTCATATGAAGCTAGCCAACAATGTATACATTTTTTAGACCTGACCATCAGTATAGATGGAACAGGTAACATTTGCACTGATTTATACAGGAAGGAAACAGCTACCAATAGTGTCCTTCATGCCACCAGTGCACACTTACCAAGCACAATCAGAGCCATTCCCAAAGGCGAGATGATCAGGACCAAACGGAACTGCTCCAATTCCATTACCTTTGAAAAAAGAGAGCAGGAACTGTCCGAAAGATTGCGGGAAAGGGGGTACAGCCAGACACTTATCAAAAAATCCCGCAATGCTGTGAAACAAATTCCAAGAGAGACATTACTATCCCCTCAGACACGTACCACCAATGAAGAAGAATCAGTACGGTTCATTGGCACCTTTAATAAGAACTGGAAGGATGTCAACAACATTCTACAACGACATTGGCATGTTTTACAAACGGATGAAGACTTGAAAAATATTCTCCCAATGAGAGTACAGACCAGCTGGCGGCGCGCCAGAAATATAAAAGATCAATTGGTTCAGAGCCATCTGGCAGAACCAACAAAATCTATCGCCAAAAAGCAAGGGTCTGAAAAATGTGGCCGCTGCAAAGCCTGTGTTTATATGGTACCCACAAAAACTTTTGTGGATAAATTCGACAAAATCTGGAAAATCCAAAATTTTATTACCTGTACAACCATCGGGGTGATATATCATCTACAGTGCCCGTGTGGTAAGATCTACGTGGGCAAAACTAAAAGGCCCCTTAAAGTACGGGTATTGGAACACATAGGGTCCATAAGAAATGCCATGAAAGATTCAGCCAACTTCAAAAAACTTACCCCTGTGGCCAGACATTTTATGAGGACTCATAACAATGATCCGACAGGCCTCAAAGTATTCGGAATGAGACACATTCAACTCGGAATTAGAGGAGGAGATGTAGACAGAGAACTGTTGAAAGTTGAAACCAAAATGATATTTCTAATGGACTGTCTACAACCCAACGGTTTAAATGAATATAATAGTTACTTACCTTTCCTGTAAAAAAGAAATCAAACAGACAAAATCCTAACCCCGGATGCCTCAAACATAATAACAGAAATCGAGATACATACTTACCGCATTAGAAAAAATGAACCATCCATTCCTGCTGAATAGGCTTCATGTATCCCATAACAGCCTCACAGGCCCTATAGGTGGAATACTAACCACCCATCTTGATTTACCACCAGCCTAAAGAATTATAATTGTATCCCCCTCCCCGTCTTTCTTTTCTTTTTAATATATCTACACATAAACTGTGGCAATTTTATTAGAAAAGACGCCCAATGATCAACTCTATCCTCTCCCATTAAGTTAGCCTCAAGCTAAGACAACGGAACCCTATTTAACCCGATCAGATCTGAGGTTTACCTAGTACCCTGAATGGACTACAGATCCCATGACCTTATATTTCATGGGATATCTTGACACCAATCCCACTTCTTTTCAACCCAACCCAATCACAGAACCAATTTGCCTATCTCCCCCATCACTCACTTAACACTGTAATTTACAATGTACCAGATTATTACTGATACTCCCGATCGACCTCACATCACAAGACCGCACAATACAAACCATGGTCATGGTTTAACACAGTGATATCTACATGCCCCTTTTCACAGCATATAAATAGCCCCATCCCTTCTTCACGTATGAGCACGTCTTTCGAGTTATGTGTTTTGTATTTTTTCACTTTTTTGTGGTTATCACTTCCCACACACCATCATCCACCATTTGTCACAATATCATAAGGAGACAAATTTCATCCTCATCCATGGATAAGGAACATATATATATCCGTTAAATGGGTTCATAAATTCTTTAATATGCATTAATTATTAATAAATCTTTTTACTCGCTTTATCCCCCTTTCTCTTATGCATGTCTAGTATGGTAATTTCAAAATATCACTAGTAGAGGTGGACAAGTTGATACTTTATTAAAAGGTCTGATAAGGTACAAAATAATAAAACTTAGATAAAATCATACAATTCCCACAATAAGACAGATTAAAACATTATATATCTGTCCATATAGGAATACTAACCATGAAGCCCAAACACAGCATTAATAATATACTTTAGATTGGGTCTCCACAACGTAATATACCATGTATACAGGTTATGGGGCCCTAGTAGGTAACATGTATACGAAGCAAATGAGGTTTGAAAAAAGAGATACAGGCTAGGATGGGCACCTGTAAAACAACAACATGTGTAACCTCTACACCGTTATGCCAGTACAATAAATGACAGGCATATAAGTGTAACCTGTACCGCAATAATCGAACTTTGTAAATACAGGGTTATAATGTATGCAGATTCCGGGGCTATACATCCCTCTTACTCACTTCCGGGTTCGGCGCTCGCAGCCGCGTGATTGGCCAGTCAAACCACATGGTCCGTCACGTGATGCGGCGTCCGCATCACGTGACCTACGCAATGACGTCACGAAAGACGCATTGGAGCTAATGAAACAGCTCAGGGCGGAAGTACATGCGCCCTGTGATAGGCGGAAACACACCACTTGATCATAGCGGACCCAGCCATTGGCTGGACGCTTTTAATAAATATTTCTGCCCACAAACACTCTGGTGGTCAGCTTGAAGAAGCAATATATAGCGAAACACGTGTCCTGTCTGTGTAGCGCTAGGGAAACAATGACTGTGTGATGTTAGTGTAGGAAATTTATTGTCCTCATGCTTTATCGTTAAATCAGGGTGTCAGTGTCTCCTACTAGGAAGAGACTGTTGGCAGGTTTACATCTCTATATAGAGGGTCTGAAAAGCAAACACTGCTTAAAATTCTCCCTATACTATTAAGTATAAGGGCACTAGTGGGGTGCTATATATCTCCATTGAACCAGTACCATTAATATTTTTGTCCAGTAGATGGCACTGTTGTGTCATATTTCTACAGTCTGAGACACATATATCAAAGTGGTGCATTAAATATCCAGTGTAATAGCACCGACATTAGAGACATCCAGCAGGTGGCGCTGCTGCTGTATGTCTTTATAGGAGATAATATACAGACTTCAACACTGTCTCAGATTTCTGGGCACTAAGCCAGATTTGAGATAGTTACAAATCAATCATTTGGTCAATGTAAAGTACCCCATGTAAGCATACTTACCTGCCTTTATCCGAACAGTCCTCCTTGCAACAAAGAAATTAACCACCACATCACAGAAAGCCTATTTAGGCACATCTTTATTTTCTGTTTAATAAATGTATCAGAGTGGTAATTATACTGTTTAAAAAGGAGTACACTGCAATATCCTGGTGGGGAATTTACCCCCAATATTACTAAACACTACAACCAACAGTCATCCCTACCTACATTTTTAAAATCTGAAAACACACCTTTCTTTTCAATTGTCACTAAATGTATGTATGTTATCGTAATTTTTAACCTCTTATTTCGCTAACAGTGGCTGTCTCCTTATCCAACCTAGACCAATAAAGATAAGAGGAGCTGCCACCTTTTTAAAGTATAAAAAGGAATCTTTCCAATTAATTCTTGATCTTATTGTCCTTGAAGGAGTGCATCCATATCAAATTCTTTTTTTCTTGTTGTTCTTATTCTCCAAATTTGGGATAGCACCCCCACTAGTGTGTACAAACACTAAGTGGACCTTTCACCCACAGAATAAGGGTGTTATTTAATTTGTGTGTGCAGAATTCCCACAACCCATATACTCTGATTAGTAAAGAGGTATGATGTAAGTCAGTGGTTCTCAACCTTGGACCTTAAGTACCCCCAACAGTTCACGTTTTTCAGGTCTCCACACAGAATCACAGGTAACATAATTAGGTCCGCCTGTGATCTTTTAAAACGTGTCAGTGAGTAATGAGTGCACCTGGAAAAACTTGCATTTTTGGGGGTACTTGAGGACCGAGGTTGAGAACCACTGGTTTAGGTGATATTCTAACAAATTGTGGTATTTATTCTGCAATCAGGATGTCTGTAAAACCAGTGCAACTCAATTATTTTATGATAAAGATACTGTAAACATATGTAATAAACTTTACGATTATATGTAATATCAAAGTACTGTAGTTCAATAAAAAAAAAAAATCACTCCTGAAAGACAGATGCTTCTTAAGTATTACCATAAATAATAATGTCTAGCAATTTCCAACACACTAAAGCAGTGGTTCCCAACCCTGGTCCTCAATTACCCCCAACAGTGCACGTTTTCCAGGTCTCCGCACAGAATCACAGGTGACATAATTAGCTCCACCTGTGATCTTTTAAAATGTGTCTGAATAATGATTGCACCTGCTGGGTGACCTGGAAAACGTGCACTGTTGGGGGTACTTGAGGACCAGGGTTGGGAACCACTGCACTAAAGGACTATAGCAGTTACTGTACGGGGGATACGGTCGCTAGGTGGACACTATGAAGGTCATTGTACATTAGGTCAACCACTAAATGTTGACAGGGTTTAAGTCGACATATAAAATTGGTCGACATGGCTAAGGTTTACAGGGTCAGAAGGTCAACACAAGCATTAGATCGACAATGGGAAGGTTGACAGTTAAAAGGTCGACATGAGTTTTTCACACTTTTTTTGATCCGACTTGAACCTACAGGTGTGTATGCAATATGGTCTAATTGGCAGCACTTCATGGCCAACCAGATTATTGTGCATGCAGCGCCCTGCAGTTTAATGAAGGATATAGTGAAATGGGGTCTATTGCATTTATTAAGAAAGGCTGGAAATGTCATAATGTCCATAATATAGTGCCACCAGTTTTGATATCTGCTTTTTTAAATTTAGATATAAAACATGTTGGCATTGTGAAGAGACTGGAGGTTTAGGGTGAAGTTGCAAGAGTGGATGGTTATGCTGGGTACACACCAGGACGATTTTCCCTCAATCCCATCAATCCTGATACAACACTGACCGATTGTATGTACTTTTGTGATTTCGTTGATCCAATTCCGATCCGATGCGAGTAACCGCCGCTCGTTTGGTTACGTGGGCCCTACGTGCTGCAGGTAGGATCCGTCAAAACCAGGCCGACCGTCTATTGCTTTGCCGGTCGAGCCGGTCGTGAGTGGTTATTGCTGCCGTCCATCAGGGCGACCATCGTGCGACTTAGAATATTTGAGTGGCATTTCCTAAACACTACCCCCGGCACCATGTGTTTCCACATTGCAAACAGTGCTGGCACAGCAGTTGGACTCTCCTTCTTGGCTCATCTCCCAGAACAACAACCTGGTATGTTTGCTCTCCCATGCACACTGATGCCACCAATGTATAGTCTGCTATTTCAGCACTAGTTTGTACCATCACCCGGGCACCTGACCATGTCACTGTGTGCTAGGCTAGGCCCCATTCACGTGTGTGTGTGTGTAAAGATAGATAGAGTGGAGCAGATGTATTAAGCCTTAACAAGATATAAATGTAAGAGTGATAAGGAGAGATAAACGTCCAGCCAATCAGCTCCTTACTGACTTTTTTCAAAAACAGCCTGTAACATGGCAGTTAGCAGGTGTTTTGCTGGGCGTTTATCTCTCCATATCACCCTTGAATTTATCTCTTGTTAAAGCTTAATACATATGCCCCATAGATTTATATCTATGTTAAAATACAAAAAGAGAGGAGCGCTCCATAGTGTAAAACCACACATTTATTGCAAAATTAACCAAGTAGGTAGGGCCCGCTCAGACTCGTACACAGTATAAAACAGCTGTGGGCTGGTTACCACAAGATACAACATGTATTCCCATGCACATTCCTACCACCATCCGGGGCACTGGTCGGAACAACGATCCCCCGCTGCAAGCAGCGTGTCAGAGGCTTCATCAGGAACAGATGTCGGTAGGGGAGCTGGGCACTGTAGCAGCTAGCGTCACAAGGCTCCACCCTATTGCGTTTCGTCAACAACTTCATCAGAGGGCATGCTACAGTGCCCAGCTTCCCTACCGGCGTCTGACAGAGTCTGACCTGGCCCTACCTACTTTGGTTTATTCTGCAATAAATGTGTGGTTTTACACTATGGAGCACTCCTCTGTTTTGTATTTTAACAGATCCATCTTCCCTGAGAGTCCTGGGAATCTTCTTGGAGGCAGCTGCAGTCCACCATATATATTGGACTTAGTGACATTGCCATTTCAGATTTAAGTCTTTGCTGGACATTCTGCTGGTTTTAAACAAACACAAAATAAGCGCTAATTGGTTCACCTATTTGTGGATATATATATATATATATATATATATATATATATACACACTTGTAAGGGAACCGCACTCAGTCCAGTAAGGAGAAACAGGGTGGTGATCCACTTTAAAGGATTTCCATCCCAATCATAGCATTTTCATAAAGAAGTAGGCACTCACCAGCACTGAGAATTGTGCAAAACGCAGATAAAGTTTTATTTCATTTCATCATCAGGTCATCAATAATGGTCGACGTTTCGGCCCACCACAGGGGCCTTTGTCAAGACACCAACACCTGGATACAGCAGCAGACAGAGTATGTACTCTGTCTGCTGCTGTATCCAGGTGTTGGTGTCTTGACAAAGGCCCCTGTGGTGGGCCGAAACGTTGACCATTATTGATGACCTGATGATGAAATGAAATAAAACTTTATCTGCGTTTTGCGCAATTCTCAGTGCTGGTGAGTGCCTACTTCTTTATGAAAATGCTATATATATATATATATATATATATATATATATATATATATATATATATATATATATATACATATATACACTTAACATCGGCACTTACCTTTCCTAGTTTTGGGGTGCCCTATGGCTTGTGACCACATTGTTTAAACAGACATTGCATTTAAGCCTGCAGCCCCCTTCACGGGACCCCACTTTTCTGCAGGTCCTAACACTATCGCTGAAAATGGCTACAATACACATAGCTTATGTTAACCATTTCCCTAGATGATTAGTGACAGGTGTGTTGGTAGCTGCTCACCTATAAAAGCAAAGTGTGCTGTGAGCTTCAGACCAGATAGCATGCCTGGAATCAAACTTTGAGGTGATAGCTATGTGTATTGTAGCCATTTTCAGCGATAGTGTTAGGACCTGCAGAAAAGTGGGGTCCCATGAAGGGGGCTGTAGGCTTAAATGCATTGATCAATTCATGAACCAAATCTCCACTATTTATTATCAGTTAATTTAGTGTGTGCAGAGCCCCTACAATGTCTGTTTAAACAATGTGGTCACAAGCCATAGGGCACCCCAAAACTAGGAAAGGTGAGTGCCGATGTTAAGTGTATATATTGTTTATTAGATTATTTTTTTTAATTAGTCTTAATGTGGTCACATTCTCTCATGCACCCTGTTTTTAACTAAGATTCCATAGCTTATGTTAACCATTTCCCTAGATGATTAGTGACAGGTGTGTTGGTAGCTGCTCACCTATAAAAGCAAAGTGTGCTGTGAGCTTCAGACCAGATAGCATGCCTGGAATCAAACATTGATGTGATAGCTATGTGTATTGTAGCCATTTTCAGCGATAGTGTTAGGCTTAAATGCATTGATCAATTCATTAACCAAATCTCCACTATTTATTATCAGTAATTTAGTGTGTGCAGAGCCCCTACAATGTATGTATGTATGTATGTATGTATGTGTGTGTGTGTGTGTGTGTGTGTGTGTGTGTGTGTGTGTGTGTGCGGAGATGCTGGCACTCCAATCCTCTTATTCTTAGTGCCTGGTGCCTTCACAGGGCGGGCAGTCGGGGCTCGACGCGGTATACAATTCTGGACAACGGTGCGGCACTCAGGGCGGCATGTAAATAAATCACAACGTAGCCAAACTATTGAAGTTGACATTTCAACCTTGCTGCTTTTTTTTGTTAGCTGTTTTGATAAAAGCCGCAAGGCTGAAACGTCAACTTCAATAGTTTGGCTACGTTGTGATTTATTTACATGCCGCCCTGAGTGCCGCACCGTTGTCCAGAATTATATATATATATATATATATATATATATACAATTTTCGCGATTCTTTCGCATAGGGTGTATCCCAACAAGACGTTGAAACGTCTTGTTGGGATACACCCTATGCGAAAGAATTGCGAAAGTTGTGTCAATAACATCTGGTATGTTACCTGTATGGTTGGAATGGTCCTTTATTAACCTTTGTGGAAATTTGTTCTCACCTTCACCTGTTTGTCCGTTTCCGTGCAACTTATTTTCAACTTTGTTCAATTGTGAAGTTGATATACTAAGATGATTTAGCCAACTAAATTTTAGTCGTGATTATTCAATAGTAAAGTCCTTCGAATGTTTTATTATTGTTAAAAAGATGATTGTACAAATTACTATTATGTACTTTTAAAGTTCACACTTTTATGTTTGTAGCGAACCCCTGAAGAAGTCCTTTGCAGGGACGAAACGCGTTGAGAACGTTTGTTTGCTATTCTGAAAAATATCTGAAATACAACATTGAAGTTTTATGGTCTGGAAAAAGCACCTCTATTGAATGAAAAAATAGACTTTTTTAATAAATGTTTATTAATTATTGGACTTTACTTTGACTTACTCTGAATATAACTAAAGGCTATTATAGAACCAATTCTTGAAGGTTCAAACAAGGGCGCCAACTTACAACTGCTATCTATCTATCTATATATATATATATATATATATATATATATATATATATATATATACAGGAACAAAGGTGCGGCACTCAGGACTTTCAATTTGAATAACGTCCGTACAATGTCATAATGTCAACATTTCAGTGCTCCTTTTATTGGCACTATCGTCAGGATGCAAATATGTAAGTGAAACAACTTTAAATAGCATTACAGGTGATCAGGAGGAGGGAGCAGCAGGTGACGCCCGCCAATCGCCTAGACCTGACGTCAGCCGACTGCCCACTCCACATTGTGCATACATCACACTAATAAAGTTACAAGAAAAAATACAAGAAAAAATACAAGAAAAAATACAACCAGTAGAAAAAATTAAAAACAGCTGAACATTATGACAGGAGTATAACGTTACCAATGGGGCAATTTGTTACAAAATATACATTGTATGATCAACAAATAATAGCAAGTACATGTTCATATATATACTCCTGTCATAATGTTCAGCTGTTTAATTTTTTCTACTGGTTCTATTTTTTCTTGTATTTTTTCTTGTAACTTTATTAGTGTGATGTATGCACAATGTGGAGTGGGCAGTTGGCTGACGTCAGGTCTAGGCGATTGGCGGGCGTCACCTGCTGCTCCCTCCTCCTGATCACCTGTAATGCTATTTAAAGTTGTTTCACTTACATATTTGCATCCTGACGATAGTGCCAATAAAAGGAGCATTGAAATGTTGACATTATGACATTGCACTGTCGTTATTCAAATTGAATGTCCTGAGTGCCGCACCTTTGTTCCTGAATACTCTGCTTATTTTGAAACTGTGAGGGCACCTGCGCTAGTAACCTGCAAATCAAGCTGAGAGTGCCGGTCCATCTCTGCAAGATATATATATATATATATATATAGCAAAATGTTCAAAGTAGAGAGCACTCACCAGACTGTTGCTTGTAGATGCAATATAAAAAGTTTTAATACATCACCAGGGATTACAGGTACAGATTGTCGACGTTTCAAGCCTCTCTGGGCCCTTTGTCAAGACCAAAACACAAGATGGTTCACAGCTCCCAAAGCGTCTAACACACTGACAGTCTAATCCCTCTTAAGTACCATGCTGGCAGGAAGTGGCCCTCCCTCTGCAATTAGCAGCCAAAAACGATCACACAAGTCAATCAAGCCAAAGTCTCCCCTACACTGTAATAGTGGATGTATAGTAATACCTCATCCACCGCAGCCAATATATGTAAGGGCAAATAAACATAAGATATACAAAAAGTACCTCAGAATCAGTTGCATCAAAGACGGCATATGGTTCCTAACCCGGCGTGCGTTCCACTGATTTGGAACGCAAACCCCGGAAGTGACACCAGTGCGCGTCATAAGCAAAAGAGACACAGGCATACAACAGTAATTTAATCTTACGTTACACCCACCGTGGCCAATATACACAACCGCAAATAAGCATAAGTTATAGAGAAAGCACCTCAGAATAAGCTGCATCACTGACGGCATATGGCGTCTAACCCGGCGTGCGCTCCACCGATTTGGAACGCAAACCCCGGAACTGGCACCAGTGCGCGTCATTAGCAGACGAGACCCGGAAGTGCGGCACACTCACGCGAAATGGAACGCATAGCGTCACTCACAGAGTAAGCCAATCGAATAGATGATCTATGTTGATTGATCCTTTCTCTCAACGTCCGTACTGTCTTCCCCACATACATTAAGCCACAAGGGCAGATCAAGTAATAAACAACATGATCAAGTTGACAATAAAGACGATGTTTCAGATAGATTTTAGTCCCTTTGTGGGGGTGACAGAAGAAAGAACCAGTGATTAAGGATCTCTTTATTGTCAACTTGATCATGTTGTTTATTACTTGATCTGCCCTTGTGGCTTAATGTATGTGGGGAAGACAGTACGGACGTTGAGAGAAAGGATCAATCAACATAGATCATCTATTCGATTGGCTTACTCTACTGGGACCACGGACAAACCAGTGGCGGCCCATTTCATGAAAGAAGGACACCAGCTATCTACTTTAAGATATATGGCGATTGACTGGATCCCACCACTCCCCCGAGGGGGCGATAGGGGACTGTTATTGCTAAAACGAGAGGCAAGATGGATCCATCAATTGGACACGGTGAGCCCTAGGGGCTTGAACGAAAAAACCCACATGAGTATTTTTCTGTAACTCAATATATATTTTGTTTGAGCAGAAAACAAGGAGTTTTCCTGCTAACCCGGAGTCACTACCATATGACTATGTACTCTTTAAATTCATTTTTGACTTCTTTTCACGTTTTTTTCTTTCTTTTGATCTTTAGTTAGTTAGCGCTACCCAGGACTTGAGGTGTGTCCTATCCATCTCGCTTGATCAGGTGGGCCTATGTTTGGGTCTATACCTGTGCAGTGAGTGGTTGGCATGCTTTTTAATATTTAGATGTTTTGTATGTATTAGGCTTGGTCTGTTTATTAATGATTTTGCCCCTTTGTGTACCATGCA
The DNA here is from genome assembly GCF_055691185.1 of Crinia signifera. NCBI lineage: Eukaryota > Metazoa > Chordata > Amphibia > Anura > Myobatrachidae > Crinia > Crinia signifera. The sequence goes on from NC_139220.1 coordinate 156,035,606, forward strand.
GTCAGGTAAAGTGGTCCCCAGTATTTTAGGGAAATGCACGGTCTGGTTTGCCCACTATATGATATTTTATTTAACTCACAGGACTAGCATTAGTTGTGTTAACATAAATTGTCTTATAGACCTTTAGTCACTAACTTGCTGTACGCTGTAAGGGAGTGCTTACTCAATCCTGATTAGTCTTGGCAGATGCGCTGTTGTTTTTTGTCCTGGTAACCAGGAAACTGTGAGTGACGCTATGCGTTCCATTTCGCGTGAGTGGAACGCAAGATTATGTGCCGCACTTCCGGGTCTCGTCTGCTAATGACGCGCACTGGTGCCAGTTCCGGGGTTTGCGTTCCAAATCGGTGGAGCGCACGCCGGGTTAGACGCCATATGCCGTCAGTGATGCAGCTTATTCTGAGGTGCTTTCTCTATAACTTATGCTTATTTGCGGTTGTGTATATTGGCCACGGTGGGTGTAACGTAAGATTAAATTACTGTTGTATGCCTGTGTCTCTTTTGCTTATGACGCGCACTGGTGTCACTTCCGGGGTTTGCGTTCCAAATCAGTGGAACGCACGCCGGGTTAGGAACCATATGCCGTCTTTGATGCAACTGATTCTGAGGTACTTTTTGTATATCTTATGTTTATTTGCCCTTACATATATTGGCTGCGGTGGATGAGGTATTACTATACATCCACTATTACAGTGTAGGGGAGACTTTGGCTTGATTGACTTGTGTGATCGTTTTTGGCTGCTAATTGCAGAGGGAGGGCCACTTCCTGCCAGCATGGTACTTAAGAGGGATTAGACTGTCAGTGTGTTAGACGCTTTGGGAGCTGTGAACCATCTTGTGTTTTGGTCTTGACAAAGGGCCCAGAGAGGCTCGAAACGTCGACAATCTGTACCTGTAATCCCTGGTGATGTATTAAAACTTTTTATATTGCATCTACAAGCAACAGTCTGGTGAGTGCTCTCTACTTTGAACATTTTGCTATATTGGCTGTAACCCTTCTTCAGTTGGACTATAGCCTGGGATATGGCACCCCAGCAGTTGGATTCGTGAGTTGTGAGTGCCGGCTCTTCCCTATCGATATATATATATATATATATATATATATATATATATATATATATACCATTGCCCACAATTGCTGATTTTTATGCTCTGTGTGCTAGGGGGTTCTTGTAAAAAACAATAACCAGCAATCTGACCATCTTTACGACCATCACGGTCGCATCGAGATCGGATCAAGATCGTTTTGCAAAAACCACACTTTTTGCAAATCGTTTGCTGGGAAATCGTTCCATGGTTGTCTATTGGTCGTGGACAATCATGGTCGTTCTGCTGTGTACCCCACATTAGAGTTAGAGGTAAGGGATGGCAATGCTCAGTACTGGAAATGCACATAACCGGAAGATGGCGCTGGACCCTCCAGACCTGCGGCACCTGATAAGTCACCATATGACAACCAGGGTTGTTTTGTAGACATTCTAATCAAGTCACCATTTCATCAGTGTTGACATGGTGAATGTTGAGATTCCAAGTATTCTGATAAAAACATTTGCATGTTGACATTATAAACAATGGGTGTTTTACCTGTGTGTTGTGCTAATAGTTCTAGTGAATTCTGCAAGGTGAAGCACTTAAAGGTGACCCAACCTTTGAAACATAAGAAATGCAATGCGTTCAGCCTTTTAGGTATTGAGATGCCTTAAGGTGCTCACATGCCAGTATGATAGGATACGAGCACCTCAAGACATTGCAATACCTAAAATGCTTAGCGCACTACATTCCTTATTAATCATGTTGACATTCTGAATTTTAACATTAAGAATGTTGACAGACGATACCACAACCAACTGCAGATATGCCCCAGAACCTGATGTGTCTATTTACTGCAATTTGGGTATTAGTTTCAGGGAAATGCATCATGTCCTCCTTCCAGGACAGTTGCTCGATTATTTGCCAGTGATGGCAGCTGCAAACATTTTCAGGTACTGTAAGTGACCTAAGCAACAGAAGGTGTAATATAAAGCACATATGTGTAATATAAAGATCCTAAAGCTCTCTCCAAAGAGCATGATAAAGCCATCTGAAGATGGGGTACTTGTGTATTATCACGGCACCCACTAAGCCATTTCCTTAGTGGGCTATTCTGCGTAGGAAAATCGCATTGCATCGCATGGGCCATTGTAAGTGCCGATTCCATGCGATCCAATTTTCCTATGTAATGTATTCAGTGCTCTTTTATTTATAATGTATAGGGTGTACAATGCCATTAGGTATACAATAATGACATACAATGAGGTTTTAGGCACACCCCCACTATCCACGCCACCCCGAAGCGTGGCGAGCGGCGGTGGCGGAACGCGTCCTACGACCTTTTCATACCCCCACTATCCACATCAGCGTGGAGGCGATTTTATATAGTGTGGCGAGCGCAGCGAGCCACCGAGCCCAAAGCGTGGCGAGCAGACGTGGAATACATGTAAAGTAATCTGCGTCCCCTCGTGGGGCTCAATGCGCTCGCCACACTTCGGGGTGGTGTGGATAGCGGGGGGTTGCCTAAAACCTCATTGTATGTCATACAATTATATAATTGTATAGGTAATGTAATGGCATCATACACCCTATATATGCGGGAGATGCGATGCGATCCCCCGGGGCTAAGAGAGCAGTTAAGAAATTACATAGGAAAATCGGATTGCTTCGCACGGCCGTTACAATGGCCCATGCGATGCGATCCGATTTTCCTACGCTGTCGTATGTAAGAAACGTTGGCGCCATGATAATACACAAGTACCGAAGATGGCATTAACTATCAAAGTCAAGATTTTTTTCCAGTTTTCAGGGGTTGTGGTATGCTCCATTTCTGCTTTTAAAACCGGACATATTTACATGGGCAAATGCATGGGGGGTTCTGGTTGCCTGGAAACCCCTATCCTATTGGCAAGTGCCTTAAATTATGACAACAATAGAATTGGTATATAATATTATCAGTAGAGCTGCCACCACATCATGCAGTTTAAGGGACAGAGCAGAGCTGCTGCACATGCCCAGTGTACCAGCTTCTTCTACCACATTTACTGTATGTGTAGATATGGGCCCTCAAACATTGCAATGGACCAGCTGCCAGGATGAAGAGACAGGACCCTTACCATGAAGTGGGAGATTATGAGCTTAGGAAGTGCAGCACTGGTTCTATTTTGTTTATGGTATCCAGTGTATAATTAGATTAATTTTCAGGGCTGTTACCACTCCCCCAGACTCCCTCACTTACTCCAATGTGCTGCAGAGAGGGAGATTGTGGATTACATTTGGAAACCCCCCTCTAAAAATTATGCATTTGCCACTGATATATTCCATATCTACTGTGTTATATTTTTTTTTTTTTAAGATAATTGTTCTTAATTTAAAATAAATCATGTTGAAGCTGTCTGAAAAACCTGTTATATCTCATGCCCTTTCAGACTTACAGCACGTTTGCAGTCCATACAACAGAATATTTATATATTAGTTCTAAACACCATTGGCAGGTTTTACTCAGCAGGTTATTATACATGTAACTCAAATTCAAAATAAAATGTATTTGTTTTATTTTTTGCAAATATTTTTTTTTTAATGAATGCAGTTTGCAGTGTAAAGGCTCCACCTACTGACCAAATTGATTAAGTTCAACTTTAACGTTATTGGGTGCATCCTTAAATGTGTTTTGTTTTAGTTAATAATATCAGACTTTGGCCCTCATTCAGCAGGGATGATATATTCTAACCTGTTGCAGCAGTTTAGCATATGCAGTCCAAAGCAATGGAATCTTGACCGCCGAAATCCCAACAACTTCTCACTCTGTGGGTGTTCACGACACCCATAGAGGGAGAATAAATTAGTGTGCCGATTTCGGCGGTCGAGATTCCGGTGTCGGGATTTTGAACGCCGGGATTCCGACCGCCGGGATTTCATACCAATCCCGCTAATTTAATATGAGGTAAATACCAACTCCTTCCTGTATTGCGATTGCTAATACTGTGATGCGATCGTAGTTCAGGATGAACAATGTGACCAACTTCCCTCTTCGTGAACACCTTTGCCTGTCAATCACATGTCAGAGATGAGTTTGCAGCATCCGTTTTACCCTTCCTGATAATTGGGAACTTCAGGTTGGATTGCTTATGTGATACAAAAAAAATCAGTAAAATGCATTAACACTTAATGGGACTGATTCTGAGTCCTACGCAAAAGTGCGTCCATTAGCAGTTACTTGTTAGAAAGATCAAGGGCTGTGATGCCCACTGCAGCAGCAAACGTTGCACCAGCCCTATGGCAGGTGTGCTGTTTTCATCTGACCTCCTATGCCTGTGACTCTGCACTTATAAATGCAGCTGTTTGCTTTTAAACACTCATGACATTCTCATAACCAAATTTTAGGGAGGGAAACCCACGTTTGTGGGTGTGTGTTGTTCAAATACAGGTGATTTTAATATGGGTTGGACGTCACTGATGACCACTTCAAGTCTGTTGTTTTAGCAGAATTGTGAACATCTCTGACTGGCATAGATGGAAGGTACTCTTCATTGTTCTGGGTTTTGAAATTGGTTCTGCGAAGAATGCATGCTTTGCAATGTGAATGCAATTTATGCAATTATTCTTTCTTTCTTGGTAGCAACTTTTTGATTGCAGCAACTGCTTTTTCTGAATTAGGCCCCATGTGTGCATGTAATACTTGCAAGGGCGGATGCTAGGGTGTTTGATGATACCTCCCAACTTTACAGAAAGGTAAATGGAATATATATATCAGTGCGCTGGAAGCAGCCCGAACTCTCAAATACTGTATACAGTATGTCACCAAACATATTACATTGATACAAGGGAAAATATATATAATATATAATCGGGCGCAAACGGTTAATTAAATAATTAATATAAGAAACAAAATATTAGATGGCAGCTCCCAATGGATTCCCACCAGGGGATCCAATGAAACGAAATCTAAGGGGTATAATTATTCAAATCAAATAATTATAGAGAGCGCACTGAATTAAGCACAAATATTTATTAAAAAACAATAGATGAAAAGCTCATATAAACTATCACAATTATTTAATAAAATATAACAATAAAATCAATATGATATAAAATAGTTATAGACCACTGGGCAATCACTGATGCCCCAAACAATGCTATATGAATAATGTTCCAGTTGCTCTTACCCACTAAAGGAAGATGTTATGTCATATTTCCTCAGAAGATGGAAACCGGAAACCGTCTGATCCCACGACGGAGAAACGCGTTAAGACCGGGAGGACCACCCGGCACTCACCTTACCCACCACTTTGCTTCAAACCACCAGATTATACTTCTTATCCTCGGGGCCGATACCTGTGAAGCGGAAGGGTGACCTGCGGCGATCCCGGACTTTACCATCAACAGGCTCCCCCGAGAGGTGTGACTCGCTCCAGACCCCGAGACCAAGTGCGGCAGGTACTCCGTCACTCCCACCGTTGGCTCTCTTCCCTGGAGCGTCACGGTGGTAGATGAGACAGATCTCTCCAACATACACCTAGCCGCGCCGCTGGTTTAATATGGAGTGCGCCCGGCTTATCACCATCATTTGCCGGTTGTAGCCCAGATACATCTATTTCCAACAGCGAGGCTGCTCTGCGAGTCACCTTTCATCTGCAAATCCCCCGCCGTTTTCCCCCCAATCAAATATCACATATTTCCATAAACTTACTGGATGGACTTTGTTTTCTCATATCTCATCAAATTCAATTACAAGTTCCCCTCTACTGGACATAACATCTTCCTTTAGTGGGTAAGAGCAACTGGACATTATTCATATAGCATTGTGTGGGGCATCAGTGATTGCCCAGTGGTCTATAACTATTTTATATCATATTGATTTTATTGTTATATTTTATTAAATAATTGTGATCGTTTATATGAGATTTTCATCCATTGTTTTTTAATAAATATTTGTGCTTAATTCAGTGCGCTCTCTATAATTATTTGATTTGAATAATTATATCCCTTAGATATAATATTGATACCCACAAAGAAAAAATACTGACATGGTCAACAGGCGCTTCACAGATGAATGAATCAAATGTATTCCTCTTCTCTATATCTGATCTTGATTCCACTCCGAACGTAAGAAAAAAGAGAACTAAAATAATATAATACCATTCAGCAATCATACTGCATGTATTTGTGAATATAATAAAACCATATCCTGTGGCATAGTCTACTAATTTATAGCAGAAATTTCTCGTATTAGTGGGCGGAGGTTCGACCTCCGGTTTGAAATCCTCAATTAAGTGATTCAGTCCCAAATCCACTCCGATTGGATGAGTCTACAAGTACATTTCAGACTACAACAGCCTTTGAACTTAATAATGCAGGTGTCCCTGGAAGCTGCTTCGTGTCCCACCAGGTTCTGTCCACTGATATAAAGTCTCTCAACCAATGCGTTTCCAACTTAATGTCCTTTATCAAGAGTAGATGGCAATTTGCAGGCTTTGTGGCTCGCTGCACTCGCCATCTACTCTATTCTCCCTCTATGGGGGTTGTGGACCCCCATGAGGTAGAATAGCCCCTGTCAGACGGGATCCTGACTGATGGGGTTTCTGGCGTCAGTGTAATGAGTCCCAGGAGGTCATCTAGCACCCCACACAAACAGAGACTATAGAGAAAAAATACACTGACAGTAAATTGGGACAAACTATTAATGAACAAGACAATATTTGAAACAAGACAACTTTCAGGCACAATGCAGCACAAAAAAACCCTCCAACTACCCACAAACTCTAAAGCACCACCTCTCCACATGCCTCTAACTAAACCCTTGAGGTTTGGAGGGTTTTGGGTGTATTTACATTGCCGTTACATGACACTACCCATGTCAGAATTCTACCAATCCCACACCATCTGAAGTTACTTCTGGGGTCAACCATATTTCTATGACTGTGGCTGCACATATAAAGTGTGGAGTAAAATCCAGCCATGTTCAGCAGAGTTTGGCATATCCGCCACTTAAGGAATGACTTATTCGGAATATAGGAATGAGCCAAACAAGGGAGCTTAGTAAATTATAGAATTTGACCCAATTCAATACACATTAAAATGGTCAATATTAACTGAGATTGAACTCGGCAACACATGTTAGAAACAAGGGATCTTAGTGAATGTACCCCTACGGGGGAAATTTACTAAAGGAAATTTGTAAAAAAAATAGGTGTATTTGTATCCAGAAATACACTTATTATTTACTATCCCGAAAATACGGCAATTTGTAGTCGTATTGATGTGCTATCAATACCAATACGAATTGCCGTATTTTCGGGATAGTAAATGTCAAAAATAAGTGTATTTCTGGATACAAATACACCTATTTTTTACAAATTTCCTTTAGTAAATTTCCCCCTATATGTCTGGATTTTGTTCAGAATATGTGGTATGTGCAAAATTATTTAAAATAAACTCCAGTAGCCCTGAAAATATAGACACACGGGGCATCCCACAGGATGGTGTTCTTCTATGCTGCTCCTTATCCCACATACCACTGTTCCTGCTGTGACTATCACTGGTAACCTGCAAGGTTAATAGTCGCTGTGGAGCTACAGGCAGCATGAGGTCCCTAGCAGGGAGGAAGAGCTTGTACATTTGGCGGGACACATCCAGGACTCCACAGGAGGTGACAAAAGGGGGACCTAGACAATGTTGGTGAGCCTAAGGAACAGTGAGGGTATCCAGATAATAGGTCAAGTGTCTAGGTCAAAAGTTAATAGGTCAACACAAAACAGCCAATAGGTCAACACAAAAAGGTTAGCATTGACAAAATATTGACATGCCCTAGGTCAACACTGAAAAAGGTCACAAAAGCAAAAGATCGATTTGGCAACGGTACACATATGAAAAGTTTGACATGAGTTTTCATGAATTTGTTTGGATTTTTCCATACATTCACGTCGACTCTGATTGGGACTAGTATAGTGTGCCCAGTTCAGCGGCGTAAGGAACCTGGCACTAAGTATGACGAGCGTATATGCTCAACTAATTGGGGGTCTGCATGCTCAGGTGCTGACATTCAAACAAATATTGGAAATACTCATGTTGACCCTTTCATATGTCAACCTTTTCATGTTGACCTTTTTATTATATTGAGCTTTTGTCAATGTCACCCATATAAATGTCAGCCTTGTGTATTGCAACTGTTTGTCAATGTCGATCTAGTGCATGTTGACCTTCTTTCAATGTCGACCTATTGACTGTCAACCTTTTGATCAACACCCAACAGTGAGGAGGGAAGGAGCTGAGCTTTGTGACGGGGCTGGGCTGACAGGCTCCTATTTTGGCCGGTATACCCCTTATAGTGAAGGAACAAATGTATTATCCATTTCCCCGAAAGCTCCGTTAGCCTCTGATGGCCACGTGGGACGGAGCTGTGTTGTGCCCTAGAGGCAGCAGGGTCCCAGTGATGACAAGCAGGACTACTATAGTGTTGAGGAGGACGGAGACAAACTCTCCTCCTTACCTCAACATCCAGGAGGAAGTGCTTTCCCACTGTTGACACCAGCCCGGTGGAGCAGCTTTTGCCATCAATACCCTTTCAATGCCCACAAATGGTGTATGACCGTCAATTACTTCAGATACGTGCTGTAAGCGGCATCACTATTAGACTTTTGTGCATGCGCAGTGCGAAGCAGCGTATACCTGTACAATTACCAAAAATCGCTCAATTGTATAGGCATAGTAACCGTCCTCTCTACTTTTTATAGGCATCATAATGAAGGTTTATAGAATACAGGGCCTGATTCAGACCTGTTTGCTAGGCAGCATATATTCGCTAACGCCCCCACTGAGCGATTCCCCACATTTGCATGAGAGTGGATGTGTACGCTATGCAGCTGCACAGGCAAAAAATCATTAGATGGTCGCTCACCATCGAATGATTTTTCTCCTGATCGTAGATAAAAGTCTAAACTGACATTTTTCCTGGCCACAGATGGCCAAATTAAGGCGGGCACTGATGTGCTCCAGAGGTTTGCACATGTGCATATTTGCGCATGCGCAGACCCCCACCATCGGCCGGGGTACCAAATTCAGCCCAATCACCCCATAATGTGCTTTACAACTAAAAACCGCCTGTCATTTTTAGTCTGTTGTTTGTCGCTTTTGTCTACCAAAATTTGGTCAATTTACCAAATCGACTGTTAATAAATATTAGCCAAGGTGCATAGTGTAATCAGATTTCTGCATCTAAAGGGCACATCAGCAACTGTAATTCATTGACAACTTATTGAGGTTTACAGTAATAATGTCAGGTCATGGAGGTGCACTGTATGGGATGGGAATACTTGGCTGGCTGGATCACTGCTCATCTTGAACGTCTGTCATGCCATTCTCACAGCCAGTCCTCCAAGACGTTATTATCCCTGTATACTTACTATACCGTAAAATTTAATTATTTTCAGATGGTGGTGTGCCCTTTAGACACCTCAATGATTGACCATGTTTCTGCCCACCCACAATCTTACATCTGATGTTGGGAGAGTATGACTAATATAAGGTGCAGGCTAATGGCCATGAGGGGAAGCAGTTGTATGGCTGGAAATTAGAAGGAAATATTGCAACTTTGGCCCTTATTCTGGTTCACTCGTGCCGAGAGAATTAGATTTGGTTGGGGTTTTACTTCAAAGTGAGATCTATATTGCAGTGTAAAAATAAAGCAGTCAGTATTTTCCCTGCACAGAAACAAAATAGCTCACCCAAATCTAATTCTCTCTGCACATGTTACATCTGCCCCACCTGCAGTGCATATGGTTTTGTCCATTTGAGAAGGAATTTGCCTTTGCGAGTGACACAGAATAAGGGTCTTTGTGTATTGAACCATAATCAATATTCCCAAATATTGCTATGGTTCTTACCAAATAAGCTACTGTAATTGATTTAACGTCCATTAAAATATGTGTGTTTTAGCCACTCTGTTTTGTCATCTGCAGACAAACCAGTATAACTGTTCCGCTTTCAGTTTTATTTATGGAATTAAAAAAAACATCAAAAACAATAAGTATAGTCTTCTGATCAGCAGAACAGCATAAATTGGCCTAATGAAATACTGGGAAATCTATGTTTTGGGATTTCTCAGCGTTTGAGCTTTTCTGTTTTATGAAAAGAGTGTCAAAGCCGTGCACTTAATGAACCTGATAGAAAACTCAGTGCCACTCCCCACAGCGTGAAGCCTTCTGTTTAAATCCCTAATATCAGGCTTCTGCAAAAAAGAAAAAAAAAGAAACCCAGTCTTTTCCTGAAGTTGTTGTTTCAGATGCATACCCTTTGCTTTGTCTGTATGCTAGTACAGTAGATGTGTTCCGTATCTACAATTACAGCAATATTGGCCAAAATGTTTTTAGAGTTTTGTGGACATCGTAGAACATGCTTTAAAAGGTTGTGCTCTCTCATTTGAATTTCTAATCCAGGTTTCAATGGCCTTTGTGTCCTCTTCATCTGTATTCCTTCCTCATCAGATATAGCTCTTTACATACAGAATGGGGCATTTTTAAACTTGAATTTATGATTATTTGTGTCCTTACATTTAGCAGAACTCTGCATAACTTGAGCGCACTAAATAAATTATCTATATTTCCATAAATCATAACTTGTATGATTTAAATCATAGCCAAATAGCCATACTGTGTAATAGGTGTTAGCAGCAACTTCATTTATAAGAAGCACAATGCAGATGAGAAATGATCTTTCCCTATTTTAGTCACTAGGGGCTGCTGGTGAGCTGGACGCACATATTGGTGGAGCATATCATGTGTTTCTTGGGCATGCTTGGGGAATGAGAATACTCAACTGTGGATGATGCTGAGTCATTGAGAATGCATCTAGCCTTATGACTGAAGTGGTATAACTGGTGTTCTCACACAGGCAAAGGTCAGCGAGGGCCTCATTGCAGACTATGTAGAGTTGGACCTAAGCTTGTTTATCTTTTGCAACTAGTATAAGTCTGGTGCAAGTGCACATGTCTAAACGATATGTGCCAATACATCTGGAAATCCTGTTCGGCTCCTAAATTTCACAGAGCCCCTACTGAACCATTGAGTAGTAGGCAACCCCCCCCCCCCCCATCCACCACCACCACCACCACACACGCACAGACACAGACACACAAACACACACACATTGTGCTCCTTTCTGCCAACTCTCTGAGATTTGCATCATGTTGGCCTAATGAAACAAAGCACGACTGCATTTCCCCCCTGAGAATGGTATCAGAGCTGAAAAATTAAGTCAGTAAACATGGTTTGACTAGGTACAATGTACAAATTATACAAAGGCTAACATTGCTTCTCTTTGGTATCACTAATCCATCCCTGTTAGTCCAGATGGATTTTGGGAAAATAACCAAATATTCTAAAGAAATCAAGCCACCATATAAACAAGAACAAGGTGAGTGGAGAATCCATCCGGGTAGAATAGAACGTCGTATAATTGACAGTGCCAAACAGTGTGAGATTGAAATTCACTAAAACATTTTATTAACATCAGTAACGGAGGGTGGGGCCAATAGTGGAAGAGATTGGGACCCCCAAGACCCTGACACCCTTGTGTTTTTTCTTCCAAATGCTATTACCAAGCTCTAATCATTACACCCTGAAACAGTTATCTTCTTAGAAAGTGCAGCACTTTACTGTTAAGATATAGTTGCAATTTATTTCTGGTGTTTTGAAAATATATATTTTTTTTGTTATGATCAAATTTTTTTTAATTTGTTTACTTTTATTCTTATAAATGTTAAACAAGAAGGGTGGGTGACAATTACCATATGGATTTAAGCTTTGGAGGGAAGAGACACATAGCAAAATAGAAACATGCAATGAATATAAACAATTTTACAGATACTGTAGTAACATATTACTCATTCTAATAACTGATTAATGAAGACTATCCAAATTTCCCTAGGTAAACCCAAGGACAAACAGGGAATATATCCATATATAGGGCCCTGACGAAGCTTTTTTGCGAAGCGTACGCTGACCACACACCTAGTGTGTGAACCCCACTGCCCCCTCCCCACATACCAATGCATTTTGATCTGTAATAGGAAAGTGGCGCGATCCCGGATATACGTTGGACACGGATTCCTGTAGCTTAAGTGACGTGGCTCTGGCGCCAGACCCAGGGTCCTCTCTGCTGCTACCAACCCAGACAAGCGAGGCGGTGCACGCTGGCACACCTCTTACTCAGACCATGGGTGGTACACAGAAAGCGAAACTAGCAGCTCCAGCACTGAAGCTGGACTATCACCCGCATTCGGCGCTAGCATCTGCTTAGGGAGCGCCAGGGTTATTTCCCCTTAATTCACAATATATTAAAACATTTATTTAAAATGTAATAGGAACACATCCTGCCTATACATTTAATACTGTGAACATCAATCAGCAGCAGTTCAAAGGGGTACCTTTCCCCTGACAATTTGAGGTGATAATTCGCCCATTGTACATTAGTTGAATTAATCGCGCCACACCTTACAATTAGCATCAATACAGGGATATTGTGTAGTGGGGTCCCACTAGGTGAGGATTTCATCCTTTTTAATTCACTATATGTTCTCACATGTGTGTTTGTTTGGTTTTATTTCACAACTATTTTAAATGAAATATTAAATGTCATGTTTTATTAGTGTAGTTTTTTTTCTTTGGTGCACCAGCAAAAGACACTCTTTTCTGTCCCCAACAATTAGTATACAGAAATATTTAAGCTCTACATATTAAGCATGGTATCTATCAAAGCTCAGTGGGAGATACAGTATTAGCCAATCAGCTATTAAGGAAATTTGTAAAAAAAGGTGTATTTGTATCCAGAAATACACTTATTTTTGACATTTACTATCCCAAAAATACGGCAATTCGTATTCGAATTGATAGCACATCAATACGACTACAAATTGCCGTATTTTTGGGATAGTAAATGTCAAAAATTAGTGCATTTCTGGATACAAATACACCTATTTTTTTTTTCAAATTTCCTTTAGTAAATTTCCCCCTAAATGTCACTTTTAAAACACAAACAGTAAAATTTAAGGCAGAAGCTGATTGATTAGTACTTTATTGCTCACAATTTTCAGAGCTTTGATAAATACCTCCCTTATTTATTTTAAAAGTACCTTTCATAAGCCCTCAACTTCCCGAATTCCAGCCCCAAGATCCATTTAGAGCAGGGCTGGGCAACACCGGCCCTCCAGATGTTGATGAACTACACATCCCAGCATGCCTCGCATCAGTTTCAGCATGGCCACATAGCAAAACTAATGCAAAGCATCCTGGGATGTGTAGTTTATCAACATCTGGAGGGCCGGTGTTGCCCAGCCCTGATTTAGAGTAATGTCTCCTATTTGTCCTATCACCTATAGAAGATGTTGGTTCTTTTTAAGACAAATGTAAAATATGTTATTGTGACAAGAGAAATAAAATAATTATGCACATCACTTTAGGTACTAGCCAGCCAACTAGAGGTATGGATTTATTAAACCACCTCTACTCGACTGATTGATATACACAATACATTTTTTAATCTCTTCATTAAGATTCAGGTCATGGACTCACACATTATTCAATATGTAAATGTCTCCATGATTGATGAGTTATTCACATAGAAACCAATTCAAAGCACTGTTTTCCCCATATACTTTAGAATTTGTGCAGATGCTAACATTTGGTGGCCCCACTTTTATGTTTATAGACTAAAAGGAAGGTTCAGTCACTGCTCTTATATGTTCCTATAGATTCTCATTATTGTTCTGCATCGAAACTGGCTCTCCTTCATCTTAATAAAGAAGTTACAGTATTTGAGGCACCTAGAGAAGGTTTTCATTAAATTTATTATTTTCTGACTACATACGAAATAAACTAATTTGAAAATGTACAATAATGGAATTCTTACAGTAAAACATGTGAAATTGGAGATTGTTTGGGTTCTTTTTTTTTTATTTTAAGCATTATTTGCTATTGATTCCACTCATTGCTTGTACATATTCTGTTTAATATACCCCTGTCTGTATTTTACTATTATTGTCCTTATCCTAATTTGCCTTTCAGCTTAGATCTATTAAGGGTTCCAATTTAGGTGGACATGCACTGGGTCGACCACTGAAGGTTGACACCTGAAATAGATTGACATGGCTAAGGTTGATAAGATCCAAAGGTCGACACAAGCATTGGCTATATTGAGATTGAATGAAATCATCCTTTAACACCATTCATGCAGTTACAATCTATCGCAAGTCTAAGAAGCCAATCCTATTGATTCATTTGTTGTGTATGATTAATGACTTAAAACCGTGCAATTTAGATCTGGTCTGAAAGAACCATCTGCTTTTGCAGATCTGGCCCTAGACATAAGAAAACAAAGCAAATGCCTAGGGCAGTGGTTCCCAAACTGTGTGCCGTGGCACCCTGGGGTGCCTTGGGAGACTTGCAGGGGTGCCCTGGGTTTGTGGTCCATGACAAATTCAAATTTTTTATGTTCTACCAATGTAATAGGCAAACAGATGTGACACCACCCCTGGACTTATATGGCAGCACAGTACAGGACACCACAGCTAGATTTATACAGCAGCCCAGCATAGGACACCCCCGCTGGACTTACATACCAACTCCAACTGTACCGAATTTGCCGGTACAGTACCGTTTTTTAACAGTCTGTACCGGCAAATTATGATTGTACTGATTTCTTTATTTTTTTATTTCAGCCGGCGTCAGCCTCACTTATGTGCGCCGCATGCTCCTCCTGGCTCCCGGGCCCCTGTGCTACGCCGCCGGCTCCCCCCCCCCCCCCCCCTGCGTTCCCAAGAGTACTTTGCACTGCAGCACCAATCATGGGAGGAGTAGGACTCGTCCTGTTCAGTCTCCCTCTTGGCGCCAATCTTATCTGCTGACAGTGTTCACCACTGCTTGCGGTGGCCAGCCGGGACTCGTAGCCCCGGCGCGTGTGACACTGACTGGGCTGGGACAGTCACATCGGAGGAGCCTGCCACAGCACACTGTAAGTGCATGGCAGCAACTCAGGACTGGCTGTACTAGGACTTTAAATATTACATCTCCACACTTCTCTTGACTCTTATCCATTGTGACGCACCGGCTGCAGCTCATGTCACATGGTGGCTGCTGGTATATTAAATAAGTATATTTAATATACTTATTTATTAAATAAGTATATTAAATATAATTATTTTAATATGCCAGCAGCCCACCAAGCCACCATGTGACATGAGCTGCATGCTGCAGCAGGTGCGTCACGATGGATAAGAGTCAAGAGAAGTGTGGAGATGTAATATTTAAATATTTATATTGTAAGCGCTCACTTTTAATTTGAAATGCCCGGAAAGTGGGTGAGCAAACCCCCTTTACTAATGGTCACGCCCCCTTTACTTATGGCCATGCCCCCTTTCTCCATGTGTACTGATTTTGGCCCTGCAGATGTTGAAGGGTATGGACTTATAGGGCAGCACAGCACAGGACACCACAGCTGGACTTATACAGCAGCATAGGGCACCACCGTTGGACTAATACAGCAGCACTGGGCAGCACAGGATACCACCACTGCACTAATACAGCAGCACAGGGCAGCACAGCACAGGACACCACAGCTGGACTTACCTGTATACAGCAGAACCACTGGACCTATATACAGCAGTTTGCAGATACACTAGTACAGCTCCTTTGACTACCCTCTCCAATGCTGGAGTGAAGATGGCTCTGATCGGTAAAGACTTCTATAGGATCCAAAATCCGCAAGAGTCCGATAGCGAGGTGATGATGTTTTTCCTCGATCTGGGATCCGAGTCTGATGTGAACACACAAGCTGGGCTCAGATCCCACCTCGGATAACGAAGTTCAGAAGGCTTGGATTTTGGAGATCCAAACCTGCTCATCCCTAGTAAAATCTCAGAGCATGGTCAACAATTGCTTAGGCGCACGTCACCAATGCTCTGCTGATTTCTTAGCTGAAGAGTTCCATAAACCCAACTTCCATAAATGTATTGGGGTTTCCATGGGTAAGCAGCTGCATGCAAACCTCACATCACAAAGTCCAATGCTAAGCATCAGAAGGAGTGGTGTATGGCACATTGGGACTGTACTGTGGACCAGTGGAAACATGTTCTGTTCTGTGTGATTGGGTTTGAGGGATACCAAGAAAACGTTACCTACCTAACTGCATTTTGCTAAATGTGAAAGTTTGGTGGAGGAGGGATAATGGCATAAGGATGTTATTCAGGGTTTGGACTAGGCCCCTTTTCTCCAGTGAAGGGCAATTTTATTGCTTCAGCATGCCAAGACATTTTAAACAATGCCATGCTTCCAGTGCACAGAGAAAGGGCTATAAAGACATGGTTTAATGAGTTTGATGTGGAAGAAATAGACTGGCTCACACAGAGCCCTGACCTCAACCCCATCCAAGCATCTTTGGGATGAACTGGAACGGAGATTGCGAGCCAGACAGCCAACAGCAGCACGTGACCTCATAAATGCTCTACAGAATGAATGGGCACACAATCCCACAGAAACATTCCAAAATATTGTGGAAAGATTGTGGAAGCTGTTATATGTGCAAAAGGGAGATCAACTACATATAAAAAGTTTAGATCTATTTGAACACAGCAGATATTTGGTCCAAAATGTGTGTGCTATCTACTGGCTAGTCCCATGTTCTACACTTGCACTGTGCAATTTTGGCCATAGTACATAGCACAATTATAAGATTTAAATTTTACTCTTATATGGACGTTATACAGGTTGAGTATCCCTTATCCAAAATGCTCGGGAATATTTTTATATTTGAATGAAGCATCTTGCATTTATGTTGTATAAGCACATCAAACACATGAAATACATAGTTACCTAGTAGTTAAGGCTTAATAAAGACTTGCGTCCATCAAGTTCAACCTTTGTTATTAAAGTGCATGTTCTATTTGCTTCATCCCTTAAATAACAGAAATATGATTGAATTATATACAGATTTTAATTGGTCTTTGTACCCCTGGATGTTTTTGCCCAATAGATGATTGTCCAACCTTATTTTAAAATTTATTGTCTCTTCCGACACCATTTCTCCAGGAAGAGAGTTCCTCAATTTTACTGCCCTGACTGTAAAAAAGTCTCTTCTTTTAAGGGTATGAAATCTTCTTTCCTCTAGTCTAAACAAATGCCCATGTGTCCTAGAGTCCTTCCTCAAAGCAAAGAGGGTGCCTGACAGTTCATTATATCGGCACCTGATATATTGATAAAAGTTAAGCATGTTTCCCCTTAAAAGTCTCTTTTCTAGCGTAAACAATGCCAAATTGTCCAATCTGTCTTCATAATTCAATTTCTCCAACCCTTTTATTAGTTGCTTTGTTGCTCTTCTTTTGGACTTTTTCCCTGTTTCATGCACAAATATATTTTATTTGTGCATGAAATAATGATCCTCGTTGTTTAACCCCTGAGCCAGCCGCTCACCCTATTCAACGTTCCGGGGGAATCCTTACTGTCAGAGGACAGCAAGGATTCCCTAAGTATTAGACAATAAATTCTGAAACTATTGCTGCGGATACTGACAGGTACAAACATGTGAGTTTGCAAGCCCTTTCCCTCTGGTGTCCTACTTATCCAAGCGTAATAGTGTGTACACACGGTGCGATATGGCTTCCGATGTTGCCGATATAGTGAACATATCGCATGCTGATTGTGTGTTTTTGTAGGGCTTGCGAGCCCGATGCGCTGCCGATGCGCAATCCCTTTGTTAGCGCAAATCGGCAGCCAAATCAAGAAGGCAGGCAAGACTATATAGTGCAGATATGGGCTTTAAGAAATTATAACATGAAGTTTATGAAGAGTAATCTATATGCACACAGGTATAATTTTTTTTTTCTATTATGGAAAACTGGTACAAAAAAACAAATACAAAAATCTGAAAATGTCCTACATGCAACTTGCTGCTGCTATCCTCAGTAAGAAGTAAACAAATTATTTCTTAAGTGCTGATCTCATCTCATCTCATTGCATTGCAAAACCTAATATAAGATGAGATGCAATGCGATATTGTATACAATAATTGTACCGTGTATGGGCACCTTAAGACCTTTTAAAGCACTGAAACACAACAGGGGAAATTTATAACTAATGCCCCTTTCAGACCACACATATTATCCGGTATTTTGCCTTTTTTTACCGTTTCAAAACAGTAACATGTGCAGTCTGAAAGGTCCACAGTGAATTTACCGTTTCCAAAAAAACGGTATTTGGAAACGGTAAAAAAGCAGGGTCCTACCCGTTTCAGACCCACAGTATTTAGGACCCAGCCAATAGTGAGCACAAGCTGCCGCTATAGGCATATCTAATGAGCGGGACCCAGCACAGTGAATATTTAATGAGCGGGTCACCGCCTTCTGCATATGGAATGAGAGGGACCCACTCTGTGCAGTGACTATTTAATGAGCGGATCCCGGTCCCCTGCATATGGAATGAGCGGATCCGTTCATTCCATATGCAGGGGCGGGACCCGCTCATTAAATATTCACTGTGTTGGGTCCTGCTCATTAGATATGCACAGAGCGGGACATCAGTAGCAGTGCTCAACATACGATGTGAAAGGGGATTAATGCTGTCACATTTGCGGTTTTCAGCCAAAAATCGCAAATGTAATAGGGTGCGATTTTTTTTAGACAATGTCCGAATATGGATGCAATGTATGGTGATTTTTAGTAATGAAAAAGTGCTTTTTTAAGACGTGCAGGTTTTTACTGCGATTTATAGGTACAGTGTGCGGATTAAAGTGTAAAATGTAAAAAAGGAAAGGCATGGGGGTCCCCCCACGAGCATAACCAGCCCTGGGCTCATTAAGCTCGTCCTGGTTCCCCAAATACGGGTGGAAAAAATTGTGGGGGATCCTCCATATTTAAGAAACCAGCAAAGAGCTCTTGGATCAGCCCTGGTTCCAAAAATATGGGGGACAAAAGACTGGAGGTCCCCATATTTTAGAACCAGGCTCCAACAGCAAGAGGTGTCATGCCACAGGCGGGGGACACTTTTTATGAAAGGTCCCCCAGCTGAACCAAGATCACCTGGCTGGTTAGCACTAGAAGGAGTACCAGTGGGAATGGGGGGACCCCAAATAAAGAGGTGTCCACCCCAAAGCTTCACCCTTCCAGAGCTGAAGCCCAGACCTGTCCCCACCACCCCTGGGCTGTGGGTGGTGGGCTGATACTTTTGTGTAAAACAATGGAAAGTGTAAAAACAAAGTGCCAGGACTTGGCAAACTGCAAGTCCCAGCATGAGGGGCATTAATGGGCCCACTGGTTCTTGTAGTTCTAATGTGAGAACAAAGTAAAAAAAAGACACCCACGCATAGTACAGTAAAACTTTAATATACACACCCATACCGTCACTTCACATACTCACCCTTCCAGGTTCCAGCGAAGGAGCAGCTCCTCTCCAGTATGAAGTCCCTGTGGGACTGCACATATTACATCAGCCCCACCTGCAGTGTACATGGTTTTGTCCATTTGCAAACCAAATGTGCTTTGCAAACCAACCTGAATCACTCCAAAACTGAGCATCTAGGGAGTTTTTCAAATGAGCCACCTGGATGCATTTATTCCCCTGGATATATTTAAGGAGCAGGGGTTGGATTAATGCGATCAAACTCAATAAAATGACCCCTCTAAGCACTAGTTTGTGAGCACTGGACCCTCTTGACCATCTTGAAGATTGTATCACATCCGACTTCTGAACATTTTGTATACTGTATGTTCCCATTACCTTCAGTTGAGAGTGAAAGTGTTCATACTCAGTGCGACAGGGCAGTGTGATGAGGTGCGCGCTCCCATGCACATACCATCGCACAGCACATAAAGTATGTGCTGCACATGCTTTTGGTACTAAATTGCATCGTATTTAGTACTAAAAGCATGGAGTTCATCGCACCGTGTATGGGCACCTTGGCCCTTATTCTGATCGGTGCGGATATATCCGCGTGCGTTCGGCCCGCCGATGTTTTGTGTCTGCGCATGTGCAGAGGCGTCTCTGCGCATGTGCGAGCGGGGCGTACGGCCAAATCCCGCATGATATGTGAACACTCCGAACAGGGGGTGGAGAGGGGCGTGAAGGGCTATTTGGGCTCATTACCATATGCATACGCCCCGCGTTTCATGGGCGTTCCCATGCAAACGCTGGGCGTACGTATGGTAATGCAGTCGTGACGCACGTGTAGGGGGCAGACATATGACATCACCGGATGTCAGCTGCCCGCCCAGATCCCTGCTTTTGCACGGAAAAATGTCCGTGTGATCTGAGGTTGCGGGAGCTGGTGGAGCACTCGGTCCTGCATTCGATGGTCTGCGACCATCGAATGATGGGGGAGGTTCCCTTAGATGGAGGAGGCGTATTCCGTGAAAAATACACGTGCGGTCCGTTCGGCCAGCTTCTTACCGCATACGGACGGAGTTGGCGATCCGTATGGAAGGCGGGGTTTCGCACGCACGGTCCTGGCCGCATAATCGGCTCCGGCCGCACCGATCAGAATAAGGGCCCTTGAGACTAAGGGTATTATTGAAGGCATTTTATTTTATAAAACATCTTCTTGCTTGAATAATCTGCTAGTACACTCTAACTACCATATCACTCCTCGTCCTATACATTAAGCAAGACGAGTGAGCAGCAGAAGTCCTGTGGGCATGGAAGTCCTAACTTCTAAATAAAACAAAAACATCGGAGACATCATGGTGACCAATGATTAAATCCTTAACACTATTTGATAAGTGGAAAATACGAACACTGGTATACAACCGGGTGTAAGGAAGTATGATGGTCACACATTTTTTTCAGATACCTCTTGATAGCCACGAGCCTTAATATATATACATAACCCAGCCGGTTACATAATAACTTTTACAAATTAAGGCACATACTTAGGAATCATCAATATTCCCCCTTTTTTCCCCTCCTTTTCTGGTAATGCTGTGTGGGATTATACACATCCAATAAAACCTCTATAATAAAATGTTTTAAATTGCATCAAGGCACATCAATTTTTGAGGGAGTCTAGCATGCCCCCCACCCAAATTTCTTTTCTCTTGTTTGTTGTATAAATGTAACCAGGTATAACTCGGCGGTGCACCACTGTCCGTCACATAAAAAACAAACACGGGGTAATTGACCCCCACGTGAAGGGTGACCAATAAGAAGCTAGTCTCCGAAAGGCCAGTTTTGACTCCTTATATAATGCTACAATAATAACAAAAGTGTTTCCACTAGTGCGAGTCCCCAATCCCTTTGTTTTTTCAATTTTTACAACTATATATCCATTCTCTGGCTGTTTTGAGCTGAGAGCATTTTTTTTATTAACATGTTTAATTTAAATGGATGACTTCACTGTCTCCTACCCAGAATGCACACAAGAAACTTACTGGTAGCTCATGAGATTCAAAATCAAGCTAATTCTGGGTTTACCACTAGAGGGAGTGTGACAGAAATTAGTTTAATATAATATTTATATATATGCTGAGAAGCCTGGACCTATCCTTGATAAATACTACCAGAGACCTGGCTTACTTCTAAACTACTGCAAATGGCTTGTATACCTGCAGTAATATGTAACTACATCTGGGTGGCCTAAGGTACATTCGTAGTGTAAAAAAGCATGCAGTATTTTGGATTATGTGCTAGACACGTCCATGAATGTGTTATGGTTGCTAATACTTTTCGGGTTGGGTTGGGGATGTTATATTATGTCATATAGAAGTTAGAGCAGCAAGGGATTTCTTTTCGCTCGCCCCCCTGTCATTAGGTTGGCCACTATTGGTCAACAGTCAAAAGGTTGAAACATGGAACGGTCAATGCACATTAGGTCGACATGGTGAAAAGGTCGACACAAGCAATAGATCGACATTGGGGGGGAAAGGTCGACATGAAAAAGGTCCGACATGAGATTTTTATGTTTTTTTTATGTCTATGTTGACATAAGTCGTCATGGACACCTTATTAGTGTACCACATCCCCTCGCATAGCTCAGTTTGCTTACCAGGCGTCGGGCACTATTATAATCTCCCTCTATGCCCACTTGAATAGTAAAGTATGAAAAACCTCCTTTTTTGGATAAATGTGAAAAATGTATGTCAACCTTTTTCATATTGACCATTTTCATGTCAACCTATTGCTTGTGTCAACCTTTTGACCATGCCTACCTAATGTATGTCGACCCTTTTCATGTGTCAACCAATAGTGGTCGACCTATTGACTGTGACCTAATTACTGCAGGATGTAAACAGACATTCTGTGGCTTCGCAATTCATACTGCCTTCGCGTTCAGCATTTTTTTTTGGCAAATTCCCTGGATGCCTACTTGGAACCAAGAGGACGAGAGTTATGCCGGAAGACCCTGGTGAGTACGTATTCCTTCCATAAGTACCCAGATGGATTTTCTTCAGGACCAGCAGATGGAGGAGGCCTACCTACGTGTCAAGATAGGTAAATATCAGTATGAATGGGCTCAGTATGTAATAAACTTTTGCTTCAATGGTGTGTGTGTGCGTTTTTATTTAACTATTTGTACTGTTGTGGTAGTACAAGGGGTGCCGGATGACGGTCCGACAGTGGGGATCCCAACAGTCAGTATCCCGACGTTGGGATCCCAACTGCCGGGGCTCCAACAGGGGGGATCCTGACTCACATGGGCTATTCTCCCTTGTGGGGGTTCACGACCCCATAGAGGGAGAATATAAGCCGTGGCAAGCGTAGCGAGACACCGGGCATGCAAAGTGGTGAGCACAGCAAGTGGCTTCTTTTTGCTCGCCCCCCCTGTCAGAGCACCGGCGCTCGGGAACCCAATGGGATACTGACTGTCGGGATCCCCACTGTCTGAGCCCTATACCACACTCAGTACAAGTATTACCCTTTAATGCTATGCATGCTAGGACTTTTGGTTCTACAAGTCCCTGCATGCAGTGCACGCTTGCTGGGACTTGTAGTTCAACAACAATACATAATAGTTTCTTTCTATTTTTACACTACCATCAGCCTTCATTGGGGGGTCCCCTCTTCCCCAGGATCCCTACCATGCTGACCAGTCGGTTAATGCTTTGGCCAGGGTGACTTGTATAAAAAGTTTCCCCCTGGCTGTGTATTACCCTGCTGACTGGTTGGGCCTGGTGCTGGTTCACAAAACACGGGGGACCCCTATTCATTTTGTCCCCCCTATTTTGGGAACCAGGACCAGTACAAGAGTCCGGGCTGGTTTCAGAAATACGGGGGACCCCTATGCTTTTTGTCCCCCCGTATTTTTGGAACCAGGTCCGGCACAATGAGCACATTTTCATGACTAAAAATCGCACATTTTCATGACAAAAAAAAACAATTTTTTTGCCAGGAATTCGCATCTCATTAAATATGTGAATTTGGAGCAAAAAAGGCAATTTTAAAAAGTGCTATAATATGCAATTTCTGAAGATGCGCTAAAATCGCATCCTAATAAATTTCACCCTACAGTATGTCTTGTTAATTTTATGTTATAGATCTAGCGCCAAATGTAATAGGGTGTGAGAAGCAGAAAGTGAGAGATTTTGGGACAGCTTTCCCATTTTTTTTTTTTTATCGGCAATCAAGTACAAGGCAGAATCAACCTGGTTTTTCAGTGTAAACAATTGTTGCTTTAAAACATGGGAAACAGCTCCTAAAATCTCTCACTTTGATTCTCACACCCTACTACATTTGCCTCCTATTGTTCTTTGGATATTGTCCCATACAGGAACAAGACCCTCATGGCGTATTGAAAACTCTTTGGATGCACCCTAATCAATCTAGTTGCTAATTATTTTGAAATAAGTTTAACACCATTATTGAGCAATGGCAAAAGGTTGTAACTATCACATCAATTAGTATTCTTCTGAATTATATTGAATTTGTTAGAGGTTCAAGAGTTAAATATTTTCACATTTTTTAGTAGGTGAATAAAAATTCATGAAGCCCGGGAGCTTTTCCCCTTTTTTTTTATTACTAGAAACTACCTCATACTCTTCAAATTTCAGACTCCAAGCTTCTGACTTCTTGAATCTAAATAACCCCAAATTATTCATATTTTAACAAAGGGCATGAATCGGATTTGTACATTCAGTTAATGCAGCCCAGTGCCTCCTATACACTCAGATGCCACTAAATGTAAACTTTAAAGAAATATACCATCTGCAACTCATTTGCTGCATTGGGCATCTTGAGCCATATAACATTCTGCCATCTCCCCAGGTAGAAGTAGGTGTCTGTGTATCAGTGTGTTGTATATGTGTTAAAACCTGCTCTGTGCTCAACTCTGGCCTGCTCGTACTGTATGTCATTCATACTGTAGAGTAATTCTGTGTTTAGCCAGTGTAGCCTAATGAGACGCACAGACAGCAGTGCACGAACACAAGGGTCAACTATGCGGCAATTATCTCCATAGATGTGGGCTCCCATGAAGCCCTGGTTGAGTTAACCCGAGTTTTGCCTGCTACAGTACGCACTTTGACCATACTGTATACTCGCTCACTTATAGCCGATATAAATTGCGTAATGAGATGCACGTCTATAGTATTTTCTGAGAATATCTATTTAACATACTGTACAGTACAGTATTGTACAGTAAAGAAGTTCTTGTACTATTGTGCATGTCAATGGACACTTCATGCACATGCAATACGGCTTCTTTCGCTATAGCATTGCATTAGACATCTGATGCATGCACAGTGCACAGTGATGATTTTAAAAAGTGTCATCTGGTGAATGATCACTGGTATTGGACTCATAAAGTAATGCCATATGCCATACGCCATGCTGTGCGATATGTTGCGCTGCCGTGTGACTAGGCGCTTTGTGGCAAGTTGGCAGGACAAACGCCATAGGCATACTAGATGTATATATTCTTTGCTTCCTGCAAGCTCATTGTCTTCTATGGTATAAACCTGCTTAGTCAATTTGGCCATATTCTTATGCTAGCCATAATCTGGACAACCATAATCTGATCCAGATCGTGGCACAATTTCCCTTGAAGTCCCCTGCAGCTCCCTGGCAGTCCCGGACTCACGATTTGGTGCATTGTGACACATGATGTGCTAACGATGTACTTACGATGTAATGTTCTATACAGCTGCCCAGTACAATGGATCGCCTCATGATCGATGGTTTGCCTCACAAACCGCATGCAATTTCTTTATCCTACTTGTATTCATGGGCCTTTTTTCATCCACCTTTTACCCCGGACTGTCCTGGATCCTATCTGGAATTCTTGTGTCTGTCAATGTTAGTCCCATACTCTATATTAAGATTGTTTCTATTGTTTTTTTCTACCATGTGTTCTGTTCTTTCATTGTTCTGTTGTCTATCATACTGTATATACTGTATTAAACATTTCTGTATTTCAATCCCACCTTGGGAAGTTGACTCCATGGGTGAAACTTGTCTGCATGCTCACATCTGGAATTCCCCCCATGCTGGAAAAACTCTCCTGTACAAGTTGTGACAGTTCATATACATTTTCCATACTGAGTGTACAGGATTACATATGCTAAGATTTTCCTTTAGACCCTGTTGTAGATGAAAAAGAATATATGAACCCCACTTTAAAAACTTCAGAGCAATGTAGCAACTTCAGAGAAATATATACATACAAAGAAACTGTGCTTTGTTTTGCTGGATGGTTAAGAAAGTAAGCATTAGCTCATACAGAGGCTGACTGGCAACTGTCAGCCCAGGGGGGAACACAAGCAAGTGGACCACCACTACTACTGCCATTTCGCCAACCCCACCTTTAGTATGCAGCAAGGATAACACCAATTACACACATGTTACATCTTTCCCACCTTCAGTGCACATGTTTTTGTCCTTAAGAGAGAGAATTTGCTTTTGCGAGTGAACCAAAATCAGGCCCATAATGCCACCCAATATAATGCGCATTACACATAATGCCACCCAACATAATGCCCATTACAAATTTTACCACATAACATAATGCCTGTTACACATTATACCACACATGGTGATGCCTATTACATATTATGCCACATAAGTGAAGCTAACCTCCATGATCATTGCTTGTTGCCAGGGGGGAAGTTACATGTTCATTGCTAGGGAGAGTTAAATGTTCATTGATATGGGGAGTTACATGCTCATTGCCAGGAGAGGGGGTTACATGCTTGTTGCTAGGGGCAGTTATATGTTCTTTGCCAGAGGGGAGTTATATGCTTGTTGTCGGGGGAAATGGTGCATGTTTGTTGCCAAGGGGGCTTGCATGCTTGTTGTCAAGGGGACTTGCATGATCGTTGCCAGGGTTGGGAGTGGACTTAAATTCTCGTTGCCCGGGGAGTTCCTAACAGCACGCCATGCTCCTCTACTATGCATCAAGCAGCGGCCTCCAACCCACAGCAGGCCACACACACATTCTGTCGGTGTTGGCCCCTCCCAAAATGTCTGCTTGGACCTCTACTGTCTGTCTCTTCTAAGGCGGCGGCCATTTTAGAGGTGCCGCCGGCAACAGAATGTGCATGCGGCACTGTAGCCCACTGTGGTTTGCAGGTCAGATGCGGCAGCAAGGGGGTGTGTTCAACATTAGGGGGTGCCTGAACCCCCCCATGCGCACACCTCTGTACATATTAATAGTTAAAATCAGGATATAGCACACTGACAGTAGCGGCAATTGACAGCATCACATCACTGCTTCGTTGACAGCAGCATACCACTTCCTCACTGATAGTAGCACATGACCACCTTAACCATCTCGCTGACAGCAACAAATCCCTGACTCAGTGGCAAAAAGGCTCCAAAACCACATTAGTATATATGAAATCAGGATGTAGCACATCACTTCACTGCCCAACTGAGAGAAGCACATCATGTACAATCCTGACTCGCTGACAGCAGCACATCATCACCTCCCAAATAGGAATATTCCCTGACAGCAGCACATTGGAACTTCACTGATAGCTGCACATCCCTTCCTTGCTAACAGCAGTACATCAATGCCTTGCTGACAGCAGCAAATCACTGTCTCACTGACAGCAGCACATATTTGCCTTCTTGACAGCTCACATTCCTGCCTCCCTGATAGAGCACATTACTATATCACTGACAGCAGCACATCATTGCCTCATTTTCAGCAGCACATCCTTGCCTCACTGATGGCAGCACTTGCTGACAACAGCACTTTGTAGACTCCCTAAAAGCAGCACATCCCTGACTCTCTGACAGCTGCAGATGACCATTTTAAGGGCAGCAACTCATCATCATCTTACAAGGGCCGGTGCAAGTCCTCTGCCCGCCCCAGGCAAATCCGCCCACGCCTCCTGTTCCCAACTGGGGGGGGGGGAGGGTGCAAACGATACGGCGGCACGGGGGGGTGCGGGCGATACTGCAGCGGGCGCCTGCACCCCCCGTGTCCAGGGGGGAGGGCAGTGTTGATTCACGGACTCATTTGCTTCCCGCTCCCTGCTTTCTGGTACCTCTCTATGGTACCTCTCCTCGGCGGCTCAGTACCGCTCTCCAGTGGCCGGCGCCCTAGGCAAATGCCTAGTCCTGCCTAGTGGTGGCGCCGACCCTGCATCTTACAGCAGCACAACACCACCTCCCTGTTAGCAACACATCACCACTTTACTGAGAAATACACATTTCTGACACAAATATTTTTCTAAAAATTCTAAATTACTTCATAACTCACAGAACCTGACCAAAGATGGATGGTGCAATGACAATATGTTCAAAGAACATGAACAGTACAATTTTTCCCTAATATTCTGTATCTGTTTCACCTCCCTCATTGTTCCTTCAGTCACGTTAAGCAGCCCATTCTAGTCGCGGCTGTCAGTGTCTTTTCTTGTATCTTCATCCCCGAAAAATGCATTTTATATGCATTGCTATACAAATAAGTTACACTTCGCTGATTAAAATGATTTGAGGTATGTGTATATTCCATTTGACTGACTATTGTGACTACAATAGTAGTAGTGATGCGATGTGAATGCAAATAAGATAGAATCATTGCTTGCTGATTCACAAGGGAGCTGCTGGCTCTCATGCACCCTATGTGCCGCAACTCAGTATGTATAGAGGCTAGATGTGGAGGGACACATCTGTAGCTCTAATCCCCCCTCCATACATGTAATAGATAGAAGACAGAATAGATAGAATCCCTTTATTCGTCTTACAATGGAGAAATTTCAGTGTTACAGCAAGGTTCAAGTACAGATAAGAGTAGTAGCATAATAATAAGAACACACATAATAAGATAAGATCCAAACAATATAACTCAAGAATCTAGGAACATGCAGGTCTTCTTCAGAACATGACAGTTGTACATTCTAATTGCAGCCGGAAGGAAAGATCTGTGATATCTCTCCGTTGAGCATCTAGGGTGAAGCAACCTCTCACTGAAAGTGCTACACAGGTCCGTCAAAACGTTTTTGAGCGGGTGTGAAGCATTATCCAATAATGATGTCATCTTGTTGATAATGGAACAAGCCTTGACATGGTCAGTCATACATGTTATGGATAAAGCCATGAAATGGTCAGTCAACACAGTTAAGGCGAGATGTACAAAGCCTTGAAAAGTGATAAAATGGAGAGTGATAAACAACCAACCAATCAGCTCCCTTCTGTCATTTTTCAAACCCAGCCTGTGACATGGCAGGTAGGAGCTGATTGGCTCTCTGTTTATCACTCTCCATTTTATCATGTTTCAAGCTTAGTACATCTGGCCCTTATAGAGATGACAGTAGAAACAAGTGTGCAGTAACTCAGTATTTGCTTCTTCCAGTGTGGCTGGAATCAATCATCTCAGTATCCTGAAGAAAATAACACTATTATAATAGAAGAAGTCCTGCATTTTAGCTGTAACAAGCGTATATAGTACATTCACAGTATTTATGTAAAGGGGAAGTTTTTCAAAATATGTCTCCAAAAGAAGAACTTGGGGCTCATGTAGGGGTGGGGGTAACAACTTCTCTTAAGTTTTACTTACAGAGTTAATGGGTAGGAAGCAGGGGTCATATATAGTAAAGGGTATAATTACTACAGCTTCTAAAAATGAAAAGAGGTGATGTTGCCTATTGCAACCAATCCCATTCTGTCTATCGTTTCTATATTGCATCCTAGAAAATGTTAGAATCTGGTTGGTTGCTATCGGCAACATCATCTCCTTTCATTTTTTAAGCTTTAGTTAAATGACCCCTTTAGAGTTCATATAATTGTAACACTATTAGAGGCAGACACAGCTTCAAGAATATGTTCCTGGAGGCATATCTCTTGCAGGTACTTGATCACTGGAGTGAAGCCCATCTCATATTTACCTATTTTTGAGTTCTCCCCACGGAGAAAAGCACAGTCAGGTGACCTGCAGTGAACGTCACGTGTGTGGAGACAGACCACTGACATATCAATCCCCACTACGTCACGATGCTTGGGTCCACCGGTGGGGGCGGTTCTAAAATGACACGTTTCATGTAATTTTCACCCGTGGACCCACAAATGCATGTGATTATCTCTCAATTCTGCCTGCTTTACTAGGGTGCGGGCAGGATGCCGGAGATAAGCTTAGTCTTCTGGAGTTGCGTGGGGCTCCATGTAAAATCTGAAGCCTCCCACAACTTCTGGGAGAGTAGGCAAGAATACTCCATCTTCATAGTAATGTACAGTACAGAACATTGTCTTTACAGTACGATGATTCACCTTTTTTCTCTAGCAGTAGTTTGGGTTCGAAAGAATGTCTATTACTGGCAATATATTTAGGATAGGTTTTTGGTTTCGTATAATGGCATGTTTGTCCCTAACTAGATGTAATGCAGTTCTTACTACGTTTTATGCACTGGCTAGTGTTAACATGGATACTCTAGTATATGTAAAGTGCATTTTTTTGTGGTGTGTGTGTGTGTGTGTATATATAGATATGATCAAATCTAGCATATTGCAAATTACGAAAGAAGAACAGATCTTGGGTCAAATGTACTAAGTTTCAATAGTGATAAAATGGAGAGTGATAAACCACCAGCTAATCGGCTGATCATTGCCATGTTACAGACTCACTCTCCATTTTATCACTTTTCAAGGCTTAGTACATCTGGCCCCTTGAGTTAATATTGTCTTGGTCTCCAAAGAGCTAAAGAGGGATTTGAATTAAAATTAGGGATGTGCACCGGCCACTTTTCGCGTTTTGGGTTTTGAGTTCTGATTACCTTCAGGTTTTGGGTTCTACTGGGTTTTGCCAAAACACCCCCTCAACATTTTGGTTTTTGGGTTTTGGTTTCAGATTTTTCTTTAAAAAAAGCATAAAAAACATTAAAATCACAGAATTTAGGTTTTTTTTTTTGCTCCTAAGCTATTACTAACCTCAATAGCATTCATTATCCACTCATTTCCAGTCTATTCTGAACACCTTACTATTGTTTTTAGGCCAAAAGGTTGCACCGAAGTAGCTGGTAGGAGGCACAAACACTAGACTGATATGGCTCACTTAATAGCACCCCTGGACTGATATGGCACACTTAGCATCACCCCTGGACTGATATGGCACACTTAGTATCACCCCTGGACTAAAACAGCACACTTGGCAGCACCCCATGAATTATACGGCAGACTTGGCTCACCAAAGGAATTATTTGGCAGACTTGGCTCACCCCTGGACTGACCCAGTCAAGGACAAATTCATCAATAAAATATCACTTGGGCAGTAAAGTGATAATCAATGACAATACTGTCTGGCTTGGTGCACAAAGTTTCTGCATATACAGCACCCAGCATTGCCAAGTCACCCATGAACACTAATGTGTGTGCATAATAGGGTTAACAGGGTATACAGTCTACAGTTTCTAGGTCAATTCCAAAGCTGGATGTGCACAAGGTTGACATTAGCCAAAACGTTGCACAAGCAAAGGGTCTCCACAAACATGGTAGGAAGAATCCAGGTGATGGTAAAATATAAAAAAGTTAAAAGAAAAATGCAAAAATCTCATGTTGCCCTTTTCATGTGAAAATGCCATGTTGACCACTTTACCATGTAAATATTTTGTCCATGTCTACCATGTGGTGTTTATCTAGTGAACCTGGACACTGTCGACTTTATTATCTGTCAACTAACATGGGACCTCTTAACATATAAATATCTTTATGTGGCTGCATAATTATGTGTTGCCTTGTGGATAAAAACAACAACGGATGATAAAGTACTGTACAATATTTCTCCTCTTTCCAGCACACTTTTAGTTCAATATCACCTTTTCTGTTCTCCCTCGATAGTTAAGTTGTAGCAAACAGTCTCAGTTATGTAGGGTACACACCACAACGACCCGCTCACGATGCACATTGTGAGCGGGTCGTCAGTGTTTCTTCAGACCCGCTCACGATGATGCGGGGGGGCACGACCCGCTCACGATGTGCACCGTGAGCGGGTCCGATCCAATGGCGACCCGCACCCGGCAGTATGGTCGTTATTCAGATCCTACCTGCAGCACGTAGGATCTGAATAATGACCCGCGGGACCGCGCATCGAATGGGTATCGGTCCACACCAAGACAGAAAAGGGCCCAATCACCACACAATCTACATCCAATTGGTCGGAATTGGATCTAGATTGAGGGGATCGGGCCCTAGTCGTCCTGGTGTGCACCAGGCATTACAGTTAAACCCTAATCATGAAGACACACCAGCAACAAAACACAGGTCAGGACAACTAACACTGCAATACCATAGTCTCCTATGGACCATGTTCTGGACCGATTAGCCCACACCACTAATTAATCAAAAACTTAATTTAGAATCTGTATTTTCCTTCTTTTACTTACTTTCATTGGTATAACAGTGAAAGGCAACGAGCAGTAATATGCATCATATTACTACTTGATTCAGACACATAAAAGGATCAATTAGATCTAGGAATCCTAAGAGTGACCAGTAAAGCATCACGTCCTCCTGACAAGATGAATGATATAGCTTAGTTTCCAGCCTGCATAGTTTCACAAAGCACAAAGCTGAGGTATGTTTCTGTTAAAGGAAATGCAGATTTTTTTGGGTTGCCCTGATCTACGCAGCATGAAAGATATGTAAACATCTGGCTGATAGAACACAATTCTTATATTAAACAGTTGATGAGTTTGAGGGCTATAACTGAATATGCTTATTTTAAGAAAAGATGATCTCATGGTTCAGTGTAAGTCTGCCAAATAGCTTGCATACAGATAAATGTGTAATACAAGGCCTAGAAACCTGCATAAAATTGCCCTTCTTTCCTTAATAGAGCTACATGAACAAAGATGAGCTTGTTGCTGACCGAGAGCTGAATGCTTTGTTTTGTAAGGATGCCTGAATGTACTGCACTTTGCTAAAGGAGGAGGTCTTGCTCCAAAGAATTAAAAAGTGAGGTGGGGGAAGGGGAGCAGCTAGTGGAAACCAGACAACAAATCAAAGCGAATACCCTATTGCGGGATATTTTGTGACTAAAGTGGGCTGAAACCTCTTTGTGCATACTGGCCACATTTCAGGGGGTAGCATAAAAGAAGTAAAAAAAAGAGAACTTTAATTAATGTGATGCCTTTTTATTTCTACAGCAAAACTGCCAGAGCAGATGCACCGGCAAAGAGGATTAGATCGCCCCCTCAATGATGCACTGAAAATGGCCCCTGCTTCACTCCTCTATGGTAACCCCCTTTTCAGGAGACGCTGTTGTGTTCCAGTACAATGACTATCCCTCAAAAGCTCAGAGGGTAGATGTGAGGAGAGAGCTAAAAATGTATATGTTTTAAACCTACTGTAATATTGTGGAGAGGAGTTGGAAAATAAGTCGACGGAGTACAAATCTCATAATAAATAAAATTGTACGGCAATGGCTGAAACTACTACCTTTAAAGTAAATAAAATGCAAACATTATATTTGTTTGATATTTGATCACTTATTTCTATTGTTTTAATGAAAAACAACCCAAATATACATTTTAGAAATGCATTTTGCAACACGTATTTATGTAAAATGTTTCACAAGGCATTTGAAGTGAAAAACACCTTTTTAGTTTATGTTGTCTTACTTTTGGTTCTTTAGTTAGGGTACATCCACTCATGTTGTCAACAGAAAAATTGATACTTTTATAATAAATTTGATACCGCTTTGACAGTAGTTTCAATATTTTGAACAATAAGTTGAACAAGTGTAAGGGGGCCTTAAGGCTTCCAGTACCATACAGAAAATATAAATATGCCGGTGTACTAAGGATACTGGTATTTACAATTATTTTGACTATCAGTATTCTTAGTGCTTAGAGTGTGTACCTGTATGTGTACTGACACTAATCCTCCAGTCTGTACACACATATTTCTAACACTACTTATTTTCCCATTCATATATCAACAAACAAATAGGAAAGGTTTTAGGGAACCCAGTGTGAGGCCAACATTCAACACAACACAACATAATGGCTCCCTGCTTCTACATAGAATAAAAACACATTTACAGTAGGGTGGCTATGGGCCTCATTCTAGTTCACTCAAAGAAGCAAATTCCTTCTCAGATGGACAAAACCATGTGCACTGCAGGGGTGCAGATGTAACAGGTGCAGATAGAATTAAATTTGGGTGAGTTATTTTGTTTCGGTACAGGGATACTAACTGACTGCTTTATTTCTACACTGCAATATAGATCTCACTTTGAAGAAAAACCCCACCCAAATCTAATTCTCTCTTCACATGTTACATCTGCCCCACCTGCAGTGCACATGGCTTTGTCCATTTGAGAAGGAATTTGCCTCTAAGAGTGAACTAGAATAAGGCCCAAAAGCTCAGCCAAAAAACACTGGTATGTAGAATGCATTCATTGGTTGTGTGGCCCTTGACTATGATGTCAAAGCCATTCAAAACAGTCCCAGTCAATGATGCCACTGTCACTTCCAGGGCGCATGAGAGTCACCAACTCCGATGAGTCTTGATCAGCGCTGATATTGCACTATGTGAATAAGACATATATGCTGACTACCTCAGCCTGCATCCCTCGCCTCCGGCAAACTGGAACTGCATTACATCCTGCCATTGGTTTCAAAGCCATCATTATTATCAATGACAGCCCTGGTACAATTATAAGTGTGAACATTGGTGTGATTATTTGTGCACACAACTCTGCCTAGCATACAGGTGAGTGGGCCCACTTTTTATCTCTTCATTCACAAGTGGAGAAGCAACTGCCTTGCTTACAGCTTTGCAACATTATACTTATGTACTTTTAATATTTGTGTGTGTGTGTGTGTGTGTGTGTGTGTGTGCTGTATATATTGTAACAGCAATAAAATAAATATATCAGTAGTACTAAGTTTCAGATACTGTACATTATTTTCGCAATGGTTGAACTATAAATGTTCATTTGTTATTTTTGCGAGCAGCTCACTTGAGCTCTGTCCTCATGTGCCCCTCTCATGCCCTACTGTGAGAAGATTTCAGCCTCTGTGCACAAAGTGTAATCACTGCTTCAGTGTAACTAACTCTGATCTATTGTCAAGCATACAACCTTATGAAGGTGCCAATGACAGATTTCCAGGGTTAGTAAGGATTGCTTATTGTCTGTCAGGACATAAACATTTAACTAGCTAACATTCTTTCCAACAAGTTTTTAATAACTATCAATGGCCATTCTATCTAATTAATGGTAATTAAGTGATTCCAAGGTGATTAAGTAGGTAATTAAGTGACCACCTAGAGTAGTAGGTAATAGAGTGTGTGTCAGCAACCCCAAAAACAGTACATGTGATCCATCTCCTTAGCCTAAGATTTTAGGGAGTACAGTATATTAACTGATACTCATTTTTACTTATTTGATTCTAAGTTTGTCTTAAAATGTAATCAAATAAATATGTTTTTCACTCATCAACTCACTCATGAAATCGATTTCAGAGGTTAACGAAATGATTTTGGGGGGTATTCAATGTGCCACCGCTATTCCTGACAGGGGAAATAGCAGCGGGTCCCTATTCAATGCTGTCTTTTTCTGACAGCATTGAACAGGGATCTCGGCAGTTGGGCCCATTCTGCAGAGAACAGCCGTGCAGCTCCACAATCCACGGCGGTATCTCATGGCCACGCCCCCTTTTCAGCATTCGTATGCGGGACATAGAATCCCGCCTGTGGATTGCCAGTAGAGCCGGCTGAGAACAGGACACCGCACGATAGTGGCAAGATATGCACCCATATAAAACATCTCCCCACACGTTTCTAGATCTAGAGTGAAAGGTTGATCTATTACAGTATCAAAATCTGAAATATCAGACTCAACATACATTCATTGACCCCCTAGACAAAATGATTGTAATAGGATTTGCTTCATCTTAAGTTTCCTTATAATTATTATTACCATTACATTTTATTTCAAAAGGCGCCATAAGTAGTTCGCAGCTCTGTACATATGGCACACATGTGCCAGCTTAGGAGATGGCACTACACTCAGCTAGTTCAGTACACACTGATTACTCACACTGTGACATCCTGTCTCCCAAATCTGAACTTCTTACAATCACAGCACTTCCCCTCAGGCTTTCTACTGTACGTAGCAGGTAGGAAGGTGTGGTTTATATGCAATTCAAGGTGTATTTGGTGAGCAAAACCATTTCTATATTTCGGATTTCTCTGTACCGCTCACGTTGATCTAATTACAGCATTTATAAAGATAGAATATACTGTGATCTGCAAACCACCCCATGCACAAAATCTGATGGCCAGTGCTTGTATCCAGTCAGTAAATCTAAACCCATACATAAATAAGAGTAATTACATATAATCTAGCAAATCTGTACTGGCAGGTTCTCGTGAAATACTGGTCCATGATACAGGGACACAACTGGGCTAGTTGGAGCAGATGGAGAGGCCAAGCTGAGGATTTGCCCCAGGTGACTTAAAGCCTAGCTTCATCCATGCATTATGCCAGCATACTCTATACATAAGGTAGTGTGCTAGAGGCAGTAATCAGAATATAGCAGAAATCAGAGAGCTAGAAACATATAACTATAGATAAATGAACTATTATAGGCTTATGCAGTCACATATTTATTGATTCCATTTCACTGAATATATTATCTTTGAAATACATCAGAATATTCCCAAATATTTGTGCACAGTGTAATATTTTATATTTTCCACAGGTGCATGACATTTGATCATACAATGATAATGATGACTTTGAGGGTAACACATTGAAACTGATAGGTAAAGACAGAAGCACTTGATAAAATACTGTATTTTAATTATTTAATTTAATGATCCACTCGTGTACTGAGCATCTCTAAAAGCTGTCTTTCCTTATGCAAACATTATAATAATATAAATATAATATAAAAATATATAATTAAGAAAAGTAGCTGAACACAACATTATAATAAAAATAAGAATTTTATTTATATTAGGCTCTTTCTTCAATAGGACAAATCCATCTAAAGTTTGGTTAAGACTGCATTATTAAAAAAGTTTTATTAATATGCATAAGCTTCTGAATGTTTAATTTTAACTAATTATTTGTAAATGATGCACTCTTTTTGCATATTATGAGAATCTATTTAATAATCACAATTCACTTTTTTAAATATTACAAGGGTTTGAGAAATATTGGTATATATGTCTAAATAATATAGATTTTAGAGCAATAAATGATTGGTGTTTGTGTGGGATGCATGCAATGATACATTTATTTTCCCCGGTGCCATCTGTCTTCATAATACTGTGTCTGCAGATTGCAGCTGAGTCATGATTCTAATGATCATAAGCTAGAATCTGAAAAATATTTACATAAATGCTCAGTGTACCAGAACATTTAAAGGAAAAGTATAAACTTAATTAGATTTATATTAATTAGATGAACCACGAGCATTAAAGCATCTCTTCATGCATACTAGGGTCACTTCAAAGTAACCAGGTATTAAAATAAACTATAAGAGTATGGTAAAGAGTCAGTATGATAAGAGCAACATAACTGCATTGCATGCCGCTTCAAAACTTTTGATTAGGGCTGGAACCTTTATGAGGTGTATTCAATGTCTCGGCAAGGGGGGGTTGAATGGCGAGGATGGCTTATTTTCAGCGAGGAAAAGCCATCCTTGCCATATTTAATGTTTGGGAGAAATCCTCGCCATCAGACAGCAAGGTTAGCCGCAAATGCAGCTAGTCCGCTACATTTTGTGGTGAGCCCGCCGTTTTAATGGACACACTTGCTGTTTCCACCTCGCAAGAAGTTTGGAGCTGATTGGTTGATGATTTCTCACTCTCAATTTTATCACTTTTGAAGGCTTAGTACATCTGACCCCCTGTCTGTATACAGAGCAGATCAAAAGCTGTTACATTGTAGAATTTTGGTTTACAGATTTAGAGACTCAACCACACACACAGATACACAAGTGTTAAGGCCCCCATACACCACAACAATTTTGCACGCTTTCAGGCATTTCCTACCTTTCTGCAGATATACTGTATCATTTGTATAGTGTCAAATCGTGTGTTTTCCATCCAATTCAATCCAATGCACGGTCTCTTGAGTATTGGATAGGAGCCCCTAGATCACTTGTACTGCACAATTGATTTATCAAATAGTTTGAAATTGTATGGAGAATTGAGTGATTCTTGTGCATACAATATATATCGCAGAAAGTTTGACTGGCATTCCCAGTCCATCTAGCCCCCTAATCCAGCCCATCAGATATATCTTATGGTACAATTGTATACCATAAGATATATCTCATGCAATTTATCTCAGCTTGATAAATCACATGAGCTATATCTTATGCAAAAATGACACCAAAGTACCAAATTGGATGGAATCACTCCCGGGAAGGTCCAGGGGGAGTTCAAGGGAAATTACATCTGACATCAGGGTCAGACATATCGTTGTAGTGTATGGGTCCCTTTATATGTCACATTTATCAGCATAGTCTCTTTGTGTGTCCTACTGAAAGTGTTGCGACTATGGTGCATTTTCAGCAAAAATATGCCTGATGCTAGAAGATTCTCACATGACCTGGGTGCCAAAGAGGGGCTGTTTGGTGTGACTGCAACCAAAAACGACAAGAACAGATCTGTATACATCTGTTTCTCCTGGCATAAACATTGCTAGTGTTGCAGAGCTGGACACAGATTGAGATGAACCCTTCTGAGTACAGTGCCTGAACAATGATTAGGCTGATTAGGCTGATTAGGCTGCAACCTAGGGCACCTAGACTTTGGGGGAGGGGAAGCACAGCTTAATCAGTGTTGAGGGATGTTAATATGGTTAATATTGATTTAACCTTTGTAACTTACTGCTAAAACTTTATGACATTAGGCCTGATTCAGTTTAGTACATAAACCCAATCAGTGGCGGTTTTTACCTATGGGCTGCAGGTCAAATACGCCACTGTAGTGAAACCAGATGCAGGCTGTGAGATTGCACTGGCTTCACTATGACTGGCAGTGACTTCTTATTGGAAGTCCGACCTGCCAGTCACCAAGGCAGTCCCATTGGGAGGTGTTCCTTCCCTCCGAGACGCCTT
The DNA here is from genome assembly GCF_055691185.1 of Crinia signifera. NCBI lineage: Eukaryota > Metazoa > Chordata > Amphibia > Anura > Myobatrachidae > Crinia > Crinia signifera. Next base: position 156,074,118 of record NC_139220.1, read on the forward strand.
TCTGTGGGCTGCCGAGCAAATTCCAAGATTGTGCACGCGCCGGTCCTGGAGCCTGTCATCTGTATTGTACAGGCGTGGGAGCATGATTCCCTTCTATGGGCTGTTGCCAAAGCAGCCCATAGAAGCTGGCCGCATGCTCAGTACAGATGTTTGTACTGCGCATGCACCAGTCCCGGTGCCTGTCATCATAGTACACGCACCGGGAACTCTGCGGGGACCGGGAGGAGAGGCGGTGGCGGTGACATTGGGGGGTGCCTGCATTGCGGTACCCCCCCCAGTGGCTGCCACTGAACCCAATGGTTCACATACTAACCGAATAGTGGGGGGACTCACATGACCTATTCTGGGTATTAATATCAAGTCCTGCGTGATCTCTAGCAGTCCCTCCTTGATATGCTGCAGCATTTGTGGGGCAGAGCATGCTTAGGACATCACCATTCATGTTGCATATGTGTAGAACAGGGCCCATTTTTCAAAATGAGCTGTGTTGCCACAGCTTTGTAGGCATCCTGAGCCCAGTTTGCCTTGTCACACGCAAGGTGATCCAAAGGCACCTTTTTACCACAGACGCCTTCTGCTGCATTAGCATGTTAGTTGTATGGTATTGTATAGTCATTTCCCTTTAGCTGTGCATTACCAGTCAGACCAATTCTTCTACCACCCAATCAGAGTAGCCAGAAGAACTGCATTTAATTATCTTTATAGTGTTCTTCACATTCCCCAGAAGCCAATGTCTCATTTACACAAGCATCATTAGATGCAAAGACCAAACAGTGCCATCGTCAGTACTGTGCATGAGCCAGACCCGGCAGTTGTCAACTGCATTGAACATGCATACACACTGCACTCACTCAGGCAGGGCCAGATTAACAATGAGGCGGATGGAGCTGCAGATTTGACAGGAAAGAAAAACTTTCCTGCTAGAGACTGCCAGCAGCTCCAGCTCCTCCGGCTCCAGCACTCCGAGTCCCATGCCAGCCGTGACATGCAAAGCCCATGTCACTCTCATCTGAGAATCGTTGAAGACCCGTGCAGGCAATGTGGATGCCACCCCTCCGTTCAGATCTCTCCTTCTCCGGGGTCCTGGGTCTGCCACTCAGTTACATGCTCCACCCCTGGGCCACATGAGGAGCTGCTGCTGCATGAGGTTTGGGACAATGTAAGTACTGTAATTCTATAATGGCTACTTGTAGCACCTGATAAGTGTGTATATACTGTATTGTTGTATATGTGGTATGTGTGTACTGTATGTGTGTGTAGACTGGACAGGACTGGACTGTGTGATACATGTACAGTATATGAACTGTATGTGTGTAGAGTGTACTGTGTGTTTAAATGTGTGTATGTATGTTTGTATGTGTGTATGTATATGTGTACTCTGGTGTGTGTGTGTGTGTGTGTGTGTATGGGTGTGGTATACGGTTCCTACAGCCGGGATCCCGACAGTCATTAGCCCGACGTCGGTATCCCAAATGTCTGGACTCAGACAGCATGGTGAGCGCAACAAAGCCCCTTGCAGGCTCACTGCGCTCGCCATGCTGCGGGCACAGTCGTGGACTCCCACGAGGGAAAATAGTGGGTGGCTATCGGGCACCCGTCTGTCTGCGTTTTGACAGTCAGGATCCCGGCTTCGGGTAAATGACTGTCGGGACCGCGCCCGGCACCCATGTATATATATGTGTACTGTAATGTGGTGTGTGTGTGTATACAGTATATGTGGTGTGTATATATGTGGTGGTGTGTGTTTATATATGTGGTGACGTGTGTGTGTGTATATATATATATATCTATATATAGTATATGTTCTGACGGTGTGTGTGTATAATGTATGTGTGTGTATATATGTGGTGGGGTATATGAGGTGGGGTGTGTACTGTGAGTATGTGGTGGTGTATATATATATATATATATATGTGTAGTGTGTACTGTGTTTGTGTATATGTGACAGCAAGCAGTGGATGTGTGTGTACCATGTGTGTCTCTATATATATGTAGTTTCAAGTTTGTACGTAGTGTGTACTGCTAAATGTGGTGGTGTGTGTGCACTGTCTGCTTTAAGTGTGTACTGTGTTTGTATATGTGGTAGTATAGTAGGCAGGGGTTAAAATGAGCCAGAGCAAACAGTTGCGTCTGTTGTATTTGGTTCCTCCTTTGCCAGCTCACCTTTCCCATCCATGGGACTATTTTTACAGGCAGTGCTGTCTGCTCTCAGTAAGCTGTGGCTCCCATAATAATAGATGGGGCGGTCCTTCCTGATGGCACTGTGCTGCGTCAGGCATGGAACCAAAAGGAGAGGAAACGGCAGTGCAGAGAAGAGACAGGACCAATGTGGATGCTTATAGGAAACACCAGTAATGCAGTGTTCACACTGCTCATGTAAAATACCCAGCTTTTACCCAGCATTTTAGTGCCGGGGACTGCACCGACAGACCCACGTTCTCACTGCTAAGGCAAATTCCCAGGTGTGCATTATTATGTATATAAGCGGACCATGGGCATTGATTATGTGTATAAGTGGTACAGCTACTGTGGGCATTTTTGTGTTAGCGGCACTGCTACTGTGGCCATTATTATAGTGTCAGCAGCATGGCTACCACAGACATAATAATGCATGTAAGAGTCATTGCTACCTCAGGTATCAATATGTGTATAATTATGTGTATAAGTGGCACTGCTACCCTGGGAATTGTGTGCAAGGGGCACTACTGTGTAGCATATCGTGAATAGGATGCAGTACGATCCAGGACCATGTGAACCTTAATCTGGCACTGCACTCAGGGCGGGAAGCTCTAAAACAGAAAAAAGCCTCTCCGCCAGGTCAGCGATGTTGAGGGAAACGCCAGCTTGCCCCGCAGCCGCTGCATCGCAAAAGACAGCTCTTGGCTGTCCCTTGCATTAATAATAGCATATAAGATTAAGAATGCGGTACCCGGAGGAGGGGGCAATGTAGGGTGGCGGATGTTAGAACATCCCGCCCTCAGAGCGGTGTTTAGCAGCATCAGGGGACACTAGGCATATTGTGTTATCCTAGGGGATCCAAAACACTTAATCAGGCCCTGAATGTAATTTTCGTTGACAGTGCATTGTTGTAGTGTATTGTTAATGACAATAAAGTATTCTGGGGCATATGTATTAAGCCTGGAGAAGAGATAAACTGGAGATAAAGTGGAGATAACTTGGAAGAGTTAACGCACCAGCCAATCAGCTGTGTTTGAAATATGACAGTTGGGATCTGATTGGCTGGTGCGTTATCTCCTTCCACTTTATCTCCAGTTTATCTCTTCACCAGGCTTAATACATCTGCCCCATTATTCTGAATTAGTAAACCCATGTAAAAGTGCTTTTTATCATGCATACTCAGGGGTAGATATATTAAGCCCGGTGAAGTGATAAAGTGTCTGTTTTTTATCACCGGCCAAGCCTGTAACTTCACAGTTAGGAGCTTATTGGCTGGTGATAAAAACCAGACACTTTATCACTTCACCGAGCTTTATAAATCTACACCTTAATGAGCCCCTAATGCTTTTGTGTGGCAATGTGTCTTCATTAATTAAATGTTAAATCTTTTTATGGTGTATTTTCTAAACAGGGTGGGATAGTATCCCGGCTTATGGGCTACAACAGTGACGTTGCTGGGTGTGCTCTGCTTGGATTCCTCTTGAGTGATTAGGCAAGTATCTTACATTCAGATTCCTTCATAGGGATTAGTGGGTGTTATGTACAAGACGCAATGCAGCTCATTTTATAGGTAGGGATAAGGTGAGTCAGTGAAATGAATCTATTGTACAAAATACCTCCTAAATCAGATAATAGAACTTCAGAACTCTGTGCTTGTTATACTACCCTTTACATGCAGAGGCAGATAATCATTTTCCTTAATATGGAAATGCTTGTTTGCAACTGTATTTCATTTCTTCGTGACTCCATTTGACTAATAATAGTTATCTGAGCGCTGTGAAAACCATTAGATCCATGAATCATACACAGTCATAATGATGATTTCCTAACACAATAAATACACATAAACTAAAATGAAAGCCAGCAATGTTTTGTTTGTTTTGTTCAAAATATACTCATATAAAGTTTATAAACTAAATGACAATATATGGGTATGAACTGTATGATTAATTTATAATAGGCAGAAAGCATAAAGGGCAAAACACCAAACTGTACATATTGGTCCTTGTTCTGGTTCACTCGTAAATGCAAATTCCTTCTCAAATGGACAAAACCATGTGCACTGCAGGTGGGGTAGATGTTACTTGTGCAGAGAGAATTAGATTTGGGTGGGGATTTACTTCAAAGTGAGATCTAATAAAGCAGTCAGTATTTTCTTTGTACAGAAACAAAATAAATCAAATTCTCACTGTACATTTTACATCTTTCGCCCTCCCCCCCCCCCCCCCCCCTTGCAGTGCACATGGTTTTATTGTCCATTTGAGAAGGAATTTGCCTTTGCGGGTGAACCAGAGTTAGGATCATTATTTGGATGGTTCAACCTTTTCTATAACACTTTTTATTTACACTGATTTTAGCTCTTCTTGTTGCATTAGCTACAATCTATGAGGGGTGCAGGGTCCCAAAGTCAAATTGAATGTACTGTCTATGCTCATCTGTACTTACTAGCCCCAAAAGACACTAGGTTTCTCCTGTGTTGGAAATGTACATGCCTATTTTGCCCATCACTTTGGATTATGTTAAGAATTGGGCCCAGAGGAATATAGAAGGTCAGAGCAGTAAGTGATGATTAAAGGATTACAGATTAAGAACTGTTTCAACTTTACTGTTCAGGCTTTGATGGCTGAACTTAAAAAGCTTTTGTAATACTGGTACTCATACTTCTAGCATTATGGTAACTTCTACAGACCAATTTATTGATATGAATTGGTCCTGACCAAATCTGTAATGAGAAGTCTTCAGGGTGCCCCAGGTGCTGGTTTTTGCATGTTTAATGCCAAAGTGAAGAGGATAATGTCAATCAGTATTATCTATTTTTCTTATTATTATTATTATTATTATTATTATTATTATTATTATTGTTGTCACTATTAATCATTTTATTGATTTAAACAGTGTTCAAGGCTCTTCACAGACAAATAATGCACGTAATACAGAAGACTTAAATTATACTGTAATACAGCAGTAGTCAAGTCCCACTGACATAAAAAAGAAAACCTATAGCGTAGAGTAAACATAATGCAGGATTGGAGCACTCTAGGTGTAATAGTTTACATCAGAACATATGACACAAAATGAGTGTTTGCAGCATTCTAATGCTCAGAGTCAGGGGCGGATTTAGGGATGAGGGCGCCCCTAGGCACAACAATAATGTTTACTAAGTAGGACAGTTTATAGGGGCAGTATCTGCATGTCCTATCCATTTACACTCTATTTAAGATGGAATATAGTACAGTACAGTGGATATTTTGCAGTTATTGGTACATTTTGAGCTGACAGTACTATCACAGGCATCCAAGTGCCGCCCCCAAACATGTGCCGCCCCTAGGCCGGTGCCTCACGTGCCTAATGGGAAATTCGGCTCTGCTCAGAGTAGGGTCTCAACAAAACCATCAGGGCCATGTGCTTTTCATCCTATCCACAAGTGTACCAGATGAGGCAGCCATGTTGGTTGCACTACGGGGGTTACACTGCTGGAGGTGAGCCATACAAGGACCCAATTCATATATGTGAACATTGACACTTGTGTAGTAGAAAGATATACCCTATATGGAAAGATCCACGTAAAGCACATCCTGCCTGTGGGGTAACTATCTGAGGCAACCATCTGGACTGTATTGCCGCTGGCAGGGTTTATAATAAGTGGAGGTGCCCTTTACCTGAATAGCACAAAGTGGGGCTGAAGTATGGTGTAAGCAGGGCCGGCGCTACCCACTCAACAGCTCCTGCAAAGCAGGTAGGCGCCATGCTGAAAAGGCGCTGTCTCCCTCCCTGCTCTGCTAAAGCTGCCTTCGCCCTCACTGTCTGACAGCAGGGGGGCGGCACACACTGTCCTGTGCAGTGTGTGCACCGCGCACACACTGTCCTCCTCCTGCGACCTGCCGCCTCTTCCTCACGGTCACTTGCGCTGAGGCATGTAGCGCTGTCTGTGAATGCCTGGATGACATGTCATGTCCGGATCCGCCCCCTACCCATTGCTCCCCGCGCCTGTCAGCTGTCAAACAAATGACAAACAGGCAGTAGCGCCGCCTCCCCTTCCTTCCCTCTTCTCAGTGTGCTGTGCCACTGCCACTGCCAGTCCTCAATACTCCGCCCCCTCTATCTCCTCTCCTCTTCTTCGATCTCCTCCTTTTCTCCCCTCCTTTCCCCCTCAGTCACGAGAGGGGTGTAATGGCATCCTCAGCGTCCTGCCTACGCAGATAGAAGAGGAGGGACTGCACAAGAGTTAAACAGCAAAAGAACAGTGAGTCTTTTATTATACATGTTTATAAAAATGTTTTTATAATTGTAAAAAAAATTATATTAATTTTAGACACTTTTAAAATAATGGGCTGGGTTATGTGCCTAAAGGTTGCCATACATGCTGCAATAGCAGCGTGCGATGCGATGTGCGCTCTTGCGGGCATCGCATCGCACAGTACAAATGTACAATGTGCTGCACATACTTTTTGTACTGCTTTCGGATCGCATCGCACACACATTGCATGCATGCCGTGCGATGCGATCTAGCCCATAATGTATGCAATTCTCGCAGCGTGTATGGGCACCTTTAGTGCCTGCAACATTTTGCGGACACAGCACTGAGATGGTGAGATCCTCCATAGGATCGCATGTTGCATACGCTCCCACAATCAGGCTGCAGCTTGTTGCAATGGCAATGTGAAATGGCACAAAATGTATGGTTTGTAGGAGGGCACCGGACACCCTAGCACCGGCCCTGGGTGTAAGAAATTTAAAAAGCACATGTTAGAGCACATATGCAGGTAACCAACAGAAGCAGGGAAACTGGGATAACATTTTGATAAAATTATAAATGTCTTTGGGCCAAATGCACTAAGCTTCAAAAGTGATAAAATGGAGAGTGATAAAAAAAAAAAAACCAATCAGCTCCTGTCTGACATTTTTCAAACACAGCCTGTGACATGGCAGGTAGGAGCTTATTGGTTGGCTGCTTATCACATTCCAATATCACGTTTGAAGCTTAGTTATTCTGGTCCTGTGTCTCCTGGTGAATGTGTGGAGCACACCTGAAGGATATGTCCCTGCTGTAGTGCTTTTTCCCCACAGCTCTCTACTCACCTTGAGGGATAGGACATGGGGCAGTCCTAATGTTCCAGATGAAGGGATAGTAGGCCCAGTGGAGAACTGAGTGGTGACAATGCAATATAATGGAACCACCCTGATTTGTGGGAGTGCTATGGAAGTATAATGGGAGTGCAATGGGAGTGTTATGGCCTTGCATCTAAAGCAGGCATGTCCAAACTATGGCCCTCCGGCTGTTGTGAAACTACAAGTCCCATCATGCTTGCCACAGTTTTGCTATTAGGGAATGCTAAAACTACAGCTGGAGGGCCATAGTTTGGACATGCCTGATCTAAAGCATTGTGCACTGTGTGAGTGATGTGTATAGGGAAGGGAATCCTGTCTCTGGCAGATATCCTAGCATAGGGCAAGAGCAAATGCTAATACTAATGATGACAGTTTGGGCAGCTGGCATACAATGAATTGAATGGCTTCTTACATTAGATTTCTACATTTTTAGATAGGACAAATAAAGCTTTTGTGTGTGCAACATGGAATCAGGCCATTAACCACCATCTAAATGAACTGGACATAAAGGTGAAAGCAAAGGACTCTATGGACGAGATTCAGTTGCTAATGTGGGCAGCTCAGGGCCGGTGCAAGGGTCCATGGCACCCTAGGCAAAACCTCTGCCAGCCGCCCCCCCCCCCCCAATTATTTATTTATTCCGTGAGGGGGGGGGGGGGGGGGCGCGCGCACACGCGCACACACATTTTAACCCACTCCCCCAGGCAGTTAACCCCTTGAGTGGTGAGTTTTGCTGGGGCAGGACAAACCTACCAGGGCAGGTTTGTCCTGCCCCAGCAAAACCCACCACAGGAATTTGTAGGCTTCCCCCCTCACCTCTGCTCCGGCGTTAGTACGCCGGAGCTTCCATGCCGCCGCTGCGCTGTCCCCCTTGCCTTTGCCGGCGCCTGTCACTTTCAGCAGTGACGTCGGCTGCAGGCTGGGGGATGATTGCGGTGGCTCGGAAGGACTCGGGTGCCTGAGCGCTCCCGAGTCCCCCCGAGCCGCGCCGACCATCCCCGAGCCTGCCGCCGACGTCACTGTAATATGAGTGACAGGCGGCTAGCGGGACGGGCGGCTAGCGGGGCGGGCGGCAGGGGATCGCCAGACAAAAAGGTGATGGCGAGGACGGGGAGGGGACGGGGACAAGGTTTGTGGCGGGGGGTGGGAACTAGAGGTGCTGCGCCAGTGGTGCACACCTGGACACCACTGGCGCACACCTAGTGTATGAAGGTTAAGTGGCGCCCTCCAGCGGCCAGCGCCCTAGGCAGCTGCCTAATGCTGCCTAGTGGTAGCTCCGGCCCTGCGGCAGCTCGAACTGCTGGGCACCTGATGATGGAGCGATTTAACCCCCCAGAGGTGATCTGAAAACAAGGGAGCAAATTGCTATAAAAATGTCAACAGGCATTTTATCAATATAGAATAACTGTCACGGTTATTATAATGCTATATACAGGAAGAGATTGTATAAATATAGCTAATCTGTTCTCAATGAAACAACCTGTCAAAAAGAACCAATTCCATGGACTCTAAATACAGCAACCAGTAAGAAAATCCTGTAAAAAATATATATATGTTTAATTACTGCTGTCATGCCAGGAGGAGGGAGTCGAATCCTCTTGTGCTAGAGAATCCGAAAGTATGGCTGCAGTAGTAGCGCTGAGGCTGCGCACAGATGGACAGGCACTGATTGTGCTTGGACAGTATAATGTCCACCAGCCGTGCCTCACTGGCCTACTGCACACTTCCTGCTTCTGTCTCCCTCCCAGTTAGTACACTGCCGGGCCCTGAACCCGACGCAGCAGCGAGCAATAATAAAAAATGTAAAGAAAGAAATAATAATAGATTTTAGAGAGTGCAGTGAGATTGCCTTTGAGGGCTCCCCAAGCTGCCAAGCCACATAACAGCTGCATTTCCTGAACCCTGTAAGTCTCCAGAGTGTCGGCTTTGAAAGTAAAATGTAAAATACTATAACACTTTGCAAACATGAACATTGAAACATAATCAGTAGAATTAATCAAGCTCTGTCATTTGTATGAATCTAGAACAGGGGTGGGGAACCTCAGGCCTGGGGGCCATATGCGGCCCACCCGCCCGGCAGCTTTGCTGGTAGTCAAGTACAGGGGAATTCTCACATGAAGTCAGTACAGTAGCTCTCGCGAGATTCCTCTTAATCAACAGCCGTTGGAGACTGTCAGTCCTAATCAGCGGCAGCCATCGGTGCGTGGGACGGCTGCAGCAGCACAATTTGTAAGAGAAATTTTTACATATGGCCCCCGAAGGATTTTTTCCCCACACAAACGGCCCTTGGCACAAAAAAGGTTCCTCACCGCGGATCTAGAAGTTGATCATCATCCTGCTCTATTTGGTGAAAGCTTAATGCTAACCAAGAGCAGAGGCGTAACTAGAACTTTTGGGGCCCCATAGCAACATTTTATAAAGGCCCCTACCCTTGTACCCTTAGGGGTCATAAAAAGGGGAGTGAGAGACAAAGGTGGTGTTTGGGACAGAGTGGTGAGAGGGGGGTTGTCAGGGAAAGAGAGGGAATGTGAAAAAGAGAGAGAGCGGGTGTCAGATAGAGAGGGAGCTGAGCAAGAGAGAAAGGGAGAGTAAGCAGGAATTTAACCCCCCATTACAGATACCAGTGTGCCCCTTCCCCTCCTTCAATATAAACTGCTTGGTACCTCCAGCAGTGGCACGGCACCAGATACCATCATCTTCATGTCTCTATACAGTCTCTCCGTGTCTCTTCAGCAGCATGGGTTCCCTCTGCAGCACCAGCTCCATACATCATCGCCGTGTCTCCTCAGCGGCGCTGGTCTACAAATCAGTGTGGGTCGCAGTCTCTGTAATCAGAGCTCCCACATAGAAACAGCGGCAGCCCCGCGCTGGGGCAGGTCACCAAATAGTGATTTTGAGCCCCGGCAGTGTCAGAGAGAAGGGAGAGCAGAGGCTGAATTAGCCAGACCAGCTCCTCCCCCTTCATAAACCAAAACATGGCCGCGGGCAGGCAAGGAGGAGCCATATGGGGCGCTTCGAGCAGGGGAACAGATGAGGTATGAGACGGCTGCACTGCAGTGCCAATGCACTACTTAATAAAACATTCTTAAGGGTGCAGGGGATTGCCTGCTGAGCCCTCGGGCCCTCCAAAGGTCCGGGCCCCATAGCAGTTGCATACTCTGCACCCTCCATAGTTCCACTGACCAAGAGTTCCACTGGGCACAATGCCTGGCATGAAAGAGCACTGTACTGTACAGTAGGTTGATATAGGGCCTTCAGATACCTTGGTCTTTTCTTAATCCAATTAATCTATTGTGCATTTAGCAGGGTATTCCATCAATACCAGGATTTCTATAATTCTGAGTCTCCCCCAGAGCTAATGGTTCTGCTTCTTAGGGATAAGCAGTGCACATCCATAACTTCCTAGGTACCCTCACAAAATGAAGAAGAGCAGTTGATTTCCCTGGTATTATGAGAAGAGCTAACACTGCATGCTTGACTAATACAGTGGTTCCCAAACTATGCACCTAAGCTCACTGGAGTGCCTTGGAGCACTTGCAGGAGTGCCTCAGGTTGGTGGTCCAGAACCAATTCAAGTTATTTATGGCCAATGAAATAGGCAAAATCAGTGCTTGCGGCTTCCAATTAAGAATATGTGGGTAAACAGAAGTGAGTCATGTTTCTCACCACATAAGTGGAGATAATGAAAACATTTAAATCACAACTAATTTAATATTTTTCCTGAAATTAGTAACCAACTTTGGCCTAGGGGTGCCGTGAAAAATATTCTGATACTTTAGGGTGCCGTGATTCAAAAAGTTTGGGAACCACAGGACCAAAATATTGTTCACTTTTGTGAAACAAGTGCATTATGTACCTCCTACCTAAGAGAAGTAAAGCCTGAAATGTTCTATGTCCTCCAAATTTTGAAATGTGAACTTTAAATCAGGGTTATAGGTACCTCGAGACTGCCTAAAATGCGGGGCAGTATATGTATTTCTTGGTATGATCCAACTGTGCCCCTTTGCTGCGTCTATGCCAAAAATTCACAGTAAGGAAGATAATAGGATTGAACTTGCTGATTCCTTGCTGAGCCTTTTTTCATAGAAAGCATGTCTGTGTGCACACTCCTTCATTCAATTTGCTGAGCAAGTGTCTGTATTCATGAGTACATGTCCTTATGCAACCATTCAAATATTGTATCATTGTGACCAAGATGAGAACACAAGGGAGATATAAATTATTTTAAAACCCCTTTTAATTGTTTCATAATGAAATAAATTACAAAAAAATATAATGTGTAAGAAAATGCAAAACCCAAAACAATCAGGGAATTAATGATTTCATATGGTACAGAATGTAAAAATATGGATGCTTATTTGCAATAACTTTGAATTATTTCCATAGATTTCTCCTTTTTTTTGTACAAAAAGTGTCTTTTCAAAACCAAGAATTCTGTCTGTTGTCATGGTATTGAACTCAGTGGAAAGGGAAGGGTACTGGGCCTCTAGGGTTCAGACAAACCATCTCTGAAATGTCTCATTATCATGCAGCTCATTTTTCAAGCAGTAAAGTGGGTTCTGAGTCAGATAATTGCATTTATTTTTTATAGAACAGTAATAAAAGTAAAAAAATTACACATTTCACCAAACATCCTTTTTAATATGCATATCTAATTTACTAAATCATGTCGCTCACAATTATCTTCTCTAACCCTAAAACTTTACCCCCCCCCCCCTCCCCCTTCCAAGACTCGGTGCGTGCTAGCCATTAGATAGTGATATAAGCAGGTACCAGGTGGTGCCTTCATATATTCTCATGACATGCTTCTGTGCATCTTCCTGAGCTTACAGAAATTCCCCATTCTGCATGGAACTTTTTAACACCCTTCTCCACCATGGGCAAGGACAAGGTGGCTCTTCTATCTAAATACATCAACTGCATCAGGGCTGATCTCACCTCCTGTACGAAGGGTGGGGTTGAGGTGGTCCAATTACATAGAATCATTTTTTTTGCAACTGTTACAGTTAGAGTAAGGAAACAATTCAGTTTTCCGGCCATGTATATTCCAATTGGAGAAATTTGCACACAGCTTGGCTAGAGGATCTTTAGTGAGGCGAACCCCACATGTGTTGTTTATAAACATCATTACCGTGTCCCAAAACTTCTGATTTTCCCACAATCCCCCATGTGTTTATGTAACATCTCCACCTAGGTCACACTTGGGATGTCCGCTTGCCATTTAGGTATCATTGCAGTCCAAACTGCTTCTGGATTAGACGGAAGAATGTCAGCATACAAGTATTGCAATCTAAAGGGCCCAGTGGTACTCAGACTAAACACCTGTTGCAAAACGTCCTGCTTCCCAGGGTCCAACATGGGGCCCCACTTTGATTGTATAAAGTGTCTGACCTGGAGATACATAAAGAAGTCCCTGTTGGGTAGGGAATATTTGACCGACAAGTTATGAAAAGAGAGTAATTGACCCCCAGGGTCAAACACATCCTTGACTGCCATAATGCCCTGTTTCTTGCACCTGTCGTAACCTAGTTCCGACAATCCAGGGGCGAAGTCAGGGTTTCCCCAAAAAGTATCATACTTAGTGTTCTGTTAATCATGACCCAGCCTCTTATTAATGCTTATCCACACAGAATATGTATCTATGAATAGGATATTATTCCGAACCTGCTGCAGCAATTTAGCTTTTGGAACATGGAGTAGGCCTGCCAGAGAGAATGGCTTCACTAAATCTCCCTCCAGAGACTTATGTGTATATGAATTAGTGCCCTGGAGCCAGTCTAGGATATATCTCATAAATACCGCCTGAATGAAGGCCATAACATTGGGCACCGACAACCCCCCATCTGCTTTTTTAATATATAGTTTATGGTGAGAGATGTTGTCATCGCATGTCTGGCTCCCCCAGCGTGCGGTGTCCTCTTTACAATGCGTCCTGCCTGTTGCTAAGCAGCCGGGACGTCACTCTAACATGGCACCGGTGGGCGGTGTCAGGCAGCCGGGACGCAGCATACTTCCTCCTCTCCCACAGTGGTTGCCTAGGTGACGCAGGATGCCAGGCGGCCGCGGGGAGGAAGTGGGGCAGCATACAGCTGCAACTAATGAGGGGCTGAGCCTGCAATCTGTCAGTGGGCGGCTCACGTATTTAAACCCTCCGGAAGGGCCATTCCACGCCGGTTATAGTTCTGACTAGCATGTCCAGAGTGTTCCCGGTCCCCGGTGGTTAACCCTTGCCAGTCTTCCCTGTTTGGTGCTGCTGACCCAGAGGTTTCACCCCTGCATTCCAGTGTCCCTGTTCTGAGGGTATCCAGTCCTGCGGTGTCCCCGCTGCAGCTGTACAACATCTCTCAGATAAGTTGGGGACTTACCCTCCAGTACATTCCTGTGTATTGTTACACCATTGTTGCTTATTACATTCCTGTGTATTGTTACATCATTGTCGCTTATTACATCCCTGTGTATATTACACCTATACCTCAGTATATTGTTTCGCTGGTGTTGTTAATTATATCCTTGTGTATTTTTACACCTGTACCACCGAAGCTACTGTCGCCTCCTGGGGCCCCGTTCGGCTCTTCAACCCATAGGGGGATCAGTGGCCCGCTATTGTCCGTGTTCAGGTAGTCTGTCCTCTTGCTCTTGGTCCATCTCCACGGTTACGTTGTCCAATCATAACTCCTGCCTGTAACGGGGTCTGGGCAGACCTAATTCGTCCTTACAGCCGGGTACAGGCGAAGCCTAGTTCTGCACATATCCGTGGACGCTAGGCCAAAGCAACAGAGTTAGGGAGCGAGGCCACTGATACCTCCATAACAGATGTGTGTTTTTTTTACCCTGCCATAGAAAACAAAAGAAGGCCCTGGTAATTTTTTGTAAATCTTTCCTTGACATTCTTATTGGGAGTATTGAATGCAGTAAGACAGTTTTGGGAATGCTATCGACTGCAGTACGTAGCCCTTCCCAGCAATGATAGTGGCAGAGACCTCCACACATCCAGCAACCTCATAATCTCTACAACAATAGGGGAGTAATTAGACTGATAGAGCTCTGTGATCTTACTGGGGACATGTATGCCGAGATATTTAATAGATTTTGTATTTAGTTTGAAGGGGTATGTAAGTTGTGTGGGTTGTTCAACTATGTGTGGCCCCAATACTTGGAGGATCTCCAATTTATGAAAATGTATATACATTGCATACCACCTGTGTATAGGGTTGGTAATAAAGAGACCATATGGGGTTAACGAAGTTCGGGGGAAAACCAAACCTCGCCAATGTAGCATACAAATGGTCCCAGGTGACCAGGTCAAATGCCTTCTCACCATCCATAGATAATATAACCCGGTCACCTGAGCCCCCTATCTCCCCCAGTTGCTGGATAACCACCAGTAGTTTGCGTACATTTACTACCAAATGACGACCATAAATGAATCCTGTCTGATCATCAGAGACAACTGTAGGCAAAATATATTTCATTCTTTCAGATAATATTTTTGTCAGCAGCTTATAACCTGATTAAAAGCGATATGGGCCTATAGGAACCTAGGTCTTCTAGGTCTCTACCCGGTTTCGGAAGCACTTTTACCACTGCTGAGTTAAAATATAAGGGTAGTTGTTTGCCCTGGAGTATGGCATTTAAAACTCACGCGCGTGCGTCTCAGTTTCCGGGCGGTGGGGTGACAGGAACCCTGTCCGTCTCCACTTCAGGGAGACGGACAGGGTTGGGGGGTGCGGGGAGGCGGTGGGGACCCGTGCGAAAGGGGACGCGCGCGCATCTCGTGCGCGCACGTCCCCTTTCGCAGGTACAGATGGCGGATGGCGGGGGATGGCGTCGCCATCCCCTGCAAAGAAGAGACCCGCTCCATCTGTATGTGTAAGGGGTATTATGTGTGTCATTATGTGTATGAAAGGCATTAATAAAGGTTGGCATAATGTGTAAGGGGCATTATGTTTATAGGGACATTAATAATGTGTGTCATGTGGTATTATCAGGGGTGCCGAGAGAAAGGGGTAGGGGGTACAATTTACCCAGGCCAAAGTCTGATGGAAGGGCCCAGTGGGAGCCCCGGGCCCCCTCCCCTTAAGTGATAGCAGCAGCTGCAGCTCTTCTCCTCTGCCCAGCATGCACTGCTTTGTGCTGGGTTGCAGTGTGGCCATGGAGGTGCTTAAAATAAAATATTTTCTCAGGATTTTTTTCTAAGGGTATAATGTGAATAATGTGAGGAGTAATGTACATAAGGTAAAGTGGTACTTCTGTGTGATGTAACGTGAATAATGGACACCATCGCATGATATAATGTGAATAAAGTTGCACTACTGTGTGGCATAATTTGAATTGGGGGTACTATTGGGTGGCCATGCCCCTTCCAAGCAAGAACACACCCCTGTTTGGGCTGCGCACCAAATGCACCTATTTAAAATATTGCGGGTAAGAGCATCAAAATGATGACTGCTATGATGAGGGTTGATGGTGCTGAGAAAGGGGAGCAGGGTCAGAGGCGGAACTAATGGCGGTGCTAGGGGGCACCAGTCAAAATCTTGCCTAGGGCATCATTTAGGCTAGGGCCGGCTCTGGTAGCGATAGCATGCTGGAAAAATCAAGTTGGTCGCCGGGGTCAGGGCAGTGTTCTCAGCAGAGACACTGGCCCTGACTGATCGTTAATGGCATATAAGAGACATCTGATAGTTTTTTCAAGTATGGTGATAATTATTTTTTATTTATTTAATCTTTTTTTGATATCATTAATATTTTTGTACTGTAAAAAAGGAGCAATATCCCCCCAACTGGTATGGATTGTTAGGTCGACAAGTTTTAGGTCAACAGGCAGTAGGGCAACACATGAAAAGTGTAAACGCACATTAGGTCGACACAAGCAAAAGTCTATATGAAAGGATCGACATGAGTTTTGAGGGGTTTTGTGTCTGTTTCGACGTAGGTCGACATGGACAATGTATAAGTGTAACGCATCCCCTTGCATGGCTCTCCACGCTCGGGCACGTTGCCTTGCTGCACTTGGCACTCTATTATATTCCCCTACGTCCACTGGGGTGGTAAAGTATGAGCAAGTCCTTTTCTTTTTTTCAAGAAAAAATAGCGAAAAACTAATTTCAACCTTTTCCATGTCAACCTGTTGACCATGTCGACCTTTTTCATGTGTTAACCTACTGCCTGACCTACACAGCTTTGCATGTCATTTTAGTGCTGCCCACCCCCTTCCCCCTCACGCATGCAGATGAATGTTTAGCATACACATCCATTCACAGATTGCGTGCGGGGAGGAAATCATTCGATGGTTGCTAACCAAGCGAATGATTTCTACAGCACTTGCAGATGTAAGGCACCTCTCTGGTGTCTTACATCTACGAGCGCCCTGTGCAGGAAGTGGGGGGACAGTTGACATCATAACGGTATATGCGCATACGCACTTGCTCGCTATCACTTCCCTGTGCGAACGCGCAGGGGAGAGAGGTGATTAGAATAAGGGCCACTGTGTGTTACATACATCTCTGCATGTATGTTTGTATGTGTTGACTGGTCCCCCCCCTACACTATGTGGTGTGAGCTGGAGCCCTGGGGCTGCAGTCACCATTGGCTATAGGTCAGTGTAAATTAATTAATACAACTCAGCAAGGTTTTCAGGGGGTCCTGAAAATCAGGTCCCCCTCCTGCCCCCCCCCCCCAGAAAGGGGGGCAAGCCTCCCAGAATGTGGCCAGTCTCCCATTACCCTCCCTTGGCAGGGCGGTCCTTGGGAGCAAATTACACAAATTGCGTCTTTGTAGCCCTGCCTCCCGCTGTGCAATGCCTGAAAGGGTATGGGTTGTTAGGTCTACACCAATTAGGTTGACAAGCAGTGGGTCGACACCACTAGGTCGACATGCAGCAATGTCAACATGGGTCTAGGTCGACAGGACATTAGGTCGACACAAGCATTAAGTCGACATGGGCATTTCACTGTTTTTTAACCCAAATGTCCACACAGTGGACATGGACAGTTTGAGGTACACTATTTTATTCTCCCACCACGCCCTAGTGGATGGTAGGGCATGAAATACCCTGTCGGCACATGTCGGCTCAAGCGGACCCTTCCTGCCCCATCAGCGGCCCCGCCCACCCCTGCCTCACTGATTTGGCTGCCCTCTCCTGGATGGGGAAGCCAGAAAGTAGGACACCCTGGATTTGTTTTTCAATGAACGTAGGATAAATGTAAATATCTGACACCAATGTTTTCTTTGTAATATCCATTATTAATTTTATTGTCATTTCAAACTTGCCGACTTTGGCATACTCCTTTCCGGGAGAAGCCTGGAGAGGAGTGAAAGGGGGCTGGTAGAGGCTTCGTTTGGGGGCGGGGCACGGGTGATGTCATCAAGCCCCGCCCCCATGGCGGGCTGAAGCCTCAATTTGCGGGTCCGTGGGTGGGGGGAGGGGCAAAAAATGCCGCGAAATGCCGCAAATTGCGTCATTTAGCCCCGCCCCCTCCCCGCGGACCCGCGAAAGTCATAGTTTTTAGACCGCGGGGAGAGGGGGAGCCGGGGCTGTAGGGAAATGCGGAAGACTTGCCCCCCTTCCCGGGGGACCGGGAGGGGGACCCGATTTGCGGGAGGGTAGGCAAGTATGACTTACAGTACTTGAACATAATATTGCATTTGCAAAAGTACTGGTATTTTCTTGTTTTGTAAAGGAATGACAGTGGCATTCACAAATAACAGGACCAGTTTTTCTCCTTCAATTTTTTTTGTTTTTGTGAGTGAGCTCCCTACAGGACAGAAACAAAAAACACTTTACAACAAAGTATGACTCTTATTATTTATTTTTTTTGCTATACCTTCTTTACAATCTTTGTAAGGAAACAGCCCTTGAGGAATAGGCTTAATGTTACAGTATGCTTCATGCAGGGATTGCAGTGAAGAAACCTCAGGCAACTACTGTATGCTGGCAGCGGGATTATTAGATGGACAGTGTCTATAGCCTCTAATCTTGTGAGCAGGGACTTCCTACCCCTATGTCTGCCTGTTATTACCCAGTTTTGTTATTTCACTGTTTTTTCCAATTGTAAAGGCAGTGGAATATGCTTCACTATATAAGAAATTGGTATTTTTAATAATAATGGTTGTTTAGATTTTAAAATGACTGCAATTTTTTTTTAACTAATTCAACACAGTCACACCCACCCTTGCATCTGGTAGGCCATAACATAAGGTCCTGTTTATCTGTTTATGTCAAGTTCCAGACCAAGTAGAGTCCATTAAAAACCAAATGCAAAAACTATACTATTTTTATGTGTAGTTAATAAAAATACACCTTATCTGTTTCGTGATCATCCCTGGGACGACAGCGTCTTCAGTGAGGATTCAATACTTGTGCCCCGTGTCACCTACATCCTTCTGCTCCCTGTGCTTCTCAAGCCTCCTTTCATCTCCCCCACCTCCTCCCACAGATCTCTCCAGTCTCTGGCCTTTTCCAGCTTCCAGCACCCAGACAGTCCAGCCCTATTTTGCAAGCCTATTTCTCCATGTCACTAGAACCTCCTGTCTTTTAGGCTACATGTGTCACCTCAAGAGCCAACTCTCTCCTTTGCCCCCCTCAATTTAGCAGTCTGCATGTTCCTCTTTGCGCTCCTTATCTCTTCAATGGTACAAAATGGAAGAAAGATGCAGTGGTGAATTGCACCCTGATGGCTGACAGCACACATAGGTAGCGCAAAGCATGCCTTGTACAACCAGTGCTGGTGGGGTGACTGTGTAGTAATGCCACAGCTCCCCAAGCTACAGTACTGTCAACCCACCACTGTGTATATTGATGCACTGGATATCAGGAACAAGCTCTGAAAAGTTTTATTTTTATTTTACTAGGTACATGGGGGATCAGGTCAAACTTCCAAAATGGCAGTTTTGATGACAGTTTTGAGAGCCTTTGTCAGATACTGCCTTTGTAGTTTCTGTGTACCCTATGGGTGTCCTTGCAGTAGACATACAGAATGTGCCAGATATGTCTGTATGTGCTTAGAATCACAAATTTCCCTGCAGTGCTGTAAAGATACAGGTATTCCTCTACTTTTTCTCTGGCTGTCGCATTCTTCCAGTCAGGATAATAATGCACTTGTCATTTCAGAATTTTATTGTCAGACCTTTAGCCATCATATGCCTTACAGAGAACTGTCCAAATTCCAAGCTTGAAATATACATCATATCCTATACTATAGCAGCCAGGTAGAGCTGGAAACACAGATATTGGGACCCAGTACACTTTTTGTCTTTGAGCCTTCCACTGATAACCTGCGAACCTGGCTTAATCAATATTGCATTTGGATGTAATAGTGGCAGAATATAAAAACTGTACATTTCCTTCCTGAATGAGTTTGGCTGCTGTCTTCTACAGGATTGATACATCATCACATCCGCCATCACACATCATATTGTACATGCTCATTCTGTAGTCCCTCCCATCTACCATACAAGGGGTAACCATACAAGGGGCTATAGGGGGCATACTAACATTTCTGCAGTTCCTTACATCTCTTCCTATTGTTGTTCCATTGCGGTTGCAAACTAGAAACCTTGACCGCCTCTACACACTGCTGATCTGCTAATGGGACAGGTAGCTATGGTATTTATCAGCGGTTAGAACCCATCCGAACCTCAAGGACCCCTGGAACCTGAGAGTTCTGTACAGGTGCCCCCCTAGTTTGCCCGGATGCCAGGCCTGCTGCCAGGTTGTTCATGTTTGTATCAGAGCACATGAGCAGACTGTGCCCAATACTACTACTTGTCTTCAAGACAGACATATATTTGTACATTAAAAGTGTGGTTTTACCTTTATGAATTTGATGTCTCTGTTAATGTGGAATCATGTGGGATAAAACCACAGTCTATACACAGGCAAGATCCAACAGTGAAGTGCAATTCTAAACTTTGCCTGATAAGGATAAGGGCCTATATACAAGTAGATTCTCCCAGTCTTTAATTATTTGGCAACAATGTTCATTGCATTATGTGGAAAAGATTGTGCAGTTGTCAGTGTTGACAGTGCACTGCCACCTGTAGTTTGTAGCTGGTAATGTGGCACATCCTCACAAGAGTATTCTTCATTATATAATTATTGTACATTCCTTTCAATAAAATCAATTATAACAGCCCATAAGTAGGCTTTCTATAATATCTCTTTCATATGGAACACATGTTCTGTGGCCTGCTAAAATGATGCTTGCTTTTCACCTGGTATTAATCAGCCACAGAACCTGTGTAAATCATAGGTGTCAAAAGTTGTGTACATACTGGCCAATATATCGATGCATCATTGCCCAGTGTGTATGAGCAATATACCTGTATCTGTGAAAGGTGTTGTTCACAGATATATATCGTGTCGGCTGTGCAACACAGCCGATTCACGATATATCTAAATAAATAACGGTGCATTGTACATTGTGCTGTGTGCCGGGAGCTGCAAGTGATTGATAGCTTAGTGGGCGAGTGCATTTGCATGCTCCCGCCCACTAAGCTATCAATCACTTGCAGTTCCCAGCATTTGTGATGTCAGTCCTAACAGATTGGGCAGCGTTTATGGAGAACACGTACTAGTGTGTACCCAGTTTAGGATTATCTGTCCAATCTGTCTGATGGGAACAAAAATCTGTTAATTTCTGGGAACAACTGACAATTGACCATTTGCTCTTAAACACCCGAAAACAGGCAGTTCCGACAAATTGGTTAAAACCATTTGATTTAAACAAATATATCTGAACAATTGTTTATATTTGTTTTCCAGCCTTTGGGAGCAAATAGTTGATTATTATTTTCTCCCATACATTTCCAGCTTGAGGCAACGAAACAGGTTGAAAAATTATAAAAAAAAATGAAAATAACTTTTTGAACAATACTTTAAGAAAATGATATTCTAATATCCATGCAAATATTTTTCTATGTGAAGTGTTGCTGATGTCGGCCTCTCACTGCAGAATTTTGGAATCTGGGATTTTGACTCAAATACCGTGGGTGAATCGGGTTAGAAGATTCAGGTCTTGAGCTGACTGCAATCAGACAGTTATATTACACCTATTTAATGCCCCTTTCCCACTGCAGCTAAAAATCGGTAAATTGACGATTTTCAGCGCAATTTACCATTTTAAGGCTGCAGTGGGAAAGTGACAGAGTTGAAATACCGTTTAAAGTTAAATGGTATTTCAACCCATTTTTAAAGCAGAGTCCTACACGTTAAAATAACATTTAAGAGGCAGTGGGAATGCCTCTTAAACGTTATTTAGCCTCCAGGCAGTCCCAGTGCCTGATGAGACCTAGTAGTTCTCACTTTGTGCATGTGTAATGAGTGCACGTGCATAATAAAGAGACGCTCTTTACATATGCGCATATGTAATGAGCGGCTCATTAGTATGCATGTGCACTCGTTACATATGCGCAAAGTGAGAACTACTAGTTCTCATCAGGCACTGGGACTGCCTGTACCCTGCATGGACCCCCGCTGCCTCCCCACTGCCCTGCATCCCCGTGCAGGTAAGTACAAGGGGAGGGGAGGTGGGGGCACAGGGCAGGTATGGGGGGTTAGGCACTCTTTACACTTGGGGGGGGGGAGGAATTAGGCACTCTTTACACTTGGGGGGGGTTAGGCACTCTTCATTTTACACTGTTCACTGCAATGGGAATGGTACTTAAATGGTATTTAAAACGGTAATCTGCTGCAGTGGGAATGCTAATACCGTTTTAAATACCATTTAAGATTACCAGTACTTTAAACTCGTCTGCAGTGGGAAAGCAGCATAAGTCTTTTGTGGTTACTTATTGTTTTATGTTCTTGTTTTTATTTTACCGTATGCAATTGTCTTGTCCGTTTTATCTCGCTGCCCTTTGCCATTATTGTCAGTGAGAGTCTTGAGGGATATGATAGACATAATTGGCTAATCAATATAATTCTATGCATATTGCAGTCCCTCAACAGGTTTCTTGTTTATTACCTCTTGCCGAGTTTTTCTTTTTTTTCCCTTACTTTTCTTTACGTATTTCCTTCAATGTTTCCTTCTGTTCTCTTTTGTTTTTGTTGTTCTCATTAAAGCATTGATTCAATGTGATTTTATTTTTTAAATTCCTTTAAATGTAGTATTCATATTGCATCACTTTAAAAAATTACTTCTGTTTTGTATTCTTTATAGGTTGGAGGGTGATTGGCCACTCCTACATATTTTGGTCAGCTAATGGCGCTTTTGTTTTTATAGGGTCAGCTGGTGTGCAATGGATTTGCATTCGGGGTATTGGCATAATTTCTGGCTGAAGCTTTTCAAGTTTGCAATTTGTTTGGTGTTACTGAAGTGTTGGTCTCTCATCTTTATGGCAATGACTTTGCAAAGAGGATAGCATAGTGTTTGAGACAGATGATATTGCTTTTGTTTTATCAGCGTTACCTAACTATAAGATAAGACCATTTTTTTCTTTCATCATACCCAGACTTGTTTGGTGTTTTGTACATTTGATTTATTTACAGTTTATTATATAGCGCAGCAAAACCCATAGCCCTTTACAATTGGAAACAGTGATAGAACAAACTGGGTATCTTCCAGACCGGTAAAAAGTTGGAAGGGCCCTGCTCGCAAGCTTACAATCTATAAGGCTAGTAAGAAGGTTAATGTGGCTAGGGTGCATTTGTTTTGGACAGAGAAGGTTTGGTGGTGCCTTACTAGAATATTAGAATTAGCTTTTCTTGTTTGAAGAGGCAAGATAGTGTTAATTTGACTGAGGAGGGGCTGTTGTTTTCCTTGAGGATCTGTTTCAGGTTGCTTTGGTGGTTTAGTATGGTATGGTGGAAGTGTGGCAGTCCTATCATCAGAACCTTGCTGTGGTGGAAAACATCAGCAGGTCACCAGTCCCATTGCTTTATGTTTAGTGTTTTGGTGTGCTCATCTTCATTGTTGGCTTGTTCATATGGTTGTACCACAATAATGGGGGCCATGTCAACACCCTTCTGATTATGTAGTTATGGTAAAAGGTTGATCAGATTGTTATGATTTCTGTTTATGCACTTTATTATTATTATTATTATTATTATTATTATTATAATTTTATTTATAAGGCACCACAAGTGTTTCGCAGCGCTGTACAAAGGAACAATACAGGGAGACAAAGCTTGGCATAACATTAAATAAATAACAAAAATACAGTACAAATAAAGAGCGCCACAGATCAATACACATTACAGCTTAAATGTAAGTAGTGAGGACTCAATCAACATACAACTAGAGGCTTGAGGCTAATGATGGAGATGAGTATGCAGACGAAGATGGTCACTGAGTGTTGGAGTATAGGAGAGCTGTGAGTGAAATGTGAAGAGAAGTGGGCTTTGACAACAGGAGGGAAGAGGGCCCTACTCGGAGAAACTTACAATCTAGTAGGAAGGGGAGACAGACAGATTACAAGAGGTGCAAGCGAGTGGGTGGTGGTTAGATAGCAGGATGTAAACAGGCAAGGGGTCAGAGAACCAGCTGGTTTATGCAGTGGAAGGGTACGCTTTGATGAATAGGTGAGTTTTCAGTGCCCGTTTGAAGCTTTGCAAGGTCGGGGAGAGTCTAATGGAGCGAGGGAGTGCGTTCCACTGAAGGGGTGCAGCACGGGCAAACTTTATGTTGATTTCCCCTTTAATGCACTGATTTGATTGTATGTACATTGTTGGATTGTGCTGATGATGAACGCCCTTCCTTTGCTACCAAAGCTTTTGCTAATTTAATTATATTTAAATAAATAGCAAACCTTTTTTCTGGCAAATCTGTTTTTGTCTGCCTTTATTTATGGTTATTAGTATTAGTTATAGTAATGTTATATGATGTTCACACATGACACCGCTCAGACAGTAGAAGGTTTATAAAAAGAATTCTATTTGGCATGTATTGTTAGTATTGGATGCATCCTTTGTGTCTTGGGTTACATTGAAGAAAACCACTTCGATGGGGGATAACTAAGTAAAGAGATGGAGCATCACTAGTGACAAAATAAGTGGTGGATAGGACAATAATGGTCACATAGTAGAAACTGTTGGAAAGTAGTGATTGCCAGATATTTAGGAATCATGGGCAAATGACAGGGTACCAACCCTATAATATGTAATCATATTTAGAATTATTAATTAAATTAATTTTAACTGCTAATAATGCTGTAGGCAATATATTGTTTAATTCCAGTATGTATTGGTTAGAATGACTCCATCTGATCTGTACTATAATACAATACCTTCATTATTCACCTCATTAATAATTAATTAAGTAGATAACATATTTCTAAATTATTATATTTACAAATCACTTTGATATCTATTGCCTTTTTTTAATAGATTTTAATTAATTCCAATCTCTTCTCAGACTATCTTTCAAATGCTTGACATAATTCACCATAAAGTGAAACAAAAGTTGGTGTAAACTGTATTTAACCTATTTATAAATCAAGATTAAATTAAGTATAAGTACTGTCCTTTTAAACTGTCAGCTCTGTTTTTTCTCAAAACATTTTCAACATAATATTTCACAAATGTTTTTGAAGGGTTAAAGACTAAAATGATCAAATTCATTATAAGCAAATTCCAATCTCTTTGAGTGCAATACACAAGTCATGGAAGTAATTATCCAAAATGCATACACCAATCCTGCATTATGCTTACTGTGTGCTCAAGGTTTTCTTTTTTGTCTACTGCTGTGTTACTTAAATCCTCTGTACAATGTGCATTGTTTTTGATGTCTGTAAATGGCCTGAAGTCGGAGAAAGAGCACTATTGTATATATAAAAAAATAAAATATATATATATATTATGTAGTATTTTTTATATGTTTTCTTTTTCTAAATGAAGAGCATTTTTTTGTGTTAGGCTGCGTCTACACATTGACTTTTGGCAGGACACAGTTGAAACGGACCTGTTTAGCAGGATGCAGTTTTTGGCAAGGATAAATTGAGTACGGGTTCCCCATATTTTAGAACCAGCACCAGGATTTTGGAGTCGTCCCTGGATAACAAAGTACGGGGTACAAAATGAGTGTGGGTCCGCTGTATTTTAGGGACCAACACCAGGGGGTGTAATGCCATATCCAGGGGACATACTTGACGTGGTCCCGTGGCCAAAGCAATAACCACCCTAACTAGTCAGCCCAGGCTGGGAATTTTAGAGGAGGTGGGGACCCCCCTGAAGGGGTCCCCCCCTCCAGAACACCCCAGGCCTGGGCTGAAGCCCGTTGCTATCTGCCTATCTGCCGCACCCTAGGTTGATAACTGGTTTTAAACTGTAATATAGTTCTTTACAGTAGGACTACAGGTCACAGCAAGCCTTCCCCACATGCTGATACTTGGGAGAACCACAGGTACCAGCATGTGGGGCATTAAAGGCCCACTGGTACCTATAGCCCCTGTAAAGGAAATAAAAAATAACAAAACACAAATTGGGTTAAAAATATTTTTTATGAACCTGCATCTTCTTTTTTCTGCGGGGTCTTCACCTGGGGGCTCAGGGCTTTAGTCTATTCCTCTATATGTGTTCTTCACCTGGGGCGGCTGCCTTTTAAGCAATTTTGTATGGCCACCGCCTCCCAGGGCTTCAGCGTCTACAGGAGCTCTTCTCTGCTACTCCTCCGCGGATGGACTGCTTGCCTCCTGTCTCAAGCTGGCTAATCTAGCCAGTTCAAGGGGGTGGGGCTATGATTGGCTGGTGACAGCTATTATGAAATTTAAGATTTCTTTCTCTGCTGCTGTCGCTGATGGATGAGAGGGAGCCGAACCACCCACCGCTGATGCCAATGAGGGGGACCTGGACCGCTGCCAACCAAGACAACTCCACAAGACCCCCACTGCTCAGGTTCCCAAGGGAGGAGAGGACAGCAGAAGAGCACACAATGTGGTGGTGCTGCACTGTGTGAACAGATACCCTAATATGTATGTGTTCACACTAAAATGCAGTCATCCCGCCATCTGGTCCAACTGCAGCATACTGCGGTAGGATCCGGAGTCTGCGGCGCCACCACATATGTGTAGACTGCCACATAGGAGCCTGTTTGTAGGCTCCTTGCGGTGCAGTGGTTCCCGCTGAACCGGACCCGCTGCAGTGGTTCCCACTGAGACGCAGCCTTAAAAGGACTGCTTGTTTGAGGAAAACAAGTTGTGAAAGACCTGTAATTAATTGATGTCATAATCATAGGCATGTGCACAGGGTGTGCCAAGGATGCATAGGCACACCCTAATGCAAAGTCCCAGCGCCACCCACAATATCACCACACCTCCCACCATTTCCTGCTGCTGTCAGCCACGCTAATGGGATGGATGGGAGTCCATGTGATGTGAGGCAATTACGTCATCCCGCACATATGTCATTGCGCCCGCCCTCTCTCCCACCAGGCCCCCTGTACTGCAATGCATGGGCTGGTGGAGGAGGGAGGACGACTGCCTACTGCTGTTTCTGTGCTCTCCTACGAGAGGAGAAAATGTCCAATGCCAGTAGACCAGTTCTGTATTCTCCAGTTCCGACTTTAATTGTAAGTTCCCCTCAAGTCTTGATAAAACAAAAGTGAGAGGGATGTAATATATACAGTATAAATAATAAAAATAATATAAACAGATGATGATCAGTCACAAGTTATGCTCTGTATACACAGAGCGATTGGTCACTCAGCGATATATCACTCAGCGACCATCGAGAAAATGAGACACTCTGCCAGGGGAAGCAGCTGGTCGCAGGGGCATGCTCCAGGAGACCATCGCGCTGTATCCCCAGCGATTTCAGCTAAAATCTCTCCTTGTGTATGGGGCTGTATTGTCTTTGTACCAGCAAATAAGTAATGCAGAAAGATGAATTGTTAGCAGTGGCTTGTATCACAACAAAAAAACACTTATGTCTCTTGCCAGCTTTCTTTTTAGCCTTATTTTTTGCGACCATATTGCCAGTGATTGGAGTGTGCACCAGCGATAAATCGCCGGGTGCGCGCTCCTGTTTTCAGCCCCTGAATGATCGCTGGTCGAAGGAGTATGCTCCTCCGACCAGCGACTTCCACTGCCTCTTCTCCCGGCAGTGTGACATTTTCATCTGCGACCATCTCTGGTCGCAGATTAAAACGGAACACTGAGCAATATGATTGCTGAGCAATATATTGCCAGCGATCATATTGCCCCGTGTGTACGCACCTTTATTTTACATGTGAATGAATTGTGGTAAGCACTAGTAATTTGTATTTACTATTTCTTATTAGAAATGTATTAATATTATTACCATTTTGCCAGATTAGTGATAAGGGGTCACTGTTTATTTTTATGCATACTTACCTAGTTTGCTGACCCCCTTCAATTGCCCACTTGTACTCTATTCTCGGAGGCGGGGAAGGTGCAGGGGGCCTTTGGAGATAACACAGCTTTCAGGGGGCAGAAGTGGCACTCAATTTTTGGGAGCCTCTCAGCCGAACCAGTAGGGGAGGCAAGTACTGTATTTTTGCATGCCATACAGGACTACCAGGGGGGCCCAATCCAATTTTGCACTGGTCCGGGCAATGTAGATGAATATTTGTTTGTACTTATTAATGTGAACCAACAGTGCTTATTATTAAAAACCATAACAGTGCTCATTTTCTTCTTAATATATGGTGCCTGGCAAGATAGCTTCATTTGCCTGTGAATTGACTCATCTGTCACAGTCATCTCTATTTTTCTGACAGTCTTTGTTTGTTAAAAGCAGGTATGGGAAACCTTTAGCACTCCAGCTGTTGTTGAACTACACATCCCAGCATGCACTGCTACAGTTTTTCAATTTGTCCATGCTAAAACTGTTACAGGGCATGCTGGGATGCGTAGTTCAACAACAGCTGAAAGCCAAAGGTTCCCCAAACCTGTTTTAATCATTAACATGTTAAAAATCAAGATGGTCATTTGTAGCATTTTGTGTGGTTTCACCTTTAATTAATTACAATGGTTGACACACCCAAAAGAACACATAAAAGCTATGATAGGTAATTCTTCCCCAATTCATTGAGAAGATAACTATACATTTTTTTGTATCTTTTCTTAAAAACTGTTATTTTATATAAAATGCAATGTATTGCATTTAATATACTGTATTTCCTTATTATTCTTTGCATTATTATTTTGTATTCGTGTATATAATAATGTATAACAATAGTTCAATAAATGAGGAAAAATTAATTAGATGAAATTTATGTATAATGTAATAAAAGTTAATAATATCGGCTAATTACTGGCCAATTTTCATTCCATTGAAGCTATTGTTATGGACAAAATGTTACTGCCAACATTACTTCCCCATGTGCATCCTGATGACAGTAGGTATTTACAAAACACTCTAGATCATCTACATACTCCCGTTGATTTTTGTACCACCTGGGGTTTCAAGAAATATTAAACAGCTGAAAATGTAGAGAAATCATGTAATTATGCTTCTCTAGCATTGTATATTCACTCTTTTAATCTCATATGCTACTGTTTTATACTTTTGTTTTATTTTCACACTGACTCACAGTGATCCCACTTCTTTTCAGAAAACATTAATAATACAAATGGCTTTTAGGAGAATTCAGCATTATGATTAAACCCACTGGAAATAGCAGCCTTTGCATGAAGGCATTTTCTGATTGTACAAACAAAAATCGGCAATGAAGCCTCACAAGTATAACATAGCTGTATACATGTGATTTAAAAAGCAAGGACAGGGCAGTAGAGAGTGGCCCTTATTTTGTTCACTTGCAAAGGCAAATTCCTTCGCAAATGGACAAAGCCATGTACACTGCAGGGGGGCAGATGTAACTTGTGTAGATAAAATCTATTTGCACGCTGTTCGCAAGGTGATTGGCAGGAAGTAAAACTGTCCGTTTAGTGGATGTGCTAAGAAAAAGGCTAGGCAGAAAAGGCTCAGGAAAAAGCGCTGGGAGTGTCAGGGAAAACGCTGCGTGTGTCAGGGAAAACAATGCGCGTGTCAGGAAAAACGCTGCGCGTGTCAGGAAAAACGCTGGGCGTGTCAGGGAAAATGCTGGGATTGTCTAGGAAAACACTGCACGTGTCAGGGAAAACGCTTGGAGTGTCAGGGAAAACACTGGGCATGCCAGTGAAAACACTGCACGTGTCAGGGAAAACGCTGGGAGTGTCAGGGAAAACACTGGGCATGCCAGGGAAAACGCTGGGAGTGTCAGGGAAAACGCTGGGAGTGTCAGGGAAAACGCTGGGAGTGTCAGGGAAAATGCTGGGAGTGTCAGGGAAAACGCTGGGAGTGTCAGGGAAAAGGCTGAGAGTGTCAGGGAAAATGCCAGGGAAAACACTGGGCATGGCAAGGAAAATGCTTGGAGTGTCAGGGAAACCACTGCGTGTGTCAGGGAAAACGCTGGAAATGTCAGGGAAAACACAGGCATGCCTAATCTTTTTAGTGGAGGGTGTGTGATGTCAGCAAAGGGCCAATTCATTTGGTAGGGTCTGAATTCGGACCCTTCCCCTGTGTTGCGAATATCACACTTGCCAAGCCGTTCGCTCCAGGAGAGGCAGAATGGGTGCGGCAGCAGGGGAACATCCAGTGTTTTATGGGCATTTACCCTGACATCAGACACTCACCCCAAATTCAGTTCAGTTCAGCGACCATCTGAAAAGTAAGTATTGACTTTTCGGACTGAAGGCTACAGAAATCATTGTTCAGCAATTTCTTTATCCCCAAATGCGAGGGGATGTGTAAGCGTACACATCCCCTTGCATGCAAATGTGGGGATTTGCACGGGGGGGAGGGGTGTTCGCCGTACTGCGGTTATACTCTGCTGTCTCTGGCGACTATGAGCCTGCGATGACTTGTGCCCAGTGTAAAACCATTAGATGGTGAGCCTGTAATGATGGGTGACGCACCAATGGTGAGCCTGTAATGATGGCTGCCGCACCCATTCCGCCTCTCCTGGAGCGAACGGCTTGGCAAGTGTGATATTCGCAACAGAGGGGAAGAATCCGAATTCAGACCCTACCAAATGAATGTGACCAAAATCTTCATGTGACCAAAATCCATGTGTGCACAGGTACTTTCTGGACTTAATTGCTGCTGCGGCTTGCAGCCAATCACAGACCAGCAGGGGGTTATAGCTGAGGCCTCTGGCCCATATTCCCTGCCTTGAACAACTTGTCTGATTCCTGTGTATATCCAGTCCTCAGCGTTCCAAGACTACAGGATCCTGTTCAGAGTCCCTGTGGTTACCCTGTGCAAAACTCTGTGCAATCTGCTGCCGATAATCAAACTCCCTGGCTCTCCTCACCTGCCAGGTTATCTTCCTCGCTGTCTACCATCTCCAGCTCCCAAGGGAAGAGGATAGAGCACTACAGCATCTCTCAGCAGAGTTTGCTGCTGCCCTTAAAGGGTCATACCATCTGCGACTCCCAAGTCATCACAGGTGTCTACTCTGCAGTTCCTGTACTCCCCGTGTCGACTCCCAGGTCATAAACAAGCTCCTGTCCACTCCCAGGTCATCAAAAGCAGTGTTGGCTCCTAGGCCCTCAACTCCCGTGTCAACTCCCAGGTCATCAACAAGCCCCTGTCAACTCCCAGGTCGTCAACAGCTGTGTCTGCTCCCAGGCCGTCAACTCCCATGTCGACTCCTAGGTTGTCAACAAGTCCTGTGTCAACTCCCAGGTCATCAACGCTCCCTCCGCCTCCCAGGCCATCTACAGTACCATGTCGACTCCCAGGTAAACACTCCCTCCGGCTTCCAGGCTGTCAACACTCTGTTTTGGCTCCCAGGCTGTCGACTACCCACCGGCTCCCAAGCCACTGTCATCTCTCCGGCCTCCGCAGATCAAAGCTCCAAGTTCCAAGCTAACTGCCACTAGTCACTGCCCATCTCCCGTGACTGGCCAGTTAGCTGTGGGAAACTCAGGTCAGAGGGCCGCAACCTCGCCACCATACACAGCGGAGTCCAAACCTCCTTGCGGGGGTCCCTGGTGAAAACCGTCGTTGGTGTTAGACTCTGCGCCTCTGACCAGTGTTGTCAACTCCCCCCACCTAGCTGTGCCCCCAGTGCCAGTTAGCCTCCTATGAACTGTCCTTATCTGAAGCTTCACATGTTCCAGTTCCCAGCATCCACCACTGGCCCACTGCTGCCATAGCTGGGAACACCAGAGACCCGAGCCCTGACACATTTGTAGTGTTGTCTGCACACACAGCTTTATTGTAGACGTTAAGTGACAGCTGGAATGCCACAGTATGCCATCCAGAAACGTGTAAGTTGAGTGGAACATTATTTCTTAAGTTAAGCCGCAGGATGGAATGGCGGGAATTCCCTGACATCTGTAACAACTGGATTTCAGGACAGTTTGCAAAAACCTTCACCACCAAACAAAACTAACTTGTCTTGGGTGGAAATGTTCCGGCAACCATGCTCTTTGGCTAATCATAATAAAGGACACTGTGGCAGACCCCGCAGCACCACTCATGCAATAGCAATATTGGGCGTGTGATGGAAAAGGTTTCAGTTACCTTTTTTTAAACACCTGGTAGCTGGCCTATTCTTACTGCTGCCAATATGCTTTTATTTTTGGTTTTAAATAAAAGTGCGTACGGGGAAGAGGGGAAAGCTCTTCAGGATACATAGGGGAGATGCTGAATTTTGGCAATTTTAGAAGTCAAAAAGCTTGGAATGTATGTGACAGAATTAACTTTATCATCTATATAAATGTCTAGTGCCCGTTTCAGCGAGTGAAACTATATCTCTTTCTCTCACACATGCACAAACACAGAGGCAATCACAAGGTAGCAGACTAGCTTTCGAAGCATTTGCTTCGTGCGTGCTTACTAGTAGATATACATTATATACTTTAAATATTCTTGTAAACTGGTTTAAAAATTATTTTTGTGTTAGGTATTCTATACAAACACTGGAGCTACAGTACCCCTGTGGATTCTGTAAAGCTTGAGCACCCCCAATATCTGTGTTACCCCTATCCATGTCTGTTCTTAGCATAAGATTTGGGAGATACTGTATCTCATATGGTGGCCATATCTCTCTTTTGAAGTAGAAGATGTATGAGCAATGCAAAGCTTTAAGCACAGTGATATGGATTTAGCTTATA
Source organism: Crinia signifera (assembly GCF_055691185.1). Lineage (NCBI taxonomy): Eukaryota > Metazoa > Chordata > Amphibia > Anura > Myobatrachidae > Crinia > Crinia signifera. Next base: position 156,106,464 of record NC_139220.1, read on the forward strand.
ATAGAAAGTCTGTTTATTTTTAAATGACGTATGTTATAATTATATGAGTGGTGTCTTTTCTATAAATCATGGCATGCAAAGTTTTAAATCAAAGTCATATGTACAATGTTTGGTTTCAGCTCATGTAAGCATGTTGCTCATTCATAAAATGACTTCTGGTGTTGTGTTATTGATCTGGAGTACAAATGTATTTCTCATGAATCTGCCACTTCTAACAACATCACCAAGCTAGCCATAGTGTTTGGCAATGGACTGCAGGCTGTGTGATAAGCCTATGGATCATCGGGTCGACCACAGGAAGATCAACATGCATTCGGTCGACCACTGAAGGTTGAAATGGCCTTAGGTTTACACCTGAAATGGTCGACATGGGCTTAGGTCAACATGGTCATTAGGTCAACACAAGCATTAGGTCGACACTCGTTTTTGCCCCGGATATTGACACAGTTGATATGGACACCGTATTGGTGCACCATGTCCCCTTGCATGGCTCGCTGCACTCGCCAAAATTCGAGTGTGGTGCCAAGCGCTACGCCAACATGAGCCGACAGGTGGTATTTCATGCCCTACCATTGCTACAATGGTAGGGTATGAAATACCACCTGTCGGCACATGTCGGCTCAAAAGACGTGAAAAACTCATGTCGACCTTTTGACTGTCGACCTTGCCCCTAACACTATTCCAAATACTTTGGCGTTAGCAAATAACTGCATTTCCATAGAGAATTTCAGAACTAATTTAAGGGTCATGTGGTATTATATGTCAACATAATGGGCGAGATTCACCAAACTGAAAATGCCGTAAAAACCCAGTTTTCGGGGATTTTACGGCATTTCCATATGCAGCAAAGCCCCACCGCCGGGGCTTCACTGGGGGGGGTTACGCCAATTCTAGATGGCGTAACCCCATGGAAGCCTATGGGCTTCCCTTCGCGTCCCTCGCTGCCCCGCGAGCCCCCCGCCGATCAGCGCCGCACCCCCCTCACCTGTGTCCGGGCATCCTCCTGCTGTGCTGCCCGGACCAGTGACCTCCTCCTCCCTGCACAGCTTCCGGGTGCAGGGAGGAGGAAACGGAGCACCCACACAGTGGGTAAGGGTGCAGGGAGGGAGGGAGGGGGGACCCACTGCACATCACCAGCCTTCGCCTTGGCGTTAATAATCGCATATGTTAATGCATATGCGATTATTAACAATGCGAATACCGGCGATGTACAGCGGGGGTTATTAGTGAATCCCGCCCACTGTCAGCATTAAAACGTTGACAAGACCTTAATTTCAACATTGACCATGTCGACTTTCTTCATGTAGATACTGATTTAATGTCAACATATCATCTTGCTTACCTGCTCCTGACGGCTGCAGTCATAAGAATTTCAGATCTGGCGGATACATCTGACAGAGGACTATCCTGCAGTGAGTATACTTGTATACTACAGCCAGTATCAAAACGTGTCCGGTGTTTACCCTTTCACACTGCTAGGATTTCTGCCTCACCCACCCCACCACATTTACAGGTGAACCACCCTGAGGAAACAGATCCAATTCATTACCCGGAAGGACCATCACCAGCTTCACTGGCACCCCGTTACCCCATCCATTGGATTACAAATATCTCTGCAACTATAGTAGAGGTTGAGGACACTATCCCGCCTACAACATCTGGCGATAGGAGTTGGTGATTCGTGCCATCTTGGGCCACTCCTGGCATCTACATCTTTGTGCCCTCCCTCCATATTGCAGTTTGGGGACTGTACCATTACCATCACTGGACACTCCGGACTTTCCCCACCACCCAGTGGGTGATACCAGTGCACATCCCCTGGATGTTTGGGACTTCCTGGGTCATACCCCCATGTGGTTCGGTTTGGTGAGATGATGATTTTATCGTTCAATTATACTATTGTCACTTGTTTTTAGCCTGCATCTTTTGGCTTAATATTTTTAGAAAATGTATTAAAATTGTGATAGATCTAACCAATCTCCCATTTTTTATTTTATTGCTAAATATTGCATACCACTAGCACCTCAATCAGCGCTGCCCACCCCCCTTTTTTGTCTTTTTATTTATTCATTTTGTACATGACTAACTACCCTGTCCCAGGGCAGCTGCTTAGGAAGACAACTCAGGTCAGGCGCACCTGACCCCGAATCACCCAGCGTGATCCGGGTTCACTCTTTTTTCCATTGCATCTTATCTCTGACAGCTAACTACATCTTGAATAAGGACGCAACATATTGAATATCGCCCAGCCTGTGTGTACACCCCTTAAAGCTGGGTACATATTAGATAACAAGTTTTCCGCTATATCGCTTTGATGCGGTTTGGCCATATCATGTAGAATGTATCTGCACATTCCCACAAAGCATTTGAGGCATTGACCCATTGGGCTGGTCCTGGCAAGAAATACATTCTAATGTGTCCATGAACTATATATTGTGCGAGATATCATTTAGTGTGTGTACAGCACACCCAATATATTATTTTAGTCATGTGTAAGCTGATGCACATATCATCGATTGCACAAGTTCTCAAACTCGGTCCTCAGGACCCCACACAGTGCATGTTTTGCAGGTCTCCTCACAGCATCACAAGTGAATAATTTGTTCCACCTGTGGATCTTATAAAATGTGTCAGTGAGTAATGTATGCACCTGTGCACCTGCTGAGTGACCTGGAAAATGTGAACTGTGAGTGTCCTGGGGATCGAGTTTGAGAACCCCTGATCTAATATATGGCCAACTTAAAGCACAGTCCTGTGTGTGTTTCTCCACTTATCCCTGTCGCTAATACAGGAGCCCCTGTTCAACTGTTTGGGAAATCAAGGCTGATGACTAACAATTTAATTTTTGTATAATCATATCATTGTATGTTGGGCATCATGGTGCACAAAATCTACAGTACATTGTATAAGCAGCTAGAAGACAGTTGCCAGAAAATATAATATCTACCAAAAGCAAATGAAGCACAAAGCGTACACTTCTCATGCTGTTTACTTTTCTAACTTATACTAGTTAGAAAGAGAAAAATCGGATTGGTTGCTATGGGAACAGCATTTATTTTTGTGTTGGGCTGATTTCAATTGTGTTGCTCATTGTTAGGAGTGACAAACTCCAACCCAGGCTGCTAATGGTGCTAATATGTAGTCAGACAATGATGGGTTTCTAGTAGTTGGTCAACTTATCACATATCTTATCACATCACTTATCACATATCAATTACACAGGTTCTGTGGCAGTTTAAAACCAGGTGAAAGCCAGCCACAGAACCTGTGTAATTAATATGTGTCCCAGATTAAAGGGATGAGTTGGTCACCCTACCTGCTGGTGAGGTTGTGTTTCTCTGCTGAAAAGTGCTTATTTCCAGGTATTCCAGCTCCTGTGACCCTCTGCCCAAAGAAGGATACTTACCTCAGCACAATCCTGCCTGACTGTCGATGTTCTACCATTGCTCCTGAGCTATCAATGTTCTGCCATCGTTCCTGATCTATCGATGTTCCATCATCATTCCTGAGCTATCGATGTTCTTCCATCCTTCCTGAGCTATCGATGTTCCCCAGTCATTCCTAAATTACTGATGTACTGCCATCGTTCCCGAATTACCGATGTTCTGCCATCGCTCCTGGGTTATCGCTGTTCTACCATTGTTCCTGCATTAATCTCACATCCACAGTAACATACCCCTCTGCATATTGTACTTAGCGGCTGCTGCTGCATTAAAGAACTGCATCAGTGTTTACACTGCACCTGTTATCTTGACCATACCAGTTCATGCAGCCAATGCCTCATCAATACCTGATTCTGTGCGTAAACGTTACTGTGTATCCAAGTTGCCAAGTTACAAGTCTTATTCACTGCTGTTAGCATCTCCTTGCATGATTAATAATAGATTTTAACTACCTGCTTCCTCCATACTGGTTAAGCCACTGGGTTTACGTACCATATTCTGGTTTCATGCTTCATTAAATCTCCCCGCTTTATACATCGGTCAAAATCAACAAAATCAAGTCACCCAGACTCAGACCCCAGGTGTGACAATTAGTTATCAGTGGCAGCTCCTACCTTTCTGTAGGAGGGGGCTGCCACTGGCCGAGTCGCCGGGTCCTGCTCCCTGGTGCCTGTAGAATGCAGTGACAGGTGCGAGGTCAGGCACTGGGTACAGCCTATAGAAACCAGCTAGGGCTGCACTGCGAGGCAGAGAGTGGCTTTCTACAGAAAGCCAGCTCTCTGCCTATAACAGCTTGGACTGGCAGTCCCGGAGAGAGGAAACACCTCCCAATTGACTGCCTTTATGGTGGGAGACTGGCAGGTCGGAAGTCACTGCCAATCACAGTGAAGCCAGTGCAGTTTCATGGACTGCATCTGGCTTCACTAGGGCTGAGCACTGTGTCGGATTTTGCCTGGGGGGGATGGCAAATGTTACGTTTTCTAAAGCCCCAGGTTTACGGGTGTACGATCTAGCATCGCTCAGCACAGACTGCTCATCACACAGCGCTCCACCAGTGATGTGTGCTGAGTGATCTGTCACTACATGCAGTCAAAATCTAGTCATGTGATAGTGACTAGTGGGACCACCCATCGCTCTCACCGGGGGACATACACATGGAGCGATCCGTGTTCTATTTTGGAGCAGTCTAGTCAGATCGCTTAGAAATGGGTCTGAAATCACCCCCTGCTTATGCTCCTTAAGCGATCTGACGAGATCACTTAGAAAGCACAGATTGCTCCATGTGTATGCCCCTCAGCAAGTCACTATAGCCTGATAGTTAATCAATTAGCAAAACTGCTTAGCACACATTTCTGCGTGTGTATGGGCTCTGTATGGGCAATCTAGACACCGGGAAATCGCCTACACTAAATAACAGCAAAACGTAAATATACTTATCCCGAGCCGAATTTCCCATTAGGCACGTGAGGCACGTGCCTAGGGGCGGCACATGTTTGGGGGCGGCACTTGGATGAATGTGATAGTACGGTCAGCCCAAAATATACCAATAACTGCAAAATATCCACTGTAATGTACTACATTCCATCTTAAATAGAGTGTAAATGTATAGGACAAGCAGATACTGCCCCTGTAACTGTCCTACTTAGTAACTATGTATACATAATAGAAGAACATGTCACAGTAAGTGGCTTTTTTTATAAATCCATTATATTGGCTGTTATCAAATGAGAGCTTATAAGTAATCAATAAAAATAAGACAATTATGTGGGGGGGGGGGGGGGCGAACATTATTGGTTTGCCTAGGGGTGCCATCACCCCTAAATCCGCCCCTGTACTTATCCCAAACATGTTCTAATGTTAACCCTTCAACAACTTTGCCTTAGGCATGTTCCTAGTTTGTTTATGTGGTAAATGTTTGTGGTTTGGTACTTGTAAGCACTTACAACACATTGTAAAGATGATAACAATAATTGTAGCTGAAGGAGTCAGATCCCCATATAACACAATCATGTTTCTAATCCAGCAGACAGCAGCATATAAAGGATTAAATTGTGTTTAAGGTATAAGGCATATGGGGCGGTAGGCGGCATCTGATGGACTCACAAGGCTATGAAATTCGAAGCCTTGTGAGTCAATCAGAATAAGGTCCCATGTTCATAAATTGTCAGTGGGTTTACTATGGCAAGACCATCACTGCGCACACCCAGTGAGACTTATATACATGCATCGTGGCAAAGAATCGCTTAACTGTGTATACAATTTTGGACAAAGATCACTGCAATATAATGATAGTGAGCTCCTTTCGCCACCTGCACGTCACAGGTCACCCAGGCAGCCTGGGGCTCTGCACTGTACATAGCTGCAATGACATTTCAGAGAAGCGGTCTCACCAGTTTGCAGCACCTGACACACCTCCTCTTGTCTCTGCACAGCAATGTCTCCCTTATGTACACACTATATCGTATAATCCTCCATTCAGGAGGCCTGCCAGTCACACTGCGTGTGTACACATAATCCCACTTCCATGGAGAAGAAAGCAATATTATAATATGCAGGCTGTAATGCTAATGCTGCTTAATGTGCTCATTGATCTCAGCAGATGACAGCTGCAGCGGAGGGGGGAGAGGGGGCATTAGGGTAATCTGTGTTGGTGTTACAGGTGATCTGACTGGCGCTGCAGCCTTTTACCCTGGTCACCTTCTCTGTGTAGATTACTCAGGATCCCTTTTACCCCAAATCTGCAGCAGACGGGATCCCAAGGTGAGCCAATCGTGTGCTGGGGGCGTGTCCTCCTGGCCACAATTAACCCTATCTGCGTGAGGGTCTGATCTGCTGCTGCTGCCTGTGAGGCGGCTCTTTCATGGGCAGGCCGTGCTCATTGCTGCTTTTCCCTCTTGACAGCGGGTCGGAGCGGGGAGACGGGCATGGCTGCGGAGCACTGCTAGAGGTGGCACATTACTAAGGAATATAGCAGAAGCCCGGACCTACATTTTATCCCATTCCTACACCACTGCCCCCTGCACTGAGACCCCGACACAGAGCCAGAGATGGTACATGTACGCTGCTCCGTGGCTTGTCTGCAGCTTCTCCTCCTCTGCCAGATGGGTAAGTGATGGAAGGATGAAATGCTGCTGATTAGTACATAGGAGGATGGAACCCATATTCCTGTGCTTTAGATGCTGAGCTCCCCGCATACCTCTCATATTCTGCCTCTCATAGGTAGCCTCATGTGGGGAACAAGCCTTCACTTCAGAGGTGATACTATATTAAGTATTGCCCAGTGGAAATATGTGTCTGGTCAGAGGTGGTACTGTGCATTATGCATTGGCCAGTGCACATGTATGTCTGGCTGATCAGAGGTGATGCTGTGCATAATGCATTGCCCAGTGCACATGTATGTCTGGCTGGTCAGAGGTTATACTGTGCATTATATACATTGGCCAGTGAACATGTATGCCTGGCTGGTCAGAGGTGATACTGTGCATTATGCATTGGCCAGTGCACATGTATGTCTTGTGGTCAGAGGTGATACTGTGCATTATGCATTGGCCAATGCACATGTATGTTTGGCTGGTCAGAGGTGATGCTGTGCACTGTACATTGCCCAGTGCACGGGAGATACAATAGCTGCCTTCTCCTAATGCTTTATTACAGGGCATGTTTGCTTTAAATGGAGACTTCCCATAAATATTCCCCTTTGCAGATGCCTAATGCGCGGTGTGCTTTGATGTTGCCATTTTAACGATTATTTGGCCTTTGTGTTGAAAATAAGGGGCTACATTGTGTGTTCATTGGTATTATCTCTAATGCACTTTTAAATGGTTAAGAAAGAGGTTTGCAGCAGGGCAGCACCTACAGTATTCATTGCATCTAATGTTTTAGGGTCAACATAGCTGGCATATAATCCATTTGGTGACTATAATTGTGAAGCAGATGGGAAAGGTGATCTCTGGGGTGCAACATGTTTGCACTCTATTGTTACAGCCTAAAAAGGGTAAAGGAACCGAGTATATGCAGCCCTTCATTAGCCCATGAGCTCTGCTGTTGTCTGTAAAATGCAGCCTATACCATCCCAAACCTGAGCCTGTGTACAGTATGTACTGTATGTAAGCACAGCTCACCTGCTGTCTGATCTTTCCCAGTATACTGCTACGTGCTGCCTACCCCTCCTGTGTTCAAAGGATGAATCAGGTACATGGTTACTAATGGCAACGAAAGCTGCTTGAACTAATGCCATTCAGTGAGCATTGTCTGTTAGCCAGATGGTGTACACCAGTAAGCCAGCTCCCCATTATATAGTCATTTCAATTAATTCAAGTTTGCTATAGACCAATTTCAAGACCGAGAACGGAAGCTTGTGGGTATAATGAATATTTGGCAAGAATAATTATTCCCAACAGCATTGCAGCTGTTTTATAAAACATAATGTAGCTCTTTATGGCTAAATTACATTTGCTTACATTTCCTAAGATGATCAAATCTTAATTTGTAAACCTGTACTGCTATGTATTTATGGGATAATTTTAGTACTGTAACAGGGAGTTAATTAGGTTTTGTAGAATCCAGTGTATTGCTATTCTCCTCCAGTGCATTGCCTACCATTTAATTATTCCTCCATTGACATAATTTACTGGCCACAGACAGTCTGGGCTCTTCATTCTGAAGATCATGTTCAGACAAAGAGCTGGGGGATGCTGAGTTTGTTGCCTTATACACTGTGGCATTAAACATTTTATACTAAATGGGCAGAGAATAGTATTTTTAAATCAAATAAATACAATATAAATCATTAAGAAAATTAGCAATTGTATTTAACCTTCGAATAATATATAAATTGGATGTAATGTTAATATATCATTACTACCAGTAGCATTGTAGCATTCTTAATTGTCTTTGTCCCAATATACTGAAAGACATATGTGAGAAAAATACCTGTATATCTTAATCTTACTGTCACATTTTATATTGTACACTATTTCAGGTCATTCTGTTGGAATGTGCAACATCAACTTTAGTTGGCTGCAATCAGTGCTCATTAAGGTGTCTTCTATATATTTTCTAATGTCCATGTCCAAATTGACCTTTGTAATGCCCCAGTATATTGTACAACTGTGCTATCCATATAATCAGTGGCTATCCCAAGTAGTGAAAAGCAGAACAATTGAAATGAAATGGCTGAGCCAAGCCTAAAGTCCCTCATCATTATATTAAGTACAGTATCTGCATTCTTCTTAATATCTCCATTCTAAATTCTGTACCTGATTTCACAAAAGTTTAAATTGATTTAAAAAAGGGGGGGGGGGGGGGGGAACCTACTGTGTGTTGTTTGCCAGACATTATTTCTGCATAGTTTACCATCATATACTTTCAAATCAGCTTAAATACTACACATTTAATTTCATGAACAAACACATTTGTAGAATATTAATCTTGCCAAGAGGGGATCTGGGTTATAGAATCAGCTTTTGCCAGTGTTACTTCTGATGGGATGCATCTCAGGATTCCCATTTGGCCAAGGAAAACAACTTCGCGCCCCTGGAAGCTTGAAAACTGGTCCAAAAGGCATTGGCAAGTTATAATTTTTGGTAATACCCAGAGAACATACAAAACACCAGTTAATATTAGTCTGGATTGCAGAATAGGAATATAGGGCCAAATGTAGGGTGTGAGAATAAGAAAGTGAGAGATTTTGGGAGAGTATTCCCATTATTTTAAAGCGGCAATCCATTACATGGCAAAGTCAACGTGGTTTTGCAGTGTAAAGGCCCATACACACTGGGTGATTTTGAGCTGAAAGCCGCTCAAACTTGGTGTTTTTAGCGGCTTTCAGCTCAAAGCCGCCCAGTGTGTACGGCCCGGCAATGAGCGGTGATGGGCCGGGAAAGCCGTTCATCTGCTTGTATTACCAGCAGGTGAACTGCTTTCTGGACGGCTTTATTTAGCGCTGCGCTATGGAAAGCCGTCTGCCCCTCACTGACAGCGCCGGGCAGGGGGAAAGCCGCTCGGTGTGTATGCACTGAGCCGTCATCGCTGTCCATACACGCTGGGCATAATCACCCAGTGTGTATGGACCATAAAGGATTGTAGCTTAAGAAAATGGGAAAACTCTCCCAAAATCTCTCACTTTCTGATTCTCACACACTATTACATTTGGCCCATAGTTTGTTTTCAGGAGAACTAAACTGAACCAGACTTTACTGTTTTTGTATCTCTGTACATTCACCTGCCAATCACATGGATAGTTAAACAATTGTGCTCCCATTATTATATAGTCTTTTTAGTACAGCGACATCCTATCTTTCAGTGAATCATTAGCAAACGTGTTAACAATATTTAATTACAGTTTTGGAAGATATCTAAAACTTTGCACACACTTGCCCAGTTCTAAATCAAGCCAACCTTTCACCTACCAGTTGGTCAGACATTTATAGAGTGTGTAAGTTCACAAATCTTCTAGTTTCATCCATTCCTGGTGTTCTGGTCTTGTCAAAAGGTTTATAACTGCTGAAATATCAGTGGATCTATCCGCCATCACCAGACCAAATTAGAAGTGTGTATGCTCTTGACACTGGTTTGTTGAGTTCTTCTTCCATTTCAACCTTGTGCATGGCAGCCTGTCTGCTAAAACTTTGAAAAGTGTGTACTGTGACACACTTCTTTAGTCAGATGGTTTCAGCAGAAACAGATTGGAGATCTACAGAGAAATTGTAAAGGTGTGTGCACATAGATTGGGTTTTGTACTGTATCTGTGACCTACAGTAGGTCTCCAGTTGGATTGAGTTTGATCCCCGTAGAACTAGACAAGTGTGTACCAAGTTTAATTGCTAGGAAGGTTCATGTAGCATGAAATATGGCCTATTGCACAGGACAGGTGCAGCTTATTTATTTCCTTGGTAAAATAGTATCATTGATGTCAGTGGGTGAATTACCTTGTGTGGGCAGACTACCATAATAATACAATGAATGTATTACTATAAATTAAAAAAGCATGGGACCTACTGTCACTGAATCAGTAGAGCAATAGCCGTCATAGCAAAAATAAGAGTTTCCAATCATATGGTTGTTATTTTTGTCAATACATTGGCTACTTTTGGTTACTTTCTCAGGATTGTTTGTATGCACCTAAACTGCCTGAAAACTGCCACTCATATAACGACGGTCGTATGAGACGTCGATATTTCGATGAATGACCGATTGCATGTGCTTTAATGCACATGAAATCTGCTCCCAATCATGACTGATCAGATGTGCAGCACGTCTGATTAGAGGACCAACCCTTTACCCCATGGGACCGCATATTGCAATATTGTGTGCACATGATGTGCACACTATCCGTCATACAACCCTGCGAGATTGTATGCTTGGGTACAAGCTCATTCTGGTGTATGGGGGTGTATTGGGGCCTGACTTGCTAGTCCTGGTCTTGCTGTATGCAAAGAAAAATGTACTGTATGCTTTGGGGAGGTCATACAATGTGTGAAAATCCCTCCAATGATACAAGTCACATGGAAATGTTTCTTTATTTAATGAAGCATAAGGTAGATATTAGGTAATTTCGAAGCAGAATTTTTCCATTTTTTTTTCACTCCTTTTTAATTAGACCCCTGGCTGGTCATAAAGTAATAATTCCCTCATTTATAAATACAGAATAAGTATTTAAAACGGCAGGTACAAAAGAGTCCATGATAAATTGGTTAAAAGCTGTTACTTATAGCTTAAGGTCAGAGTCAGTTGGCAGCTGTGCACTAAGTGCAGAGAAACTATGCACATCCGGACATCATTTATAATATGTTTGGTAAAATCAACTGTGGTTCAAACTAGTTAATCACCAAAATGAAAAAAGGAGGTTTGAGAATTGAACAAATGTGTTTTTATGTTTTAATATATAATGTAATATGTTCTTTTCTTTACAATAGGCTATACCAGTGGTTCCCAAACTTTTTTGCACCACGGCACCCTAGATTATCAGAATATTTGTCAGGGCACCCCTAGGTGCAAAGTTTGCTACCGAGAATTTCAGAAAACAATATTAAATTAAATAAGTTGTGCTTATATTTCATCCTTAGGTCCAGTTATGTGGTGAGGGACAGGATTCACTTCTGTTTATCCACATATTTTAAAACTGGAAGCCACAAGCTCTGGTTTTGCCTATTACATTGACCATTAATAATTTGAATCGGTTCTGGACCACCAAACCGAGGCACCCCTGCAAGTGCTCCGAGGCACCCCAGGGAGCCTAGGCGCACAGTTTGGGAACCACTGGGCTATACTATACCATAATATAATTTTAAAGAGCTTCCTAATGAAATACATAGACATAATTCAAAGCAAAACATTGTAACACATACAGTACTGTACATAAAAGCACGTTTTGGATCAGGACATACAGTAGACTCATGTCACAATGGAGGTTTCCTAGTGGTTCTGAAGTGCAAGGCAGCACCAACAACCCCCCCCCAACACATCTCTGTATGCGCTGGTGCACATGATGTCATGATGTCACAGAACAAGCACTGGGAGCAGGAAGATGGGTGCTGAGCTGTGCACTTGTCTATGTATTGGGTGAAATCAGGGTAGCTAACAGGCTGTTCCCTCATTCTTGCGCACCGTATCATTGGTTGTAAAACTTTTGTTATGCTCCTACTGCTAAAAGGAAAAGAGAAGGATGGCTGAGATTCTATCCTCATCAGGGGCAGATTGGTAACTAATAGTGGCCCTGTAAAAAATTCTACAAGTGGCCTTATATGGGTGGCCCCAAATCAAACATAGGCGGAGCCAACACCAAAATAGACTTTAAACAGAAGATTAATACATTACTACACCTGTCTGGAAGCAGTTGGTTTCAATACAGTACGGATGGTGTAATGGTTAGCATTACTGCCTCACAGTGCTGAGGTCATGGGTTCAATTCCCACCATGGCTCTAACTGTGCAGAGTTTGTATATTCTCCCCGTACTTGCGTTGGTTTACTCCGGGTACTCTGGTTTCCAAATTAACCCTAGAATGTCTGTGTGTGCGTGTACATGTGGTAGGAATATAGATTGTAAGCTCCCCTGGGGCAGGGATTGATGTGAATGTTTAAATATTCTCTCTGTAAAGCACTGCAGAATATGTATGCGCTATAAAAGAAACTGTTAATAAATACACTTGCAAGTCTAGTGGCCCCCAGACCAGTGGTGTAACTATAAATTTTGCTCCCCCAAGCCAAAATAATGCCCCATATGCATTACACCACACCGTAATCACTTGCACTATACACCACACACACCGTAATGTCACATGCACTATACACCACACACCGTAATGCCACTTGCACTATATGCCACACACCTTAATTCCACCTACACTCCCATGACATTTTAGTCTTGTTTATACGTAAGGCCCCCAGTAGTGTAATTTACATAGAGAATGCCCCCACTCAGTGGTGTAACTATAAATTTTGCTCCCCATGCCAAAAATGTTCGAGGCGCCCCCCCACCCCCCCCCCCCCATGACAAGAGCGGGAAAAAAAAAGATACATATAATATAGACCATGGGTCCTCAAACTGCGGCCCTCCAGATGTTGTGAAACTACAAATCCCAGCATGCCTTGCCACAGTTTTAACACTCCCTTATAGCAAAACTGTGGCTAGGCATGCTGGGATTTGTAGTTTCACAACATCTGGAGGGCCGCAGTTTGAGGACCCATGATATAGACATATACCACATACATGTTTGTATGTATACAGTATATACAGCATATATGTATATATACGGTGAATAAAGGTGACACTTCAGCACTTGAGTACGGGTGAAAAAACGTAGATCCTGAAGTGCTACCTTTATTCACTGTCTGCATTATGGGCATTTTCTCCTATAGATGCCAGTCTCTCCCTGCTGCTGCAAAGGGTGCCGGATGGGTTCCCGACAGTCATTTACCCGTCGTCGGGATCCCGACTTTCAAAACGATGACAGCCGGGTGCCCGACGGCCACCTGCTATTTTCCCTCGTGGGGGTCTACGACCCCCAAAGAGGGAGACTAGAATAGGTGGCTCGTGTGGCAAGCCATCGTGCCCGTAGCATGGCGAGCGCGGCGAGCCCGCAAGGGGCTTTTTTGCGCTGACCACGCTGTCTGACTCCGGGCAGTCGGGATCCCGACATCGGGATAATGACTTTGGGATCCCGACTGTCGGAGTCGCATACCACACCCGCTGCAAAAGCAGCAGCTCCTCATCCTCTGTATTTGCAGTGAGTCTGCCACAGACACTGCAAGGTGGCGGCTCCTTCAAAATGCTACGCACCTTTCCATCCCACTTCCACCTCTCACTTCCTACTTTCCTGTATATCTCTGCCCCGTTATCTCTCACTTATCTCAACCTCTCGGTCCCCTTGTCACCTCTGCGTCCCTGTGTCCCCCCTGCACCTATCCTTCCCTTTTCAACTTTCCATACCAATCCCCCTGTCCATCCTGCAATTCTATGTCTTCCATGCACCTCTGGGTCCCCTTGCCTCCTCCTGCACCACTGTGTCATACTTAAGTAAAAAATGCATAAAGTTCCATTAAAAACTACCAACAACATTTGCAGCTTCAGAGCCTTTTCTAACTTAACAGAAGGCAGTAGGTGGGAGATGCGGCAGGTGGCAGATAGCAGGCAAACAGCAGTCATTGACGGGCAGTGTGGGGGGGGGGAGACGAGTGAGGGGAAGTTCCGTGCTAGCAGCCGTGACTGGGACCCTTTCATTCTGCAGCCTGTGCACCAGCTGCAGATTCACTGCCAGACTCAGCCCAGCACGGCACTATAGCGCTGGCGGCTGTTACAGTGGGGAATGCTGTGGCTGCTAGTGTGAAACTTTACCTGGTGAGTGGTGACTGGCAGGGAGGTCCCTTCAGTGCGCACTGTACGCCCGCCACAGACAGACCCCTCTGCGCCACGGCCCCATAGTTACGCCACTGCCCCCAGTAGTGTCATTTACATAGTGAATGTCCCCAGTAGTGCCATTTACATGGAGAATGCTCCCCAGTAGTGCCATTTACATGGAGAATGCCCCCAGTAGTGTCATTTACATAGAGAATGCTCCCCAGTAGTGCCATTTACATGGAGAATGCCCCCAGTAGTGTCATTTACATAGCGAATGTCCCCAGTAGTGCCATTTACATATAGAATGCCCCCAGTATCATTTACATATAGAATGTCCCCAGTAGTTCCATTTACATAGAGAATGTACCAAGTAAAGAAGGGGGGAGAGATGGTGTCAGGAATAAAGAGGGGACAAGAGAGGGAAGAGAAAAGGGAGTGAGAGAGACGGTGTCATCGACATAGAGAAGGAGTAAGAGATAGGGGTATGTAAGGAGAGAGTAATCAGGAGATGGAGGTGTGAGAAGAGAGTGAGCAGCAGAGGGAAACATATGTATGTGGGGGAGGATGGGGGTGCAGCAGATAAGGAGAAGAGAAAGTGAAAGCAAGACACTGCAATAAAAAAGACTCTCTGCATACAGAAACTACCCTGATATGTTAATTGTTTCGGCTCTGCTGTTCTGAGGTGCTGGACATGCCTCCGGGGACTGGTGACTGGAGGAGCTTCATGTCAGATCAGTAGCACACGCTCAGAACCAGCCTATGTAGCTGCCAGCATGCTGCCAGAAGAGCAGGGTGAGTGCTGTGTGATGGGGCAGGGTCACTTGCCCATTCTCCCCCTGTACTTGCAGCACTGCCCTGTGGATGGTCCATCTGGGGAGATGGGGCCCTTGGTTTGCTGCTGTTCTGTACGCAGACGAGTACTTTCCATCATGGGCCGGTCCTGTGCAGGGGAGAGGTGGGCGGATTGCTATAGCAGCAGCTATCCTCTGTGGAGAGAGGGAGCGGTGCTGGTGGGCTTTGAGCCTGGAAAACAAGCAGTCACTGGGTACAGGGGGAGGAGCGTGGGATGGGGGCACCTCCTCCACATCTGCTGTCACTGCAGCAGTGCATCTTTTGTTGTCAGTGCTCCCCTCAGACTCTGACGGCGCTGGCTCCCCCAAGACACCGCGGGGTCTGCCTCACTATCGTTACACCATTGCCCCAGACCTTTACAAAAAACTCCATTAAACAACAGCTTATTATCTGTGATAGTCCCCTGAATATCACAAATGCAGTATCCCACCCCACCCCAATGGAGCCCAGAAACACACCAGGAATTGTACCACCCCCAGATAGCACCCATTCATGTCCCTGTAACAGATGTCACAATGTCTATAGATGGGAGCCTGCCTTAGGTGAGTATTTGCATTGTCATACTGCACCATTGCAGTATGACTCCAATGGTGGTGGACATCAAGCCCAGTAGCTGCAAGCAATCTTTCAATGGAGTCTGTCCCTTCTTCATAAGTGATTTTGAGAGAGCCCTGATCTTGGTACATCTCTCGTCTGACAGGTGAATCTTGAAGCCTAGGGAATCTATTATTACCCCTAAAAACTTGAACATATTTTATGCCAATACATGTCCAATGCTGCCTACGTTATTCACTGCCAGTCATCGAGCCTTTCATCAAAATGAGATTATAAAATGGGTGGCTTGCATAATTTACTAAAATGTGTAGATCTACAACAACAACAACTAGATGGTGTTACCTACTTAGACCTATAGAAAAGATATTACATACCCCACTTTAAATGGATAATGTGGACCACAAAGTAGAGTTATCATAACTGGTTAGAAGCAGTGAGATAATAGACTTGTATAATGTGAATGACACAGCAATGTTATCAGCACAGTAAGCCTGCCACGTGTAATTAAATAGCACCAAAATGAAATGAGATATTTAAATTGAGTATTTTTCTTCACATTTTATGAAGATACAGAAATTGAGAACCAAGTACAGTTCAATCAGATATTTAAACCAGCAGTTACAGTAAATACAATTTAATTCCATGGTTATTTATCATTTTACCAAGCAAATAACAAAAATCAAGCCATTTATATTCATAAAATATAAATGAATTGGCAGAAATGTGTATTGGTAATAAATAGATTTGTGAGGATACATGTAGTCAGTTTTAACTATTAAATAATAAGCAAAATCAGCAAAGAAAGGCATTTGTTAGTTTTCTTTTACACCAATTTTATACAAATACATGTGAAAGAACCCAACTCCACCAATCCGCTGGTGAAAAGTCTTGTCTGCAAACCGCAGCACCTTACGCTGTAAACCTCCGGGCTGTAGTGGAAACCTATGCAAGAAAGATTTAGCATTGTGCTAATGTCCAGTTAGCAATGAAGTCCTGCTCATTTCTCCAGCAGGATGCATTGTATAGGTATATGAAGACAAAGCGATATATATTATTCAACTGTAATTCATTCATACTCTTAGTTATTAAATATTTATAAGAAGAAGACAAGAAAACATTACTGGTTGTGCAGTATTCATTGTGTTCTATATATACAGTATATACAAAACCAATCAGGTGAACAAACTCAAACACAGCAATTTAATTGTGCGGCTACAGGATTATAGTTATAGAACCATAAGGGGTGACAGATGGGTTTGTAGAATTTATTCAACTTTGAAAAAAATCTAGATGTTCAACTCTTCAGCTAATTCTGCACACTAGTGTAGACAAATCATTTGCTTTACATTATATGGTAAAAAGTGTTTATTTCTCAATGACCTTTTGGTAAATCTTACTTAAATAAAACTAACAATCAGTGCTAGGTACTGGCGCACACAGGGGGGGGGTTCTGAGTAACTGGAAACCCCGCTGACAGGCCAAATTTTTTTTTTTGGGGGGGGGGGGTGAGACGGAGACAGTCCGTACAGTGGGCACTACAATCGGAGTTGCTGGCAGATGAAACCTCCATGAGCTGGAGGCAGCAGCGGTGGAGGAGAGAGGAGGAGGAGGCAGCGGTGCTCCCTTCCCTGGCTTAAGGGGTGAGAGTAGGGGCATGGAGGGGAGAGCAGGAGGAGACAGCTGCCTGCAGAGGTGCACCCTTCCGCCGGGCTTAGGGGTCGGGGGACGGAGGAGAGCGGAGGAGGAGGCGGCGGTGCTCCCTTCCCAACTTAAGGGGCGCGGGTAGGGGCACGGAGGGGAGAGCAGGAGGAGGCGGCTGCCTGCAGAGGTGCCCCATTCCGCCAGGCTTTGGGGTCAGGGGAATGGAGGGAAGAGGAGGAGGAAACAGCGGCCGGCGGAGGTGCTCCCTTCCCCACAGTTAAGGGTCTGGGGAGGGGGACAGAGGGGAGCTGCATGCAGGTACTGTACTACCTAGCGGCCAACTGTCTGTAGGGTGGGATAGCAGCCATTAGGCTCCGTGCTGTTGTTGGCTGTCAGTGTGAGCTGCTTTCAGCCATCCAATGTCAGCAGCTTCCTTTCAGTGTGATTGGCTCCCTGTACTCATTTAACATGCATTGTAGTGCAGAGAAGCCCAGCATTCACCACGCAGACGCCATCATGTGGTAACCCAACCCTGGCTTGATGCAGTGGGGGGGGGGGTGCAAACATGTTTCCGCTACCGCAGAAGGGCGGTACACCACCGAAACGTCCAGCCAACATCACTGCGAAGGCACTGAAATTTTGGGGCTCCCACCCCCTCAAGAGCTATCAACCCCTCCCCCCATGCTGAAACATAAACCAGATGCACTGTGGCCTGCATTCTATCACACGGACATGCCCCCTCCATCACGCTCTCTCACACTGTGTTCTATCACACTGACACGCTCCCTCATTCTACGGCTTGGCCTCTATCACACTGACACGCTCCCTCATTCTACAGCTTGGCCTCTATCACACTGATGCCCTCCCTCACCCTGTGTTGTATCACACCAACGGCCTTCCACACCCTGCAGCTATTTTTGGAGGGGTGCAGGGTCTGTGTAATGCTGTCAGAGGCTCTGTGCCTCTGCAGCACTTCTCCCCCCCCTCCCCGCCACGTTGCCTCCTTGTTAATGGTACATTACGTTAACGTGATAATAACGCTTTAATGCGCCCAGCATTATACTGTCTACATACACACAAGTATATATATATCTGGAAACCCCCCTGAAAATCCTGCATTTGCCCCGGCTAGGGAATTAAGTGTTACTAGTAATTACAGTATAAGTAAATATATATATATATAGATAGATAGATAGATAGATAGATAGATAGATAGATAGATAGATAGATAGATAGATAGATAGATAGAAAACTGTTTTTTCAAATGTAACAATTATAAACAAATTTTAAAAAGCCACCCTTTTAATAATCTGTTTGTGGTAGGTGTGTTACATTCAGCTGAGATGTGTCACTTTTATAAATGTTTTAAGTGTTTTTTATTAATGAAACAATATCATCTGACTTTTCTTTGCTACCAGGAACCCATCATTATCCCTACTCTCTTTCTGTTAATAACATTGTCTTCTTAATTCCACTGCCTTGGTTTCATCTATTATTCTCTGCCTCACCTACTGTAACTTCCTGCCCGCAAGCTTCTCCCATTTCAGCCTTTACCCTCTTTAGTCTGTCCTGCTGTTTATCTCATAATTTCCTCACTCGCCTCTCAGCATTGGCCTTTCCCCTGTATAACCTGTTTCATAGGCTTCCTACTCAAGATCCATTTCAAACCTCTCACCCTCCCAAAAGCCCTTTTTCACTCCTCTCTTCCCTACGGTATAGCTCCACTATCATTTCCACCCGCAGCCCATCTCGCCCCATATCACTTCCTCTCCTCCATCGGGTTACCTCCTATTACAGCTTAGGCAGGTGTAAGCAGAATCAGCATACCATCATTTAATTGAATCTGCTCCTACATATTCTTTATTCATAACACCTATGTAAACACAATTGATACAAGGGTATATAATGAAGAACGAGAATGTTTCTTTACTTGGATAACAAGTCCCTTTTTTTGGGAAATAAATGTGATATAATAGAGCGAGTGGGGGCCTTATATATCCTTAGAGAGAGATAAAGTACTAACCAATCAGCTTCTAACTGACATTGTACAGGCTATGCTTAATAAATATCAGAATTATTGGTTGGAATTTTGTCTTTCTACTTGATCTCTCTAGAAGTTTTGATACATCTCCTCCTGGCCATAATGCCTTACCTTTCTACCTTGTGCCCCAATATGAGAAGTATCAGTCAAGTAATAGCTACTTACTGGATTATAATGCATTTAAAACTGTCCTGAAAACCTAGATATGGCAGAGACCTTACAGGTTCATAGATGTACTCTGTCAGTTGTCAAACATGTAGACTGCTGCTGGTGGTAAAGTTGTTTTAATGTACATATTGGGTCCACTAACATGAGTAGAGGGACAGATGAATGCCACAGCCACAGGATATATCAGTTTTGCTGGTGTCATTCCTTTATAGCGCAATTTACTCACCCACAAATGGTTTATCCTATGGGTATAAGGCTCTGTGTCACATGGATAGGAAACATTCCATTTCAGCATCTGTGAAATGAGATTGAACTAGCTATTTAGAACAGAGGACCACCACCAGCTGCTTGCTAACAATTACATAGAATAATGCAGTTAAAATGAACCTGCATCCCTGTAATGCACTTTAATCTCATTTATGAGATCAGGTCACAATTAGCTAAAGCTGTGGGCAAAAATGTGAGTAAATTGAGGTCAGATGTACGGTAGGCAACTCACAAAGTGTATTTTTTATGTATGTTTTTACCAATGTTTTATTTACACCTTACATCCCTAATGAATATCTATGGGTCTAACTAAATACTACATTAATGCAAGAGACACTGATCTCTTTAGCTGGGTTCACAATAGACCACACTACAAACAATATAATGTCATTCATGATTTCCCTTGAACTCCTGGACAAATGATATAGTGAAAACAGACTGAGTGATTTGACAAAAGACATTGTCAGTGGCCAAAAGTATGCTGTCCTTGACGATATCTTTAGGTCGAGCTGCATGTACAGATGAGAGAGGACATTGCTAATGGGAGCATGCATCATTGTTGATAAAGCCCATACACACTAGACAATATAGATGAAAATGTGTCCATTGCTCTAATTGTAAGAAGATGCAAATACTAGATACTAGATACTAACTGCATAGCTGCATTCTATTTGTGGAAACTCACATACATAGTGTGAATTTGAACAACTCAAATTGGTGTAAGTTCAACCTAGCATGCAGCCTTCCCTGTGCAAAAATGAGCACACCTACAGCAAGCCTTCATTCCAATTTGTAGAATTCCCCTTGCCAACAATTACCTTCACCATCAGTGTCATCAATGTTTCTATTAAAATGCTGCATTGTTTACCCTCAATTGCGCCTTAAAATGATCATGAGATTGAGGAGATATTGGTTCTATTTTGCTTACAGAAGCAAAATCGAATAGAAAATCAAATGGCCATCGAATGCTTTTTCTACATTCGATGCAGATTCGATCCCAATGCGAAGTCCGTGTAGTGGAAATCGAATAGGCAGCCATGACTATATAGTGGAAATCTAATAGTGGATAATGCAAATCTAACGTGTTCACTGGAGCATTCAATTCGATGTCCATCTCCTGCCTGAAGCCAGTATTGATCTAATTGCAAATCTAATAGCAATTCGAATGCACATCCAATGGAAGATCGAATATAAAATAGTAAAAATTGAAAAGGAGTAGAAAAAACATCAGAGCAAGTCAAATAGTCCATCTCTAATAGAAATAGAAATCGAATTGAAAATGGAAGCGAACCGTGTGTATGCACCTTAAGAAGTGCAGCTGGATGTAGCAGAAGGCGCCATATTAATGGTATAAGTATAACCATACAGAGGGTATAACCTCTGGCTTTGTTTCCACCACCACTACCATAAATACATTTTCAAAATGATCAAGTCTGCTCCTAAAAAATAATAAAAGGCCCAACATATGACTGCTGCAGGTACCGCAGTTATCACTTTTAATAATATCCAGGCAGAAAATGGGCAAATTTCCATAATAGTCACAGATGGCATTTTCCCTGTTGGGGGCTCATGTTGCAGTTTCCTCAATTACTCTATAAATACAGAAAATACATGCAGAAATTTAACAATAAAATTGGGAGTATTGCAAATACAGTATTTGGTTCATGACTAAATAGAGCAATGTTCTGTATGATTTTATTTTGTGTTCTCTCTTTCCTCAGTTTTACTCCTGATAAACTGCTGTTTCTTTCATAGCTACATACTGAGGACTAGATGTTATCAATAAAATAACATTTCGGAAGGCCACGTTTGATTTCAGCCGATGATAGCAGGCACTGGTGTTTCAATTGTGAGAGGAAGGTTTCCAGGGGGTCATAAACAATGGCTTGATGAATGCTGCTCTCAGCTCTTGTTCTTTGTTCTCCTCACACTACTTTGTGTCCTTTCAGTGCAAGGCTTTATTGATAAATTTCTTGTATTATTCTTTTGTCTGGCATCACTTGGATTAGATGCATGCTGGGATTAAATGTGTTCACTGGGTGCCAATAATATGGCACCGATACAGTTCATTTTACAAAAACAAAATATTCCCCACCATTTTACCCATCATCTGGTTATCACTAGATCACTGTAATGAGTTGTTTAATAGATCTCATACCTTCTGCAAGTCAAGGAGATGTTTCCAAATTCGTCGTTGTATCTGTTTTGATATTGGATATAAAAAAATCCACTAGTTGTCTAAAATTTTACAGAAAATTATAAAAGTATATAAGATAATTGCCTTATTTGTTAACTACAGCTGATTTTTTTTTTTTTAAACTGCAAATATTTTTTTTATACCATGTGGTTTTAAACATGTCTACTGGGAAGTAATTTACAGATGGATTCTGGGTGGTCTCTTAGGACAAATCCTCTGCATTTTAATGTTGCAGTTTGAACTCTCCAATTCTTTTTGGTTGATAAGGGATGGAAGAATTGTTATTTAGTAAAATAGTCCTTTATAGATGAATATTGTAAACTGCTAAATATGCTGAGGAAGGTTAATAATGTGTAGTTCATTTTTTGAAACTATAAATAAATATAATAAAAAATTTCCTAAAACACACTTTGTTATGTAAATACAATGAGTAGAATAAAGACATTTGCTTCCGTAGAAAAAAATGTGGAATCCACGTGACGTGCACAGAGTTGGTCTGATTCTGAGTTGGAGGTAAAGTTGCTGTGTTTGTGTGATACTGCAGACACCTGTTTTACTACAGAACCTTATTCTAATGCCTGTTGTCATTTGGCTAATATGAGCGTCTATTTGGCTTCCAGCATGGGGCATTGGCATCTGCACTTGCTCCTGACCCATGCTAGCCATCAGGGATTCATCTGAAACCACCTTCCCTTCTCCATATGCACAACTTAAAATAGCATGGACCGCTAGCCACACAAAGCTACATGTCTTGGTATCGGGAGGGTACACATCGCTCTAGTGCAGGGGTGGCCAATTATTTTGGCTGGGGGGCCACTTAACACCTGCAGTCAATATTTGAGGGCCGCACACAAAATATGTTTTATTTACAATACTCATCACCAAAAATGCTGTAATATTTTTATCAAGAATATTTTTACTAAATATATTACAAGACAAACAGTATAAGAAAATTAATACTGATTAAAAAAAAAAACAGGAGTAAAAGGAACCGGAATGGAGGAGGAGAAGGGGAAGAGAGAAACCAGGGGCATTAAAATAATAAACAATCGTGCCTTCGTAGAATCAAAGTAAGCATATAAGCATATGTAGGTTGAGACAAATAGGACAAGCATCTTCCGTGCATGAGCCTTGATCTTTGGAAAGCTTTTTCCATTGAGAGAGGCATAAAATCTGGGAAGAGGCTCTGATTTGAATTGCTCTTTAAGCAAAGCATCACACTTCAGGTCAATAAGCTCAAGTTTAAGATCACAAGGAGCGTTATTGACATCAAATGTGAAAGGTGAGGAGACCAAAGATAAAAAAAATTTCAATTGTTTTCAAATCATTGAATCTCTGCGAAAATTGACCATGTAAATCGAGTATTGATGATGCATATTTTTTTAACCAGATTTGCATCTGAAACAGCAACCTGCTGCAAAGTGTTGAAATGAGTGAAATGCTTGTGATTTAATCCTCTTGCACAAATATAGTTGACCTCCTTTGTAACAGTGTCCACAACATTGCTTAATTTAAAAATGCTTTTAGAAAGGACCTCTTGATGTATAATGCAATGTAGAAAGACCATTTTGTGTTCTGGCTTCTTTTCTCTGACTTGGTCTTGAATTCGTTTTAGCAATCCAACATTTTTTCATGTTAGATTGGGGCTTCCATCTGTTGTCACTTCAATTTTGGACATAAATTGATTTACAGCCTCCAATAAATCCTTTCCAGTTGTTGTATCTTTCATGGGCTGCATTGTTGCCAATTCTTCTGTAATGTCAATTTTTTCATTGATTTATGACTTTATTTTTTAATTGCACTTCAATATTCTCAGATATGTCCTTGATATGCCTCACAACAGTTTGCCGTGACAAGCTAAGGTTTTCAAATAGTTTTTTCTTGTCTGGGCACAATATTGCGGCAGAGTCAACCATATATTCCTTTATAAATTCTCCTTCATTGAACGGTTTACTGTTTTTTGGCGATTTTGTATGCTATTAAATAGCTCACCCTTGTTATACCATCCTGAGCAGATGATGAATTTGTAAACATTTTTTGCTCTTTTTGTATTTGTGCAACCATCTCATTGGCTTTCTCTGATTTGTCTTCAGCAAATACATTTTTATACTTCAAAGCATGTTTTGTCTCAAAATGTAGATTTAAATTATATTCTGTAATTACTGCCACACATTCCTTACAAATGAAACACACAGCTTTTTCACCCACAGAGTAAAATAAATATTTAGGTGTCCATTCTTTGTTGAATTTTCTGCATTCACTGTCTACCTTTCTTTTCTTTGTAAAACTAATTTTTCAGCCTGTTGATATTTTAAATTAAAATCAAGATTGGCGCAAAAAATATACAAAAGACTGACACATTCAGCCTTCATCCCCAGATGCCTACAGAATTGCCCTCACCCCTACAACACATCCCCTATAAAAACAGTATTCTGTTGATCTACCGGCATCTCACTCTGTGCAAAATATTCCCCTCCCAATGCATTAGGCCCAAAATTCACATTATGCCACACAGAATGAGAGAAAATTCACATTATGCCATGCTGAAATAAAACAGTGTATTGGATCAATCAAATATACATTACATTATTTGCCAGGATGCCATCAACATTTCATAGCCCTGACGGCCATTTCATCAGGATATAGGCTGTTGAGAAAAAAGTGCTTTTCCTAAATAGCTGATATCTTGACAAAATGGGCGGGCAAATAATGTCCCTGCTGTGTACTTTATTTCTGAGTGCTATACATATATATATATATATAGTCACTTGTAAGTCCAGCACACCTCCACATATACAAACTCAGTGTTGCTTTCCCCTGGTCACCCGATTCACAGGATTCCAAATATTTCCAATTCTTAGGGCGGCACTCACTTCAATAAAGTCGACTCAGACAAGAGGTAATTGTCAACGTTTCGGAGTCTGTTTATTTTCACTCCGTCATCAGGACACCTGATGACGGAGTGAAAATAAACAGACTCCGAAACGTTGATAATTACCACTTGTCTTAGTCGACTTTATTGAAGTGAGTGCCGCCCTAAGAATTGGAAATATATATATATAAGAGAACTTGAGGAATCCACACACCTTGAAGAGATTATGACACAAGCAGTCGGCAGTCGACTGATCCGTTTCGGCTGTGAGAAAGGCTTCTAGCCGAAACGGATCCGTCGACTGCCGACTGCTTGTGTCATACTGCAAGGATGGGTGAATATGCTTGTGACCCTCACTACTAGTAAAGGCATAAGATTGCCATGTTTTGCATAAAGGTCTGATGCTCAATTTTATGGATTGAATAAATTGTGCTACACTGGACTTTAAAAGGATCAAGGAGTGCTGTCTTCTATGTATCTCTGGATACACAGTTTTCATATATATATATATATATATATATATATTGTGAGCACAAGGCTGACCACAGCCTGGCTGACCATTGCAAGCTGACTATTGTTAGTTTGTCATATTTTAAAGTAGGAATATTTTTAAGTAGGGCGAAAACAGTTACATAGATTAAAGCTTGGACTTATTCTGGACCAACTGTGATGTAACTCCTGTCTCCTTCTCATTACAGGTAACTCATATCATCTGTTACACCAGTATTGTAGTATCTGCTTGCAAACTGCTATATTTAGGTAACTCATATCATCTGTTACACCAGTATTGTAGTATCTGCTTGCAAACTGCTATATTTAGGTAACTCATATCATCTGTTACACCAGTATTGTAGTATCTGCTTGCAAACTGCTATATTTAGGTAACTCATATCATCTGTTACACCAGTATTGTAGTATCTGCTTGAAAACTGCTATATTTAGGTAACTCATATCATCTGTTACACCAGTATTGTAGTATCTGCTTGCAAACTGCTATATTTAGGTAACTCATATCATCTGTTACACCAGTATTGTAGTATCTGCTTGCAAACTGCTATATTTAGGTAACTCATATCATCTGTTACACCAGTATTGTAGTATCTGCTTGCAAACTGCTATATTTAGGTAACTCATATCATCTGTTACACCAGTATTGTAGTATCTGCTTGCAAACTGCTATATTTAGGTAACTCATATCATCTGTTACACCAGTATTGTAGTATCTGCTTGCAAACTGCTATATTTAGGTAACTCATATCATCTGTTACACCAGTATTGTAGTATCTGCTTGCAAACTGCTATATTTAGGTAACTCATATCATCTGTTACACCAGTATTGTAGTATCTGCTTGCAAACTGCTATATTTAGGTAACTCATATCATCTGTTACACCAGTATTGTAGTATCTGCTTGCAAACTGCTATATTTAGGTAACTCATATCATCTGTTACACCAGTATTGTAGTATCTGCTTGCAAACTGCTATATTTAGGTAACTCATATCATCTGTTACACCAGTATTGTAGTATCTGCTTGCAAACTGCTATATTTAGGTAACTCATATCATCTGTTACACCAGTATTGTAGTATCTGCTTGCAAACTGCTATATTTAGGTAATTGTGCAAATATTTTTATAAGATTTGAAAGTGAGTGAGAATTTATTAGTGGCTGGGATGGTATGTAACCTCTTACCATTTGTTATCTTAGTTTTATTGCTAGTGGAAGAGGGGCTCTGGCTGGGTGGGGTCTCAATCAATTAACTTAGAAACAGCTTTTAGTATATATTGTGAGCACAAGGCTGACCACAGCCTGGCTGACCATTGCAAGCTGACTATTGTTAGTTTGTCATATTTTAAAGTAGGAATATTTTTAAGTAGGGCGAAAACAGTTACATAGATTAAAGCTTGGACTTATTCTGGACTTAAACTGGACAGAAACTGCCAACCAACTTAACATCTTCGTATCAAAGTGAATCAGAAAGACACCAGCAACCCAGAAAACCAAGACTGCTTTGAGTGAGCTCACTTCATTCTCACATCACACTACTCCTGGCTGCTTAATCTGCCTATTCAGCTGTGATATCACCATTTCTCCATCTGCTAAAACTTTTTGAATATCACTCTTTATGCTTGTACTTGCACTGTCCGTTTTGAAAATGCCCAGCTGTACCTCTTATG
The DNA here is from genome assembly GCF_055691185.1 of Crinia signifera. NCBI lineage: Eukaryota > Metazoa > Chordata > Amphibia > Anura > Myobatrachidae > Crinia > Crinia signifera. The sequence continues at coordinate 156,133,515 of NC_139220.1, forward strand.
ACTTTACCTCTCTTGCTGTTCCATTGAGAGTAGGTGTCCCTGATTATTTTATTCTTGGCCCTCTTCTCTATCTCTACATGTCCTCTCTGGGTGAACTTATTTGTTCACTTGACTTCCACTATGCCGAAAATACTAAAATCTACCCCTCGTTTCCTGATCGCTCTCCTTCCATCCTAACTCATATCTCCAACTGTCTCTCTGCTGTCTACTCTTGGATGACCCATCGCTTTTTTAGACTTAAAATATCAAACACTAAGCTGACCTCTTCCGACCCTCCTGCATAAAACCTGACCATCTCTCATCCTAACCTGTTTATGCCCACCTCTCCCCCTTCTGTGTTATACCTGTCTGTCTAAGCCTCCCCTTTAGAATGTAAGCTCTCACGGGCAGGGCCCTCTCTCCTCATGTGCCTTTCTTAGAATATATAAACCACTGCCACCCTGATAATTGCTTCAGTGTCCTGTCCCCTGATGTAACTATCTGTATTAACCATGTACTTGTCCTAAACTGTCTTGTAATGTAATTTTGTTTTGTGTTTGCTCATAACTATGCTCTGTACAGCGCTGCGGAATTTGTATGCGCTATATAAGAAACTGTTAATAAATAAATAAATAATAAATAAATATATATATATATATATATATATATATATATATATATATATATATGCAAAAGAATTGAGAGAGAAACGCACCAATGAGCCAAATATAAACAACACTTTTTCTTGTTTTTGTGCTCACATACATGGGGGTTTAAAATCATATACTTGCCAGCCACATCAGAATACCGAACTTTGCACAAGATGACCCACGACACATCCAGGGGAAGAAGCCGCTCAGCCGCCGACCAAGGACCACGGACTCAGCGCTCACTACTCACAGGACACAGCCGCACGTGCAGGATTCACCGGTGGACAGAAGACGTCACCACGTCGGACCAAGTAAGCCACGAAACGCGTTGGGCGTGGCTTACTTGGTCCGACGTGGTGACGTCTTCTGTCCACCGGTGAATCCTGCACGTGCGGCTGTTTCCTGTGAGTAGCGAGCGCTGAGTCCGTGGTCCTTGGTCGGTGGCTGAGCGGCTTCTTCCCCTGGATGTGCCATGGGTCATCTTGTGCAGAGATTAGTGCAGAGATGTGCATCAGTGCCAGTGTGAGCAGCTCAGTGCAGGCACCAGACAGGGCCATGGCGATGGGTGGCGACGCGGACACCTGTGAAGCCCGCGAGGGGACACGTTTACCTGTGAAGGTATCCGCGTCCCCTCGCGGGGCTCGCTGCGCTCGCCACGCTTCGGGCTCGGTGGCTCGCTGCGCTCGCCACACTATTCTATTCTCAACTCCACGCCGACGTGGATAGTGGGGGTATGAAAAGGTCGGAGGACGCGTACCGCCGCCCCTCGCGGGCTCGCTGCGCTCGCCACGCTTCGGGTTCACGTTGATCGTGGGGTGGCGTTAAAAATTGTGGGGGCCATTTCACACTTCAGGGGGACTATTAGGGCTCTGTGGCCCATTTAACATTGATTCCTATGTAAAAATCGCGGGCATTGAGCCAATTAACGCTAAAATCGCGACCAATCTGACTTTTAACATTGATCCCTATGGGAAAATCGCGGGCATCGCGGGCATCGCATCGCACCCGTTTTTTAGTGCATGCGATGGTCGCGATGGTCGCGATGGGCGCCGTGCTAGGTAAAGAGTACCCATTGTTTTGTTGCAGACGCTTCAAAAAGCTGGTGGTGTCTTTGATATGATTGGGCTGTTTCAAAATGAGCGGTTGCAGAATGCCATCTAAGAATGCTGAGATTGGGTGGTAGAGGCCATTCCTAGCGGATATTATTGGCCTGCCGGGCGGATGTTCACTATTCTTATGCATTTTTGGCACAGTAAAGAAAACCGGGCAAATGGGGAAGTTCTGTTTGAGGGCTCCAGATAATTTGATAGAAATTTTGCCATCCTTGTGTGCATCATCTAGAACTCGGTCTAGCTCCTTTTTGTACTCTGCGGTGGGATCTGCAGGAAGTTTACAATACGTGTTGGGGTCACTTAGCCAGCCTAAGGATTCGCCAGATTCCCTGAGCTGGCGATCGCTGGCGGAGAGCCACTGCATCTTCAGGGAGATGGGCAGGGTTAAGGGGGTGCGGGCCGGCGGGCTGCACCAGAACGGGGTGTGCGAGCGTCTCGTGCGCACTGACCCATTTTTACAGGCTGGTCGAATGGTGGCGGATGGCGATCTAATGAGAGCTGCTCTGTCTGTAGGTAGTGTAACTAGGCTAGATGAATATTTTCTATGAGTGTGTCAGTAATAGTTTATAAAACCCTGCTGCTTAGGACTACTTCAAGTGGACTTGTCATGTCCATAATTCTAATAAATTCTAATTCATTTTTTGGTAAACCAATTGAACTTCCTATTGTACATGGGTTGCAAGCAATTACTTTTATCCCACTGTGTCTGTTACTGTCTGGGTGATGTGCTGAGATATTTTTGAAGCACCTTGTACAAACATCAAACTGGCATATAGACTATTTTGAAATCTGGAGAATAGAGAATTCCCATCTAATAGAGTACAGTCTTCCTTTTGTAGATTATAAATATGAAAGTATGTTCGCTTTCTTTTATATTATAGTAGGTTGGTAACTTGGCACGTATGTAATAAAAATCCTAGTTACATAAAAAATGACTATTTTATTTAGAATAAGCTGTACATTTAGAACACATTGTATAAGTTATTAAAGCAAAACTAAATGTAGTTCTAGGATAGAATGCATTCATTTTAATATAAAAGTACAACCTCCCACTAGTAAATGCTGGCCCAGTGTGTTCTTACTGCGCAGTATTTGATTCATACGATACAGGCCTATTGTGCTCTTAGTTACAGGGATAATACCAGGTTTCTGTGCTGCACATTAAGTTACACCATCATTGTATTAAAGGGAAATCATTTAATCTGGCGCTTCTTTGTGAAAGTCCTTTCTAATACTTTGCTGGTGCTGTAACATAAAGCTTTCCAGATAAATGCTAACTCGTTGAGGAAATCATTATATTTTCCATAAGAAAGCCCCATTATCTAGTCCAGCATAGGACCATTCATTACAGTCTTTGAACTTGAAGATTAAGTGTTTGGTCACTTGTGCACATATATAAAATATGTCAAATAATGAATGCAAGGTTTAAAAACATGACAAATCTTCCTTCACCGACAGATTATCCTACTTATTGGACAGCATGCTGTTGCATTCAAAGTAGCAGGACAAGGAAAAGGTTACTAATTGTACCAGTGTTCTCTACAAAATGAGATGCCACATCCATTCCAACCAATCATAAGTTCCCTAGAGTTTTGTTGAGATTCAATGAAACAAGGATTGTTTACCTAATTTGTTCAATTTTTTTAAAGTATTTACTTCCCAATATTATTTATACCCCTTTTACACCAGCACTTATTACCTGGGATTTTGCATGGGAATGAGCAAAATCCCAGGTTTGCAGGCGTTGTAAACACTCGGATTTCAACCCGGCAAATGGTCCAGGTTGAACACGGGTTCAACCGGGTTTGTAGTGCAGTGTAAACAAGTAACCCGTTCACTGCAATTGAAAAGCCGGCCCTGGGAGATTTCCCAGTGCTGGCTCAGGCTCCGCCTCTGGTGACCTCACCCGCCCAGCATTATGCCGAGTGGGGACGCCATGTGAAAGGGGTCAATACATAAGTTTCACCTGGGCTGGAGCCGGGTCCAAAAACCTAGGTGCGACCCGGCTTTTAGGTGTAAAAGGGGTATTAGCATGCCACATAATATTCTATTTCAGCAGCATTTCTAATGTTGATGCTCTTTTAGTTGCCTGATTTAGGATAAAAGGTATGAGTCATCAGCTGTACCTGCCTCTGAGTACAGCTTTAGAACTGTATGTGCATAAAAGAAATCTTACATAATGAATATGTTTGATGGAAGTTGTGGCATTTTCTGTGAATAATTTCCAATACTTCCATAGTAACCACACAGGCTGTTTCTGCAACACATTTACCAGTGCAGTGTCTAGGCAACCCTGATGGAATTCTTCCATATTGTGTCTTGAAGCTTTGTATTCGTCTTTTAAATGAAGGATAGTAAATCAGACAATGAGCTCTCTCTTAGGAATAAGTGTCCATTTGTGCTAATGACAAATGATTCCATAGAACATATTATAACAGAGATACCAGGGTCTCATTTAGGTTAAAAAATATTTAAATATAAATAAGCATGCAGAGAGCTAATGCTATAAAAAAAAATCAAGTTAGGGATTTTCAAATTGCTGATAATTTAGATTGACCCTAAAATGTTTTTTAAGGTATCCTATAAATGTTTATTCACAGAAATGTTGCTATTTTTCAAGAATGATAAACTGCTTCTTGCAATATTTCTTATAGGGCCTACACATGTAGCGAGTTTGGCCTATTTTATAAGCGATTTGACTAGAGCACTTAGACATGAAACACAAATTGCTGTGTGTGTTGGGCCCCCAGCAACAGCGATGCGCATTCTCGTGCGTCCCTATCACCTGACTAGATTTATACTGCATGCTTGCATCTATATCTACAGTATGTTCCTGAAGTAGCTCAGAGGGTCAAATTCAACAGCACTGTGCTTCTCTTTCCAGGTCAGATTGTGCATTGTACGCAAGTTACAGTAGTTGTAATTACATTTGCTTTGCGTACATGGAGAAATATGCACGCATCCATGTGATCGCACGCATCCATGTGATCACACTGCCCCAATCCATATGTGGTTAGGTAGCCTTCATCATTATCAGTGAGCATGTTAAGAAAACCTATACTCCTATCCTTGGCACAAGACATCCATCAGAAACATAATTGCTGACTTTTGGGTCTCCCTGGAAGTGGGCAGTGAAGTTGGAACTAGGAGGGGACGAGGGCATTTTGCAGCCAAATGGGTGGGGCATGAAGGTAACATAGGCCCTTATTCTGATCGGTGCGGCCGGATCCGAATATGCGGCCAGGACCGTGCGTGCGAAACCCCGCCTTCCATACGGATCGCCAACTCCGTCCGTACGCAGTAAGAAGCTGGCCGAACGGACCGCACATGTATTTTTCACGGAATACGCCTCCTCCATCTAAGGGAACCTCCCCCATCATTCGATGGTCGCAGACCATCGAATGCAGGACCGAGTGCTCCACCAGCTCCCGCAACCTCAGACCACACGGACATTTTTCCGTGCAAAAGCAGGGATCTGGGCGGGCAGCTGACATCCGGCGATGTCATATGTCCGCCCACTACACGTGCGTCACGGCCGCATTACCATACGTACGCCCAGCGTTTGCATGGGAACGCCCAAGAAACGCGGGGCGTATGCATATGGTAATGAGCCCAAATAGCCCTTCACGCCCCTCTCCACCCCCTGTTCGGAGTGTTCACATATCATGCGGGATTTTGCCGTACGCCCCGCTCGCACATGCGCAGAGACGCCTCTGCACATGCGCAGACACAAAACATCGGCGGGCCGTACGCACGCGGATATATCCGCACCAACCAGAATAAGGGCCATAGTAACATAGTAATTAAGGTTAAAAAAAGACATTAGTTCACCAAGTTCAACCTATTTGACTTGTAACTACTGACTTGAGTAAGTCATATCTATAGGATTCGCTTAGTGGACAAAAATATATCCGGTTTTGATTTAAAATCATTAACAGTAGTTGCTCTACTACCCCCACCGGCAATGAGTTCCAGAATTTTACTTCTCTAATGGTGAAGAATCCTCTAATTTATTCAGTACGGAATTTATTTTCCTCAAGCCTCAATACATGCCCGCATATCCTAAATATAGACCTGTTAGTGAACAAATAATTTCCCAGTTCCATATGATTCCCAATCCTGTATTTGAACATGCTAATCATATCACCTCTCAACCTCCATTTTTCCAGTGAAAACATATTCAGCCTGGTTAGCCTATATTTGTATTCTAATGATTCGAGAACTTTTACTAGCTTAGTCACCCTTCTCTGTACCTGTTCCAATTTATTTATGTCCTTTTTAAGGTGCAGTGCCCAGAACTGAACACAATATTTCAAGTGTGGTCTCACCAATGCCTTGTAAAGAGGCACTATCACATTGGCATCCCTTTTTAATGCATGCCAGTGTTCTGTTTGCTTTTGCTTCTGCACTTGAGCAGTGTGCACTATTACCCAATTTTCCATCTATGATGACCCCCAAGTCCTTCTCTACAGCAGAATTCCCTATAATATATCCATTTAGCCTATAAGTAGCTTGTTTAATTGTGTTCCCATAATTAATTACTTTTCATTTATCAACGTTAAACTGCATTTTCCACCTTTCGACCCACCCACCTTTCCAGTTTGATTAAGGCACTTTGTAGTGTATCCACATACTCAATTTTGTTTCATCCGCAAATATTCCAATTTTACTCAATATGTCACTTCATATATCATTAATGAATATATTTAACAAGGTGGTTCCCAATACTGAACCTTGTGGGACTCCACTTTGGACCTTACCCCAGCTGGAAGGTATGCCATTTACCTCCACACTCTGTCCTCGATTGTGCAACCAGTTTTTAATTCAATTACAAAATTTATCTTCCTACCCTAAATTTCCTTGTTTTATTAATGACCTTTTATTAGGCACCGTGTCAAAAGTTTTAGCGAAATCAAGAAGTATTACATCAACTGATTTCCTCATAGAAGCTAATTAAATTAGTCTGACATGAGCTATTTTGATGAACCCATGCTGAGCCTTACTTATCACCTTCTCCTGTTCTAAGAAATTTTGGATACTACCTCTTATTATTCCTTCAAATATTTTCCCCACAATTAAGGCTGACCAGTCTATAATTTTCTGGGTTAGTTTTGCTACCTTTCTTCCATATTGGTGCTACGATAGCTATGCGCCAGTCCCATGGTACCGTCCCCAAGTTTATTGATTCATCAAATTTCAGATATAACGGTAGTGCAATGACAGAACTTAATTATTTTAGTGTCCTAGGGTGTATTTCATCCGGGCCAGGGGATTTGTTACTATTTAGGTTCTGTAATCTAGTTTTGACTATTTCCTCACTCAAACATACAGTTTGGGAGTAATCAAGAGCCAAGCATTTAATCTGTGAGAGATCCTCTGAAGATTCTTCCCATGTAAATACAGAAGCAAAAAAATCATTAAATAATTCTGCTTTCTCTTTTCTTTCTATTACCAGGGTACCCTGCTTATTTTTTAGTTGGCCAACATTTTCCTTCCTTAATCGTTTCCTGTTTATACAACTGTAGAATTTTTTGGGATTAGATTTGCTATTTGCAGCTATTTTACGTTTAGTCTTTAATTTAGCCATCTTGATTGTATTCTTAAATTTGTTATTACATTCTTTATATGCGGCAAATGATTCGGGTGTCCCATCTTGTTTAAAAGCTTTGAATACCCTCCTTTTTTTAGCTATTTCAAATTAAGCCACATCGGTTTCCTTTTGACATTTGTTCCTTTATTTACCCTAGGAATACATTTATCAGTGCCCTCCTGCAGTATTATTTTTAAAGTTTGCCACCCTTTAGTAGTATTCATACCTCTAAATAATTATTTCCAGTTTATATCCTTTAGGACTCCCCAAACTAACTAACGTTTGCTTTTCTGAAATGTAAGGATCTTTGTTAAAATTTAAATCAAATATCATATTGTGATTCCTGTTCCCTAATGTCTCCCTTATGGTTAAGTTACTAAGAATGTCACCGTTGTTGCTTATCAAGAGATCCAGGATATTGTTATTTCTGGTTGGACTTTCAATAAATTGATACAAATAGTGGTTATTCAGGGCATCCAATAAAACATTTCCCTTAGCGGTACTAGTAGACCTATCTTTCTAATTTATTTTAGTTAGAGTTACCGATAATAATAATGTCCCCTAGGCTGGCCACTTTTTCCACCTTTAGCAAGAGGTCTTTTTCCTCCTCCATATTTTTGTGGGGTGGTTTATAACATGTTCCTACTATAAATTGTTTAGCCCATTTAATATTACCTGTGATTTCTACCCATACCGATTCTACTGACTCCATTGTGCTCTCGTATGTGTCTTCTCTTATGTATGGTATTAAAGATGGTTTAACATATAAATCTACTCCCCCATCCCTTCTACCTAATCTATTTTTCTAAACAGACTATAACCGTCTATGTTAGCCTCCCACTCATGTGATTCATACCACCAAGTTTTTGTAATATCTATGAGATCAAAATCTTCCTCCAAAACTTCCCCCATTTAACCAGTTAAACTCCTAGCATTCAGATAAAGGCATTTCAGATCTTGTTTTACCTTTGCCATTGCTGTATTACCTGTTACAGTTGCAGAAGTAGGGTGGCCAATCCCGGGATCGGGATCGGCGGGATCCCGGGATTTGGCCCCTAAAACGCCGGGATTTCAATCCCGGGATTGGAGTTTCCAATCCCGGGATTTCGGGATTAGACTGCGCATGCGCAGTCTAATACCGGGCAGCATCTGAGCAAGTGCTCAGACGCTGCCTGGCTACTCCCGTCCCGGCATTGTGGCTCTGCGCAGCGTGACAAGGCCAGAGGTCACGCTGCGGAGGCCAAGCAGCTGCGCAGCCCCGTTCTGTCATCGCCCGGATGCCTGCCCGGCCGCCCGCACACCTCCCTGCCCGGCTCCTGAAGTGAAGTGGCCGCCTCCCGCCCGTCTCCCGGCATCAGCAATGGACCGCCCACCCTCCCAGCTTCACCAACCACCCGCCCGGCTGCACCGCACCGCACATGTAAGTAAATATGCGGGGCGGCCGGGGCGGGTTTTTTAATTAGGGAAGCCGATCCCGGGAATCCCGGGATTGGGCATTTTTCAATCCCGAATCCCGGGATTGAAAAAATGCTCTGGGATTGGCTTCCCTATGCAGAAGGTTCCAGAAATGATAAATTAGTATCATGGACAATATTTGTATTTGGCTGTGTGTCTCTCATACACCTTTCGTATACAGTACCTTGTTCCCTTCTTCCTCCCTTCCCCTTGCTTCCTCCACAATGTAGCTGTCTTTGCCCTCTTTTCTACACTCACTTGTTAGTTTAAGGTTTCTTAATATACCCTCACCCCCTGATATACAATGCTGTGATCATCATATGATTTTGACCCATAGATGTTTACGCTGAAAGCTATGGAGCAGGCACTGTCTAAATTCATACAGTACAAGATGTACTTGTGGTAAACTTTGTATCTTCTTCTATAACTTGGTATATTTTGAACAAACCATCCTTAGCAGAAAAGAGGAGCGCAGGACTGTTTGAGGTATCCGCCAGAATAGGGTAACGCTGCATTGAAGATGAGCACAAATTAGTATACTAAGTAACCTTAATATGCTACAAGATGTACTATTTGTTCTTGTTATGCTTATGGAAGTTACTATGGGGCAGATTTAGTAAGCTCAGTGAAGTAATAAAGTGTCTGTTTTGATCACCGGCCAATCAGCTCCTAACTGTTAAGTTACAGGCTTGATTTGAACAAAAAAATGTCAGTTAGGGGCTGATTGGCGGGTGATGAAAACCAGACAGTTTATCACTTCACGGAGCTTAATAAATCTAGCCCACATCTCTTACAAATAGACATACCATATATACTCGAGTATAAGCCTACTTTTTCAGAACATTTTTTATGCTGAAAAAGCCCCCCTCGGCTTATACTCGAGTGAGGGTCCCACTTGAGTCAATAAGTTTTCCCAGTTTTTTGTTGTAAAATTAGGTGCCTCGGCTTATATTCGGGTCGACTTATACTCGAGTATATACGGTAGTTTTTGTGATGCAGTGAAGATGTTTGTATAATATTTTATTACAAAGAGAAACATTTTGTTATATCATGTTTGTATACTTTGTTCTATGGCTTTATTTATTATTCATGGAACAGTAATGAGAATCAGGCAAGAGAAAATCATACTTTTTGTTCTAGAGTTACATTCCAAGGATGTAAACACCTCTGGGCACCCGAGTTTGGGCTTGTTTCTATTACTCGTTTCTCAGTAATTCTGATAAATACATATGGAACTTAAAAAAAAAATGATATACATAACAAGAGTTTTTGTAGATAGAATATTATTCTGTGCAGCACCACTATTTCAGCTGCTTTCATGCACTTCCATCCATTTGCTAATGTGTGAGAAGCACAACGTGTGAATGAGCCTACGTGTCTTTTATATGTTAAACTGATCACAGTTTTGCAAACCACATTCTATAATGCTGTGATAATTACCCCAATATTTATGCTGCTTTCACATTGCCTAAACTTTTAAGACCCGATTGTTTAAAATGGGTCTCAGCCACTAAACCCCTTTCACATTGTAGGTGAAAACTGTTTTAAATAGCATGTAATACCATTTACACATTCAACCCCTTTAACCCCCAAGGAACATGTTTCAAGCCATGGAAATATAGCCGTTCTCACTGCCAAAAAAACGGCTCTGAAATGGGTAGGATCCTGCTTTTTAACAGTTTAACAAATACCGGTATTTGTTAAACGGTTAAAGCACCCTGGAGCTTTCACACTGCAGCTCTACCTGTTTTAAAAGGCTAAAAAAATAGCAATTTACCGTTTAAGAGCTGCCGTGTGATAGGGGTTTTACTTTGCAGCTTGTATGTAGAGCAGCAGGTGAGACTCAAGGCCCCATCAGAAACGTGTCAGATTTGCCAAGTTTTCGTCATATTCAGATGGATTTGACAGACCAATCTGAAGAAAAATGGCTAAATCTGAGCTCCCTCAGATCCGTCTAACAAAAAAATCTTATTTGCTGCACCAAAGATCCATCTGATCTGAAGCTGTGAGGGGTTTAACATAGAATTAATCAGATGTATCTGAAGTGAATAGAGTGAAAAATTAGTCCAGGGTGTCAGATCAGATATCTGGGAGAGTTCAAGTGAAATCTGAAAGAGATGTACAGCTTCAGATATGTCTGCGTAGTGGATGGGGGGGGGGGGGGGGTCACTTTACTATATAGCACTTTTAGCACAAGTTTGAATACGTTTTCATACTTTTTGAATCAAGAAACCAATACTAACACTTGAATCATCCATGCTATGTTAGGCCTGACATCTCATTTAGTGGTTTCAGTACTTGTGTATTATCATGGTGCCCGTTAATGTTTTTTCCCCAAGAAGGTAGGAGCCGCCACTGATCCTCATACTTCATTATCAGTCCACTTGGCCCCATAACCTCATACATTCAGTCCTTGTCTTAGGTATTCATCCCAGAATGAAATAAAACCACCTTCAATATCTCTCTCTCCCTCTCTCTCTTATGAAAGCCATTTCTCAGCTTACTGTCCCATATGTCAGGGGCAGCATGAACAGTGTAATGGTTAACATTAGTGTATTACATCTCTATGGTCATGTTTTGATTCCCGCCATGGCACTATCTGTGTGAAGTTATATTCTCCCTGTGGTTGTAGGGTTTCCTCAGGAACTCCAGTTTCGGCCCACACTCCAAAAATATACTAATAGGCTAATTGGCTACCAGCAAAAATGGACCGTGAAGTGTATGTGTACATGTATTGCTCATTTACGTATATGTTTATTTGAAAGTGAATATAGCATGTAATAGTTAATAAATCTGTCAGCCACCAAGTCCACCCAAGCTTTAAGAGGCTTGCCTACATTGTCCTCATGCTTTCTTTCATCATACAGCCTTCTTTAGTCACTGACAGTATTGACCAACGTTGCTGAAAGTCTTACTACTCATTTCATCTTGCATGTCCAATCACTGACTCAAACTCAATAATTCAAAGAACAAAAAAGCTGCTCATCTTCCTTTCAATCATCATAAGATACTTCAGCATGACAACTCTACCCTTCTAAATCCCTGCATAGATGTCCTCATAATTGTTCAGAATTGTCCTTTGTTCCATACATCTATTCTGTGTAAAATTCATGTTAGATACATCTAAGAACATTTCCAGTGTACAGTATGTCCATATTGCACACAAACTTTAATGCACTCAGTATCTCACACATTAGCTATTGCAATTCCCTCCTTGCTGATCTTCCCTTCACACTTCCAGTTGTCTTCTCTCCTGACTGCATAGGCATACAGTACTTCTCTTTACCTCTCTCAACATATCTACTAACTCAACTTGTTTGTTCTACGTAGGATTTGCATGTCTCATGCACACTCATTACCAGTTCATGGTAACAGGACAATTTTTGGACTGCATCCATTTTATGGTATGCCTTCCCTGACACAGAACTTGTTCCTATCATCCTTGACAGCTCACCTTATGAGACAAGCCTATCAAATTCAGAAAATCTGAAGAATCCCTCGAAACAATTCACCAAAAACAAAAATAAATAAGCTTCATTTAGAAATATCTGACCTCACACTGGCATTGCATGAGACTCATAAAGACTGTTCAAGGACACCTGTAGTTCCCCTCTGCTGCTGCTTGATTGAGAAGCAGCCACATTGAGGGAATTGGGTGGAGGAGGGCTCCATCCCTAAAAAGGGGGTGTGTCTCATACCATATTCTTTGATGGGGGAGCCCTTTACTGTGCTTGAAATACTGCTGTTTTTTTTTATTTGACACCAAAGGTACAACTCAACATACAGATGTGTCCTCATACATCCAACCTTAATACGCCATGCAGAGGGAGATGCCTGGTGTGAGTGACTGACAGGTCAAATGCAACTCTGCTACTGTTAGAGAGTCTAACAGACCTGGCGCAACTGCACAGATGTATGAGAACACATCTGTACATATGTACAACTATGAAAATTGTATGTACACAGTACAATACATTGAAACAAGGTCTAAATGAGGCCCAAACATTCCAGCCCGCTAAATTGAGAATAAGTGAATGGGTGCTTTATTACACTGTAGAAGACTACCTGTATGCTAAGAAGTGTGTTCCTCAAACAGAAGTTCAACTGAGAAGCATATTTCCTAATTCATTATTCTTATTATACTCTGTATATACTTTGTAGTTTTATATAGAATATCTGGGCTAAAATAAATAGAAACGATATAAATAGAAATATTTGGCCATTTTACATTGAAATTGAACATATTTATTTCTTCATTCCTGTAAACCTTTTATCTATTATAGATTACGTAATATACACTAGTAAAATGCATTCAGTAGTAGTATAAGTGTTAGAGCTGTTTAAGTGTATTCGCTTTTTAGACTTAAGTAACATTTCTAAGTACACATCTGTTTGTATAAGACATAAGCTGAATCCGGTATTTTATGGCCTACCATTTCAAACAGAGATTAGTGAGCATTAGTCAAGTAGAGATGAGAATTTACTTAACATAGGAATTATCTCTCTACAATGGTCAGAAGAGGATCTGTGTAGTACAAAAACAGTGCCTATTTCACTATGCCCTAAATATTTTTAAATAATGAGTCATAGCTAATTAATTATTCTGCAAAGTTGTATTATGATTCTTAGACCTTTGTTACAAGTATTTAATTTGTGTATTCTGTTGTTGCATTTGTCCTTCTCAGTTTGCCATTTATAAAATGCTACATATTGTAAGTCTCTGATTCAGAGATGGAAGCAATTGTGATGGTTCTTTTGATGGCAATTGTGATGGCTTCGGCGTCTGACTTCCGACGGCCATGCCGCTTAACCATGGAATTACTCCGAAGGGTCGATTATTGATTGATGTGTCATCAGATTTTAGCTTCTTTGTACATAAATGGCAGATATGAGACACCACCATGGGTGTCCCAATGCGGATCTCAGCAGCTGTGACATATACATATTGTATAAACATATACATATTTTCACACAGGTGCTGCATAGTAAATAGCAGCTGTGATGCTCATCTCTAAATGAAGTTCATTGTGCCATATTTTACAAGTAAACTAAAATCTGAATTACATTTTTAACTGGTTCTAAACACTGTAATATCTACATTTATATCAAGAAATTAATGAAGAAAATTAACCGTGGTTAATTGAGAGCACCTGTTATCTACTGTCCCCTTAAAAGCAGCTGCTTATGGGAGTAGTCTGCTCCCTTAGTGAACAACAGATAGCGAGAAAAAAAAGCGCTAATAAAAATTGCAAAACCAATTGCATCAATAAAATAGGTTATTATTTAATACATAAAATACACATTAAAAAATCACATAAGATCAATACTTAATATAGACATTGGACCCATGTAATTAATATAGTCACCACTGAGAAGCTGATTAAACTTGCACTGATCAAGGCTGTAGTCTAAAAATGGAGGGAGTCCTTTTTATACCACTTGAAGTGTCTTGGCTGTCACTTAGGTCAATCCTGGTGGCATAAAGGTGCAAATTAGCCAGCCCGGGGTACTTTACTGCTGCGTGCAGTCAGATGTCCATAGTGGAAAGGCACTGGACTTCCAAAGGTCTTGATAAAGCTGTGAGGTAGCACAGCGAAACGTGTTTGTGCCATTGGACCCAGTTTTGGACAAACTTGCCACCTTCACCAGGAGACTGTCATTCACCTGCTCATTTATTTGATCTCCGTCTACAACCTTTGCCTGTTCTGTGCCTTTCCACTATGGACATCTGACTGCACGCAGCCGTAAGGTACCCCGGGCTGGCTAATTTGCACCTTTCTGCCACCGGGATTGACCTATGTGTATTGACTATGCAATTAAGTTATACATTATACAGTTGCTACATTATATTGCACAAGACTATTGTGCATTGCTGTTATTAATCTGGTAAATGATCATGCATGGACTGGCAGTATTTACAATATATATTTTTAAAGAGGCTCAGACCATGCACTCCGTAGTTCTTAGCCAAGCCTCTATGGAAACTGGCCACTAATCATACCCTACCATCATACCCTACCATTGCATTCCCCTGGTGGGCCCTTCATGCTCCAGTCTGACACTGACTGCAGTGCAGAGGCCAAGTTTTATGATATGTAGTCCAGAGGCTAGGAACATAGAATTTGATGGCTGTTAAGAACCATCTAGTCACCCACACTTACACACTAGGGTTACGTTTCATAGGGATCCAATTAACCTACCAGTATAATTTTGGATTGTGGGAGGAAACTGGAGTACCCAGAATAACCTGTGCTGTGAGGCAGTAATGCTGAACATTATACTATACATACTGCTAAAGCGTCAAATACCTGCTTCATTTTCAGACTCTAGGTTCTAAGTAATTATTTTTCTAGGTTAATTTGGGATTGTTTAAGTAAGCTTTCGTTAAAGCACACCGCTTAGTGAAATAGCAGCAGACACCCATTTTTGTTAAATGTAATTCCTAATTCCTTATGTTTTATTTCCTCATTTCCTTATAAAACTGTCTGGGAAGTGCTGCTAACATTTATGACATCCATTATGATTGTTAGTGATGTTTTTACATGTACAGTACTAGAGTGAGATGAAATCTATATCAGGCTTAGTAGGAGAAGATTTGCTTTCCCCAGTGACTGCAGATAATAGACCTCACACAATGCAGGGTATAGTGTTCATTCTTTTCTAAGAAGACCTAGTTTTGCTGGTTAAGAAACGTTCTGTCCCATGGGTCTAGTTTGGAATTTACACATTGAGATTATTTAGGAAAGCTTAAAGACTTGGTTGTGTTATTGATCTTTAATAGTTCATTAAATATTTAGCAAGAAGTAAAATGTGATATCTTAAACAACACAATATGTCACTGAGGTTTTGAAGCATTAAAAAGTAATGAGGTTCTCGTGTGACATGTTACAATAACAGATGTTTATTGCTAGTAACAAAAAAACTCAAATATGGGTGACTATCAGCAGTAGTTCAGTTTAACGTTACTATACCTTGTAGATACTGTAGTAATAGAATTCTAAAGCTATTTATATAGCCAACCCACATATTGTATCATTATTAGGTGTTGAAGACCATTTGAGTCTTTTGGTTTCTAGTTTTCGTATGCAGATACAGCCTTGGGTTCCCAGAGAATATAGGCATGCTGCATATCATTTTATTTGTTTTACAAATAAGACCCATTATAGAGGAAGTAGTCACATACAAAGAAGCTCTGAGCTACCGAGTCAAGCCATGCACATAGCTTGGTAACAGGTCCAGTGAAGACTCCCTGGTAAGCTGGATCCCATGTTTGGAGGATATAGCACTATCCCATACTAGGCATCTTCTATACTTTACTCTTTAGCAGAGTCCAGGAGGTGTCAACACTCTCTAATAAGCAAGGGGTGCATAGCACTGCATTTTCATAATCATGACCCCCCCCCCCCACACACACACACACACACACACCTCATTTTATACTTTTGTGGCATTTTTCATTGAGGGAGGGGCTACATTTGAGCACCCCCCCCCCTCTACACACACACACTCCCCGTCTGCTCAAAGGCAAATATTTAAGGTGGGGGTGTGGTTAGGTTGGAAATGGGAAGGAGTTGATTCTTGCCTTATCATTTGGGAAACTTATCAAGTGGTAGAGTTTGTTGCAAAAAAAATACAGTCTGAGGAAGTTATCTCATGAAATTCATCACAAAAATGTATGGACTCCTTTTTCAGATGAGCCGATGTGAACTGATGTCTGCCTGATGTTCGGCTATTCGTATTACAATATGATACAATTTAATGAGTTCAAGTAAAAAAAGCGATTGGGACCCTTCAGTTTATAGGACCTGCACTGTAAATACTTACTACTAATGGCAATTCAATGGGAACCAGAATACTGAAAAACTCTATAGGGAGGCTGGAACAGCCACCCTGAATTTGGGAATTGGCAACTACAGTATGCACCAGCATGAGCAAAGCTTTTCAACACTAGATAAAGAAAGAAAATGTACCACCCCTATAAAGGTCTGGGGGGTATGGGATTAAATAGTGGAAAGTAGAATAAGGACGGAGGTTTAAACATATCTATTCTCTGGTGAAAATTTGTGTTTTCTCCAGGTTATTGAATTCGCCCAGTCGTGTTATACGCCAGCAAATACGGTAGTTCCCCTTATGCCACTTGTGCTGAAGTTTTGGGACGTAGTCTATCTTTTCTGCATTTTTTGTCAAATATATTTAAGTTTAATAATAAAAGCATTTTTCTTTTCTTATGGATGGATTTTCTTTTCAGGATACTAGAAGGTTTCAGAATTTTCTCAGTGCCTTTGAAAAGTCACATAGAATAGGCGAATAACCTCTACATACTTCAGATAAATAAATCTCAGCTCCTGTGTTTGATTCAAAGACTTTTTGAATTGGTCTCCATGGTAATTCTTGGTTGCGTGACTCTTATTTCTAAAATAAAATAAATTAATTCAATGTCAGTGCTATTCCGAAGAATCATACATCATTTTAATGGGCTTTCTTTTTTTTTTTACAAAAAATAAAACCATTCTTCTTTAATAAAACAACACATCCATATATATATATATATATATATATATATATATATATATATATATTATATAGTGCTTTGTCTTACTGTATAAAAAAAATAATCTGGTAACATTTAGGTAAAGTACTTTTCAATTTTAGACCCCTGGAATAGATGTGCATAAATGTACATCTAATGCATTTGCATTTGATGTACACATAAATGCATTTGCTCTCTTGTGATGTGGTCAGATTACATTTTCTACATCTCCAGATAACATTAATAAGGGCATATATTTTGCTCATACCCAAAGGCTATTGTTAAATAAAAAAAATAAAAAAAAACATGTAAAGGCTATAGCATTTTAAAGCAATTGCAATACATGCAGACAAAACCCAATCTATCCCAGTCCTATTAATGTGCACATGTGGACCCCCACACAACCTCCAGTAGCATTCATATCTAATTGCACCCCACCGGGACCGTCTAGCAATCTGATGGGACTGCCATGCCATAGAATTCGATCCTATTATCTCTATAGATTGTAAACTTGTGAGCAGGGCCCTCCTACCCCCATGTCGGTTTGTATCTACCCAGTTTGTTTAATCACTGTTGTTTCCAATTGTAAAGTGCAACGGAATATGCTGCGCTATATAAGAACCTGTAAATAAATAAATAAATACATGTGTTTGCTTTGCAGCTTGCTTGTGTGATTCATACCTCCCACCATGACCCTCTCCAGGAGGGACACAA
This sequence comes from Crinia signifera, assembly GCF_055691185.1. Classification (NCBI taxonomy): domain Eukaryota; kingdom Metazoa; phylum Chordata; class Amphibia; order Anura; family Myobatrachidae; genus Crinia; species Crinia signifera. The sequence continues at coordinate 156,151,545 of NC_139220.1, forward strand.
TGCTCTGTTCCTGGACTTTCCTGGTAATGTATGATTACCATCACCTGTAGTGACACAACTTTCTTATCAATTAACCTGTTTAAAACAGGTGATGGCAATCATTAATTTAGAGGGAAGTCCAGAAACAGAACATTCTGTCCCTCCTGGAGAGGGTCATGTTGGGAGGTATGGTGATTTATTCACCAGTGCTTGTTCCATTTCAGTCTGCTCAAAGCATATCACTGGATTTGGAAAAGTCCAGCAGTGTACTACATTTTCTTACTGATGTGTTTGGTCCATTCATTCCTATAGCTCATTAATTTCAACTGAGTTGTCTACTAGATGTAGAAACTCCATTAAAATGAAATGGGTAAAGAAATGAATGGCTTATAGTTAATGCTGTCCAGTAATAGAAGGTTTCTTCATTACAGCTTGCTCAGTTAATGTGTTAAAAGACTGTCACTACAAAAGTCTATTAATCAATCAATGGGAGTGCATTTTATACTTATTTTATAATTGTGCTTGGTGAGTCTATCACAAAATGAAGTATGACACAGAGGGCCTTATTCTAGTTCACTTTTTCTGACAAAATCCTTCTTAGATCGACAAAACCATGTGCACTGCAGGTGGGGCAGATGTAAAATGTGCAGAGAGAAGTAGATTTGGGTGAGTTATTTTGTTTCTGTGCAGGCTAAATACTGGCTGCTTTATTTTTTACACTGCAATATAGAACTCACTTTGAAGTAGAACCCTGCCGAAATCTAATTCTCTCTGCACAAGTTACATCTGCCCCACCTGCAGTGCACATGGTTTTGTCCACCTAAGAAGGATTTTGTCAGAAAGAGTGAACTAGAATAAGGCCCAGAGAGAGGCATCCTTTTTGAATTAATTGCAAATGCAGGTGTTAAACTTCTAAGATGCCACCTTCGCATGTTTTCCTGAGGTCCTGAAAAGTCAGTATTGGTGTGTGGATGGCAGAGGGATCAGTAAGCTTAGGTTTTGCCTTTCTGTTATTCTGGTATTCTGTAATATATTTACATATTTAACTGAATCCAACATTTTTGGACAGTCCTACACTAACTATATCCCAAAATTCAATATGAGTTATAGATGACCTTGCAAAGCTATCTAACTGGATTATTTTATGATGCATTCTAAAGGTGCATACACACTGAGCAATTTGAGCTTCCGATTTTGACCAGCATAGTGTGCATAGCCAAAATCTCACTGTGTGCATGCACCTTAACTGTAGTCATTGTTACTTGCAGCACGCTATATGTGGGTATATGTATTATGTTTGTGCACACGATATTGAAATACTACAGTTTTAAATTGGATGCAGGTTCGGATTAAGGTCTGTGGGGGTCCTGGACAAAAAACTTGTGGGGGCCCCCATCAATAAAAAAGTGATATAAAATTGGTTAGTACCGTAGCGCCATATATATTATGCCCCCCATAGCTCAACATACATAATACCCCCTGTAGTGCCAGATACATAATTCCCCCTTGGCGCCATTTACATAGTGCCCCCCAGTAGCTCCACATATAATATGTCCCCCAATAATTCCATATACAAAATGCCCCACACTAGTGCCATATACAAAATGCCCCCAATACTGCAATATACATAATGCCCCCCAATAGTGCCATATACATAATGCCCCCATCGTACCATATACATAATAACCCCACATAGTGCCCTATACATAATGCCCCAGAGTGCTACATACAGCTGCCCCCCAAAACGGTCATATACATAATTCCCCCCCAATAGCGCCGCATACATGTTACCCCCTGTAGTGCCATATGCACAGTGTCCCCCCAGTAGCGCCACATATATAATGCCCCCCAATACTTCTATATACATAATGCCCTCCCATAGTGCCATATACATAATGCTCCCTCCTATAGTGCTATAGGTACTTGTATAGTTTCACGGCGGGTGTGACGCTCGCCACTAAATATGTCAAATAAAGTAACTTAACTCCATGCAAACATGGATAGTTCATGCCTCCACTATCCATGTTGGCATGGAGTTGACTTTAAATAGCATGGCGAGCGTAGCGAGCCACCGAGTTCGCAGCGTGGGCGAGCGAAGCGAGCCCCGCAAGGGGACTCAGACGCACGGCGCCATGCTGGCGCCGTGAAACTACACAAGTACCGTGCTATATACAGAATGGTAATACTCACTGGGGGAAATTTACTAAGATGTGTATTCTACTTCACACGGGATTTTGCTATGGGCAACCAATTAGAATCTATTTCTTATTTATTTAGCACCCTCTAGAAGATAGTAGACAGGATCTGATTGGTTGCCCATAGCAACATCACATGTGAAATAGAATACACATCTTAGTAATTTCCCCCACTGTCTCTGCCTCTTGTTCTTCTGCTGGGCTGCTGCTGCTCACTCCGTCCTTCTGTCTGTGAGGAGAGTGCAGATCATGCTACTCCCACTTCTTTATATCTCACAGCTTGGCAGCCAATCACTGACCAAGGCTGCTGGCCTGTGAGCTCTAATTGGCTGGGGGCCAGTGCCACATTTGAAAATTAAATTATTCCTAGCAGGGAAGCTAGCTGCAATGCTGATTCAGCCACCAGAGACTGTATGTCATGGGGGGTGCATGAAAGGTAGTAATTGAATGCATCACTTGATGTCAATCCCTCGGAGGGTGACACCTGGGTGCAGTCGGCTCCCCCCGCACCTCATAGTGACGCCTCTGGTGGCAGAGGGACAGCAGCCATGTAAAGACTAGGAGAGTGGCATTTCAAATATGGCACCATCCGTGAGCCAATAAGAGCTCCTGATTGGCTGACCAGTCCACGAGCCCGGATTGGCTCACAGCCGGTGACATATTTGAAATGCTACTGTCCTCATTTGTACATTGCTGCTCCTGGTGCAGTAGATACAGCTTTGGCGGTGCTGCGGTCCAGCACTGCCTCCATCATTCCTCCCCCTCCTGCCACCTGGTTGGATTTTGTGACTCTACAGTATGTGGGGGCCCCTAATGTGTGGGGGACCCTGGACAGATGCCCCTATCACTCCTCCCTTAATCTGGCTCCGGTTGGATGTATATGACAAATACAGTATACTGTAGCATTGCAGCTTTTCTGCAGACATACTGTAAATATTCTAGCAAGGAGAGCTTACTGAGAGTGACGTTTAACTGTCAGGTTTCAAACCTTGCAATACCCTTCCTTATTGGGTTCCAGCAGGAAAAACAATCAGGGGAAGCTGTTAAAAATGAAAACTAGCATATTTATCCCTATTGTAAGCTTGCGAGCAAGGCCCTCCTACCTCTGTCGGTTTGTTACTACCCATTTTGTTTTATCACTGTTGTTTCCAATTGTAAATTGAAACTGTAAATTGTAAACAAAATATGCTGCGCTATATAAGAACCTGTAATAAATAAATACATTTACATTTATTTATTTTACATAAACCTGGACTTTTAATAAGGATTACTTCATTTAAAATAATTGTAACTTGCAAATATTGTACTGCTTACATATGCAGTGGATTTCTATTTTGAGCTACTGTACATAGAGAATGAGACAGCCCTGCAATGTATCTGAGACACACGTCCAATAGGCTGTGATAGCCTGGCCTTGATTTTTATTCAATTACCATCAGAGCAGAGAATCCTTTCTGTAGTGTACGGTATTTGTCAGGTTTGTCTCTAGCATCATGTCTCTACTTGCTAAGCTCTGCTCAACATGCCAAGTATTGGGACTTCAATAACACAGTTAGAAGATCAAACAAAAAATGATTGACATATAAAACCTAAATAGCACAAGACTATAGCAGACATTTTCAAATAAGAAATCCTAGCTATGTTGTTTTAGCCATTTCTATGGAGTACAGAGTAATTAGTGTAGTGCTAGCATCTGCCTAGTGTTCTAGTCATAACCTGACCATAAGGCATACAATTCAGTCAGCTAAATCATTTCATCTTGGCTTATGTAAAGGTATTTCAGGTTAAACATGCAATAAAAAGTGATGAAATCCGAACATTTGGAATCAAATAAACAAGAGAGAATAGAGCATCGGTACTCCGACAGAGGGCCAATCACAAAAAAGCCCCTTGCTGGGCAATAAATACAATTTTTAAATGCGACTAGTAGCATCATTGTTATGCGATTAATCGCATTGTTGGTGCCACTTACCTACATGCTTGTTGCCAGGGATTCCATGCTCTTTGCCAGGGGAAGTACATGCTTGTTGCCAAGGGGAATTACATGCTCCTTGCCATAGGGGTTCCATGCTCATTGCCAGGGGAAATTACATGCTTGTTGCCAGGGGTTCCATGCTCATTGCCAAAATGAGTTTACATGCTCGTTGCCCAGGAGGAGTTAAATGCTTGTTGCCATGGGAGAGGTAAATGCTCATTGCCCAGGGGTAGGTAAATGCTCATTGCCCAGGGGAAGTAAATTCTCATTGCCCAGGGGGAGGTAAATGTTTTTATTGTGGGGAGGAGCAGCACCGCAAAGGCAGACGTGGACGGAGATGGACGAAAAAAGGGGCGGGCGCTGAAGTTATGTGACGTCAGCCGCCTGCCTCGAGCAGGCATGGATCCACCTGCATTCCCAGGGGAACGCCAAGCTTTTTCATGAGAACACCATAAAAGGCTGGGTGTTCCACAGCTACCGCCACCTGCATGTGCGAATGCCTTGGCGAGGGTGATACGCACTGGGGATCTGCACATGTGCATATTTGCGCATGCTCAGACCCCCACCATCAAAAACAGGGCCAAATTTGTTTCTTGCCTGCACTGGGAAGGATGGAGTCCTTGGTGGTGGAGGAACAGCAACAATAGGGATTCCAATAAGGGTATTTCTGAATGTTAGGAAATCCTCAGGTGGAAAAGATGGGTCAGCGATCCGGAAAAAAAACTATGTGGCAACCTACAGGAACAACTTACGTGTTTCTTTGAGCAAGCTGCAGAAGTTGTTCCTGTAGGTGCGCCACACAGTGATCATAGGCTCCAAGGATCCGCGACTGCTGCTGCATATTTGTACAGTTGCTTGAATCTGAAAAGCTGCCGTAGGCATATCCACTGCGTACATGATCACAGCTGCGAATGCATTAGTGCACTTATCTGATCTTATCACTTATCTTATCACACCCTTATTACCCACAGCCAAACCCCCCCCCCCCAAAAAAATACGGATTTATCTTTTAACGCAGGGCTGGGCAATTGCGGCCCTCCAGATGTTGATGAACTACACATCCCAGGATGCTTTGCATTATTTTTGCTATGTGGCCATGCTGAAACTGATGCAAGGCATGCTGGGATGTGTAGTTCACCAACATCTGGAGGGCCGCAATTGCCCAGCCCTGTTTTAACGTAAAATATGTTATTCAATAACCTTTACACAATGAGTGAATGCGTATACTCAGATTAATATCATTTAAACACCTGACAGTAGTACACTCTACGTCAATGCAATCCAGAGAAAATGAGTGTAATTTGTGGGTCTTTCGAAAGAATAGACATGAAAATGTACAGGTGTTTCATTCAATCAAGTAGGAGCCTGCATACATCTGTGCAGAAATCACAACATCCTGTTTCCACTGTATATTTAAGACTTAAAAAACTTCTAGCACAAAAAAATAAAGTTTCTTGTCACAGTAGTATCTTGAGGGGAGGAAAATCAAATGGCAAACTAACCATACTTTCCTACAGTTAAAAAAGAATGTCAGGGGGATTGTGAATGTGGTACAAAAGTAATGCAATATTTTTTGGGGGGGTTATAAATTCAGCACCTATGCAAACTCTTCTCCTAATGGAGCATACACACTCTGTGATCTGACTAGATCACTTAGAAATAAAGCACAGATTTCTCCATTTGTATGCTCCCCTAGCGATGGCGATGAGCATTCCCGCACATCGCCATTGCCCGCAGAAATAGGCTGTGCATGCACAGTCTATTCTGCTTAGATCACAGGATTTCACCCATAGGCATAGGCAAGACACTGCTCAGCACACATTGCATGTGCATCACACTGTAGGCCTTATTCTGTATCACTCGCTCCACTGCACGTTCGCACGGAGGAAGCAATGTTTTGCTAATGCACATGCGCATGTGCATACGCTGGGTGCGAGCAGGCACGGCAAACTGCTAGTTCATCGTTCCGTTCGAACCCACCAGTGCGGGCGTGGGGCCGCAGCGAGGCATCACCGGATGTGAGTTTCCCACCCTGTTCCCGTACAGGGAACACACAATACGAAGACGCCAGAGAGTGTCTTAATTTTGCATGTACGTTACAAATCATTTGATGGTCGGTGACCATCGAATGATTTGTCCCCCCGCACCCCAATCTGCGAATGGATGTTTATGCAAAACATCCATTCGCAGCCCTGCGGGGAACTCGAATGGCGAGGGGGGCGGCTGTGTGAGCGGAGTTAAATCCACATGCAGCGAAATTCGCAGCACTGCGCGTGAACTAGAAATAGGTCCAGTGTGCAGCAATGTGTGCTGAGCGATCCGTGTGTGAGCACCTTGCTCGGTACAAGGCTGCAGGCGCTCAAACCAATGCAATTTGAAGTAACTACAATAAAAATTTCCCCTCACAAATCTACTTTGTTCATGGCACGATACACTTAAGGTGCCCATACACAGTGCATTTTTGGGTGCATTGCGATGCGTGCTCCTGTGCACATCACATCGCACAGCACAGAAAGTCTGTGCAGCTTGTACTTTTAGTACTAGATTGCATGGTATCCATAGGCGAATCTAGGGGGTGGTCCGGGGGTGCACAGGACCACCCATTAGCCCATTTTGTAGCTGAGGGATGGGGCTTTCCAACGAGCCCAGCCCTGTGTCTCTAGCCCTCTGGGAACCGGAGATACGGCCAGGCAAAGCTGGAACGTTTTCCCTATAGGATAACATGGGACCCCCACCCAGTTCAACGGCTGCCAGTTCCCCCTTCGGCATCACTGAAGCTCAAGGTTGATCTCAGTCGAACCCAAATCGCTGGGTCTTCAATCTGATACCAGGCTGGATCTATATGGATTAATTGGTTCCAGGGATATTGAGGTTAAACCGTTTTTTTTTTCATTTCTTAAATGTAATTTCATGACTGTTTATGTTCTTTGAGGGCAGATTTCTCTGGAACCAAACAGCCCAGTTTCACGGGACCAAAATCATTTGAAGTCAACTCAAAAGTTCTTCAATATGATACTGGTCTCATGTAAATGGGTCAGTTGGTTCCAAAGATATAGCTGGTTTGTTAAAGGGGGGTAGGGAGAGGAGAGTGGTTGTCTCTCCCCCTCACACCAGAAAATGCAGGGACTAGGCTGGTGTATAAAGGGTCAGCCTGGGAATGTTCCTGCATGATCCTGGGACCATATTCCTGGGTAAATCCCAGCATTTTCTGTTGTGAAAGGGGTATTATTTCAAAGGGGCATTACGGTGTGCAGCATCATGTGTAAGCGGCATTATGTGTGCAGCATCATGTGTAAGGGACATTATGTGTGCAGCATCATGTGTAAGGGACATTATGTGTGCAGCATCATGTGTGATGGGTACTATGGTGCACGGCATCATGTGTAATGGGTACTATGGTGTGCGGCATCATGTCTAATGGGTACTATGGTGTGCAGCATCATGTGTAATGGGTACTATGGTGTGCGGCATCATGTGTAATGGGTACTATGGTGCCATCAAGCAAGAACCCCCTAGCAATGAGCACGTAGGTAAGTAGCACTTATGTGGCAAATATGTAATGGGCATTACGGTTTGTTATATAGTATGTAATGGGCATCATGATATGTGGCACAATGTGTAATGGGCATTATGGTGTGTGGCCTTATGTGTAATTGACATTACGGCGTGTGGCTTTATGTGTAATGGGTATTACGGAGTTTGCTAAAATGTGTAATGGGCATTACTGTGTATGGTCTAAAGTGTAATACCACACCCCTTTTTGTGATGCCACGCCTCCTTCCCATGAGGCCACACCCCCTTTTTGCCGCGCGGCTACGCCGCGCAAAGGTCCCTCTACTATTGTGTCTAGATCTGGGACCACCCATTACCATAATTCTAGATTCGCCTATGATGGTATCTAGTACATAAAGTATGCTGCTGTAGCACATTGTTTGCTTTTTGTACTAGATACAATGCAAGTACTAAAAGCACGGAGTTTATCGCACCATGTATGGGCACCTTCACACAATCATGTTGTGAGCATCAGACTTTGGCCCTTATTCTGGTTCATTTGCAAAGGCAAAATCCTTCTCAAATGGACAAAACCACTTGCATTGCAGGTGGGGCAGATGTAACTTGTGCAGAGAGAGTTAGATTTGGGTGGGGTTTCACTTAAAAGTGAGATCTATATCGCAGTGTAAAAATAAAGCAGTCAGTATTTTCCCTGCACATAAAACAAAATAACTCACCTAAATCTCTCTGCACATGTTACATCTGCCCCCCTGCAGTGCACATGATTTTGTCCATTTGAAAAGGAATTTGCTTTTGCAAGTGAACCAGAAAAAGGGCCTTTAATCATACCTCCCAACATGACTCTCTCCAGGAGGGACACATTACTTTTCCTGGCCTTCTCCCTTAATTTATGATTGCCATCACCTGTGTTGAAGCACCTTTCTTATCGATAAACATGTGTGAAACAGGTGATGGCAATCATATATTAAGACAGAAGTCCAGGAACAGAGCATTGTGACCACTATTCTTTGAAACACACCTAATTGACATTGCTTAGATTGAAAATACCTGACTAATTTCACCATTAAAATATCTGCTAAACTTAGGGCCTATTTCACGCTACCTGGGATAAGAGCCAGATTAAGGGAGGGGCAACAGGGTAGGTCGTACCTAGGCCTCCACTCACAGGGTGCCCCCACACAGACTAATCTGACAGTCCCAGCAATATTCACAGTTACATGCACCCTAAGAGTACCAATGATTTCCCAAAATGCACAGAAACGCAGCACCACCCCAGCAGCTCGCCTCATCTGTCTCCGGCTGCCTGTTCCCGCAAGGGACAGCCGCTGTGTGAGGGATTATCTGATTCTCAGTGAGATTAGTGTACAAATACCCTTATTTTCGTGCATCTTTCGTTAGAGGCACAGTTTGGCAGATTTCCATGCAAGTAAACGTCCATATACACTGGGCGATTTTACCCAGCGTGTATGGACAGCTATGATGGGGAAATTCGCTGCTCTGAAAATCACTCAGTGCTTACACACTGAGCGATTTTAACCCATCTGAGCAATTTTCCCAGGGGTGGATGATTTTCCATAGCAGGACTTTATGGAAAGCCATCTACCCCATCGCACATCTGCTGGTAATACCATTCAAAATAGGTGTGCGACATATTATGTTTTGGGTTTATCAAAGCTCGGAGAGAGATAAAGTGGAGAGCCAGTTGGGCAACAACAATATATATAGAAGGCCAACGCTGCTCCTCCCCTCTGTGGTGCCACCAGTGCCCCCTGGAGGGTGCCCAACAGATCTCCAATCATGCGCCAACCCTATATATACGGCACTTCAAATATATACCGCCCCTATGTACACTGTCCCCCCATCCTCTTCCATATTCTTCACCCCCACCATATACTGTCTATATGTACACACTTAACCCACATTCTCCTCCACATAGTGCACCCTATATACAGGGTACCCACCTCCATATACTGATCCCACCATATACTGCATATTCTGAACCCCTTCCTCCATATACTATATTGCAACCCCAGGTTAATTTCCATCCTGGGACTCAGCAACCAGTAGATGCAATATCCAGTAAACAGATGCAGGAACAACCACAAGGTCCCACGGTGCACAGAGTGGAGGCACCAGGCACATGTGGGGGAGAAGGTGAAACAGTCCGGTAGGAAGGGGTGAGACCCTGTGTTAGGTGAGCAGTGCAATAACCGGGCGGATGAAGGGTCAGTGCTGTAGATGAGGAGGAGGTAGATAACCGGGTCAGCTGCTTTATTTATACTGTGTGCCAGTGGGGGGGGGGGGGGGGGGCAAGGTCCTGTGTACCCCCCTTCCATACCCTGTACAATCCATGCCTAGACCCCTCCAGCCAAATTCTGTTGGCTACTGGCCGGGAGCTGTTTGGAAATTGGTGAGGCTCCTAGCATCAGGAGTTCCCTGAAACCCGTCAGCTCCTATGTGAGTACCAACTACTCCCATCTTCCTATACGCCAGTCCTGGTGTCTGTTATTGTGACAAGATTTTAACTGGTTTGATATAATAGTCATGGAAATGCAGATCTCCAACCTAGGAGCTTTGCAAATCAATGAGTACATTGGGTGATCACTACCAAGGTAGTATCATTACAATTAGTTTTCATGTGTAGTTCTTCTAATTAACTCTTTACATTTCAAGTTACATACACCAGTGGGTGCATATCAGCTGTAGAACAATTTAGAATCTGAAGGTTAACAACTCATGAGTCTCTGCACTAGTTTCCATAACGGTTCTCCAAGGTTCTCACTTGGTATCTGCCAGCTTTGTTACAACCCCAGGCTATTAGTGATGGCTTAGACCTAAAGTAACATCACTATCAGGAGCATGTCTTCTCAATGGATATTATATACAGCCATTTATAGCATGGCACTTGCAAACTAAATCTTCAAAAATTTAAAGTTGTTTAAATTAAAATGGTTACTCTAACTACAAGCTAACTTGTATTATGGATATATGCTTGTAATAACTTTGTCACACTCATTTTTTGGTATGGATAAAGTACCTGCATTGCAGCTGAAACACAGGGCAACATTTAAACTTGGATTGAACACTTATTTTATATTTGATTACAATATTTTCTGTTTCCATTATTTGAGAATCTTCAAAAAACATGGATGAATGAATCAGTGATAACATGCATGTACCAATGAGTGTGGGCTTGCTCTGAGTACATACATTGCTGATGTTCTTAGATGTTAAGTAATGTTTGTTTGCTGGCAGAGTGGAGGACCTATTGGCATTGCTTTTTTAAGCCAACGGGATTAATTATTTCAGGCATGACTATGCAAGACAAAGACTGTGTACACACATGGCTGTTAATAACTTTTACAAGGTACTCAAAAAAGCATGACAATGAAGTGCCTGGAAGCAAAGGCAGGTACAGATATTAATTCAGTGAGGACACACAGTAAAGTTATTGGAGGATATGACTTTCCCCTATAATAATTAGAGAAGTATCATAGTTAGTCATCTGAAAAGAATTGTTTCCTTCATTATTTGTATAGTTTCCTAATACCTAGATAGGTGTAATTTCACCCAAGTTCCCCCCCCCCCCCCCCCCCCACACACACACACACACATGCGCTCTGAGATTACAGTGTCCTGTACAGTCATACTGTCCACACCTCAATAATGTTTGTTGGAAATTATAGCATGTAACAAGGTAATGACGCATGATAGGTTCAGATTCTTATGTCCTTTGTGAAAACAAGGTAAATAGACCATTCAGAAATTGCTGAACTATAAAAGCTGCTAATTTGACATTAGAACAGAAAGGTGAAATTTAATAGGATAAGAAGAGATTCAGAAAGTGAGAGATTTGGCAAGAAATCTCAAGGTTTTTTTTAAAGCGGCAATCATTTACACGTCAAACTGGATTTCTTACCAAATCTCTCACTTTCTGAATCTCTACTCCTTTGCCAAGGGGGCCATGATGGTGGTTGGGGTCAGTATGCACAACTAGCCAAAGTGCAGTATGGGCATGTCAAAGTGAAATGTGACCAAACAGGGGAACACTAGTGCAAGATGAAAGCAGATGATGATGATTATGGCCGAATTTGATTGCCAAACCTGTCGAACACACAGCCTGTATGCAAATTTCATACCAGGATTACATTTTACTCATCTAATGTTTTTAAAATAGCAAACATTCGTATCAATTAATGCACAGAGATAAAGTGGAGTTTCTAAATGTAATTATTCCAATGAATGGCCTAATACAGTACCTCCCTCTTAGCAGCGGTCATTTGCTGCATAGCGAGCGGCTTAATGCTGCCCAGTCGAACATCACTGAATCCCCTCGGTAACATGTGGGGGGATGTACAGGAACACATCCCATCGCATGCGGCTGAAGGTGAAAGAAACCATTTGATGGTCATCGACCATTGAATGACTTCTTTCCCCTTCGGAAATAAAAGTCAGTCTACTGTAAACTGACTTTTATTTCCATCAGAATCCATCGAAGAGGGGGCTGACATCATGTGAAGTCAGCCGCCCGCCCCCAGCTGGCATCGGCCCGTCTGTGCTCCCAGGGGAACGCCCAGTGTTTCATGGGGACGCCCATTAAACACTGGCAGTTCCCTTGCCCACCCGCAGGCCTCCCTCCCTGCAGTGAACAGCCCGGCAAACTAGTCAACGCCGTTCGGTGCTGGGGTTTGCACATGTGCAGAAATGCGCATGCCCAAACCTCTTTCTTGAAAATGATCTCAAAATAATGAATCTAATTTGTGTACAACAATATTAAATAATTCATCAGTGAGACCTACTGGAATTTGCTTTTAGCTTTCAAACTTGCTTGAGAGTGAACAATTATGATACTGTAGCATTTGCAAAAGTCAGGAGAGCATCCTGGTCATAAACTTAGAATGACCTTTAATTCTTGAGAATATATAATGTGACAGGGTTAATAGGATTTCCTTGTTTAAGCACAGAACAGCAGCTTTTGGTTTGAGCTCAGGAATCAACTGCAACCATGTTGATTAGTATTTGTACATTTTAGCTGCCTTCAGGATTGGTTTCTGAAGTCATGTAAGATACTCCCGATGCTGGACTAGCTGGACAGGCAATAGACTGTTAAAAGGAATGGAATGCAATGCTGTAACCTACAACTGCTGATATCCATGTGAATGTCCTAACTGCTGTCAGAGAAATAAAGGTGCTGTTTGAACTTAAAGCCGGTCTATGGGATCCTTGTCACAATTTTAAAATTCAATAATCATTTTGTTATATGTGATAGTATTATGTGGTAATATGTGGTCATCAAATAAAATGTAGGTTATACTCATATCATCAAGCAACCCCTCTGATGAATTCATGTATAAATCTAATACCCCTTTCACACTGCAGCTCTAAAACAGTATATTTTTTAACCTTTTAAAACGGTTAGAGCTGTAGTGTGAAAGCGCCAGTCTGGATTTACCGGTTACAGATAACCGGTATTTCTAAGCGTTTTAAAAAGCAGAGTCCTACACGGTTCAGACCCATTTTTTATGCAGTGTGACCGGCTCTATTTTCCATGGCTTGAAACGTGTTCTTTGGGGGTTAAACGAGTTGAATGTGAATGGTACTTAAACGCTTTTTAAAACGGGTTTCACCTGCAATGTGAAAGGGGTTTAGTGGCTCAGACCCATTTTAAATACCATTTCTAAATACCGGGTTTTAAACGTTTAGGCCAGACACACCAACAGTGCAGGTTTTGTAGATATCCAGGCTTGAGCACAGGTGACTTAATTAGTATCTGAGGGATTCTGATTAAATCATCTGTGCTGAAGCCTGGATATCACTAAAACCTGAACTGTTGGTGTGCCTTGGGGACCGTGGTTGGGAATGACTGGTTTAGGCAATATGAAAGCAGTATAATATGGCTTCATAAATGAAATAATGCATCTTTGATAAACTTCAAGCTCCATAATGATTTGACTTAGGACAGCTATACTGACATACCATCTATATACCATCTATCATGTTTTCTAACAGTTCTGACAGTACAAAATAGTTTGCAGGTTAAAATGAGTTTTCAAGAATCTGACAGCTGCGCTGCTCAATAAGTACATTTTCGTCATCTGGGCTCATAAATATTAACTTGAATGCTACAATATAAAGCACAGTTGCAAACCTCATGTATCAAACCAGTGCATCATTATGTCTAATGTCTAATGTGGCTCCAAGACACTTGATTTAATGATTAGAAGAACCACATCCTTATATGATAACATTTCTTATTGTTCAGTCAATTTTTATTGGTATTAATCAATATATAAGTATTAATAATGATTAAGGTCACTTATTTAATACAATTTATACATACGTTTCTAGACGCATTATTTGCCAATTTTTTATACTTGACTAATAAATGCTGTTTTTATTTCAACTTTTTCACTAACAGCATTTCTTCTGCAAGTAACAAAAAATTATGTTTTTTGCTACTTTTAATAACAGGCAAGGTAATATAAAATGATAAAAAAAATGCCACCTCAGCAATTCTACAGCCCTATTTCTGGGCTTGTGTGACTTTCCTTTTACTAATCTATTCTGGGAGTATATAATTTAGTGACAACATTTATAGATGATTACATCGTACTGCTAAAGCTTTAAAGAGGTGTTTTGAAATAAGTCATTGCATGTTCCTTAAGTTCTAGTAATTACATTCTATCTGAGTGATTCAACAAGTGTTCTATATTGTTTTCTGTGCTACATTTACAGACTGAAAAAGTTTTCATTTTTACTATAAAAACATGTGTCTTACTTTTGCTTATGAAAACAAAAAACATAAAACTGTTGTGCGTGTGCAAATCTTCAGAGGAAAAGGCAGGTACAGTGACATAATTGCACAGAAGGGGATTCTGCAGTGTGTTTGCACAAAATTATCTCTCTCCCTATATATATAGGGCCAGCGCCACCACTAGGCAGTGCTAGGCATTTGCCTAGTGCGCCGGCCACTGGGGGGCTGTAGTTGGGAGCAGGGACCCCCGGATGGAGGTTCACTAAACCCCCCTATGTTAATGCTGGGCAGCGCTGAGCACTTGGCTCACCCTCAGACGCTGCCCGGCTGAGCGGCTGTACGTGGCAATGGGGGGAGGAAGATGTCAGTCAGTCACACTGCGCTGGGACTGAACTGCACACAGTGCAGCGAGCCCTCCCTCCTGCCCGGTAAGCCAGACCTCCAGCTCTCACTCCCACCCGCTGAGCCAGCTCACCTGCCCACTGAGCTAGACCTGAGCTAGACCCGAGCTCCGCCCCCCCCCCCCCCCCAATCCCGGAAGCGGCCGTATTCCTCCCCCCCCACCCGTGAAGCTGGTGAGTGTCGGGGCGACCCCCCTCCCACCGTGTGGGGCGCTCCAGTGCCTGGCAACAGCACTGTATGTATGTTATAAATAAAATGTATATTTAAATTTTATATATAGGTCTGGATGTGCACCATAAATGTTAAACCTATCATTATTTTGGTGTGTCTCTGAAGGCAATTAAAGGATTATGGTTACTTTACATAATGCATTTCTTTTTCATCCTTTGCTTGAGGATAATGTGGAGAATAGCAACACTCATTAATGCCCCTTTCAAACAGAAATCCCTGAGTCTGATCCAGGATAATGAATACACTTTAAATTTGTATTGCTACCCCCTTTCACACCAGGGCCCAGAAAAAACCCGGGTTGCGTGTCGGTGTGAATCAGACCTACCTTGGTTATGTCACCCGGGTTTGAATCAGTGCCTGATTAACAAATAAGCCGATTAGGCTGCAGTCTAGGGCACCAACTCTGGAGGGGGAGGGGGGGGACAAAATGAAAGCCTAATTTATTCCATGAATCTTAACTATCAGCAATCATTATGTACTGTGGGGGTAAAGTTATTACGGTGACTGCCAGATGGATGTGCCAGTGTAACTTATTGATGGAACAACTGTTTTATGTACATTGTGCTATAATGCCAGCTGTGCAGGCTAATGCCAAAGCAGAGGCGTAACTCTGGGAGGCAGTGGAGTAATCTGCGGCTGGGCTCCTGCTCCCAAGGGGCACCTCTGCAAGTTTGAACCAGTTCATTGAAAACCTTTAATATCACTTCTGTGGTTGTCTCCCACTCCTAGCAGGACCATAGATGTCACACTCTCTTTAATTTTAAACATAATGTACATAACATACATATATATGGTACATTCATACATATATTTATATATGGTGCTATGTGTGTGTGTGGAGGGGCACCAATATTTATCTTGCCTCTGGGCAACGGGGACGAACTTACCCCACTGTGCCAAAGTATCCTTCACATGCCACAAGCATTAGATCCTCCATGCCAGTTGTTTCCTTCACATGGGCAGTATGAAGGGTGAGTTCCAGAGCGCCCATATATTTGTGTTTTGCAGCATTAAAAGGCAAGCTACATGGGTAATAGCCTAGGACACCTGGAACCTCTAATCATGACCAGGGTTTTAAAAGGATCCATGGCTTGTGAAAGGGGTAACAAAAGAAGCTAATTGAGCTCCATTGAAAAAAATCACAGAAACACCCTTTCAAATCACAGACCACCTGACTCAGGCACAGGAAAATAAACCCTGGCCATTACTAGGGTTGCAGAACCAGGCCACTAAACCAGGGTAAATGTATGAAAGTGGGAAGTAATCAAACTTGGGTATTCTAACCTTACCATCCGATAATTTATAGCCTTATAAGCTAATATATCTATTAGCATATTAATATTTCTAATAAATCGAAATTTCTTAATAACATAAAGTTTGCAGGTGGACCTGAGCAGTTCCTCCTATATTTAGAGACAATTATTTCAGTAGTCTTTAATCACTACTTGTCTTTCCTTTTGTTAAAGAATATACTACAAACATAGGCGTGCGCAGCACATTTTATTAGGGGGTGCACCACCAATTGTGTATGTCTAACAACACCCATTGGGTGCGTCTAACACCACCAATTAGACGTGTCTACCATCATCTATTGGCACTCACTACAATATAACAGTCTCTCAGCCACAACATAATTTCCTGCCTATTTCAGTCAGTTTTTAATCTTCTTATTGCTCTGTGTAACAGTTCATGCAAATAAAGTCAAAAACATAAATGGATGACACAGGTATGTGGTGATATGACAATGGTCTAGTACAGTAACAATGCAAACACACATAATTGAATGATGGGCTCTTCTTTTAATAGAATACAGTTCTAAAAAGCAAAAGTCTTTGGTAGAAGGTATTGCTGGTTGCTAGCGGCAGGGAGGTGCTTATAAGGGCGGGCACAGCACGCCTATGACTACAAATGTATCTAATCTGTGGTTTATGAATGAGGTTTAAACAATATAGAATCATCATTGATCTATGTATACTCTTCTCAGTTTGTGTTTGTTTTTCTCTTACAGGTTTGATTTTTGGATACAGACAGCAGCGGAAATTAATTGAAGATATAGATTGGTCCTATACAGGTATTGCTACTTTATTTTTTGTTTTAACATAATAGTATGCTACACTGTATAATGGATTCAGTACTGAATCCCGGCGGTCGGGATCCCGGCGTTCAGAATCCCGACGCCGGAATCCCGACAGCCGAAATGCCGACAAGGGGGTGACGTGGATCGCCCCCCCTTGCGGGCTCGCTGTGCTCGCCACGCAGCGGGCCCGGTGCCTCGCTACGCTCGGCACACTAATTTATTCTCCCTCCAGGGGTGTCGTGGACACCCACGGAGGGAGAATGTGTCGGGATTTCGGCGGTCGTGATTCCGGCGTCGGGATTCTGAACGCCGGGATCCCGACCGCCGGGATTTTAACTGCATCCCTTTATAATTTGATATGCTATTTTAATTAGTATGTTTTACTTGGCGCCACCAATTGTACACAGTGCTTTTCAAGAGGTAACATAACAATTAGTATAATATTTATTTATTATTATTTATTAGCAGAATCTTATATAGCGCACACATATTCTGCAGCACTTTACAGAAAATATTTGAACACTCACATCAGTCCCTGCCCCAGTGGAGCTTACAATCTGTATTCCCTACCACATGTACACGCAGACACATTATTTCTAGGGTTAATTTTTGTTGGGAGCCAATTAACCTACCAGTATATTTTTAGATTGTGGGAGGAAACGGAATACCCGGAGTAAACCCATGCAAGCAAGGGGAGAATATGCAAATTTGCAGCATAAGTGTCGTACAATGCACAACAGTTAAGAGGACAACTAATACATACAAATATTGCAGTGAAACAATAGTACAGAAGAGGGTTAGGTCATGCAGTGGTAAGTTGCAGTGAAAGGTATATGAGTCCTCCATACTGTACCCACATCTTCCAGTCTACAAGGTGTTGCACGTACATTTACAGGTTTGCAGATTACAATACTTTGTAGAAAGGTGCAAAACTTCCCTTTATAAGTACAGGAAAGAGGGTGGATTTCAGGCCTGCCAGAAAATTGAGGGAAGAAAAGGCTGTGGACCCAATGGCATAACTTGGTGGGTGCGGATCTCACCAGGTGAAACCATCTGAGGGGTGACATCAAAATAACATGGATGGTGCCATTGAGCAGCCACACTGTTATAGTAGAAAGGGGAGAGGTACTGGGAAAGCCCTTAGCATGATGAGAAGTGGAAAGTCATACTGTTACGCCCCCTAAATGTCACACCAGGGGACTTAACTTTACAGGCGCGAGTAGTGCAATACCTACCATTGTGTAGACCCACTTGCAAAAAGGAGAATTTCCCTAAACCCTGCTGTCAGACAATGCAAACGTATGCACCCCTACAGTGTTCACCATCTTGGCATGAAAAAATTTAGTTTTGTCACACAGTAGGGTTGCATTTGTACAAAAAAGTAGGTGTGATGTGTAAAACAGCATTTACACTTTTGGACAAGAGCAAAGCTAGGGGATCTGTGAATTTATGGTGTAAAGTAAACCAAAATGAAGATGAAACAAAAACGTGTATGTACAGTATGTGTGTGTGTATATATATATATATATATATATATATATATATATATATATATATATATATATATATATATATATGTGTGTGTATATATATATATATATATATATATATATATATATATATATATATATATATATATACAGGGACTCAACACTCTCCATAATGAACTAACTCACCTTAGTATACAATTAATCAAATAAATAATGGGGTTTTAGTTCATGAATTGATCAATGCATTTAAGCTTGCAGCCCATCGCCAAGGGACCCCATTTCACTGCAAGTCCTACACTAGCATTTGAGAAACAAATGCTAGTGTAGGACTTGCAGTGAAATGGGGTCCCTTGGCGATGGGCTGCAAGCTTAAATGCATTGATCAATTCATGAACTAAAACCCCATTATTTATTTGATTAATTGTCTACTAAGGTGAGTTAGTTCATTATGGAGAGTGTTGAGTCCCTGTATTTGTATTTATTAGAGCATGTGGTCACAGGCCACTTTCACCCCAACCTGGGAATGGCGAGTGCTGTTTGCACCCCATTCGCAGGGATGACGAGTGTTGTGGTACTCTGTATGTGTGTATATATATATATATATATATATATATACATATATATATATATTCAAAAATGCTTAAGTTTGGACCCAGCAGCAGGGCTAGCGTTATCCCATCAGTGGGGATAGGACAATGCTAGCCGTGGGCTGGCAATGTGGCAGGGGTGACTAACGGGCCATGTATGCCTAGGAGGCTGGTCATATATCGCCGAGCCGCAATACCGAGAAAAGCTTTATGATTATCAATAGTAGTCCTTTAAAATATTTAAGAAAATGTAATACATTGTTTCATTCAGGGGCATAGCCAGAACTTTGTAGCCCCCAATATAAAAGTGAATACCTTTTGGTGCGCTACAACTTTAAATTTACATAGAATTGGAGACATTTTCAACACTCAGGCAGATGTTTTTAAACGATAAATGTAACTGGATTCCTTAATATCAATTAAAATATGAGGATATAATATATACTCCCAATATGTGAAAAACCTGGTGAGACCCAGTGCTGAGGAAGAGGACCTGTAGAACTCAATTCACTCCCTCAACAGTAAAAGTTTGATCAACAGCCAGTATAGCAACAAGCAGAGGCGGAACTACTGCCGGTACAGACGGTGCAGTGCACCGGGGCCCAAGGAGTTCATGAGGCCCGTGCCGCCTGCACCGCATGCTGTCATTTCCTTTTTTTTCAGCAGCGTGGGTGCCCACAGGGGGAAATGTGGCGGCAAACGGATACAATGTTGTGCGGGCAGGGGAGGTGTGAAGGATCGGATCTTTGTTGTGGATCCGATCCGCAGCACCAAGCCCGTTGACAGGGTGGGGGATGCTCATCTCCTAGCATCAGCAGGCGCCAGCTGCAGTGTGAAGGGGGTTCGGTATATGGTCCCAACAGTCGGGATCCCGACAGTCATTAGCCCGACATCGGGATCCTGACTGGCCAGACTGAGACAGTGGGGCAAGCGCAACAAAGCCCCTTGCGGGCTCGCCACACTGGGGGACTACGCTCGCCACCTATTCTGCTCTCCCTCTATGGGTGTCGTGGACCCCCATGAGGGAGAATAGCCGGTGGCTGTCGGGACCCCGAGTGTCAGGGTTTTGACTGTCGGGATCCAGATGTTGGGGTAATGACTATCGGGATCGCAACTTATAAAGTATATAAGGGGGGTGGCAGACAATTTAATTAGAGGACAGGGGGCTGTTAATAATAATACTATGGGGGAGGGGGCTGTTAATAATAATAATAATAATACAACTACAGGAAGGGGGCTGATATATAATAATTATACTACAGGGAGGGGGCCAGGGCCTGATAAACCGGGAGTGGTTCTAAATCCCGGTGGTCGGAATACCGGCGTTCAAAATCCCGACCGCCGAAATCCCGACAAGGGGGGGGATGTGGATCGCCCACCCCCTTTTGTGGGCTCGCTGCGCTCGCCACGCAGTGGGCCCGCTGCCTCGCTACGCTCGCCACACTAATTTGTTCTCCCTCTATGGGTGTCGTGGACACGCACAGAGGGAGAAAGTGTCAGGATTTCGGCAGTCGGGATTTTGAACGCCGGGACTCCGACCGCCGGGATTGTAACTGCATCTTGATAAACCATTACGATGATCAGGCAGGCTGCAGCCTAGAGCGCTGGGTCCTGGGGGGGGGGGGGAGCAGCACATTGACACTCACTGCCCATTGCCATGGCTCTGTGTGGGGTGCTCAAGCCAGCACCGACGGACATTTAAAATATGGCTCCTGCCCACCAGCCCAGAAGCCGCAGTTAGCAGACCTCTGCCGAACCGCCAGCTCCAATTGGCTGTGCCATATTTCAAATGACCATCAGCGATTGTATGAGCCGCCCAGTTGAATAGGAGCTGAGCACACACCACACAGATGAGCTCTCTCCTCCCATCTTATATGGCACTAATATAAGCAATGTTTAAAGGGCACTACTGGGGGGAATTATGTGTAAACATTACTGGGGGCATAATATGTAATGGGAATTACGTGTGTCGCATAATGTGTAATGGACATTATGGTGTGTGGCATAATGTAATGGGCATTACGGTGTGTGGCATAATGTTAATATGCAATACAGTGTGCAGCAATGTTTAATTGGCATAACAGTGTGCTGCAATGTGTAATGGACATTACGGTATGCAGGAAAATGTGTAATGGCCCCTACAGTGTACAGCATAATGTGTAATTGGCTCTGCAGTGGGGGGGCCTGAAGCATATTTTTGCACCTGGGCCCACAACTCGCTAGTTCTGCCTCTGGCAACAAGTGCACAACAAATATACATATATATTTTATATATATATATATATATATATATATATATATATATATATTATATAGTATAATATATATTATATATAATATATAGAGAGTGCTGATGTTATCCATCACCTGATATGCAGAAAGATAAACTGAGTACAATACAATTTGTATTTTATTAAAATTCTTCTTTAAAAACTCGTAATTCACGTCTGATTATTCTTATCCAGATGAAAGTTCTAACCCTACGCATTTTGTCTTTAAAAAGACTTCATCAGGGGCTCAGGCATATGGGCAATGAATCAGAAACATGATGCACAAAGACGGATTTTTTCAAAATATCCAATGATCTACACTGAAGTAGGATAACTCATAGATCAACTTATCCACTTTCATCTGGATTAGAATGATCAGACGTGCTTGACCGTTTTGGGGCACACTTAGGGTCATTCTTTGTGTTATATATATATATTGGCTCAGCCTGTATGTCTCAGAGGCACTCTGTATCTCCAGCATGACCCAATTTGTGACAATGGCGCCAATGTATCAGCAGTCAGATGGAAATGATGCAATAGCAGTGGGCATCCCTATGCTCAGGTTAAATTCTCCCCATATAACCATATAATTCCAACTGCAAATGGCAAAAATAGCAACCACATCCGATTTAGTCCCCATATGCATTTTGATGCAAAATAGTATGATAGAGCTATTAAATCTGGTTAACTCAATTAACTCTATTTAGCCAAGATGTGTGCTGTACTGAAATTAAGGGCCTTATTTTGGTTCATTCTTTCTGACAAAATCCTTCTTAGATGGACAAAACCATGTGCACTGCAGGGGGGCAGATGTAACATGTGCAGAGAGAATTAGATTTGGGTGAGTAATTTTGTTTCTGTGCAGGGAAAATACTGACTGCTTTATTTTTACACTGCAATATAGATCTCACTTTGAAGTAAAACCCCACCCAAATCTAGTTATCTCTGCACATGTTACATCTGCCCCACCTGCAATGCACATGGTTTTGCCCATCTAAGAAGGATTTTGTCAGGAAGAATGAACCAAAATAAGGCCCTAAATTATATTCATGGCGCTAAGAGAAGTAGGTGACTCAAATCTTACTCAAATAGCTGCTCACCACAGTTGGACGGACGGCCCTTACAGAAAAGGACAGGGCACAGTGAGTGGGAGCACTGCAGCTTCAGTGGTCCATTTATTTCTGTACTGGAATTGCCTGTTGTGCAAGTATAAATAAAAACAAATGATGGTCATTATACATGTGCTGTAACCTGGAGGGTGTAGTTAGTTAACTGAGTTGAAGAACTCTTTTAGGTTTAGCAAAAATCCATACTGTCTTGTGAAAGACCTGTGTCTAGCTTAGCCTTTTCCATCCTGCATTAGTACAGTTGTTACATTGCATTATTACAGTGATGGGGCTTCATCATTGGACAAGCCCAGTGGCGTATTTATAAGTTGCGCGGTGCACATGGGCCCCATAGTCTCATTTTTTAATTATTATCCCTCTGCAGTCCCACAGTGAAGGCAGAAGCTCTGCCTGAATCAACGAAAAGTTCTGCACATGCGCAGTAGAGTCTGAGCCCTCTAGGGATCAGACTACTGTGCTGTGCACTAGTGCAACGCTGCACCGGCGGCTGGGAGAGAGGAGCGGGCCCGAATGGAGGAGGCTGCACACTAGCCTCCTCCTCTCTTAAGTCTCCTCTGGACAAGCCCCATTGGAAATACACAAGTTTGGTCTCAGGTTGAACCCCACAAACCGCACACCAACTGATCAGGTGTGCCCACAAGGTTTTTTTTCTGTCTTTCAACTGATTACCCCGTACCGAACAGCAAATACAGCCCTCTGCTAAACACAGAGTTTCTACACCTTAAGAATGGGGTAGATGTCTTGGGAAACGGTCATCTGTCAGACTACACTTAGGTCGACAGTCATTAGGTCGACCCTGGAAGGTCCACTGGCCCCAAGGTCGACAGGGTTAAAGGTCAACATGGGTCAAGGTCGACATGACTTAAGGTCGACATGGGTTTAGGTCGACAGTCATTAGGTCGACATGAGTTTTTGACGTTTTTTTTTTTGAGCCGACGTGCCGACAGGCAGTATTTCATGCCCTACCATCCACTAGGGCGTGGTGGGAGAATAAAATAGTGTGCCGAGCATCGTGAGCGAAGTGAGCAATGCGAGGGGCTGCGGTTCAACTCCAACTGTGTCCATGTCGACTGTGTCGACATTCGGGTAAAAAAAACCAGTGAAAACCGCATGTCGACCTAATGACTGTCGACCTAAACCCACGTCGACATTGGCCCATGTCGACCTTAAGTCAGGTCGACATTGACACATGTCGACCTTTAACCCTGTCGACCTTGGGGCCAGTCGACCTTCCGGGGTCGACCTAATGACTGTAGACCTAAGTCTGGTCTGACAGATGTACCGATTCTGATGTCTTATGCCTGGTAAAGTGGTAAAGTAGAAGGTGATACATCAGCAGGTTTGAGAGTTAGGAGTTGATTGGCTGGTGCATTATCATCTTCCACTTTATCACTGTGTCGGGCTTAATACATCTGCCTCATTGTTACAAAAACCTCATACAGTTCAATTTTCAACTTTGTTTTCTAATTATCACTTACTGTAATTGTTACAAAACATTACAACCAGCTAGAAAAAGTTTGACTGGGTAATATTTCTCTCACCCAGTACCTGATTGATTTCCAAATTGTGTATGTGCAAATTAGTATTTCTTACCATTAAATTATTTGTTAAGCTGCTGCTGTTTCCTATTTGTGTGAATAGCTATTTCTACCTACCAGATCCTTGTGTTACTAATGGATACTTAATATCAGGATCACATACATTAGTAGAAATTATCCTAAATTACTGGAATTTTGACATCGGAGTTATGTAATAATTGTATGTAATTAGTCCTACACTGCCATTTCTTACTTCCACCATCATCTCTCTCCTTTCTTTTTTCACTATTTAGTTTTTTTACCTACTGCGCAACTGAGGTATTATATTAATAAATACTGTATAATTATACTTACATTGAGGAGTCCATTTATCCAATACTGGCCTATATATTTCTTATGTAAGTAATATTTAGGTGAGTCTTAAGCAGGGTATACACTGGCCGGGATACCATTAAATATCATTAATGATATGCACAATACCAATATTGTTAACAATATATCGCTAGCATCGGTCAGTGTGTACTCTTAATATTGCTACTGATGCGTGCTCCCACGGACCTGCCTGTCGCCTGTACATGCAGCTTAATCTGACAATATCGTCAGTGACTGCATGTAAGGGTCGAGGTCCTGGTAATGTCACTGACATTAACAATATTAGTCAGTGTGTATTCTCCCATGGCACTTCCAATATAGTTATCAATATCAGAGGTGCCAGGTATCGCTCAATGTGTACCCAGCTTTATTTAAAAAATCTTTTACGTTTTTTTGCATTGCCGCATAGACCCGTATGCAATGCGGCCGGCAAGGGGGGTTAAACAGCAGGGATCGCCGAAAACAAGAGATCCTTGCTGTTTAACCCCCGCGCTGGCCACTCACGCTTTTCAGTGTTCTGGGGGAATCCTCGCTGTCAGAAGACGGCGAGGATTCCCCCAAACAGGAAGGTTTTGCTGCCAGGGGCGTAACTACCATAGGTTCAAGGGGTGCAGCTGCTATGGGGCCCAGAGCTGAAGGGGGCCCATCTTTGCTGTCAAACTAATATGTTTTACATACAGTACATGTATCACCATCAGTTGCTATATAGGGGGCCCTTACAAACTTTTGCTATGGGGCCTACGAATATCTAGTTACGCCTCTGCTCGCGGCTAATGCAGGGAAACTGCTGCATTTGGCCGTGAGTCTCGCTGTTTTAGCGGCCGTATACGCCGATTCCCCTCGCTCCAAAAACAGAGCGAGGGGGAATGGGCGTATGCAGGGAATCAGTTGAATACTGACCCTGCCCGCTGTCACAGCTCGCTACCGGCATTGAATACACCCCATTATGTGCCTCACAGAAAAGTTCATTTTTCTTTTATTCCAATTTGTGATCTTTACAGTGGGATCAATAGATCAGGATGGAACAACCTGGATCATTTATAAGCTGAAAATGTTGTAATGCTTCTGCATACACATTAAACAGTTATCAGGACAAAAAGCCATTTATTGGTTAATTGGATTGTCATTTGTATGTACATATCTTACATTTAAAAAAAATACTACATATTTAATTTCTTTAATTGGTTGTATTTAGGGCAACAATAAATTGCCGCTAAAACACTGTTTTTTATTGTCTTTTTGGCATTTAGAACATGTTAACTTGTGCCAATATTGTATGTCCACTTGTCACAGTTATTCTACTCATAGAAATGTTTGAGTGTTTTGGAATTTTATAGTACAGTACATGCACTCATCTAAAACTGCAGGAATACAATCCAAGATGTTTTGCAGGAAATTCTTTTTTGAATTTTTTTATATAATCTACTTTGGATTTCTTTTGTTTGATCGATGCTAAAATAAGAAATTGCACTGCAAAAGATTACTTGAGGGTTTGAGAAACCAAGGAATGCACAAACAAGAATAAACTTGAACACTCAAGTACTTATGCCAAGTCTCACAAGTATAATAATGTCACATAGCTATAAAAGCAGTAAACATTGCATGAAACACAATACAATGATAACGAAAGATAAAGAAAGTTAAAAATGGAGGATAAACTCTCAGGGAATGACATTTGCTATAAAAACTTTATAAACACATCCCACTCTCAGTACATTTTTTCTGCTTACCTGTTGCTAATTTAGTAATGTTCTATAATGAAACCATTGGATGTGTCCACTTGTCTCAAAGGACACTGATACCCCTTTTATATTGCAAACTCGGGTCTGGCGCATTCACATTAAACCCTGGTTAACCATTATACAGAGGGCAACTCGGGTTTAACTCTTCTTATAACCTGGGTAGAATTGCTAGGTTGGTCGACCCAGGTTATAAGGTTTGTGTGGTGTGAAAGGGGCCTGAGACATATACGAACAGAGATAGACCAGTTAAAAGTAAAAATGTCCCCATTGATTGATGCTGATTTATAAGACAACTCTCCCATTTGGACACACAATTAGCTGTCAGAATTATTGAGTTCTAATCAATAGGCACTTGTGCCAAGAAGACATATTTATTTTCACTTCTCTAGGACATGCATGTAAATTCAGGAGACAAAATAATACAAGGCAATAGCATAAATCTTCTTTTGCAAAATTGTCTGATAATAATCCTAATAATTTTGGACTGTTTGTTATCATACATTAGCGTCATTGTTAAACTACACATTCTCCAATACTGAGTGATAACTTGACATCATAACTGAAAGTGTTGTACATCTTTAGAATCAATGGAGACAAGATTTATTTAGCGGAAAACTACAGTATGTGTAGTTCCAGGAGGACTGCAAGACGCAACCTGCCCTCTAGACTGGTAGCTAGCTATAATAGGTCTTATGAAACAATCTTCTGCTACACGGATACAAGTAGTGTCAGGCATTATTACCATGAGTGACTTGCAATGGTCTGTAAAATTATAGAACCTGTATGTTATATAATCATCTCATTTTGTACATAACATTTTTGCCTGGGCTGGTCGATAATTCCCAGCAGTGAATTGATATATATATAATATTTATGCACTAAATTATATCATGATCTGGGTGGAAATGTTTGTCCTCGGGTGAGCCAGATACAGACAAAGGGATGGTTAGAGAAAACAGACAGTACTAAAGCTGGATGGATGCAAGGTGCAGAACAATTAAGTATATATAGTATGTGAAAGAGCAGCAGATGGAAAAAAGCTGTCTAGGAACCGCGACTGGGTCAGTGGTTCTGATTGCACATTATTCACAGGAAGTGACAGTGCCATCTATGTAAATAGACTGACTGTATGCTTCCTATACAGTATAGTAATAGGCATAGTGTGGCTAAATATATATATATATATATATATATATATATATATATATATATATATACTGTATATATGAAGCATGTAAAAACATAAATAAATGGTCACTGGAAGCCTGCTTACTTACCCCATTATGTTGCTGGCCATGGAAGAGAGATTTTCACTTGCCCCTCTACCCAGTCTGTTCATTTATGAGATTATCTTGGAATATACCTTAATTTAATCATTTTATTACCAAATTAAAAAAGGCCCCTATAAATGTCAGCTGCCTATTTCTTTATGCACTATACAACATGCTGAAATGATAGCTGAACGTTCTTAAACAATACCTGAGGCAAAATGTCACCTATGAGTCACCTCTCCTGGCTACAGAGTCTTCATTCATGATAATAGAGCTGTTCTTGGAGAAAATGAATGCCTCACTGATCTGTTGATAGTTTATTACTTGGTGAAGTCAACCAAATAGCAAAGACTATAAGCATAGTGGGCCAGATGCACTAAGCTTCAAAAGTTATAAAATGGAGAGTGATAAACAGCCAACCAATCAGCTCCTACCTGCCATGTCCCAGACTGTGTTTGAAAAAGGCAGGAGCTGATTGATTGATTGATTGGTTGGTTATCACTCTCCATTTTATCACATTTGAAGCTTAGTGCATCTGGCCCAATGTGACTTTTAAACATAGAATCTCATGTTTTGGTTTTAGTTATAATTTCAGTGTCGTGTATTAGTTTCGGTTTTGCGAAACCACTCTTGAAATTTTGATTTAAAATCAAAATCATGAGTTTTGGATTTCATGAAAACAAATATACAGTAAAACAGCACAAATCATGTAGTTTTTATAAATCCAAAGCCTGAAATGTGGATTTAACTTCCAAATTCCAAACTGTAGGAATATACAAAATGGAAATTAGGAGATTCAAAACGAACGGATTTAAGTTTCTAAAGAACCAAATCACACATGTTAAGTGTGCTATCATTTGAGATTATGGCTGATTCTGGATTTAACATCTGTTGGGGAATATGGACAGCAAGGCAAAGGCAGGTCCCCTTAATAAATGGAAATGTAGTTTAAAGAAAATAAAATGAATACATTTCGACCTGCAGTATGAATAGAATGTTTCACTTTTAATTTTCTTTATTGTACATAAACTAAAACTTGTATTAGTAAATGTAATCTGAAAAAATATGTAGAAAAATATCTCCAACTTCTTATGACGTCTAATGACCTTAATAAATCTCAAACTAATTAAAAGGAGCTTAATCATAGAAACCACAGGTTCTTACTATAGATCCACGCCAATCACCTCCCTGTCGAGCTGCAAAAAGTGGTAAGGAGGGATCAAGCGGAAGGAAGGATATCATATTTCTTTATATAGCCTGATGTATTGTTCATATCAATATTACCACATAATGATGCTTCTGAGATTGAATGTAGGCATTACTGTAAAGATGATCAGCCTTACAGAGCTACTTTATTTCTCTTTTAGGTATAGGGTAGATATATATCACAGACTGTATCTATTTACAGTAACCCTGAATATGGTTTCAAAACACATTCAAACACAGTTATTGTATAGCACAGGAGATAGTTTTCTATGGGACACACAATAAGCTACTGTATGTGCCATGAATACAGCAAGCCCAGTTCATTCTCTGTTAATGACAACCTCCTCCTCTTATGTTATGAATTCTATGATACTCTCATCCACAATGACACTTTTAACAAATTGGTTATAAAAATCACAATGTACCATTTTCTTTAACTTAGGAGGTGATCATAGTAGTAGTAGTACTTTTATTTATAAGGCGCCACAAAGTGTCCGCAGCGCCGTACATAGCAAACAAAAACACAAATTACAAGGTAACGTAAGGGTTGTGTTGATAAAATACAACATAAATAGGGGTATAGCTGGCAGAACTAAAATCAGCATCAGTTCTGATGTAGGTGTGGAAATTGTCGAGGAGACTGAAGATGAAGTAGAGGAAGGGAAGAATAGGGCAGGAGCACAGGTGAGGTAAAGAGGTAGGGTGAGTACGTGAGGAAGGAGGGCCTTACTCATAAGAGATAACAGACTAAAAGGAGGTGGGTGGACGAACGAAAAACAATAGGATAAGTAGGAATGGATGGAGGGGTAAGGTAGGCAGGATAGGAGGAGCAAAAGAGGTTAGGAGGAGGGATAGGCTAAACGGAAGAAGTGGGTTTCGAGGGAGCGCTTGAAGGAGGTAAGGGAATCAGAAAGCCTGGGTGGCGGGAGGTTGTTCCAGTGCAGGGGGGCTGCGCGAGAGAAATCTTGGACACGGGAGTGGGAGGAGGTGATTAGGTGAGAGGTCAGTCGGTGGCAGAGAGAAGACAACGGGATGTAGTGTGGATAGAGATCAGTGAAGAGAGGTAAGGAGCAGTGGAGGAGGACAGAGCCTTGTAGGTGGTGGTGAGGTGTTTAACTGTATACACATCATACTGTGTATACAGTAAGGGGGCTGTTGTTGTTGAATCACAAGGCTGAAAATTCACAGCCTTGCGAGTCCACCAAATCCCGCCTTGTGAATGGTTGGCTGCCGCCACCCATTCTCAAGTACAATTTGCACGCTGGGCGAGCAGCTGGCACCCGCGTCATGGCCTCATGAGCATGAGAACGCCCAGCGTTCCCATATGCTAATAGGGCTGCCCACCGCCCCACGCACCTTTACACGCCCCGCCCGCTGTCTCCGTGGGTGCACACACCCTGCGTATGCACATGCGCAGAAATGCGCATGCACAGTAAAATGACATCGGTCCCTGTGCAAACGCAGCCCTGCTGCGAATGGACCTGAATATGGTCTTATGTGTAAAAGTTAAGCTGCTGAATAGGTGAAAGCGGCTAGAATCTAGCTAGTGGCTGTAGTGTGGGATTCTGGACTTTGGGTCAACATGCATTAGATCGACAGTCATTAGGTGAACCACTACTGGTGAAAACGCATTAGATCAACACCAGTGAAAGATCGACACAATATCATGGCTGACGCATGAAAAAGTCAACATGAATTCTTGAGACACTGTTTCAGGGATGTTTTGGAAAAGTGTGGAGAAATGGTCCATCCTATGGGTGTGTTATAAAGTGTTTGTATACAAGCAGTCATTCACAGTGGAGTCCATACTCGGAGAGCTGCACCTGCCATAGGGCTAATACAAGTTTAGATGATGCAACTGATGGTGGGGCCTATACATGAACCAGGCAGTATTACAGAATCTACAAACACTGACTGTAGGCATCTCAGTCCCTGTACATGGAAGTACATCGGGGAATGGCTTTGTGGTGGCATTTGAATAAGTTTGCAGTGAGCGAACACCAAATAGACATAGTCACAGCCGCATCCTCTGCTGAATTAGGCACATATGCTGCTACTTAAAACAATCGCTCAATCAGTAAAAACATTGTTCTATCATTTTTATCTCATAAAATGTCAAGGTCCTCATTTAGAGATTTAGAGTTGCGCACAAGTCCGTTTTAACCAACCCTGTATTGCGTGCATGGAACTAAGGGTCTGATTCTGGTTCACTTGCAAATGCAAATTCTCTCTTTAATGGACAAAACCATATGCACTGCAGGTGGGGCAGATGTAACATGTGCAGAGAGAGAGAGAGTTAGATTTGGGTAGGGTGTGTACTTCAAACTGATATCTATATTAAAAATTGAGCAGCCAGAATTTACTCTGCAAAGAAACAAAATAACACCCAAATGTAACTCTCTCTGCACATATTACATCTGCCCCCACCGGCAGTGCAGCATGGATTCATCCATTAGAGAGAGAATTTGTTTTTGAAAGTGAACCAGAATCAGGCCCTAAAAGTACACAGTAAATATACACTGTGTGCAGTATGATCCATGCATGTACATTTAGGGTCTTATTCAGACTTTCTTCTGAGGGTTAAATGGGTGACGTTTATTTGTCTGAGCATGGGTCCCATTTTTGGTGTACAGAGGTAGCAATAAAGATTTGGATGTGGGCTAGCAGAAATGCAAAGGCTGTTCTTGCGCGGTGACCTGCTGGTGACAGAGTGGCTGAAAAGATGCAGAGATGTTGTTTCTTGTGGGAGTTTTGCAGGTGTGTCAATGACAGTGGTATTGTACATACCCGCTGACCCGCTCACAGAGGAAGCCACACTCACATGGAGAAAGTGCAGATGACAAAGGGCTGGCGCAAGTGTCCATGGTGTGACCGGTAATGCATCTATACAATAGCTGCAGTAAATGTTAGGTCAACGGCTACAAATTCTGGCAGTGGGCACTTCAGTCCTTTCATATATCAGACTCATGGATGTACACCAGTGAAGGGTCTATAGCAGCATTAGCATAAAGATGTAGCTGTGGCAGCCCCTTTTACATCATGGCGTACTTGCCTACCTGACCCTCTCCATGAGGGAGAAAATGCTCTGTCCCTGGACTTCCCTGGTAATGTATGATTGCCATCACCTGTGGTGAAACAGCTTTCTTATCAATTAACTAGCTCCCTACAGCTGATGTCAATCATACATTGCCAGGGAAGTCCAGGAACAGAGCATTTTCTCCCTCATGGAGAGGGTCAGGTAGGCAAGTATACATCATGGTGAACATACACCAGCTTATAATTGCTGCTGATACCCCTGGAAATAGGCATGTTTGTGCTTCTGCCCAATTCTGAACAGCTTGCAGTTCCTTTAAAATGCTCTGTCCAAACTTTGCCTAGATGAGGACAACCCACTATAGCCCAGTTCCGACACAAGTGGAGATGTGTGCATGACTGCATTGCCTGTACTTGTGCACGCTTGCCCCCTATTATTTATGTTCTCAAACCATACAATGAATTAAGGAAATTAGCTACTGTGCTTTATATCTAGGGACACTTTTGAAACTTGCCCCATCCTTAAGATAAGTCCAGTTTCTCCATCTGAATATGGCCTCCTATGTGAGCTACAGAGCATCTCTGTACACAGCTGCTTTCACCGATATGAGTGCATGCAGTAAGGGGGTGATTTTGATTCATTCAGAAGGGCCACATTCATCCCTGTTCTGATGTTTGGGGTTTTGCGTATGGTATATTATGGTATATATATAGATGTGCAGGTCTCCTTTGCGAACGGCTTCGGCAACTTTCATAGTCACCGAGCCGTAAGCAAGGTTCGGGGGAGGACAGCGGCAGGGACCAGAGTCGTCTATGGAAAAATGTTGGGCGTTCCCATGGGTATGCGGGCGTGCTGATGCCTGCTGGGGGCGTGTGACTGACTTCCTATGACGTCAGCCTCCCACCCCGTCTTCATCATGGCGGCTGTAAATTAAAGTCAGTTTACATATTTGCGAAGGCAGGAGAAATCATTTGATGGTCGGCGACCATTAAATGATTTCTCCTGCTGCAGAGACATGCGAGGGGATGTGTTATTGTTACACATCCCCTCGCATGTTAAAGAGGGAAATCGGCGGCGGGCGCTCGGACAGGCAGCAGGCGGTGTCTCTGATGCTCGGTAAGCTGCGTTTCTCACAGCTTACCGAGCCAACCAGAATCACCCCCTAAAGCTCTTCCCTCTCACCACCCAGGAGCAGACAGTATATACAACGCACACTTTATTTTTAATACACTACTCGGTAGTGCATCTCAAACCCCTACTGTGATTCAGGCAGAGGAGCAATGCTCGGTGCAACTTGGAAGTCCAATGAATCACTCCAGTGTCTAACCTTGGCACCTCTGAGCAGGAGCCTCCCAACCCTCTGCCTGCCACCTGTACCATTTTCATCAACATTGTATGTTCTTGTTCTGTTTTAATATATTTTTGTTATACTCACAGTCCAATGTGACAGAGTTTTGAAGTAAACAGCAATGATCATGAGAAAAGCCCTAAGGATATGCTTCCACCACTACAAGCCTGAGAATTTCTGCTGAAACATTTTGATGCTTGACACAACACATAAAGCAATTATCAGACTTTGCTGTTTCTCCTAACTTATATTAACCTTTTGAGTGCCATTGTTGCTGTGAGAGATGTGCAAAATATCCGCAAAACATGCCAGGGCCATATTGTGGAATATGAATCACTTTAGTTATTGCCATCAAATGATCTAAAGTCATTTAATTGAAGCGTAGTTAAATAATGCAAACCCCCCCAAAAAACAGTCACTGTGTGTTGTGACTGAGGATGGTTCGTCCGGAAAGATTGGGCCCTTGGTGTGCCACTGTATGGTACGCAGAAACGTACTTTGCCTAATGGGTCGGTCCTGTGCAGGGGGAGATTGGCCGATTGCTATAGCAGCTGCTATCCTTAGCAACCACTGAGGGAGCTGCACTAGGGAGCTTTAAGGGAAAGCAATCATTGGGTGTAGGGAGAGGAGTTAGGGAGGGGGACACTTCCTCTGCATATGGTGTCCCTGCAGCAGCACTTCTTTTTTGTTCCCCGCAGTCCCTGATAGCACTGGCTCTCCCAAGGCACCACGGGGTCTGCAGCACTATAGTTACGCCACTGGTTCCAGCAGGCCTATTTTCACTATTTCCCGGTCTTCTTAGCCCACATGAGTATTTGATCTTTGACAACTTGCCTATAGGAGAACATTACATCCTAGTTCCACTTCTTTGTGAGTGTACAATAGATGCATTTGAAATGTGTATGGCTCTGCAATGCCTTTAGTTTTGCAAATTGATATTTTAGCATAGGCTGCACAAATTCACTCGCTTTTTGCTTTAAACTAAGAAAACGAGAGGACAGTTTAAAGGAACTACAGTAGATTAACATTTCCTAATATTCTCAAGTTATTCTCAACCCATTGACAAGTTATCCAGGAACCATCAGAGGAGAAAACCGCCTGATGTATGCAACCAGATGCCACTTGTCGGCTTGTGCTAGCTGGCAGCCACCACATGTGTTTAATGGGAAGCTGTGACTTGCTGTCCTAATGTTGGCTTAATTTGTGCAAGTACTTTCACCATACAGCACCTAACAACTATAAGTCAGTGATTTTAACCATTGCACTCAAATTGGTGCCTGACAACTGCACTTTATTGACTAAGGGGATTGATTGCAGCCTAATATTCAGGTATTCGAACAAGAGAACCGAGGATGCTCGGTTATCTCTCAATCATTGGGTACACACTAATTCATGTTGCAAGCCGGTTATATTGTACTATTTAATCGTTAAACAGAAGTTTCTATGCAACATATATTTTATACTCTAGAGATACACATATATTTATATATATATATATCATTTTTTTTATCTATTGTTATATACTGAGTTACTGTGTTTTAACTTGACCATTATTTGGTTTGGTCATATTCCAATTGCTTATTAATTTTTAATTATCACTCTTAGGGGGATATTCTATGCAGGGTCACGACTGTTGGCCTGGCCCAACAGCCGTGACCCTGTCCCTTTCTGGGCCGGCTCGACACTGATTTGGCATGCGGGATTCAATGTCTCGCCTGGCGAGCGCCGAGAAGGGGGCGTGGCAGCGAGAAGCGGACGGAAATTGTCGAGCTGCAGCCGGGAGCTCGTCAATTCCCAGCCGTCGGGGAATACAGCATTTAATAGGGCCCCGCTGCTATTTCCCCCGTCAGGAATAGCGGCGGGAGATTGAATATGCCCCTAAATATTAAATATTTGTCCATCATCCATGACTGCGTTGTTTTTTCTTGTATTTTTCATAATGTTTTATTTTTTTCAATCAGCATTAATTTCATTTAGAGAGCAGCAGAGACCTGTCTGATTAGTTGTTTGAATATTTCCTCCAACGCTAAAAGTATATAACCCTTTTTGCTCTTTTTACAAATTTATACTGTTCACCAATAATTTAGTTACCTTTTTATATTCACACTTATTCCAGCTCAGAACATGGACACATTGCACACACCTTATATTTACCCCCCATTTTTTTCTGAATGTTAAACTGTGTAGCAACTGGAAACTATAAATAATGAATCTATTTCTGATAAACTTTCAAGACTTTCAAGACCAGCAAATACCACATGTGTTCAAGTTCGTTTCAGTGGCCTAGAAAAGGAAAAGGAAAAAACTGATCAGTAATCAAAATGCTTATTGATAGACATTTAATGATCGGTGATCCATCTGGGAATCAGTAAAAAAAATGCATATTAGAAATCTGTATCTCGGCGATTGGTCAGAATCAGCGAAGTGAGGATTCCCCTGAAATCAGGAGGGCCTGGCCAGTGCTCATTGAGCTGCTGGCCATGCATGTTCAGAAACCCTGCTCAATAGTCTTTGTGTGCTTGGGAAGTAATGTTTGTGTTTTAATTATTAAAAGAAATTACAAAACAGAAGCAACAAAAGATTAGGAGCATAAACAGGGTTTCATATCTATTGTAACATATAGGGACGACCGTTGTGTATAATTTTTATCACCCGCCCATGTCATCATCATCCAAAACAATCCAATACAAGGATGAAAGCAACCATTTCTGCCTCCATGTTCTGCTCCCAATCTCTGGAATTCTCTACCTCTCCCCTTCTGACTTTCCAAATCCCTACAACATCTCCCTTGTCTTTATCAAATCTAGCTGCCTCTCATCCTAAGCTTACTGTCTGCCTCTTCTCGGTCAGCCTTGTTTGTGTGCCCCTCCCCATTAGAATGTAAAATATCATGAGCATGACACCTCTTTCCTCATGTGCTTTTCCTTCCTTACTTAGGCTATATTCTCGGCTTAACTGTATATCAGTGAGCTGCCTTCCCCAGTGAAGTGAGTGGTCAAGGGCTTTATTGCTGTGAATTGCATCATTATGAACCTGCCCCCTAATGCTCAATGCAACAATATAGAACATTAAGAAACAGGGACATGAAGGTACTATTCATAACACCACACACATGTACCTGCCAACTGCACCTGCCCTCTGGGGTGACCCTTAGGACTTTGAGAAAACATTAGAAAGTGTGCTATAACTTCATACATGATTAATAATGGCTTACATCTATTTAGATATATATATATTTTTATATATATATATATATATATATATATATATATATATATATATATATATATATATATATATATATGGAATTTTGCATTGAATAGTATGAGAAAAATGAGCTTTAATCTATAAAACCTTCTGATTATATTTCTACAGAAAGCTTAAACCAAACAAATTGGGTGAAAAAATATCCAGCTTGCAGTGGTGCCAAACAGTCTCCCATCAACATTGACGAGAATCTCACACAGCTGAACATAAATCTGAAGAAACTAACATTTGAAGGATGGGAGCAAGTGTCTACTCATACTTTCATACGCAATACAGGAAAAACAGGTGAGATCGAGTCTTTTTTTGTTATATTGTAAAGAACTATGAAGATTACAGTTATTATCTCAAAGGAATGTGAACAGTCTGCAGTTGTAAATTCACATAATAATTTATTTTATTTGGCCTAAGGTGCTTTGGAGAGATTGCCCTTTTATGGAGTTAACTCAGAAAGAAATGACCTTTGCAAAGCAGCTATCCTTTTAGCGTGTTTTTCACATTGCTGATTCTGTGTCTGAAAAGAACAATATAAAGGAGGGTTTGGTACTTATGGATTATCACGGCTCCCATCGCATGCCATCGCATGCCATCGCATGCCATATATAGTGGCATGCGATGGCATGTGATTGGATATGATTTTTGCTGTTTTTAGCCATTTTTTTTACAAAATCGAATGCGATCGCATGCGTTTTTTTAACAGAAAAGCATCCAAATGCATTGAAATTAGTATGAAACATGTTCAATGGCCCCCAAATGTCATTTTTGAGGCTGTACCACGCGAACCCGAAGCGTGGCGAGCGGCGGCTGTATGCGTCCTACGACCTTTTCATACCCCCACTATCCACGTCGGCGTGGAGTAGAGAATAGAAAGTGTGGCGAGCGCAGCGAGCCACCGAGCCCGAAGCATGGTGAGCGCACGCGGACACCTGTGAAGCCCGCGAGGGGACGCGTATACCTGTGAAGGTATCCGTGTCCCCTTGCGGGGCTCGCTGCGCTCGCCGCGCTTCGGGCTCGGTGGCTCGCTGCGCTCGCCACACTTTATATTCTCAACTCCACGCCGACGTGGATAGTGGGGGTATGAAAAGGTCGTAGGACGCGTACCGCTGCCCCACGCGGGCTTGCTGCGCTCGCCACGCTTCGGGTTCGGGGCCATTGAACATGTTTGATAGTAATTTCAATGCATTTGGATGCTTTTCTGTTAAAAATCGCATGCGACCGCATGCAATACGATCGCATGCGATGCAATGCGATTTTTTCCTATGCGATGCACATCGTGGGAGCCGTGATTATCCACAAGTACCGCAGTTTACTAGTTCTGTAGTACATTCAAATAATAAGGACAAAAAAAAAGGATGGCAAAGGAAGAATTGTGTGCTGCTCATTAACAAAGCAGTGACAGGTAAACATAGAGCTAGCCCTATGTTTACTACTCTACTAGAGAACCAATATACACAGCAGAGCTCCACCTTGGTGTCTACTAAACAGGACTGCCCAGTAGCGCACGCAGGGGGTGGTTTCTGAGTACCCAGAACCCCCCCCCCACCCCCCAGAAAGCTGAGGGTCCCCTCTTTCCATGGGTACAAGAATTTAAAAAATCGGCCCTGGGGAACCGGAGATATATGACTTCAAAGCAGTGGTCCCCATCCAAGCCTGTTAATTGCTATCCCCAGTCAGATATTTCAGTTTCTTTCTGACTTAGAGTTTTTATGAGGGTATATTCCAAAAGCTGGGACTTTCCCCCTTTGGGTCTACACTGCTGTTATGTATGTATATATATATATATATATATATATATAGAAAGAGCAGCAGACCGGCACACTCACTGGCTCAGACGCTAGGATTCTGCTTTGCTGGGTGCCCCCACTGGAATCATGGAATAAACAACAGCTTGGAGGTGCGGCACTCCCCGCAAATTAACAGGACATGAAGCGGTT
Organism: Crinia signifera; assembly: GCF_055691185.1. Taxonomy (NCBI): domain Eukaryota; kingdom Metazoa; phylum Chordata; class Amphibia; order Anura; family Myobatrachidae; genus Crinia; species Crinia signifera. The sequence goes on from NC_139220.1 coordinate 156,189,854, forward strand.
TAAAGGCGACTTTAAACCGCCTTTAAACCGCTTCATGTCCTGTTAATTTGCGGGGAGTGCCGCACCTCCAAGCTGTTGTTTATATATATATATATATATATATATATATATATATATATATATATATATATATATATATAATAATAATAATAATAATAATAATAATAATAATAATAATAATAATAATAATAATAATAATTATTATTATTATTATTTATATACATTTGGTCTATCTATAATACTTTAACTGACCCGGCATATACTGGGTCACCTATGTGTCCATCTCCGTGCTATGCTCCACCCCTCTGGAAACCCCCTTCTGAAAATCCTGCATTTGCCCCTGCTGCCTTCAGTAATTGTGCCGTTCAGTAATAGGGATTGCTCCCCACTGCTACCACATACTCCAAAATGCCCCTCATGCCTTCAGACCACCATCAGATCCCAAATGTATTCCAAACCTTTCCAAAATTACAGTCAGGCCGACCCAAAAAGTTAAACATACTAGTAATGTTTTATCATCATTTTACAAATACTATAGACCAACGGCAGGATGTAATAGCATCCAAGACCAGAAGCCATGCAGGATGCCATCCAAACTCAGACTTTCTTTTAAAGGGGCATATGCCCCTTTAAAAGAAAGTCTAGGTTCGGACAGCATCACGCTATTACATCCCACCCCATAGGTTCTAAAACTCATTTCTCAGGACCTGAACAGTTCATGTTTTCAGGTCTTAGTGACACTGGGGCAGATGTATTAAGCCTTAACAAGAGATAAATGCAAGGGTGATACAGAGAGATAAATATCCAGCCAATCACCTGCCAACTGCCATGTTACAGGCTGTGTTTGAAAAAAGTCAGTAAGGAGCTGATTGGCTGGACATTTATCTCTCCTTATCACCCTTACATTTATCTCTTGTTAAGGCTTAATACATCTGCCCCATTATTAGCTCCACCTGAGGATCTTTTAAAATGTGTTTGTGAGTAATGAGTGCACCTGTGCACCTGATGAGTGACCTGGGAGCTGTTTGGGGTCCTGAGGGCCTAGTTTGAGAACCACTGATATAGACCAACTACAGGTGTGCCTACTTATGCTGTTTCTGTGATGCAAACAACTCAGCAGAGCTAAGCATCGCTGTGCGTACTTTACCGCTATGCATGGAAGTAATCTGTATGTGTGTACACTATGCATACATACACACATACAGGATTCCACCTTACACACCATTCCTAGGAATGGGGTGCAAACTGCACTCACCATTCCTAGGTTGGGGTGCAGTGGCCTGTGACCCAATGTTCAAATAAATAAAGAAAACAGTGCTCAACACTCACCATAGTAAATTCATCACCTTAACCCTTTGAGTGCCAACATATCTTTGAGAGATGTTCAAAATATCTGTTAAAAATGCCAGAGTCACTCACATTTGTTATGTAAATTCAAATAACAAATGTGTAAAAAAAGATTATATTTCCAATATAAGCTAAACATTACAGGTCATTATGATGAATAAAATGTTTGCTTGCCAATTTTCACAACTTTTTTGACACTTGGTACAAGGGTGGTCTCAAAATTTACAGGATTTTTCAATCCTGGGATTGGAGTTTCCAATTCCAGGGTTTTGGGATTAGACGGCTCATGCGCAGTCTAATGCTGGTCAGCGTCTGAGCTCCCGGCTGCTTGACCCCCACACTGCCTGGCCACACTGCACGCCACACTGCCTGGCCGCATCGCCTGTCGCGTTTCCCGGCTGCACCACACATGCACTACCTGTCCACACCGCATCGTTCCTGGCTGCACCACCTGCCCTCAGACTGTCCATCCAGCAAAGTGAGGGACTTCCTCTTCTGTTCAACTTTTATTAGGGTAGCCAATCTTGAGATCCCGGGAATCCCGGGATTGAGTATTTTTCAATCCCAACTCCTGGGATTGAAAATATGCAACGAGATTAGCATCCCTAATTTGGCACTCAAAGGGTTAAAAGGAGTCAAGAGAAGGCAGAAACCTTCCATTGAGAAAAAGTGTTGATAAATTGCTGCAGAAATTTTTAAATATATATTTATTTATATTAGCATTTGATACGAGTGCAATATGTCCAGATACACCTTTAATTTATCTGTAAATCAGTTGTGTTATGCCATTGGAGTTTTCAATAACTATAGTGAAATATACAATACATTGAAGGTTATTCAATCCTATATTAAGTGGAATGTTGTAATTGATTCCCTGTAACCTAGTTGTCTGGATATCTCACAGAATAATACAACAATGTAGTGATCAATTTGTAATTAACTGTAATACAATGACTGACCTTAAAATCCTCTCTTGGGAATTTTTAAACATTTTAAAGAGGATTTGTGCATGTTGGTTTTACATTTTTAGTTACATATTATTGTTGCATTGTGATGGATTATAACTAATTGAAAGGTGCTCTTTTCTAAATGATGAGTAAATGACATTTATTTTTGTAGGACTATTTCTGTTAAACATTTTCAGAAAGATATTGATGAGTGACACGGTTAAAGGTTCTCCTAGGCTTCTGATTTCCTTTTATAAATACATAATAATGTATTTTTTTTAAATTGTTTGGAAAGATTACAAAGACCGATTTTAGTGCGTTCTATAGAAAATTTGCATGAATAGCTGTCTTGTATGACATCTACTGTATACATACATTATTTTGATGTGTGGTCATAGCATGCATTATAGCAGGATTAACTAATTGAACATATTTTTGTAAAAGGAAACAAAATGTTAACATAAAAAAAAACTTAAAAAGGGGTTCTGTCTTTAGGCAATGTTATATTGGTTTGTATATGCTATTGTGCTATTCTTAGTGAAAATTTTATTTTCTGTGTCTGACTTCATTCTAGGTTTTTCACCAAGTCCTTCTTGTCTATCGGGCAGGGTTATTTCTTTTTGTTCTCCTTGAAAATGTTACCCTCAAACCCCAGCAGAACAGTTAATGCTGCACCCATGTGCAGTGTAAATGAGGCCGACTGGGGAATAACCCTGTTTGAATCCGCAGATTAAACAGGGTCTGACACAGGTTTGCACCATGTTCAAAATTTTTAGTTGGTCCTGGCTTTTTGGTGCTATAATGGTTCATGGAGGAGAGCATGTAACATTGTAGAACTGAAGTAGATGAGCAGCATGACCAAACCATTCGCTGCGGGGAGAGGAGTGTCGGGGGTGTGCAGGGGGCAGTAGCAGGGGTAAATGAGGCCGACCGGGGAATAATGGGAAAGTGTATGGATCTGAGCAACTTTGACATGGACAGAAACAGCAGGTCATGTGGGCCCGGGGTGTTTCTGGTATCCACTGGTTAGTAAATACCAAAAGTAATCCAAGGAAGGGAAACATGAACCAGTGACATGGTCATGGGCACCGAAGGCTCATTGATGCACATGGGGAGTGAAGGCTAGCCCATCTGATGCGATCCCACAGAAGAGATACTGTAGCACAAATTATTTAAAAAGTTAAAGCTGGCTATGATAGGAGGACACATGTTCATCACAACTTGCTGGGTATGGGGCTATGCAGGCACAGACTAATACCCATACTGACCACTGTTCACCAACAAAAGTGTTAATGGACATGTGAGTGTCAGAACTGGACCATGGAGCAATAGAAAAAAGTGGCCTGTCTGATAAATCACATTTTCTTTTAAATCAAGTGCATGGACTGGTTGCTTTGGGAAAAGATGAGACAAGGTTGCATTATGGGAAGAAGGCAAGTCGGTGGAGGCAATATTCTGCAGGGAAACTTCATATGAATGTTACTGTGATTCCACATGCATATCATATACCTAAACATTGTTGCAGACCAAGTACTCTAACAGTATGCCATGATGGAAGTGATCTCGATCAGCAGGGTAACGGACCAAACATTGTTCAGGAATGGTTTGAGTAGCACATACAGTTCCAGATGCTGAATTGGCCTCCAAATACCCCAGACCTCAATACGATCAGTGGAATGCACTAGAAAAACAAGTCTGTGCCATGGCAGCACCACCTTGAATTTCATATTGGGCCAGATACCAAAGGATATCTTCAGGGGTGGTGTCAATGCCTCAATGTGTCAGAGCTGTTTGGGACCTCTGCAATATAAAGATAGGTGGTTTAGATGTTATAGCTTAATCATATATTATTGCTTTCAGTACCGTAATAAGGTATGAAAGTTACATTTATTTTTTACACCTCTGAAGGGATACGGTCATTTGGTCTACAGCATGATGGTCGACAAGCATTGGGTCGACACTGTTAAGTCGACATGGGACAATGTCGACATGGGTTTAGGTCAACAGGTTATTAGGTCGAGAGTGTCTAGGTCGACAGTCAAAAGGACGACATGGGGTTTTTCACAGTTTTTTGAGCCGACATGTGCTGACAGGTGGTATTTTATGCCCTACCATCCATTAGGGTGTGGTGGGAGAATAAAATAGTGTGCTGAGCGCAGCGAGGTACCGTGCCCGTGAAGTGAGGGAATGCGGTGCGCTTGAAATGGTGTCCATGTCGACTGTGTTGACATTTGGGTAAAAAAAACTAAAAAAAAAACCATGTTGACCTTTTGACTGTCGACCTAGGCACTAACGACCTGATGCTTGTGTCGACCTAATGACCTGTCAACCTAAACCCATGTCGACCTTTTGACTGTCGACCTAGGCACTAACGACCTGATGCTTGTGTCGACCTAATGACCTGTCAACCTAGACCCATGTCGACCTTGTCCCATGTCGACCTTGTTCCATGTCAACATAGAACCATGTCGACCTAACGGTGTCGACCTAATGCTTGTTGACCAACATGCTGTAGACAAAACGATCCCAACCACCTCTGACTACCACAGACCACCGCACTTACTGTATAGTAGTTTTATGTTATATTCTTACAGAAATGCAAATGTTAATAATTCACAAGTTGGTTTAAATCATCTTTCTTTCTTTTTGTTGTCTCTATAGTGGAAATTAATTTGACAGGAGAATATTACCTGAGTGGAGGTGCCTTAGATGCAGCACACAAAGCTAGCAGGATAACATTTCACTGGGGAAAATGCAATTCTACTTCAGATGGCTCGGAGCACAGTTTGGAAGGCCAGAAATTCCCTTTGGAGGTAACTATTGCTGTTTTTACCATTGATTTAGTTAACATTTGCAAAATGTAAATTTCATTGTTATTAAAAATAATTGACCCCTTACCTCAATTTTAGCTATGACATTATGCATAGGAGAAGGGGAGGAGCTTCATCTTTCCACCATTCCTATGAGACTATACATTCTGACACGCAAGTGTATAACAAAGAAACTTTGCTGGACTCTCACCCTGCTGTAGCTTCCTGGAACCATGGGTGTCAGGGGGGTGTTGTATATTAGGTCGACAATGTCTAGGTCAAACTCAAAGATCGATGTGCACAAGGTCGACACTGTAAAAAAGGAGACGTGGAAAAAGGTTGTTATAAGCTTTTCACGTTTTTTGGGGACAGTGTCAACACCTGAGCACATGGGCCCTCTATAATGCAGCACGTTTCCTGGCATGAAATGCTTCGTTACCATGCTTTAGCCACTTTACTGTCCCCATTGGAGTCCGCGTGGATGGTAAAGTGTTATAGTGTTCAAAAAATACTTTCTTGTAACCATGTCAACCGCATGTATGTCGAAAATACGGTGTTAGCCTATTGGCTGTTGACCTAAACATTGTCTTTTAGCCATCCAGATATCAGGTGTCCGCACAGCATGTTTTATTGTGTTCTTCAACAATTACAACCTTCCCCAATGATGGAATTGTAAGACCAATCCCTGAGGAAGCATTATTATTAATTATAGAATACATAATGGGAATAACCTACAGTATAATTTACATTTCTGAAAAATTATTTGACAACACAAGCATTCTACTGATTGTTTGCTGTTTTCCAGATTATTAACTGATAAACTCTAACACAGCGGTCAGGGAACAGGGGTAAATTACCCCAAATTGGGTAAAAATGAAATTCCTGGTGGTAATGGATGATCGCGATGGCGAGACACAGCTGGGCATGCATATCTATTTACATGCCTGGCTGTGTCTCAGTAGTGCGACCATCCATTACCCCCGGGAATTTAATTTAGTTGCATATAGAATCTATATATATATATATATTTTATAAGCATGTCCGGCTGTGTGTGTTACAGTACTGTAGTGTACAAGGACTTGATGCAGTGCAGTGCATCAGATCCTTGTGTATAACACTTCCCTGCGTGATGCCCCAGGCCCCGCCTCCAAGCCCGTTAATTTTTTCAAATTTATTGTTAAAGATAATAATTACATCTCAGTAATGTCAGTTTTAATTATGGCAGTTTTCTTCTTTGCCCAAGGATCCAATGAATGGGAGGAAGAGCATAGGTGGCACTCAGGGAAAGTTACAATGCTACAACTAATTCAGTATTTGTCTGAATACTGGCAATTGTTTCTGTCACAGTGTGTGTGGACAGATTGCATCCTAATGTGCCGTTAGAATGCCACCAAGTCACACCAGTGTAGGGCATAAGATGCCTTATAAATGCTACAAGAACCACACATTAAAAGTTAATAGATGACCTTAGCAGGCACAAGATTGTGCAGTACGCCTATTGCAAACAGGATCTCTGCTGTTATTGTAACATGCTACTTTGTTTACTGTACTATGTATTTATTTATTTACAGTTTCTTATATAGCGCATACATATTCTGCAGCACTTAACAAAGTATAGTTCACGTCAGTCCCTGCCCCAGGGGTGCTTACAATCTTCTGTATATTCCATACCACTTGTACACGCACACACAGACCTTCTAGGGTTAATTTTGTTGGAACCAATTTACCTACCAGTATATTTTGGAATGTGGGAGGAAACCGGAGTACCCAGAGTAAACCCAACGCAAATACAGGGAGAATATACAAACTCCACACAGTTAGGGCCATGGTGGGGACTGAACCCATGACCTCCGCACTGTGAGGCAGTAATGCTAACCATTACACCATCCATGATTGACGTGTTTCATTTCACATATGTTACAGATGCAAATCTTCTGCTTTGATGATAAGAAGTTTGACAGTTTGGATGATGCAATAAAAGGAAATGGAAAACTGAAAGCTTTATCTGTGTTATTTAAGGTAAGGGACACATTCCGTGTTATGAACTGTCAATGTCAATGACTAAACAGTGTCATAATAACATTAATATCTAAATAGCTGACTTCAGGGTTAATGACACCTCCAAGCTCCTAATAATACACAGCTTCACGCTCCTTGTAATACACAGGTCCTTTCAATGCATAAGTATGTTTTCTCCTGATTTATTTGTTTTATTTTTATTTTATTGTGGGAATGGGGGTAATGGTGTTGACTATATATTTGTTCTAGTGTTCTATAATTACTGAATATTTCAAAGTGTCACTGTCACTCAGGCGATACAATTGGTGTCAGAACATGGTTGATGAGATCCCTTGGGAAGTTGTGAGCCAACAAGGAAAGGCGAAATGAGCTGTCATGTGATGCCACACTGTACAGTCCACTGCTCCTGTATCCCAGTGGGCCTCTATATCATCAGTGCTGATAGCAGCCAAATGTACTGCTCCAGCTGTTTTTATACAACTGCTATTCATACATACACTGCTATCAGACTTTATTCAATCCCCTTAGGAGTGTATGTAACATGTTGGATATGCAAATTCCTTGCTGAATGAAAGCCCTGGGTTCTCATTGTCAAACATTGGACAAGTCAGACAGGGGATTGTTACTGTATATCAGAATTTGAGAGAACATGTGGAGTTTTTACAAGCACTTCATACCAAGCACAGCTGCTCTCCAAAGGAACAACATCATGTATAAGTACTGTAGCATGTTCCACATACAATAAATCCACACACTTCAATTAAACCTAGAATTAATGACTTTTTCTTCAATTTCTAAGCTTATTCTGGATGACACGTGTATATGAATGGGGGGGGGGGGGGTGTCCATCAATATAAAGCATGTGATTTCAATGTGTTGTCACCAATATCTGTGACTCCCTGAAAAACAGCATGTACAATAATATTGCTTTATTGCAGATTGGTCAAGAAAACAAGAACTATGATGCAATTATCCATGGAGTTGATACAGTTCATCGGTTTGGTGAGTTTGTATTCCGTTCATGTTTTCCGCACGAGGAAGTAACCCCTTTTGTTTCAGCAATCCTAAATGTTTATGTGTTTGCTACTTCAGTTTTGGCTAAATTCTGATTTATTATAGTGAAAGTTGAGAAACTGTTGTCTATGTACTAAGCCTTGGAGAGAGATACAGTGGAGGGAGATAAAGTACCAGCAAACCAGCTCCTAACAGGGTGTAGGTAGGGTCTTGTACTAAGGGGCAACTTACAGCATTGTGGTGTAAAAGCAACCCCTGCTTCAAGGTATACCGCTGCAAAGCAGGAGCCATCTATCGCAATTGTTTATGATCAACAGTCCTTCCAAGAAGGGTGAACGTTAAGTCACCCCCACGGCAGTGTAGCCAAAAAGCAGGGACTCAACGTCCCAGGTCTCCTGAGCCCCGTCATGTGCAGAAGAAGCAGAGAGGTTTTTTTTTTTTTTTTCATCAAACTTTACTGACACAGGGACAAAGTTACAGAGCTCACTTCCTGTTACTCCCATGAGGAGAAGTTGATACCTGCAGCTACAGGAAGCGATATCAGCACGGCAGGAGACAATAGTCAGTAAGTGACCTCTCATCCTAGTAACACCTAAGACACTGAGCGCTGCCATAGGTGACTATAGCAGTGCTAAGTGACCCAGGTGCTGTGCCATATGGCAACCTTCAATTAACGCTGGCAGGCTGCAGAGTACCCTTTATTACATACTGAGAAGCTGTATGTACTGTGGTTTTCTCTGCCTTTATTGTCTCCCCCCCCCCCTTTCCTCCTTTTAGTACATAGCCCCCTGTGCTTGAAAAATAACATTTAGGGGCTGATTGGTTGGTACTTTATCTCTGTCCACTTTATCCCTCTTCAATGCTTAGTACATAGACCAAACTATCCTGTATTATGTTAAAAGTATATTAAACTCAAATTTGCCTCTCGGCCCTCCACAGAAATCAATGAGAAGTTTACAGACAAAAAAATAAAGCGTGTTTTCCTAACGATAGGGCCTTCCAGCCAGCTGTAGCTTTATTGTTTATTATGTATGCTATTCTTAGAGACCTATTGGAAAATTGGGGGAATAAAAGGTTTGTGGCGCAATAGTTTTTGCACTTTAATAGTTCAAACCAGATGTTTGGCGACTTGGGGGGCGATTCAGATTGTATGTATATATATAAACCAGGAAAAAACACATGTCCACTTTAGCTATGATGTGTCAGCAGTTGGCAGGCTCTTGAGAGACAATTTTTAGTGTAGGACTTGCAGTGAAATGGGGTCCCTTGGCGATGGGCTGCAAGCTTAAATGCATTGATCAATTCATGAACTAAAACCCCATTATTTATTTGATTAATTATATACTAAGGTGAGTTAGTTCATTATGGAGAGTGTTGAGTCCCTGTATTTGTATTTATTAGAGCATGTGGTCACAGGCCACTTCACCCTAACCTGGGAATGGCGAGTGCTGCTTGCACCCCATTCGCAGGGATGGCGAGTGTTGTGGTACTCTGTATGTGTATATATATATAGAGAGAGAACAAAAAAGAGGGCACTCACCAATCGCTGAATAAATGTGAAGAGAAACGATTTATTGTTGCTTACATGTCAGGGCTAACGTTTCGGTCTCAACAAAGACCTTTGTCAAAGCCAAGCAGTATCAAGAACACCATGAACACCCTTGTTCATGGTGGAAGGACCTGTTCTTGATACTGCTTGGCTTTGACAAAGGTCTTTGTTGAGACCGAAACGTTAGCCCTGTCATGTAAGCAACAATAAATCGTTTCTCTTCACATTTATTCAGCGATTGGTGAGTGCCCTCTTTTTTGTTCTCTGTTAATTGGATATTTTATCCTTGGAGTGAGCACCACCGTGGTGACTCGTTTGTGATAGGTGAGGAATTTCCTGGAGTTTATATATATATATATATATTATTTTGCAACTTATATCAAAATCACTGGAAATTCAACATGGGCGTGCAAAAAACATGACTTAGGAATAAACAAAGTCACAGGCTGCATTCACCATGTGGTCCCTGCCACTGACTGTGCAGCCACTGAAATACTATCATTTTATATTTCTATGGTTACCTAGTGTCTTTCAGTTCTAAAAGCTAGAACTTTACACATACCTATGATTGGTGTTTGGCTGCCACTCTGTATCCTAAAACCAACCTAGTAGGTTCTACTAACAGGACTGAAGGACACACTGATCGCATGCATATTGGCTTTTATTAATAGCATAAGCATGAATATTTATGCAGCAGACCTCTATCCCGATAAGATCCCATTTCTCATGTTGGGCCTAATTCAGCATGGATCGCTAATCAGAGAATTTGCCATGGACTGCGAGCAGAAAGACACCCAGACCAAACCATTAAACAGTTTTTTTAAATTTGCATATAGCCATCGATAGGACTGCCTTGCGCATGCGCGCTATGATCCGTACGCATGTGCAATCAATTATGACCTGGCCTGCAAATTCACAGCCGTGCGATCAGGTCTGAATAACCCCAAAAGAACACAGACTGATGAAAGCTAACATACTGTACACTTACATTATTTTGCCTGATTTTATGTGAAAAGCCCTTGCAGATCACATATCACATGTCCAAATGTAGAAATAATTCATCTAGACCACAGTCTTTGGAAAGGTTAACATATAAAACTGTTTGATCTCTCTTGTACAGGAAAAAAGGCTGAATTAGAGCCTTTTGTTTTGTTGGATCTTCTGCCAAGCTACAGAGACAAATTTTATACATACAATGGCTCTCTATCAACTCCTCCATGCTCAGAGACCGTAGAATGGATTGTATTTAAGGACACAGTAACTATATCTGAGAGCCAGGTAAAAAAAGAATTGTTCATCTATGGAACAAAATAAAAAATTAGAATGGAATTACAGCATTTCAGCATTACTTGTTGTGAAGAACCATGTACTGTCATGACGTCAGTGTTGGGGCATTGGGAATTTGAGTCCCCACCATGGCATGCTAAGCATTTTGTGTTTTATTATATATATATATATAAATCTATGCCAATACGCATTGTTTGATTTAACCTCCTGGCACGGTAAGCTCTCATCAGAGGGGTTCCTGGCACGGTAAGCGCCACCCCCACCACAGAATATGCTCCCAAGCTTCATTCCCGGCAATGGACGCACGAGCGTGGGAGACTCTTGTGCGCTAGCCACCAGATCCAGTGCAATGATGGCCCTATGTGTATATAGGTCAACATTGACAAAAGGTTGACATACACTAGGTCAATATGGACAAAAGGTCAACATTCACTAGGTCGACAGTGACAAAAGATTGACACATGAAAAGGATGTGACTTTGTCAGGACTTTCTTTGTGTCAATGTTGACATCTGAGCACGTGGACCCCCAATTAGTTTAGAGCAGGGGTGGCCAACTTCAGTCCTTGAGAGCTAATAACAGTTCATGTTTTCTAGATCACCTAGCTGCTGCTCATTAGTGACTGACACATTATAAATGATCCACAGGTGGAGCTAATTACTTCACTTGTGATTCTGTGAGGAGATCTGGAAAACAATAACTGTTGGTAGCTCTCGAGGCCTGGAGTTGGCTACCCCTGGTGTAGAGCAAATGCTCATGTGAGTTGATTTGATAGACATGCTCCGGCCAGGTGCCTCGCTCTGCTACTGCAGCACTTGGCATATTTACTGTTCCCAGTTGGAGGCCACGTGGATGGTAAAGTATGAAAAGTCCAAAGAAATTGGAAACTCATGTCAACCTTTCCAAGTGTCCACCAGTGTCATGTTGAAATGTTGCTCATGTCAACCTTTTGTAAATGTCGATTTATTGTGCATATTGACCTTTTGGTGTCAACCTAATGACTGAATGACTGTCTACATAGACATTGTCTGTGAACCATCCGTATACCATGATCTTGAATGACCTGCGTGTACAGAGAGAAGTGAAGTGATCCTTCTTGAGATATAACAACACAGCCTGTCACCCAGGGCCGGATTTGTGCCTAGGCCCGTGAGGCACCGGCCTCAGGGCGGCACCAATTAAGGGCGGCAGGCAGGCTGACATTCTGTTAAATAGCAGCATGGCACAGCGGGTGGGCAGCGGCGAGTGACGAGCACCGCAGACATGAATTATCATGTGTAGGCGGCAGCGCCACTCGTCACCCGCCACTGCCCACCCGCTGTGCCATGCAAAATACATCACCGCTTAGTGGCTGGGTCCGACGGTCCCCCTGCGCGTCCGGAAATGGCTCAGACTCACTTCTGCCGGCGCCCGCCCACTGGCTACTCTACACACACACACACAGTCTATTGGCAGCTTTGTATCCAGCAGCTGAGCGGTGCGCAGATTCTTCCTGCGCTCAGTCAGTCACAGTGGCCCTTATTCTGATCGGTGCGGATTTTACCGCATGCGGACGTCCCGCCGATGTTGATTGTCTGCGCATGTGCAGAGATCACTCTGTGCATGTGCAGGCGATTTCGCCGCACGTATTCTTTATACGCCGCACAGGGGGCGTAGAGGGGCGTGAGGGGCTACTTAGCCTCATTACCCTATGCATACGCCCCGCGTTTCATGGGCGTTCCCATGCAAACGCGGGGCGTATGCATGGTAATGAGGCCGTGACGCGTGTGTAGGGGGCGGGCATCTGACATCGCCGGATGTCAGCTGCCCGCCCCCATACATGATTTCACACGGACAAGTATCCGTGTGGTCTTGTGTGGTGGGACCTGGTGGAGCGTGCGGCCCTGCATTCGATGTTCGGCGACCATCGAATGCAGGGGCTGCTCCCAAGACGGAGGAGGCGTATCCCCGTCCAATTTCATGCGGATCGCCACATATCCGCGTACGGACGGAGGTGGCGATCTGTATGGAAGGCGGGGATTCGCCTGCACGGACATGACCGCATATTTCTGATCGGGCCGCACCGATCAGAATAAGGCCCAGTGTGAGAGAGACTGATGGAGACACTGTGCTGCTAATCACTGTACTAATAAGTGCCTCCCTCCCTCCGGATCCTCCGTACAGTGAGCAGTCCAGAGTGCTTAAAAAAATATTGAGGTGGGCTAAATAGGGAGGGGGGGGGGGGACAAACATGTTGTGCCTAGGGGCGACCTGACCCCTAAATTCGCCCCTGCTGTCACCCTTACATCAGAATCCCTTACATTGATCTCTCTCGCTCTCTCTCTCTCTGTATGTATGTATGTATGTATGTATGTATGTATATATATATATATATATATATATATATATATATATATCTATATGGTACTCTTTACTTAGATGGGCGCCCGTCGTGGTGATCGCGGGTACATTTATGTCTGCCCGCGACGCGACCGACGCGATGCCCGCGATTTCCCATTGAAACCCATGTTAAACATGGAAATCGCGTCGGTCGCGTCGCGGCTGGCCATAAATGTAGGCGCGATGCCCGCGACGCGATGCTCCCGATTTGCCATAGGAATCAATGTTAAAAGGCCCGATGGACACGATTTTACTGTTCAATGCCTCAATGGACCCGATTTGGCCATAGGAATCAATGTTAAATGGGCCACAGAGCCCAAATAGGCACAATTAACCCTTAAAATGTCCCCCCAAATTTTTAACGCCACCCCACGATCCACGCCAACCCGAAGCGTGGCGAGCGCAGCGAGCCCGCGAGGGGCGGCGGTACGCGTCCTCCGACCTTTTCATGCCCTACTATCCACTAGGGCGTGGAGTGAGAATAGAATAGTGTGGCGAGCGCAGCGAGCCACCGAGCCCGAAGCGTGGCGAGCGGACGCGGATACCTTCACAGTTATACGCGTCCCCTCGCGGGCTTCACAGGTGTTGGTGGCGACGCGGACACCTGTGAAGCCCGCGAGGGGACGCGTTTACCTGTGAAGGTATCCGCGGGGCTCGCTGCGCTCGCCACGCTTCGGGCTCGGTGGCTCGCTGCGCTCGCCACACTATTCTATTCTCACTCCACGCCCTAGTGGATAGTAGGGCATGAAAAGGTCGGAGGACGCGTACCGCTGCCCCTCGCGGGCTCGCTGCGCTCGCCACGCTTCGGGTTGGCGTGGATCGTGGGGTGGCGTTAAAAATTTGGGGGGACATTTTAAGGGTTAATTGTGCCTATTTGGGCTCTGTGGCCCATTTAACATTGATTCCTATGGCCAAATCGCGGGCATTGAGGCATTTTACATGAAAATCGCGCTCAATCAGCCTTTTTAACATTGTTCCCTATGGGAAAATCGCGGTCATCGCGGGTAGCAGACTTTTATGTACCCGCGATTTACCCGCGATGACCGCGATTTTTACCCCCGACGCCCGCGATTTCAATCGCGGGCGCCCATCTAGGTAAAGAGTACCATATATATATATAGTAGTATGTCGATGGTCTGGCACTAGAATGTGGAGCAGCACTCCTGGGTCCAGTTTATATATATATCTGTATACTCCTCACTTCTGAGGGGAAGTACTGCCAGTGACCAGGAGCAGCCACTCGACGGGCCAAATTACTCCTTAACAGAAACTGAAAGCAAGATGATCTATTTCCAACTTGCTGTATATGGAGAGAGGGAGCTGTAAAGACAGAGATTGAAGCCGTCATTTTTACAGGCTTTTACTTAGTAATAATATAATCTGTTTAGTTCAACTATATTACTCTTGTGTTTAATGTATTTTGAATTCTTTTCTGGCAGCTGGAATATTTCTGTGAAATTCTTACGATGCAGCAGTCTGGTTACGTTATGGTGATGGATTATTTGCAGAACAACTTCAGGCAGCAGCAGAACAAGTTCTCTGGACAAGTGTATTCATCCTATACTGGTACAGAGGAAATACATGAAACAGGTGCTTATGTGTCTTGTCTAAAATCCTTATTGATAATGCCAATCTGTGTCATTTTCCTTATGTTTTGCCTGGGAGTCTCAGAATTCCAATAGACTCAATCTCTTCAAGGTTACAGGAGTCTCACTTCACTATTTATTGCTACAGTCAGCTAAGAGTCCTGCACTTTTGAATTATTTAGCTGCTGTCACTAAATAACTTCCAGTTAGGGGCAAGACTTCATGGGGAATGGCTGTGGCCACATAACCATACCAGTTCATATTACACCATACAATAGTTTCCGTTATTCACATTACACCCCACAGTAGTGCCTCAATTGAGAGCAAATGGTGGCCACACCCCGGACATTTTATACCTGGAAGAGAACCTAAGCCAAATATATGTGGAGTTCAGCTGTGTCAGGCAGCCCTGCTTCACTAAAAGTGTACCCATTGTGGTGTCAATTACACATTATGCCACACACTGTAGTGCTCCTTGCACATTATTCCACACATCAGAATGCCCATTAGACATAATGCCACACATTGTAATGCCCGTTATACATAATGCCACACATCATAATGCCTTTTACACATTATGCATACACCGTAATTAGGGTGGCCAATCCCGGGATCGGGATCGGCGGGATCCCGGGATTTGGCCCCTAAAACGCCGGGATTTCAGTCCCGGGATTTCGGGATTAGACTGCGCAGTCTAATGCCGGCAGCGTCTGAGCAAGTGCTCAGACGCTGCCCGGCTACTCCCGTCCCGGCGTTGTGGCTCTGCGCAGCGTGACGAGGCCAGAGGTCACGCTGCGCAGGCCAAGAAGCTGCGCAGTCCTGTCCTGTCATCGCCCGGCCGCCTGCCCGGCCGCCCGCACACCTCCCTGCCCGGCTCCGGAACTGAAGTGGCCGGCTCCCGCCCGGCTCCAGCAATGGACCGCCCACCCTCCCAGCTTCACCGAACACCCGCCCGGCCGCACTGCACATGTAAGTAAATATGCGGGCGGGTTTTTTTAAATTAGGGAAGCCAATCCCGGGATCCCGGGAATCCCGGGATTGGGCATTTTTCAATCCCGAATTCCGGGATTGAAAAAATGCTCTGGGATTGGCTTCCCTAACCGTAATGCCCGCCAGAATGCCATACACTGTAATGCCCCTCACACATAATGCCACACATCATAATGCTTGTTACACATAAGGCCACACACCATAGTGCTCGTTTCACATTATACCTCACACCGTAATGGCCATTACACATAATGCCAAGCAGTAATGCCCATTCCACATGATGACACACACCGTAATGCCATTTACACATGTGACACACACTGTAATGCCCTCTTCTACCCCCTGAGGGTTTGGCGGTCAGTCTGGAGGATGAGGCCACTAGAGGGGTGTGTTGGTAGACACCCGCTACAATCTGTGTTGGGGCCCTCAGAAGATTGGGTGTCCCTTCCCTCTGTAGCCTTGCTTGGCATGGTCCCGCACCTTGCCCTTAAACTGCTCCTCATACTCCAGCAGGGTACCAGCGGTGGCACTCAGGCTTGATGTGTTCCTATATGTTCATGGGGGAGAGGGGGGGTGCTGTGCCGGCATCCAGCACCCCCCTGTGGCTCCTGCTTGAAGTGGGGATGCCCCTAGCCTAGCAGCAGGTAGCTGATGTTTGTGGAGTGCTACCAGTAGCAGCCATATCTGGCTTCGGCTAGGTTAGTGTAGACGACAGGACCCCCTTACATAATGCCGCCACACACCACGTACAGGGCAGTGGTGGGTGGCTGTAGAGCTGTGCTGCCAGATGGTACGCCCACAGTGCAAGTGCGCTGTAGGCAAGGCACCACTGGCACAGAGGTAGTTACGGCTCTGGTGATTGGCTTGTAATCGCAAATGGTATATATTACAATGTTTTGAAGAGACTTTTTTACATGCTGCTTTCGTCCTTTCTTGGTTCTAATCATACATTATTTATGAGTCTTTCAGAACCATAATCCTAGATAAAGAGATTAAATGGTTTTATATAGAAAGTTATACACCACAATGCAGTAATCTGCTTTTTAGATTAAACAGGAGAAAGTTGTGTTTGTAGCAGATCATGACATTGGCTTCTATTATATTTTAATAATTGGAAATATCACTTACACTATTTTATCAGTCAATTGATTTGCTTTTGTATTTTTTATGCTATTCTATTTTAAAAATCCTATTCAGACTTTATAATTATTATTATAAACCTTTTTTATATGCTGTTAGCATATTAAATAGTACTATATGTTAAGGTGATCTTCATACTTAGGGGTAGATTTATTAAGCTCGATGAAGTGATAAAGTGTCTGTTTTTTATCACCGGCCAATCAGCTCCTAACTGTGAACTTACAGGCTTGGTTTGAAAAATGACAGGTAGGAGCTGATTGGCCGGTGATGAAAACCAGACACTTTATCATACCCCTGAGTATGCATGATAAAAAGCACTTTTACATGGGTGTACTCATTCATGGCGTGATTAGGAGTTTTGGATCCCCTAGGATAACACAGTTAGCCTAGTGTCCCCTCTGATGCTGCTAAACACCGCTCTGAGGGCGGGATGTTCTAACATCCGCCACCCTACATCACCCTCCTCCACTGGGTACCGCATTCTTAATAATCTTATATGCTCTAAAATATGCGATTATTAATGCAAAGGACAATGAGCAGCCAAGAGCTGTACTTGCAGTGTACTTTGCGATGCAGTGGCCGCGGGGCATGCTGGGAGGGATTCGTGATGGATCCCTCATGCAATGCTGCGGTAAGAAGCTAAAAGATGGCGTTTCCCTCCGCATCGCTGACCTGCTCAGTAGACATGACCTAAAGAGGTCTTTCTGGTCTGCAGCTTTGTGAGACAACTAAATGCCACCCGCTGCCAGTATGAAGGTCTGCTAGCCGCCCACACACAGAATGCATCCGCATGCATGCGAATTACTGTTTTGCATAGACATCCATTCACATCCGTACTGCCCTCATTGTATGTTCCTGTACATTCCTGAGCTAAGGAGACAGGGCTTGTCTGATTTGGGCCCGATTTCCCCTGATTCCGACAGATTGGACAGAGATTGGATGTGTCTGATATCTGATCCGATGCGTGGTTCCATCTGCATTGGATCGGACCCTTAGATCATACGTGCTGCATGCATAATCTCTGTGTCGGACCCCTTCCTGCCAACAGCGATCTGGGATTGCATGCGACACATCACATGCAGAAGGGCCACATATAATGTATCACATGGGATTCTGCCACCCGGGTTGGTTCCCAGGCTGGAATTTGTAAGGCTGGGGATTGTATCGGACTTCTCCCAAGGTGAGAAGTCACATAGAGTTTGGGCACCTTAAGAGTAGATATGGTTTTCAAAAACCAAAGTAAGATGATGAGTTAGAACTAAAAACAAAGGGGTCTGTACACATCTCTACTACTGTATGTAAATGGTATCTGTAATAACTGATGCATGGAATTCTGAAGTCTATATGAGCCTAGTCAGTACTTGTGTACTATTACGGCGCCCATCGCATCGCAGACCATATCACATGCGATGCGATGCGACGCGATATCGGCCGATGTTCTACAGTGGCATACAATTTAAAAATTGTATGCCATTGTATATGGCATACAATGCCATACAATGTGATGGGATGTGATTATAAATTGTATAAGCACCCTAATGGGTGCTTACAATGCTTAAATGCACCCCCACGCCCTCCCCCCAAGTATAAACGTGAACCCAAAGCGTGGCGAGTGCAGCGAGCCCGCGAGGGGCGGCGGTACGCGTCCTACGACCTTTTCATACCCCCACTATCCACGTCGGCGTGGAGTTGATTTTATAAAGTGTGGCGAGCGCAGTGAGCCACCGAGCCCGAAGCGTGGTGAGGGAACGCGTATACCTTCACAGGTATCCGCGTCCCCTCGTGGGCTTCACAGGTATCCGCGTCCCCTCGCGGGGCTCGCTGCACTTGCCACCCTTCAGGCTCGGTGGCTCGCTGCGCTCGCCACACTTTATAAAATCGACTCCACGCCGACGTGGATAGTGGGGGTATGAAAAGGTCGTAGGATGCGTACCGCCGCCCCTTGCGGGCTCGCTGCGCTCGACAAGCTTCACGTTTATACTTGGGGGGTGGCGTGGGGGTGCATTTAAGCATTGTAAGCACCCATTAGGGTGCTTAAAAGCACCCATTGCTTATACAATTTAATATCGTATATGGGTCAAAATCGCATCGCATGCCATCGGGTGTATGGCATGCGATGCGATAAAAAATAGGGCGACTAATTATCGTGGGAGCCGTGCTAGTACACAAGTACCGCCTAGTCTGCTAGTACAGTATATAATATTAATATACCAATGAGACAACAAGCATCAAAAGCATAAACAAAACCACCTAAATAATATTTTCTTCTATGAGTAATGTTATACCATAGTGGGGTAAGCATTGCAGTGTGTTAATCAAAACAAGTATCAGTATAACCAAATTAAATTTTTTTATATGTTCCACAAAATGCGTTAAGCCTACAAAACGAGCATTATAACATAGAAAATGTCATGCTCAGTAGACACGACTGAGAAAGCACAAAGCATCAATTGCAGATGCAAATACATTAATCATGAGGTGTAAATTTAAACAGCACTACTGCAAATGACACTATTCAGAGGTGGGTGTACTGCAGATGTCGGATATAATAGAGATTTATTTGGTTATCTGAAATGTATTGGACCAATCGGGGGCTCATAGATATTAAACATGTTTAAAAATCTTGGTGGGGATCAGGGAATTTGGCATGCTTGATTTTCCGTAACCCCTGATGGATCGACAATCATCACTGACCGCCAGTAGGCATATGTGGACAGCTGAATGACAGTATCGGGATTGGGGAATCGTGCCCTTAGATGTATGGGGGATTAATTCACACATGCGTCTAGATTGTATCTCTGCAAAGTCACAGTTGTCATTCAGATGTACGTAGGGAGAAGTTTATTGAAAATGTAGGGGGTGTTCCTGAGTGGTGACAGGGAGGCGTCTTAGTGCCTGGAGATTGTCCATCTTATGGGAGTGCCACAGGCATGTCGGTAAAAGTGGCTGCATACAGTGGCGGATTCGGGGGGGGGCACCCAGGCACGTGCCCCCCCCCCTATCATTTCATTCATTAGCTGAGGACCAGGGCTTTCCAATGAGCCCAGCCCCTTGTCTCTAACCCCCCAGGAACCAGAGATATCGCCTGGCAAAGCTGTAATGTTTTTTCCCCATAGGATAATATG
Organism: Crinia signifera; assembly: GCF_055691185.1. Taxonomy (NCBI): domain Eukaryota; kingdom Metazoa; phylum Chordata; class Amphibia; order Anura; family Myobatrachidae; genus Crinia; species Crinia signifera. The sequence continues at coordinate 156,210,046 of NC_139220.1, forward strand.
GGACCCGTCAATTCCTACCCGTCAATCGCTGGGCCTTCAATATGATACCAGGCTGGTCCATATCGGTCATTTGGTTCCAGAGATATTGCGTGTAAACCAAATTTTTTTATTTTTGAAATGTAATTTCATGGCTGTTCATGTTCTTTGAGGGCAGATTACTCTGTGACCAAATGTTCCAGTTTCACTGGACCAAAATCATTCAAAGCCCACTCAAAAGTTCTTCAATATGATACTTGTCTCATGTAATACCCCTTTAAGGCAGAAAAAAAGACCCGGGAATTTCCCTGCTCTTGCCGTGTCGACCCGGGTTTTTCTTCTGTCTGAAACACGTCTAAAGTTCCGGAACTTCGACCCAGGTATTTACCTGAGTTTTTCCCGTGTCAGACACGTGTTTGCGGCTGTGTGAAAGGGTCCGACCCGTGTTTTTCTCCCGACTATTGAAAAATCATGCAGATTGGCTGTGCAGCATGGCGCTGCGTGATTGGCTGATCTTTACAGCTTCCCTGATTGGCTGAGCGGGAGTGGCAGTGGCGTGCAGCGCAGCACTAAATGGCCATGGCACATTGGAAAAAGAACAAAGGGAAAAACTATGAATGGGGGAGGGTTCCAAAAGGAGTCCACCCCTGTTCACAGATCCTGGCGCTAAATGAACTATAAAGGTAGTTCTATATATATTTGGTGGAATACCAATAATTTGTTTTAATTTTTAGATTGCCAACTGCAGCAGATGCAGATGAGACTGCTACGTCTCACAGAAGTACAGAAAGGGGGTTTTTGCACTTGCGCTGCTGGGTCTAATGGGATAACCTGTGAACCATGCTGAACAAAAAAGTATCCAGACACATTTGAAGTTTCAGTATTAAATTTTATAAAGAATACACAATAAAAAATGAATTACATACAATTTAGACAACAGTTTAGTCTAAAAACAAGTATGATACAATATAAAAACAGGTAAGCAATTAAATTGATAATATTTGAGTATCTCACTCCAATGAGGTCGCAAGCTGAAAAGATATATTGTAACTGGATATATCCACAAAGCAGGTAAATGCAATAGTCAAGCAGCCAGTAATTGGTTAGTAGCAAAAAGCCAGTGGGTTAGCTTGTAAGGAGTCAGGGGGGGAAGAGGTAAATGGCGTAGGTCAAAGCAGGTAAGTTAGAGCAGTGGACAAGCTGTGTGAAGCCTGTTAGCGCATAAACGCAAGATGTTGTCAGTCAGGGAACACACTTGGTCCAGTTGTATAATGCTCACCCTCCTTGTAGAATTTGACCGGAGGGCACGGGGAGCCTAATGGTAGGAAGGGCTCAACCCAGTGGCACGCGGTGATGTAGTATCCGCAAACAGATATCCTGCTGTAGACGACCTGTATAGGCGGGGAGCCTCGATGTAATTACGGCTCAACCCGATTGGCTGGGAGATGCAGTGACCCCAAATGGGGCGTCTGGCTCGTGGCTGGCAATCCGGAGCAGCGTTTTGCGGTGGAAGCGCTGTAGGTAGCAAAAGGTAGCCTGTTGTAAGTGCCGGGCGCATGTTAGCTCCGGAACAATAATCGCGACCTCAGGGGTGAGAAGACTCAGGGCGGAAGTGCTTCGCTCAGGGCGGAAGTGCGTCAACGCGTTTCGTTCCCCAGGAAACCGGGAACTTTCTCAAGACAGGAAAGTTCCCGGTTTCCTGGGGAACGAAACGCGTTGACGCACTTCCGCCCTGAGCGAAGCACTTCCGCCCTGAGTCTTCTCACCCCTGAGGTCGCGATTATTGTTCCGGAGCTAACGTGCGCCCGGCACTTACAACAGGCTACCTTTTGCTACCTACAGCGCTTCCACCGCAAAACGCTGCTCCGGATTGCCAGCCACGAGCCAGACGCCCCATTTGGGGTCACTGCATCTCCCAGCCAATCGGGTTGAGCCGTAATTACATCGAGGCTCCCCGCCTATACAGGTCGTCTACAGCAGGATATCTGTTTGCGGATACTACATCACCGCGTGCCACTGGGTTGAGCCCTTCCTACCATTAGGCTCCCCGTGCCCTCCGGTCAAATTCTACAAGGAGGGTGAGCATTATACAACTGGACCAAGTGTGTTCCCTGACTGACAACATCTTGCGTTTATGCGCTAACAGGCTTCACACAGCTTGTCCACTGCTCTAACTTACCTGCTTTGACCTACGCCATTTACCTCTTCCCCCCCTGACTCCTTACAAGCTAACCCACTGGCTTTTTGCTACTAACCAATTACTGGCTGCTTGACTATTGCATTTACCTGCTTTGTGGATATATCCAGTTACAATATATCTTTTCAGCTTGCGACCTCATTGGAGTGAGATACTCAAATATTATCAATTTAATTGCTTACCTGTTTTTATATTGTATCATACTTGTTTTTAGACTAAACTGTTGTCTAAATTGTATGTAATTCATTTTTTATTGTGTATTCTTTATAAAATTTAATACTGAAACTTCAAATGTGTCTGGATACTTTTTTGTTCAGCATGGTTCACAGGTTATCCCATTAGACCTAGCAGCGCAAGTGCAAAAACCCCCTTTATGGCACATTGGAAAGATGAGAAGATCCGTTTAATGCAATGTTTAATGTTTAATGCAATGCAGTGAGCAGACACCTCCCACTTTTCATGATCTCATCTCTGTGTGCCTTTAAAACTGTCCTTTTCTTATGACACACAGAGTTTTGCAGGAAAAATCCGGCTTCTGTGTGAAAGGGGTCGACACAGGAAATACCCGGGTTTTTGCTCCTGTGTGAAAGGGGGTCAGCCCCTTGCTGTCTAGTTCTACCCGGGTTTTTGTATCCGGGAAATACCTGGGTTTTTGGGATTTTTCTGTCTGAAAGGGGTATTAATGGGTCAGTTGGTTCCGAAGATATAGCCGGTTAAATGAGATAACTGGTTAAAGGGGGTAGGGGTGGTTTTCTCTCCCCCTCACACCAGAAAATGCAGGGACTAGGCTGGTGTAAAAGGGGCCAACCTGGGAATGCATTTTCTGGTGTGAAAGGGGTATTATTTCAAATAGCCGAGACCTGCATACAGCCAGGCTCTGCCACTGTAAAAGTGGCTATCACTTCTGCCTGGCGGCGGCTGTCCCCCATTTACCGCGAGCATGTATTCCCCCTTGGCAATGAGCATGTAATCCCACATGGCAACGAGCATGAAACCTCTGGCAATGAGCATGGAACCCTTGACAATGAGCATGTAGATAAGCAGCACTTATGTAGCATAATTTTTAATAGGCATTATGGTGTTTGGCATAATACATAATGGACATAATGGCGTGTAATTTAACATGTAATGGACATTATGGTGTGGCATTATGTGAATTTTGACACAATCCATGTGGCATTATTTGAATTTTGGCTCAATCCATGTGGCATTATTTGAATTTTGGCTCAATCCATGTGGCATTATGTGAATTTTGTCTCATTCCATTTGGCATCATGTGTAAGGGGCAAGTATAATGGGGTCTAGTATTTTGTTGCATAATGTGTAGAAGTTGTATATGGTGTTGTACACTACACTCAAGGACACTCCCCCTGTTGAGTGGCCACACCCCTTTTCCAGAGCGCGCCTTCGGCGTGCACACAACTACGTCCTTCACTTTTGTCGCCATGGTGGGCCTGCGCACTTTAAATGCCAGGGCCTATTTTTAATCCCATTCCCACCCTCTCTCTGCCGCACTCTTAGCATGTACACTGGCACCACTAACACCGCCCCTCCCCCACCCAAACCCTCTTTTATCATGGTGCCCCCCCTGTCATTTTATCCTGGATCCGCCCCTGGCTGCATACACAGGTACTCGACTCACATATAGAAAGCCATACTCAGTCAGAGAAACTGCACCTGCCATAGGGCTTGTGCAGATATTAATGATGCTTCCAATGTAATTGTTTAAGGATGCATCGATTAGAATTACAGTGTGTGCAGTATGTAGGGACACTGACTGTGCAAGGATGGCGACATCCACTTTCATATGCATGGATGTACACAAAGGTATTTGCATAACGTAGCAGACAGACGACCACAGAAATGTGCAGATGTTGTCGTTTTTGACTCTGCCTCAGAAATCAGGCCCTTAATGTCTGTTATTGTGTAATGCATGTTTAACATTGTGTGTTGTAGCACATGAACAAATTGCAGTAATTGATCTCTTGGTTTATAGCGCCATCATGTGTCTAAAAAGTAGACATATATCAGTAACACAAAAGTGATCTCTACAGGCTGGACAACGGACAACGGCACATACAATATGTACAAAAATGTATCGAAGAACGAGTAAGCTGTTGGCAGACAAGACTTCTTGATTTTCTAAAACATGCAGAATATTTGATAAGCACATTGTCAGGGATATGCATAATTCCATGGTGAAAACCTCAAATACAGAAGATCTTACATTCTACAGAGAAATGGGCAGACACTAAAAGAGAGTAAAGGTCCATACACACTGGGCGATTATGCCCAGCGTGTATGGGCAGCGTTGATCGCTATCATCGCTGGGGGGGGGATCCGCTCAGTGCATACACACTGAGCGACTTTCCCCCTGCCTGGTGCTGTCAGCGGGGGGAGGATGGCTTTGCATAGCGTAGCGCTATGCAAAGCCGTCCTCAAAGCCTCTCATCTGCTGGTATTACCAGCAGATGATCGGCTTTCCCGGTGATGATGTGGGAGCGCGCATCACCGATCATCACTGGGGCATACACACTGGGTGGCTTTGAGCTGAAAGACGATCAAACTTGCTATTTTGAGCGTCTTTCAGCTCAAAGTTGCCCAGTGTGTATGAAACTTTAGAAGAAGAGCAGTGGGGATCAGATAATTAAACTTTCAATTGGATAGATAGTAGGTTACAGGGATAAGGGGGATTTTTAGGGAATGGTAAATGACTGAGAGGCTGTGGAGGTTGTATAAAACTGTACAATGGCTTAGTACAGTACATGTAAAACTTTGTAACAAAGCTTAGAGAAAGTCTAGTAAAGAGAGTACACTGTCACAACAAAAATAGGCTATACAATGGCACCTTAAGACACAGAGTTCCAAAATAGTCTCTCAAGCATTAACTAGACTACAGCCATTGTTGTGTTGATTAAAAGCACTCTGGATGTCCTCTAGATCCTGCCATCATCACGTGAACTGTTCATCTTAAACCATGTCAACCACTCAAACATGTTCTATGGTTAATGTGCACTACATAAAATCTGGTTGCTGTTTGGTTACATTAGGCTTAGTACAAATTTGTACTTGAACAATGTTAGTTAACCGTTTGGGTGGCATGCCTGCAAACCTTGCGGGCTAAGCTGTGCAGCTGCAGCGGGCTATCTTGGAAAATTTCTGGGCATACCACTATGCAGTAGGTGCGTGACAGTGGTGCCTCCAGCTGTGCACCACTGGTGCACCACCTCTAGGCTCCCCCCTCCCCCACCGCTCCCCCCCTTCTGTCGTCCCCCCGCCATCACCTCTGCTCCGGCAATCGTACCCTGGAGCTCCCCTGCTGCTTCTCCAGCCGCCATTCACTTCACAGCAGTGACGAAGGCTGCAGACTCGGGATGTTCGGTGCAGCTCGGGAGCGCTCAGGAGTTCAGGCGCCCGAGTCCTCCCGAGCCGCCACGAACATCCCTGAGCCTCCTGTCTGTGATCACATCACTGCTGTGACTGGCAGCTGGGGCAGCGGCAGGGGCCGGTGAGGGGGTGGGGCCCTAAGTTCTGTGGTGGGTTTTGCTGGGGCAGGACAAACCTGCCCTGGTAGGTTTGTCCTGCCCCAGCTAAACCCACCACTCAAGGGGTTAATATCCCTCGGTGTGTGTTTTTCCATCTACTTTTTTTTTTTATAATAATAATTGTGCAAGTACAGATGATTATTTATTTCTTCTTTTCTAGTTTGCAGTTCAGACCCAGATGATGTCCAGGCTGAATCACAGAACAGCACAAGCCTCCTAATTACATGGAAGAGACCTCGAGTTGTGTATGATGCAGTGATTGAGAGATATGTCGTTTATTACCAACTTCTTCAAGGCGAAGACCAATCAAAACATGAATATATGACAGATGGCTACCAGGACTTGGTAATCATATATATATTTTAATCCATTTGGACACTTTCATATCTTTTCCAGCATATGTTATTTTGGTACTTATATGTTAGTTGGGCGCCCACTAAGCTTAGTTTTCCGCATCCGCTCGCCACACTTCAGGCTTGTGGCTCGCTACGCTCGCCACACTATATAAAATTAACTCCATGCCGACATGGATAGTGGGGGTATGAGCATACTAACTATAGTGGGTGCCCAACTAACATATAAGTACCTTTATTTTAATTATAATATAAGAAACTATATTGATATATTATTAATAAGAGACTTAGTGTCACGAACCTGACTTGGTTTACGTTTGTTTTCTAGTTTCCCAGTGTTTCCAGGCTTGTTTGTGTCCATGCTGCTGCAGCAGTTTGCATTTCTGGCTGATTAACACCTGTGAGGATTCCTGACCCTCTGACTCCAGCACAGGTCACATGATCTAGGTTTACCGAGGTAGTTCGGTACTTGTGTATTATCACGGCGCCCATCGCATTGCATAACACTAAATAGAGTATGCAATGGTATGCGATGTGATGCGATTTTCACGTGAAAATGTCAAAATGTACAATTAAATATCGCATCGCATGCCAGCAAATGGCATGCGATCGCATGCGATGGGTGCTTACAATGTTAAATGCCCCCATAATGTGAAATTCTCCCCCATTGTCAACGCGACCCCCACTCTCAACGGCAACCCGAAGCGTGGCGAGCGCAGCGAGCCCGCGTGGGGTGGCGGTATGCTTCCTCCGACCTTTTCATACCCCCACTATCCACATCGGCTTGGAGTTGATGTTAGATAGTGTGGCGAGCGCAGCTCGCCACCGAGCCCGAAGCGTGGCGAGCGCATGCGGAATACATGTAAAGTAATCCGCGTCCCCTCGCGGGGCTCGCTGCGCTCGCCACGCTTCAGGCTCGGTGGCGAGCTGTGCTCACCACACTATCTAAAATCAACTCTGTGCCGACGTGCATAGTGGGGGTATGAAAAGGTCGGAGGATGCGTACCGCCGCACTCGCCACGCTTCGGGTTGACGTTGATAGTGAGGGTGGCGTTGACAATGGAGGTGCATTTAATATTGTAAGCACCTATCAGGGTGCTTGTACAATTAAAATCACATTGCATTGCATGCCGCTATATTGCATGCGATGCGATGCATGCGATGCACTACGACCAACATCGTGGGAGCCGTGATAATACACAAGTACCGGTAGTTCTACTTCCTGGTTCTGACTTAATTGCTGCTGCGGCCACTAGTCAATCCCCAGCTACCTTGGGGGATATAAGGAGTGACTTTGGAATGGTTCAGGGCCTTGAGCAAATTTTACTTCTCCTGAGAATTCCCCAGATGCTAATTCTAAGGCTCCAGGTTACCTGCTACAGTGAACCTCATCCTGCTGCTGTTGTTACTTGCCTGGTTGACTCAACCTCCGATAGCTGCTGTTATATCATCTCCAGCATCCAGAGAATAGTCAGCAGCACAGGACCATCGGTTCTCTGACTGACCTCCTAACATGACCCTATCCAGATCAACACAAGGCTCTGTTCCTGGACTCCCAGGTTGACACTGTCATTGACTCATTGACTCCCAGGTCAACACTGTCATTGACTCCCAGGTCAACGCTGTCATTGACTCCTAAGTCGACGCTGTCATTGACTCCTAGGTCAATGCTGTCATTGACTCCTAGGTCGACACCGTCATTGACTCCCAGGTCGACACCTTCATTGACTCTCAGGTCGACACCAACACAGTCACCCGGCTCCCAGGCCAACACAGTCACCCACCCCCAGGCCAACACAATCCCTGGCTCCCAGGCCGACATAGTACCTGGCTCCCAGGCCGATACAGTTATCTGCTTTCAAACTACTACAACCCATCGGCATCCAGGATGACCCAGACCCTCAGCTCTCAGGCAGTTCCCAGTTTGATACTGCACACCATCAGTTCCCAGTCCGATACTGCACACCATCCGATACTGCACACCATCGTGTCTTGAACCATTGCTGATCTCTCAGTACGCATTCCTCAGTAGTGGCACAGTGGGTGAGGGACTCTGACATAGGGCCTCGACCTGCTCACTGGTGCAGCAAAGTCCATACTCCCTATTGGCAGTTCATATGACACTGGTCCCAGGTGAACACCATCGGTGGGGTTAGACTCTGCGCCTCTGCTCCTGGTGTTAGTCAGTACCCTGTCCCAGTTGTGCCCCATGTTATATCTGCCCCACCCACAGTGCACATGGTTTTGTCTATCTAAAAAGGATTTTGTCAGAAAGAGTGAACCAAAATAACCCCCTATGCCACACAATATGAGCCAGACCTGCGAGCGGCGGACGGCATTTAGTCCAAACGCAACGCTGCGAACTTTGTAGCATTGTGTGTGGACTGGAATAAGGTCCAAAATTAGCCAAAATTCACATTATGCCACATAATATGAGACAAAATGCACATAATGCTACACAATAGGAGTCAAAATTCACATAATGCCACAAAATATAAGACAAAATTTACATAATGTTAGTTTTTGGGGGAAAGGGGAAAGAGGGACATAGATCAGTGCACAGGTTGATAACAATTAGTTTAGGTATTGACAAATTAATTCGAGAAGTCCACAATACATAGAGGTGTAGGAGGTCTGTTATACAGAGTCTCCCGGAATAAATGGCGTGGAGGTGCACCCTGGAGAGTAAATTGTATGTAGAAGCACAAAGAAGGAAAGACTCTCTCTTTTTTAGGGGCACTCTTGAATTGTGATTACATTCAGTAATCTATTTGAACATCTGTCGGGATGTTCCTGGCGTGTCTGCGATGTGTTGAGGGTTAGGTGTTAGGACACAAGCTTAAAGGAGAAACAGTCTATTTCTCCTTTAAGCTTGTGTCCTAACAAAATTTACATAATGCCACACAGTATGAGACAAAATTCACATAATGCCACGCAGTATGAGACAAAATTCACATAATGCCACACAATATGAGACAAAATTCACATTATACTACACAATATGAGACAAATTTCACATAATGCCACACAATATGAGACAAAATTCAGGGACATAGGGAGTAACAGCAGGGACAGGGAGAGTGACCACACCACATCACAGCATATAAAAAATATTATATATAAAGCTCCATTACAACCAGCAACTAGGATGTACTTACACTTGTAAATAAACCCCCTTCCCCCCTGCCACCACATATAATATATAATATTTTTAATATGCTTGTTACGTTGCCCTGGCCTGGGCACCAGGGACAATACGGGTTCCAGACGGCAAGTTGATAAGGCGTGAGCCCACAGCCGGGACCGCCGGTTAGGACAGCCACAGCGAGTCCTACACTCTCTCTGTTGAGTCCCCGAGGCAGATGGCAAACCCCTGCGGAGCTAGGCTTCACCTGTGGCCGCCGCGTTCGAAGGAGCGAGTTAAGCCCGCTCCGACCCCGATGCAGCCAGGTCTTATGTGGTGACAAGGGGTAAGCGATCGCCACGGGGAACACTCAAGAGGATAAGCTGACTAAAGAACCTAACTGGAAACTGGCCCCTAACTGCCGGCACCTGGCCAAGACGGGGAGTGCGACCTAGTCGCAGACACCAGCGGATAGAAGGGAGTCCCCAAGAATACTCCAAAGGGACCGTGACTCCCAAAGCAAGGATATGGAAGAACGGTGACACTCCTGCCTAAACAGAACACTAATGACAGACGGGGGCCAGGGAACACATACAAAAAGACGGGGACAAGAATACCAAAGAAGATTACCAAGGATAGTCCCACGGAGGGGCTTAGCCACGGAGGGCCAGAGAACCAAAGAAGAAAAAGACCAGAGCTCCACTGGAGCACTTACGTGACCCACGGAAGATGGAGACAGTGGGTCCGCTGCAGGCTCACAGGCTGAGGATGGAATACAGCAGAGGAGTCCGGTGAAGTACTGGTATCAAGGGATCCACAGGCAAACACAGCTGACAGGCTGGGAAACCAGGCGGGCTGCAATGGAGATCTGCAGCCAGGAAAACTGGGACCAAGGACCCAGGGGACCGGAGAATAGAAGCCAATAGCAATAAGTGCATAAAGCTATAACCGGCGTCTGTGCCCAGCAGACGCCGGCTATTTATTTAAATTTCGCGCCGCCTGACTGACGTCAGGCGCGCGCGTCCCTGGCCGCCGGGCGGAAGCTCGGGGACGTTGCCTAGCAACGCCCCGACGCTTAGCCTCAGAGTGAGGCTTGGGACGCTGCCCGGCAACGTCCCCCGCCGCGTCAGATGACGCTGCGTCCGCAGCGTCAGATGACGCTGCACTCGCCGTCCGTCCGGGTGCAGGGATACCCGGACGGCGGCGTGCAACAATGCTGTTATGCAGTGGGAGGGGTCTCTTTACAAGTTTTAGTTCATCCTAATTATATATTGTTTAAAGGGGGGGAGGTACACAAAACTATCCCATTCAATTGTGATGAACTAACAGACCCTCCCCCCTCCCAATCCATTAAAAACATATTTAAAAAAACCAAGGTCCTAAGTCCTCCTCACTTCAGTGTGCGGGTGCGTGGTGGGACCACTGAAGCCAGAAGAGCGTTCAGCACGTAAACTGGCCTCTATACTTTAGAAAATGATCGCGATCTACAGGCAGATGGTCCGCAATCTACGTAATGGCCAACCCTGGTTTAGAACCACCTTACTGCCTTACTTTCCTCCCCTCCTTGTTTTATTCATTCACACTGAAATTGCCAACAGAAAAGTCTGCAATGACCTCCATGCTGCCAAATCTAAGTGTCACACCCTATTATCCTGCTTATTCTCCTTGACCTTACTTTTTACACCATGTACCACCCTCTCCTGCAAATCCTTCACTCCATTGGTCTGCATGATACTGTCCTCTACTGATTATCCTCCAACTTCTCTGACTACTCCTTCCCTGTCACTTCTCATGACTCCACCGTCCCTGCACTTTCACTAAGAGTAGGTGTCCCCCAGGCCCAGTATTTCTTGGACTTCTCTTTTTCTCACTGTGTATATATACTCTTTAGGTGAGCTTCCAGTTTCACGTCTATGCTGATGATCATCTATCCTCTCTCCTCACTCATATCTCTAACTTGTTCTTGGTTATCCCAGTGCTCTCTTAAACTTAACATGTCTTAGACTGAGTGGATCATCTTCCAAATCTCCTGCATAACCTAACCTCCCACAATTTCACTATCTATTGACAGCACAACTATCTCCTCTAGCCCTCAAGTATGCTGTCTTGAAGTTATCCTTGATTCCTTCCTCTTCTTCAAACCACACATTCAGCATCTCTCACAGTCCTCCTTGAATGCTACTATCTGACCATAGCTCCCTGCACACTCCTACCTAACCTGTTATCTCCACAAATAAATATTTTCACATTCAGTGTATTCACCAGACATGTCTACAACTAGTCATCACTTGAGGTAATTCCGAGAAATCTCAACTTATAACTGCCAGATACTGCAAGTGGTTCTCAGCTTCTGATCTTCTCCAGTCTAACCTGGGATCTCCTTGGTCCAATACTAAATACTGAAAGCAGAGCGACTGGTGACTCTTCCCACAAAGGAAGGCTGATGTAGAAGGCATTGGTTTATGCATTTATCATGTACCATGAGCAGCTTGGCTGCTTGAAAAGGCACAAGGGGTGTCCAGCATCAAGTTTTTGTACATGGTTATATATGTCTACCCATGGCTCATAATTGTGCAAAGGGGTGGACATGTTTGATACTTAATAAAGTTTTTTCAGTGCATAGGATTTTATATATAAGAATCTTCAGGATGATGTATACTTGCTTACATTATTGCTTGTGAATTTGCTGTTGTACTTATTTTTCATTTTTAGGGTGCAATTTTGTATAACTTAGTGCCCAATGCAAGTTATGTTCTTCAAGTTGTGGCATTGTGCAGCAACGGTCTCTATGGAAAACGCAGTGACCAAGTAGTTCTTGACTTGACAGTGGATGACCAAGGTATGATATTGTGAACAGTGTATAATAGATACTGCCAGCTTCTTATTTTCAGAAAAGCAGGATTAGCATCAGAATGTTATGTTTTCTGTTATTTGTTCTCTATAGTTATTTTTGTTATTATATAAATGTTCCTAAATTAGTATACATTACTATTCCAAAGGATACTACAGAATAGAACATTACTAATGGGCAAAAATAAAAGGTTTTATAATATCTTCTGTTTCTTCTAAACTACACAGATTCACTTTATCCATTATTGGACATTTCCCTACTTAAATTATTTATTTAATTAGCAGAGGGATTTTTATTTTTTACATACAATATATGATTTTACTATTTAAGGCTGCTTGACATAAAAGCTTTTCCACCCAATGCCTTTAACAGCTGCTATGTGGAATATGAATGCAGGACATGTACAGTAAGTGTGATGTAATGGGACAGTCACATGCCACCAATATGTGCTTAACACAAAATGCCATTGTGACCTGTTTTAAAGCACTGGGTAAATAAATCATTTAAACAAAGTATAAATAGCTATTTTGTTAAGAATATTCAAGGATGGCTTGTTTGCTAATACTTCTTTACCTTGTTAGTTTTATGATTATACTTACTCTACAAATATTAAATACACTGTATGTTCCACGGTCACAGAAAAATATAAATATAATAGTTTAATATATGAAAAAAAGTGTATGGAAATTCAATATTTCTGTATTATAAATTAATATTGGAAGTTGATTCAATGATTCAATATTGGAAGTTGATTTCAGAAAAATGAATTCTCTAATGAAGGACTTGTATTTTGGAGTAGTAACTCTTTTCACAATTGTGAGCACTGGGTTTTTTTGAGACAGCGAGTAGATTGGCAGAAGTGGCTTATACTATAAACCAATGTCGCAATATCCTTGGGTCCCGAGGCAAGCAGCCATGGCCCCAGTTTCATACATGGTAATGTACTTCTTCAGCATGTAGGATTTCTTTAGTAGATAGACCTTATTACCTGATAGGTGATCAGATACGTAGTTTACTTTTGATCCTATTAGAATTATATACCATTTTTACACCTTTTTTAATTAAGGTATGATTATTAATAAGTACATGTCAAACAGCAAAACTATGAAACAAATAATCATTAATAATTTTGTTGATCTAAGAGTCTGAGTTTTAGGTTAAAAAGCATTATCACCTTAAGATCTTTGGTGGTAAATACAGGATACAGCAGGAGTGGCTTGTATTTTTGAAATGTGTTTTTTACTCTGAAATCTGAAAAGCAATTGTGATCTACAAAGGTGGCACATTTGCGTGTTCTACAGAAACCTGTGACATAACAAAAATGGGGTGTAACCTCACTGTATAGAGTGTGGGGACTGTTTTGCCCAAATCACACATTTGCCTTTACAGGAAAAATGTATACATTGGCTCCAACAGTAAAAGACACATATTTTCTCCTCAGGAATAACCCAAATATATTGTCCCCCAGAGAAAAGGAAAACAATCTATTGGCCCCCACATAAAGAGTGACATGTCATGTCAGAGAAATGAGCTCTAAGTCCTTCCTTGCCCTCAGCCATGGCAGTCCAGCAGCAGCCTTAGTGCAGACACCAAAAGCACTATGCAGGTGGGCAGGATGGAAGACAACTGCACTTGCCACCATGCCTGCCAGTCTTGATTGGTTCAGGATACAGGCATTAGCAGTACTGTGACCCTAGCCAGCCCTTCTACCATTATCCCAACTCTCTGGCTGTAGCACCAGTGGAATGGAGCCAGTAGGAATCTGCCTGATTTTGATTCATTATTGCTGTAAAGTGATAGCCTACAGAGACAGTTGTGGCTTCAGATAACCATAGGGGCTTCGGTTTGGGGCAGCTTGCCAATAAGAATCATCCTTTGCGGAACATCCACCACGATCGACTGGTCAAGTGTCCATCGCAGACCAGTCGATCAAGATTGATGCTTTGGCCTCCTCTGGACTACATTATACTGAATAAGTTCAGGGTATATGGTAGTGCTAACTTGCATAGCTAGGTAGGCAAACTACAGTAGTTCTGATAGATCCTTAACTTACAGATTTCACATAATATATTTTAAATGTTAATATACTAATACATACCTGCAATTGAATCACAGAGGATTACAATAATATATATTAAACAAACATTAAATATATGAAAATTATAAACCTTTTTTTCACATATACACCACTCAGTGTAATAATATTTGTGTTTCATATTACTAAATCATTTCATGCATTTAATAAATATACTACCGCTAGTAGTAATAAGCTACATTGGTCATCTTAATAAAGTTTTGTGAGACCTACTAAATTATTCATTTGGATATGTCTGAGGGATTTGTGTTATGTCATAATTGGTTGCATACATTTCTCATTTAGTCTTTGAGAATCATTTCATTTGCAGCACTTCCTTTATCACCTTTCGGCTTCTTCTAAATCACTCTGGCAGTGCAAAAAGTACTATGCAATATATATGTGCTCATAAATTTCAGGTGCATACTGGTTTACAAATGTAATTAATGTGGGATATTTATAATTCCCTGTTTATTTTACGTACATTGCAAATATTGGTACATCAAAATGAATGAAATAGTGGAAAATATTGTATACACTATTAAACATTGAGCAGTTTCTGTCATCTAAAAGCACTTGCAGTACATAATTATTGCATAGGATTTTTCTTCAAAATTAATCTCTCACCAAAACTGCATGCGCACTTATATATCATGTCCACAAATGTAAACAATGTCTTAATCAAAACTTGTGTACTTTGTCTTATATATTTTTTTTTAATGTGCCTTTTATTTAAACATGTAGCATTGATATCATTGTATCTTGTCTATGTAGCCACATGCTTGTACTTAATAATATTTACAAACTTATTATTAATAATAATAATAATAATAATAATCATCATCAAGATAATAATAATGAATAATACAGAGCATTGTGTTTGTTCATTTTTTTGTGTTTTTTTTATTCATCCATGTTGTTTACTGTTTATTGTCTTTTTTTATGAATTTTATGATTATTGTCATAAATAGTACAAAAAAGTTTAATGTAGGCATAGTTAATAAAATGCACATAAAGAATAAGGTCTTGAATGCTGTACATTTTCCTATGTTGTTACTACATTGGGCTCAAGCAATTCTTTAGTGATGTGCAAGAAATGCAGCGATATGTATGTTTGCAGAAAAAAAAAAACATTCTACAAATTAAAAAAAAAAATCATTCTGAATTTGTGGAACTCTCCTCTACATGTTATATAAAAGGTAAGAACAATTCTTCCTTTTTTTATTGTGTAATTATAAAAATGTACTATAAAGTATAACATAAGGGTCAGGGCTCTTCATTTGTGGATATTAGCATACACAATACACATAAATAATAATCAAAGCACTGCATAAAATCCTCTCATCAAACTATACTGTATATTGCAGTAAATTGACAATTGTAGTCCTGACGTTTCAATGATCCAATAATGCTGTTATAATCTCATATAAATAATGTTGCAAAAATGTAAGTAGCATGGTTAAGATGTTAAGGGCCAGATGTATCAAGCTTCAAAAGTGATATAATGGAGAGTGATAAACAGCCAGTCAATCAGCTCCTACCTGCCATGTTACAAGCTGGGTTTGAAAAATAACAGGTAGGAGCTGATTGGCTGGTTGTTTATCACTCTGCACTTTATCACTTTTTGAAGCTTGATGCACCTGGCCCTAAAGCTGTAATATCCTGGGAAAATATTTTACTTCATCCTAACCAAAATACTCAACAAGTAGAGCATGTGTGAGAGAACACTAATAACCCCAGCCTACTATGCTACTAAATAAAACGCCCAGAGGGGCTGTTGGGAGTCCTGGGAGAAATCACCAGCGGATCCAGCTACAGAAGGGGGTACTTGTGGAGATATTTTAGTAGGTAGTGAAGAACGCTACCACCTATTCAAAACCATTAAACTATTATCGTAAACTGTGATTTCAAAATTAAACAGGGTTTGTATTGAACATCTGAACATGATAGAAGCAGACTTTCCCCACCACCCCAAATCCTGCACTGCTACACAAGCCAAATAAAGTGGGCTTCTGATTAGTGTCACTTCTATACCATTATTTCCCTTCCATCCTTCCCCATACTGTACCAACTCTACACTGTGGAGTTTTAATGCAGGAGGTATAGCATATAAGCATTGTATGATGTAATCACTGTGCAGTTCTGCGTGCTTCAGTTTATTAATTGTTATTGGTTAAGCAACACTACAGTATGAAGTAAATACCGGTATGAATTTTGCTTTCATTTATTTCCCACTATTTGACCAAAACCTTTAGTACGTAAGTTTCCAAGACTTTACTCTCCCCTCCACCCCATAGGTCAACACAGGGGGAGGTGTAATTTGCATGGAAATCAGCCTTCCCCTGCTTTTCCAGCAAATAATACCCCTTGCACACCAAGAAGCAAATTACCGGGGTAAAGCTTTTTAACCTGGTAAGTTGCTGAAAAACCTGGGTTTTTCTTTGGTGTGGAAGGGTCAACCCGGATTTAAATTCCAGATCGCTAACCCTGCTCTTGACCAGGGTCGGTGTGCATGGATGTATGACCCGGGTTGACCCTTTTGCACAACATAAAAACCTGGGTTTTTCAGCAAATTTCCAGGTTGAAAAGCTTTCTGAACTCAATTCACACCATCAGCAAATTACTGGGTTAAAGCTTTTCAACCTGGAATTATTATATACTGTATGAAGAGGTGAATGGATGACCAAAGAATCACAGTAATAATGTTATTTTAAATGTTGGTTATCTATTTACTTATTTATTTTCTAAAAGTTCTAATGATTTATATTTAAATATCTCATTATCTCCTAACATTAATATAACACCTACATTTACTTGCCTCTTTAAATATACAAAATTAATATAAAATGATCAAAGTGCTAACAATTATTATGCATAGGGGTTACTCTGGTCATCTTTATACCCCTTTCACACTGCACAAATAACCTGGGTCTGACCCTTTGTGGCCAGGTCAACCCTGGTCACTGTGCGGTGTGGAATCCGGCATTCTGACCTGGGTTAAAAGAAGAGTTGATCCCGGGTTGCTGGGCAGTGTAAATGGGTAACTGTTTACACGGGTAAACAGGTCGAGTTACCCAGGTCCTGTACACATTCTAGGGATGAGGCAGCTGCAGTTTCAAGTGCTGCCTCCTCCTCCACCACCCAATGGCTCTCCGCCCCTCCCCCTTTCTGACGTCAGCGACCCAACTTATTGCCATATTGCTGTGGGGGCTAAGAATCGCAAATGCTGGGTTGCTCCCGGGACGGATCTGTGTCCACATCTCGTGCTTGACCTGGCATTTGCAATGTGAAAGGAGTATTATAGTCTTTCCTTGAAGTCATTTGCAGGTGCAAGCACATTCTCAGGATTGTATTAAAATAATTCAATTCAATAATACTTTTTAGTATCTTTTAACACCTGATCTGATAATTTATGATTCATCTAAATTAGCATTGATTAACCTACTACTTTCTTTTCCTTTAGGAAATGACCTGTTTATTGATGTGACAGAGACAGAAGAGGAAATAGAGGTAATATCTCTCACTGATAGCTTACCTTTAACACTGAAGGCATTTGTACTGTAGATCCTTGTGCTTTGAGATGTGGGTCAAGTTATGATTATCCCTTTGAGATGCGTCATACTTTTGGATACATGTATCTTTGTTGCCCACTGTAGATACTGCTCCAAACACATCTATACATTAGCTTACATGATTCACATAATGTAAGATGATTTCAAGTCAAAATGCAGGCATGGGAAGTGTGTGCCGATGTATGAAACATATTATGTATAATTCTGAATTATACCCCTGAGACTCAGTAATACATTTTATGCTGGTGTTTTTGCAGGCGACCTTTAAATGACCCGCAAAGCCGCGAATTTCACAGCTTTGCGGGTCAACCAGAATCACCCCCTCAATCTCGCAGCTCAAAAAAAAAAACATTGATTGTGCAATTTAGGCTCAATCAGTGGGTTCTGCACTTAAATCCAGATTTCTCTGTTTGGGGAAAAAGTACAGAAATTGATTCCGGCAATTAGTCGCAGGGTAAACCCTGCAACTAATTGAATACCCCCAAATATTTTTGTTTGTTTGTTTGTTTGTTTTGTAATAATACAAATTAGTTTTTCTTTTCTTTTTTAGATAAAATACCAATACAGTTTCTTCACTGGATCAAACAAAACAATCCTGATAGACATAAAAGTAATGAATATCAGGACTGTCTTTGTCTAAAGTTTCACAGATTTATATATTAAGCTATAAAACAATTACAATTATCATGCTCTTTCTGCAGCATATTTTAAGAAAATACAATCTACAGTAGAAGAAATCAAAGGGTCACAGATATGGCCATTGGTGAAATGGGCATGGTAGTGATGTCACTGTCTTGCATGCGCACTAAAATTTTTCTTAACTAAGCACTGAAGAGGACGCAAGGTCCTTCTCCTGCAAAAATTCCACCATAGGCATAAAGCAGCTTAGCCACTTTTCAGAACTTGGTAAATGGCGGCCAGACTGCCGTCCACATCTGCAGTGCTAATTATTCTTTTGCAGGCTATATACTTGATATATTTTGCAATAGGTTATTTTGTAAATCCTATAGATTGTAAGTTTGCGAGCAGGGCCCTCCTACCTCCATGTCGGTTTGTATCTACCCAGTTTGTTTAATCACTGTTGTCTCCAAGCAACGGAATATGCTGCGCTATATAAGAAACTGTAAATAAATATACAGGAAGTGCTGAATAGGAAGAGTTTTATATAACCCTGATACTTAAATCATTTGGGAACATCAGAGAGGCGCAGATTATAGTAATTGTAGTTTGAATTAATGAAGACATGCATGGGACGTTAACTAGCTTTCCGGGTGAGGAAGGTACTTATTCTAGAAATTTTGCAACGGTGGAAATGGTAGATTTGCGAAGAGGAATGTATGTGGTACAAAAAGAAAGCCCCTAAGGAAGCACTTTCAATGCCCCTTAGCCACAACATGACTGACACGCTGTAAAATCTAGGGAGCGGAAGGGGACAGCAACCATAACTGTTCTGCAAAATGGGGGCCCCCATTTAGTAGACATGCCAAGCGTTGGGTCTCTGTCATTGGACTGACTTCCTGGACTTGGCTGACCAGTTTGGATGACCAGTCTGAGTAAGCTTCATCTTATTCAGACCGTCCGAGGGCTTGTGATTTGATGCTACATCTTCGGCAGGAGGCATTTTTCCTACATATGCCCCCTGCAGTATAAGAATATCAGTTCCATCCAGCTGTGCAGCATAGTACATATCACAATCAGGCCCCAAATTAGATGCTATAGATAAATTAGGTCTAATTGAGGATTGCTTCAATTCTAAAGCAATCCTTATCTCAGTGGAAGAACACAGGAAGTGTGATTCCCCATAGTTGCAGATTAATTACCCCATAGGGGTGATAGCATATGTAAGCAGTCCAGTATAAGTGCCAGCAATACCTAATGTATCTGTATTTTTTTTAGGGAGTGCAAGTCCTCCAGTTTTGTTACATATAGTATATTTATCTGAATGTAATATCTCTAGTAATAGCTATTTTTTTCTACAGGACAGTGAAGGAGACACACAAGAAAAGGAAAGCAACTCTGAAATACCTTTGAGTACTAAAAGTACTAAAAACCAAATTCAGGGACAAGGAGACCAAGCTACAACATCACCGTACACACAAAAGCAGGGTTCTCAGCCATCCAAAGCTACACTAGAACCTTGGACAGAGCAATCACATGTGCAACAGGACCGACTTAAAAATTTGTTGTATGCTACTTTAAAGTCTACAATCAAAACTGAAGATGAGATAAGTCCAAATCAACATAAGGATGGAGTGAGAGTTAATGAAGATGATGAAGAAGCACAAGACCATAAGAGTAAAGAGCTGAAAAGTAAGATTGAGTTGAGGGTGCTAAACATCTCAGACACTACCAAATCATCTGTTGAAAACAATACTCAGACTGATGCTATTAATGCTCTTCCAATGACTACTACATCCTGGAAAAGAAGGGTTTTATATCCTACTGAGAAACCTCTCCAAGTTTTCAATGACACCTCATTCACTAGTACAACTATTCCAGAAAAGACATCTCAAGAAGGTAACATTTCCTTGCAGTCTCCATCATCACATATCACTGAAGATTTATCCCCTGACACAGATGAAGTATTTTTAAACTCAACGTCTGATGAGAAGTTTGATGTTTTGAAGTCTACCTCAAGACCTACTATTTCTCCAGAAGAAATGAAGCGCGTGATTAGTCTGGTTAATGCAAGTGGAACCATACCACCACCGCCTTCATCTTCCAGCAATGCAGAGCTGGCACCATCTGCTTTTATACCTGATTTAGAGAAGGCATACTTTTCAACTTCTACTTTTTCCCCTGTTGAAAGATTTCAGTCTGTCTCTCCAGGCTTGGGACAACATGATTCTGCTTCTTCTGCGACTGAGGTACTCTCTCAGACAACCCAGCCAATATCTAATGGTGAGATACCTCTTCAACCCTCATACAGT
The DNA here is from genome assembly GCF_055691185.1 of Crinia signifera. Lineage (NCBI taxonomy): Eukaryota > Metazoa > Chordata > Amphibia > Anura > Myobatrachidae > Crinia > Crinia signifera. The sequence continues at coordinate 156,230,668 of NC_139220.1, forward strand.
AGTGAAGCTTTTCCTCTCGTTACTTCCTTGTTGTCTGGCACTCAGTTCCTGAAAGCTACCCCTGCCGCTTCAGATATTGGTCCAATCCTGCATGCCACACCTGTATTTCCCAGTGTTGATTTGTCATTTGAACCTTCCCTGTCTGCCTATGATGACGTCTCCATGCTTACATTTTCCTCCACTTCTTCCGCTAGTAAAATGTTTTATCATCATGCAGTTTCAGAAACGTTTTCAAAAGTCACTCAGACTGTTGCAACTGATACACTTTCTGTGCATGTTTCTTTGGCCTTGCCTGAAATCAATGCATTAGATCAGCCAAGCCAAACACATTATTCTGATGTGAAACCGCATCAGACTGTTCATGCTGCTTCTGAGATGTTAACATTTGCTAATGAGGGTGACACCTTTAATAATGTTCAATTGATTTCTCAACTTGAAACTCCAAGCACTGATTTAAAGCTGCATGCACTTTCTGCGGTGTCTGAACTTGCCTTTGCTTTGTCTAATCATTTGGCTTCCACAGAAACTGTTGCTGTTTCTCCTGACTCTTCGGCCTTTGTGCATGATTCTCTTGGCTTATTTCACCAGGGTACCTTAATTACAATGCTTAACAATGAACTGTATCTTAACCCAAGTACTGTAATGATACAAGATGTTTTACTTCAGCCTACACACTCCGCACTTAGTGATGGAGATTATTCAGGAACATTCTCTGGTAGTGGGGATTTTATTGATGTGATAAAGGATTTGAAAACCCATAAGGAGGCCTCAGGTTCTGCAGTAGTTGAAGTTAAGTATACAACCACTAAGCTTAATCAAAGTAACCCAATGCCCACAGGTCATGAAATAGACAACTTTGATACTGTTCTGCAGACTACCTCTACTTATAGTGAAGTAACTTCACATACAGAACATGAAATTTTAAAAAATCTATCTTCATCTGATGTATTTAGGGAAAGTCAGTCTTCACCTGAAATCCATCCAGCGATTCTTCCCACTACCAGGAATTTTGAGGCTGACATTAATGCAATGTCAGAAAATCTGCTACCTGTGCAGCCACTGAATGCTGTATCTACAACCTCTGGTGACATATTGGTTAATGCTAAGCTTGCTGCAGCCTCAAAAACTGTTTCTGCTTCTCCAGATATGCTTCTTTTGCCAACTCAGGAATTCTTGTATGAGACACCAGACAAAGCCACTAATGAAGCATTTACAGAAACAATGTCACAGTTGCCTAATACTAGCATTGCTTCAGCTGTGCTCAGTGTTGAAGTGCTGAATAAAACATCCAATTCCCATCACATAGGCTCTAACGCTGGTTCTCTGCTGCTGCATTCTTCTGTTGGTGCTAATGCTAAGTCCTTGCTGCATTCTTCATATGTTCCACCTGTTGGGAGCTTTTTGTCCCCAAGTTCTGCTCAGGCTTCATATCAAGAGCAAACAATGTCAGTCTTGCATGAAAATGTTGTTGCACCTCATTTGATCACTAATGTAAATTCTAATGAAGTTGTATCAGTTTCATATGGTAATGGCATCACTGTTCCCCCTTTAGATATTGTGCCTTCCTATTTGTCTGCATTTTCTCATACAGTTTCTACTCCAGTGTTGCCTGTCAGTACGTTAACACAGCAAGAATCTACAGTATATCACCAAACGCCGCCATATGCTTTTCCTACGCATGGCATTCCTGTTGTGTCTTTGCCATATACTGAAGGCAGTGTGTTACCCACCTCTGCACTTGATACTGAAGCTAGAGAATCTGTTCACCATCCTGATATTTTACCAAATGTATATGTTTTTGTTACAGCTGATTCTCCAAACAGTGAGAGTCCTAGCACATTATCAATGTTAACAGCTACATCTCAAACACCAACTGATGTGTTGCCTACTGTCAGCTTTGATACCAAAACGGGTGCTTCTGTAGTGGATGATGGTTATCTTGTAGCTAGAACAGATTCCATTTCACATACAGAAACCCAGGAGAATGTAGTAGCTGGTACTGGTAGATATGTACAAAGAGTGATGGAGAACAGTAATTTAAGTATGAGTGAACCCAACGGGCCACCTGAAGATGGAAGCACGCCATCAGCACCTGCATTTGAGAGTCAAACAAGCCCTGGTATAGAAGAGAGAAGCCAGACCATATCCACAAGCACTGAACTTAAGAAGCACAGTGACACGGCTGTACTGGAAACATACCTACAGACTGATAATACTGCTTTGAAAACTACATCTGAGACAAATTCATGGGCAGTACTGACTGGTGATGAAGAAAGTGGTTCTGGTCAAAGTACCTCAGATAGTCTTAGTGATAATGAGACTTCTACAGATTTTAACTTCTCTGACCTTAATGACAGAGACAAAGACTCTGAGGTTGCAGTTGAACCAGGTAAAGCAGATTTAACTCCTGGATCTGAAATGACATCACCACCATCTGTAACTAGTGACCGTTCAACAGTAGTCAACGTGTCTGAGGCAGGTTAGTGGTGGAGATAATAGAGGGCTAAAATATTGTCTCGTACATTCTGAAATTTATTATGTTTTTGTGAAACATCGGCAATATTCTTATCTATAATGTAGTTTGAAAACAGTGTTATGGAAATTAGAGAAAAAAGAGTGTGAAAGGAACAAGTGGCAGATTTCATGTCATCCAAGTTTCTAGAAACATTCAATTAAGTAAAGTTAGGCCTTTCAAGCCAGCAATCTAGACATATCCATGGTAAGTCTGTTTTTCTTTATTCTGATGAATGCAGTATTTTAGATACAGTATTGTTTTGAGATAGTTAGTACTTTTGCAATGTAAGTGACGTCTTAAAATAAACAGAAATATTAAACCTGAGCAACTATGATGATTCCTAACATAGCTTGCGCTTCTTTTAATCACTCTGGCTCGCAAAACTTTTGTGTGTTCTTGAAACTGGGTTCTTCTGCTGCTTTGCTTTCCTATGCTTTGGATTCTAATCAAATAAATGCGTTAAACAATGTAACAGCAATGCAACCAATTGTTACAGTACATATGAATGCATGCAGCATGCTTTGATTCAATTCTGGATTGTCTGCAACATGTTCTAAAGATACTTAGAACCTTTTTGTAACTTAAAGGTGTCATCCACCGTCTCTGACAGCATCTGACAAAGATTTAAATTAATATTTATGAAAACCATGATCAATCACAATAGTTCTAAAAAAAATGTATTATTATTATTTATGATTATTTAGGCAGGAATATATCCAGCCTATACAATGACTGCACAGAATATCTAAAGGTGATTGTGACCTTCAGACAGGCCTGGATTCGTGGGAAACCCATGGCCATTTTGCAACTTCTTCGGTGACTTTGCACACATATATATGTGTGTATGTGTGTGTGTGTGTATGTATATATGTGTATATATATATATATATATATATATATATATATATATAAAAATCATTTATTAAGAACATATAAGTGATATAAGTGAATGGCTAAATAAGTTTATTAAGTTTTAGCAAGTTCTTGGTTGTATTTATGTATTATGTATTGAGCTGCAGCATAAATAAGCTCCCTTTTTACTATTTAGAGTGTGTGTGTGTGTGTGTGTGTGTGTGTGTGTGTGTGTGTGTGTGTGTGTCTATTACAAGTTTACAGTAGAAAATATTTGTAATTCTAACTCACATATATATATATATATATATATATATATATAATATATTATGTTTTAAATTACATACGTACATTTAAATGCAACCAGTTAGTACTACAATAGTTTTTTATTCCTATGAAATATTATTACTTTAGAAAGCAGGGACTTTTATATTTTACTAGAGGAATTTTTTAACAATATATATTTAAAAAATGTGAAAACTTGAAACATTTTGTTTGCTACAAAAAAACATCTGATAAATCCACTTATTCATATGTAACAGAAAATATTGGTTAGCCAGGGGACTAAGTGGGCATATGAACATACTCATACAGAAACCTCCAGAAAAAGCTGATTCTAGAACTGGTATTTAAAATACATTTGCAGCTCTTGAAAAAAAGCTAATTTTTGCTATGTGTTAATTCTGCAATATAAAAAATGTGAAAAAAAAGCACATATGTGCAATGAATAAATGTAACCACCAGATGGCGATATGTTCATAGGAATCGCCTAATGACTGTATCAGAAAGTACAGTATAGATGTTTTGATGCTTTTTATTTGAAGCAAACTTTGTTTAATATAAGAAAATACATCAGTATATAAGTTGCATAGTTTACACAAGTTTGCACAATGGAACACAATCACTGAACAGCCTTTTAATGTTGTTATAATACATATTATATCAAACTTGATGTGAGAAAGTATAGCTCCATACACACGGAGCAATATATTGCTGAACAATATATTGCTCAGTTTCCCATTTTCATCAGCGACCAGAGATGGTCGCTGATAAAAAGTAGACTCTCTGCCGGGGAAACAGCTGATTGCAGGAGCATGCTCCTCCGACCAGCGACCCACACAGGGATATGGTCACTTAGCGACCATATCCCCGGCGATATAGGCTAGAATCGCCCCGAATCGCCCCGTGTGTACGGGGCTTAAGAATCACAATTAGCAGTTCATGTTTCCGGTTGTAGTGCCAACTTGAAACAACTCTAATATTGTTGATATATATTACGAGAACCTGTAGAAATGTGTGTTAGGACACTTCAGTACACTGTGCTAGAGAATTGTTGTATACTGGAGAATATACTTAATAACAAAATAAATAATTACCTTGACTCAGGGTTCTAGGTCAGTGCCCTGGACAGTTACCAAGGGCAGGGGCAAACTCAGGATTTTCAGAAGGGGGTTTCCAGAGGGGCGGAGCAAAGCACGGTGATGCACAGTTAGGTGACCCAGTATATGCCGGGTCAGTTAAAGTGTTATAGATAGACCAAAGTTATAAAAATAATAATTATATACATACACACACACACACACACATATATATATATATATATATATATATATATATATATATATATATATATAAATAACAGCAGTGTAGACCCCTGGGCATAGCAATGTATTGGGGCCCCTACCGATCCTCCAGCGGTAGGGGTGGGGGAATCTTTGATGTCCGGCAGGTGGTAGGGGGTATTATATCAACCGCTCAGCATGTAGGGCCTGGATCAGTAATTTCCACGATACCATTTGGTAGGTGGGATTCTCTAGTTTTTAATTCCATTAAAAGCTAAGAAATCTAGTTCCGGGAACTGGAGATATCTGCAGTCAAGCAAGCTGTCCTCCCACCAGAAAATTATGAATAATAAGCCCAGTCCACTATACACCCCTCCTCTGCGTATTAAACATCCTCTACCACCCTGGAAGTTATGTATCAGGGGCCCTTCATTCAGCCCAATGCCCCCTTCTCCCACCTCATCTCCCACCATCTGTCCAGTAAAGGGGAAATTAGTGATAATTACTGATCCAGGCCCTACATGCTGAGAGGTTGATATAATACCCCCTACCACCCGCGGGACATCAAAGCTTCCGCTCATAGAACCCCCCACCCTTACCACAGGAGGATAGGTAGGGGCCCCAATACATTGCTATGCCCAGGGGTCTACACTGCTGTTATATATATATATTATTTATATACATTTGGTCTATCTATAATACTTTAACTGACCTGGCATATACTGGGTCACCTAAGTGCCCATCTCTGTGCTTTGCTCCGCCCCTCTCTCGAAACCCCCTTCTGAAAATTCTGCGTTTGCCCCTGACCAGGCCCATCTCTGATAGAGATCTCTTTCTCCAGGTATCACCCCATATCTATCAGTCACCTCTTTCCTACAAAGATTATCATCATTGCATAAATAGGGTAGGGAGTGGTAAGGTCAACTATACTGTGCTCTGTCTCTCTATACAGCAGGCTATTTGTTATCTGAACTAGCAGAGCAACATTTTTATATTGGGTTTCAGTTTATGTGCATGTATTTTCAGCATGTGTCTACGCCACCCTCCCTGTGAGCAACACTGACACCACCGCGATAAAGGAGAAAAAAAAAAAGTTTTCTATCACAGAGCACAATAAGTGCATGGTTTACAGTTATACATGTAATTCTACGTTATTGTATGTCAGTGAGGTGAATGCCTGGGGAGGCACTTACTAGGAATAGCTGCCTCACCTCCGGTCTCTCCCTGACTGTCCCTGTAGTTTCATTGGAGCACAAAAAATTTAAAGACACTTGACTATAAAAATGATTAGAATTATACAAAGATGATATTTAAAAGTTATAGATATTTTCTTTGTATTATTCTAGTATTTTTTATAGTCAAAACTCTGGGGTATACATACCGGAGTATGACAGTGGAGGCTACACCTCACTGCACTATGTAACAATGTATAGAGCAGTGATGGCTAACCTTGACGCTCCAGCTGTTGTTGAACTACACATCCCAGCATGCACCGCATCAGTTTTAGCATGACCAACTAGTAAAACTGTAGCAGGGCATGCTGGGATGTGTAGTTCAACAACAGCTGGGGTGTCAAGGTTAGGCATCACTGGTATAGAGGTTCAATCATTGGTTATTTACCCCAAACGTTATCCTGGCAAATATAGGTAATTAATGATTACAGACATTCTTTCCTATAAAAGATTTGCACTTCTCATGCTCTAATGAGAGCACTACAGCCCAGTGCAGAGAAGATCTGAACTATAAACAGTGTTGCAAGTAAGGGGGTACGGCGTGGTACGGAGTACCTGTAAGAAATATGTTGCAGGTACGCAGTACCACTTACCCACTGTCAATTCTATTTTTATTTTAAGTCTAAATATAATCACCCGCAGCCCGCCCACCGAGCCTTATGATTGGTGCTGTATGCACAGCCCGCCCACCCAGCGTTATGATTGGTGCTGTATGCAGCTACTGGCTACTGCTGATATAGTCACACTGACAGGCATCAGTGGCGCCGACAGCATGAAGAGCAGGCTCCACAATTGTAAGCACAAGCTGCCCGGCTCTCCCCCAAGCAAGAGCCAACCCACCCCCAGTCATTCCCTGTTTCTCATTCCCTGTCTCCTGATGCCACGCCACTATTGTCATTTAGTCACTCCTCTAGCTTTGTGTGACCACGCCCCCTCATGACACATGGCCATACCCATTTTTGGTGGAGGCTATCAGTACCACCAAGAAAAAAAATTCTACTTGCACCACTGACTATAAAGAGAGTTGTTATAATAAGATGGGGCAGACAAAGATTATAATGTACAGTGTAAAGTTAGGGATGTATAACTGTGTTACCCTGCTGTTTTATTTGATGTCACTTAAGCTGCACTGCATGGGTCAGCTGATCACGATGTACAAAGATAAGCTGCATGCGGGATATGAGAGCTTACATTGTAAAATAAGAACAGTTATGATCTCCTTTTTCTCCCAACCCACAAATGCCCCATGGCCCACATCCTAATTTCTGATGGCATGAAGAGTTTTTTAACCAAGGTGCGTCCTAATCATCACATGTAAATGGTGCATAGTATGCTCCATGCTAAGATGTCATACGCATGTCAGTATCACTTGTGATGGCTTCTGTAAGATTTGCTGTACACAGAATAACACATGATGCTGCTCTTTCCAACTGCTACTGCTGTTTACTGGTCTACAGAATGTACAGTACTGTGTCACCACAAATATAATATTATTATTATTATTATTCTCCATCTAGTTCAAATACTGCTCTGATTATGATTGATTACAAAAAAAAACCTCCATATTATAAACTGAGAATTCTTGTTGACCTGCAATGTCACATGCCTAAACTCCTATTGTATGCTTCCCAACATGCAAATGCAAAATGCATTTCCAAAGATACTGTGTTTCTACAAGTAATTTTGCCTTTGTAGTACAGTATCCATCCATAATATAATATGCTTACTGATCATGTAACTAATACAATTTTTTGAATAGTACAACTGCAATCCGACATGCCCCCTTTAAGCAAGAGAAATCATTGCTATAACTTAGTCTCTCTCAGCTGGAATACATATGTTTCATCACTCAAGCTCATTACCGAGGAGATGGTCACCTGATCTATGAGTCAGAGCTCTCCTTATGGCAGCTGGAGAATTCTAGGGTGCAGCGACTTGTGCTGTAAAAGAGCAGCATGATGGGAACAGAGACATTTCAAAGCACCTCTGCTCACATGTCACATGACTGGTAGCCATGGCAGTTACATGACACTTACAGAAATTGTAAAACCACCAATAGCACCTTGCACAAGAAAGTAAAGACCCAGGGCCAGTGCAAGGCTTCTCAGCACCCTAGGCAAAAGTTCAACCTACTGCTCCCCCCCCCCCCCATACTGCCACCAATGCCCACTTTTCAACCCCTTAAGATATACTTGCATAACATTCTGGAATGGCAGGGAGGTTCCCCAAAATTGGATGCTCCTCCAAGCCCCCCCGGGAAGGTGGGCATGTCCCCTGCCCTCCTGTAGGCCCCCTTTGCCACCCACAACAGACAACAACCATTGATTTTTTTGATAGGCAGACTTGGTGCCCCCCACCCCCCAGATCCCAGCACCATAGGCAGCTGCCTACTGGTATGAGCTGTTAGCAAAAAAAAAATGGCACTGCAGTTTTAAATATTCTGTTTTAATAAATATTTATCCACAGAATCAGAATAAATACCAAAAAACTGAAATCAATATACAGAATTACGGAACTGATAGAGTCTGCCAATACTGAAAAAATGGATATTTTTAAAGACAGAGACATTTTTACAAAATTATGGCTGTCCCTGGAAATTAGCCGCAGTTGGCAACTATACTAATGGAGTCATAAGCAAAAGGCTGCACACTGGGGTCTGGCTGTATTCTCCATGTGAATTGAGCAGTGAGCAATGTAGCTCAGCATGCGGTGACATAGGCAATTTACATTCTGGGTGAATTTGCCAGTAAAAGTTATCGCTTCTGTAACATAATATATTGCACCTGTGTACAATAAAAATGTATTACAGAACCAAGCAAGATTTACTTCTAGTAATAGTGTGATAAAAATCATACAAAGGCAATCATTTTTTCTATATTTTTCTCAGCTGTATGTATATGCTGTATATATATATATATATATATATATATATATATATAGGTAGTAGGAGACCGGCACTCACGAGTGCGCCGTAGCGCTTGTAGTGACAATACTTGGCTGGGTGCCCTCACTGGAGGAGTAGATACATCGGTGGGGTGGCGCGGCACTCACAGCAGAAGAAGGACGCAGTACACTTGAATCGAGTGCAACGTTTCAATGTCCTTTATTGGACAATAAAGGACAATAAAGGACATTGAAACGTTGCACTCGATTCAAGTGTACTGCGTCCTTCTTCTGCTGTGAGTGCCGCGCCACCCCACCGATGTATATATATATATATATTTATATATAAACTTGGAGGTGGGGTAGAAGCATGTGCTGCATGGACTAATAAATAAATATCATACATAAGTATGATATTTATACACAAGAGTGAAGCTTGCGTTGCATGCATGTTCTAAAACAGTCTTTGTTATGTATCTGCTCTACATAATGTTGCTGTAGTTTTCTTAAAACATAAAGTAAATATTAATGCAGAACGTTACTCTAGGTATCTTCACAAAAGTACAAATGGGGCGGTAGTCTGAAGGGGGGCGCCCAGTACAGGGCATGGCCTCCCCGCTATCCAATGTGCAACCAAAAACTTGCGGGCACACTGCTAAAGTGCTTTGCTCCACAGTGAAGTGCTTGCACATTGCCGGCAGCTACCTGGCTGCGAAGTCAGGCACAGGTCGGTCATGTTTACGGTTGCAGAGGCTGCGTGTGATGTCATGCAGCTGCTGTGACTCTCCCCCGGAGCGGTCCAGATGTTTTTCAGGCCCCTCCCAGAAAAATTAAACCCCCTCACACACACACATACAGTCAGTCGCCGGCCCCCATCCAACACAAGCTGATCCCAGTTTAAGTGTTCATGCTCATGTGCGCACATGCTCAAATCTCCGAAAATTGTTATCTGCTATTTTCAGAGATCTGTGTCTGAGAGGCAGATTTATTAAGCTCGGTGAAGTGATAAAGTGTCTGTTTTTTATCACCGGCCAATCAGCTCCTAACTGTGAAGTTACAGGTTTGGTTTGAAAAAAGGACAGGTAGGAGTTGATTGGCTGGAGATAAAAAACAGACACTTTATCACTTCACCGAGCTTAATAAATCTACCCCTAAATTAGGTCAGATTTGTTTTTTTTATTCAGTATAAAATAACTGACATATTCACAGTATTGTTATTAGATGTGTATCATTTTTCTGAATATGTATGTTTGTATAATCACTTTCTGTACAGAATGCTCTACACAAATATACATGGGAAGATAAGTTAGACTAAAGGTCCATACACACTAGGCGACTATGCCCAGCATGTATGGACAGCGATGATGACAATTACCGCTGCGGGGAAAGCCGCTCGGTGCATACACACTGAGCGGCTTTCCCCCTGCCCGGCGCCAAAGGAGGGGGGAGGACGGCTTTGCATAGCGCAGAGCTATACAAATCCGTCCCCAAAGCCGCTCATCTGCTGGTATTAACAGCAGATGAGTGGCTTTCCCAGCAATGTTGCGGGAGCGCGCAGCAGTGCTCACCGCTCATTGCTGGGGCTTTGAGCTGAAGCCACTCAAACAGGCTGTTTTGAGCGGCTTTCAGCTCAAAGTCGCCCAGTGTGTATGGGCCTTTACAGGCCTTGATAAATATAAGTTGCAGTTGATGTTCTTGGTAATATACAGACATACTTTTTGCTTCTGCATTTTTACATCGGTTCTTAGGCAATTTGTGATCATTAGCAAGCTTGATATTCAGCATTGGTGCTAAATAACTAAATTTACAGCATAAAGTATTTCCCTTTGGTAACAAGTTCCTGAATGACCAATATATGGGTAGGACTAACTACTACGGTCCTGATATATGGGCAAGACTAAACCACTACGGCCCCGATATATGAGCAGGACTGATCACTTCATCTTTGGGCAATTATCATGGCACCTTTTTTGTATAAATGTGCTTACAACTTATGAAAACACAATAACACATAAACATCTTTCTAACACCTAATCTATAAAAAAAAATCTTTAGATACAGTTATTCATGGTAACGACCCAGTAAATATATGTGTCCCCCATTCCATCCTTTAGACCAGTAAACCTAAAATGCAAGTATGTAATATAATATTGGCAGGAGCTTTACAGGAAGATGTCTTAGATAAAGCTGACAACAGCTTTTTTTTAAATCTGAAATGGTGGATTACAGAGAACCAACAACAAAAGATCTATTATATCACATTAATGTAACTTGTATTTTAGGTTTCTTGTCTCTCCATACCCTAACAATCCTACAGGAAACTGCATGATTCATAATATATTGTTATCTTCCCCACCCTATATCAATATTATCTGTAAATAACATAGCATAGTTGTGTTATACTTTTTAATATAGAAGTGTCATCAGTGCTCATCGTTAACTAATCATTTTTGCTAGCTAGTGTTACCCAAAGTGTTATTCTAATCATACTATTATATATGTTATTCATGTATTACTTTTACAAATATATGATATAAAGGTCCTGGTGGATAAATTAAGGTAAGTGAGCCAAGGAAACACAAGGGCTAGGCTTACTGTAGAATGCGTTGGTAGCCTTAATATACGCACTTGGGAAATAGTGACCTTAAAGGGCCACAAGATATACAAAGTAAACATTTTTACATTATAACAGTTACTATAGCCCACACTACTAACCTTACTGAGGTGTGTGAGTCTATAAGTCTTTATTTTATTCAGAGATAAGGATAATCAGTCAGCCATTTCCACTGCTTGATAAATCTACTTCTATGTAGAATGTTGTATGATATATTTCTGCTGCTACATAAATATGGATGATTTGCATTTTCTCTGACTACAGAGGCAAGTAATAGTAGCCACGAGTCTCGTGTTGGCCTAGCAGAAGGTCTGGAATCACAGGAGAAGACGATTATACCACTTGTGGTAGTCTCATCACTGACCTTTATCTGTCTGGTGGTACTTGTGGGTATTCTTATATATTGGCGGTAAGTTTCATGATTTAATATTTTTTAAAAGACGTAGTTTTTTGTATTTTGTGTTAAACAATATTGTTATTAAATGAAAGCGAGTACCTATCAGTTGGTTTAACGTAAGTTCCCTCAAATGTCCCGCTCTCTGCTTTTGGAGTACAGATAATTTGTGGAATCAGCTGAACTTTCAACTTAAATGTAAATTTTCTCATGCTGCTATAGGTAATGAGGCCAGTGACCTCAACATTTAGTCATGTGAGGCAGGTACGCCCCCCCCCCCCCCCCCCCCCGGGCTGCAGAGCCAACCATGTAGTGTAGGGTTTGACTGCGTAGCACATATAAACATGCATGTTATGAATTTAATATATGTGCTTAATCATGTATGTACTATACATACTGGATGGCTTCCCTGGAGATCGTCAATGCTGCATACATCGGCCCCTAGACTTTTGTGAAACTAGCCAATGGAAGTCCGGGGGTGGGTTTATAAGGAGTATATGAAGCAATAAGCTAATTACCTGAGTGCTGCCGATCCCTGGGGAACCATCCAGCACATATATTACATATATGATAAAATGGTGTCAACCTGTCTGTCAGTCATCCAGACACCCTAATTTACAGCTTGCACTCTTAATTTCCCAATTCATTAATAGTAAAAAGCCTAATTGAAGTAGGTCTAGCCTAGATATTCTCTTGTTGATCATGGAAACTGGTGGTTCCCACAGGGATATATGTCATGTTGTTAGTTGGTAGAGAACCTGGGAGTCTGACTTCCTGGCTGAATCGAACAATTTTCTGTAGTAAATAGACATCAAAAAAGAAATCTCCTTTCAGAGGCAGTAACTAGTTTAATTTGAAGAACAGACCAAAATGTAGATGTAAAGAAAGTATCAATAGTTTGAGAAAATGCAGGCACACACTATTTAGCTATTTTGGTTTCTAATAAATTAATGATTTTGAAACCTGTTTTCAGGCCTGAACAGGGAATGTTAAAAAGCAAATACTGTATATGATACTGAACTTGCATGAGAAAATCCATACCAGTATACTTTTGAAGTGTCAGAAAATGTTTAATATCAATCAAAATATCAAAATTAATATCAACACAGATATGACTGTGGCCATAAATCAAACTTATGACCCAGCACTATTTATTTTATGTGTTCTAGGTTGTTTGTAGTTGAGTATAGTTACAGATAGAGCCAGGCTCATCTTGACTAAGTTTCTGCACCTAGGTGCAGAAAATGCTTCCCTTCATTTATTGTTCTCAGCTGCAATACAATAGAGAGAACAATACAGCAAGGTGATTAACAGGGGATTAGTGTGACTGATCTTTCTCAGTTAGGAGGTTATTCTGGTTGGTGCGTAAATTTCCGAATTCTTTCGGAGCGGACCGCACGTCACGCTGTGCAGACATCGTACGAAGAAACGCCCACCGGTCCTCCGCATTCGGACGGACTCACTCTTTAAGAAGAGGGCGTGTTTACAGACGACATCCAAACCTGGCGTGTGCAGTGGACACACACATATTCTGCACGGTCTTACAGTGTCTGCACGGTCTTACAGTGTCAGAACGGACGGGAACCTGCCCATACGCACCGATGCAGTGTTTTTCCGCAAAACATACTACTATCATCGGAACTCATACATCACACACATGACACACTTATGCAATTAGGCTACCTCAATAAAAAGGGATTGTTTTTAATGGTCATCTATTATTTTTCGAATTGATCATTAAACACATTACTACCATTTAAGCTGCAATGGTTCCAATTGAAGGGATGACAAGAGTGTAATTAATTAGTAATGAGTAGAGGAGTGGATTGTATTGTGTTCAGCTGACATTGGTTCAGGTGCGGCTGTACTAATTGGGAGTTCCGAATGCCTAGCGCATGACCGAGTGGTGTCCGCAAAGCAATACTTGCTTATGAAGACCGCATATTTTCTGCCTTTTGGTTCTTTTGCAGTCTGTGTTCTGTCCGAATGCACGCCTACCAGAATTAGTGCACTCCCTCGTGTACGCCCATGTTTATGCCCAGTTTAGCTCACTTTGAAACTACGCCCCGTGTAGGTCCGAATGACGCCCATATTACGCCCATATTTCCCGAGTGAATGCGGTGCACATTTCTGTACGGTATTAGTGAGAACGCGTACGGAGACCGTGCGTGGCACATGCGCATAGCGTTGCCAACGCATGCGCAGACGGCTAAAAAACGCCATCCGAAAGAATTCGGAAATTTACGCATCGACCAGAATAAGGCCCTTATCCTATTAAAGGCTAAGAAGAAAGAAGCTAGATCTGTATGTTACATAATGATTTCAATACAAAATCTGCAGACCTTCGATTTATTCGATTAAAGTGTCGATTTTTCAACTATTGAAAAATCCGGCACGGTCAAAAAAAACATGGATTGAGGAATTAATTGCCAATCCACAAGTTTTTTTGTCAAAATTGCATGCTTTTTTCACCTTTTTTTTTTAGTCATGCTATGCCAATGCTGTTTAGAATTTTAGAAAATTGAAACTGCATTGTCGAAACATGACTGAAAACCATCCGCAATTAAATCGGAAAGTCCGGGGTTTTTTTGGGGGAAAAAAAAGGACCGAATTTAATACCCACCTATATATCTTCAGTGGCCACATCCAGAAGTATAATGTTGTTTACCATATCCTCAGATTGAGCTGCATGTATGGACAATAGAGGATGTCTTCGGTCGACCCGCCGAAGCAAATATATAGCACATACACATTATATACACTGTGAACGATTTTTCATTACAAATCACTTCGTAAAAATAAATTGCCCATAATATCGTATAGCGTGTTCCCAGCTTTATGCTAGAAAGTTAGGGCTTTACAGAAACTACTGGGTTCCACTCTGGTCATTACAAACGTTGAGGCGTATGCTTCAGTTGATCTACAGTACGTTTGCAAACATAAAGGTTTTGTGTTTTGCTAGATACACTAGAATGTTTATATGCATCTATAATGCTGGCTTTTTTACCTGTTATCAGAGTTTTCTATTGTAGAATTTTTCTGTATTGTTGATTGATGGGATCTACTGTACATGTGTGGGTAACATGTCAATCATCTCTTGTTTCTTTTTTATCAAGTGACAATTAGTCATTCACACTTAACACATCATCGTGATGTTGTTCACCTCTTACATCAAACAGATGGAAATATCTACTTAAAGGAGTTACAGAACCAGATGTTGTACATTAATATTTGTTCAATGTATAATGTATTTTTGTTTTTTGTAACTTTCTGTTTGTTAAAGGAAGCATGTGCACACTGCTTAATCTCAACATTTGAATTATTTAATTGAAGCAGTGAAATGTTAGTGTT
Organism: Crinia signifera; assembly: GCF_055691185.1. Classification (NCBI taxonomy): domain Eukaryota; kingdom Metazoa; phylum Chordata; class Amphibia; order Anura; family Myobatrachidae; genus Crinia; species Crinia signifera. The sequence goes on from NC_139220.1 coordinate 156,246,071, forward strand.
TAGCCTCAGGTATTTTAACAAAGAATAAAATGCTAATAATAGTAAGAATATACTAAACATTTGTTTTGTTACAGCAACACAATGTTATTAATGCAGAATAACAAAATTGATTCATAGAACTTGATACAAGGAACAAAATGCATACTACTCTAGATAAGAAATTACATTGTTACTAAGGACATTGCATAATACTAATAAGCTCGCTGGAAGCAAATGCTTTGAAAGCTTGTAGATGTAGTTTCACTTGCTGCCAACAGATGGCAGTGTTTCGGAGTTACACAGGCACTAGACATATATATATATATAGATGATATTTAGACCAGTGGTTTCCAAACTGGGTGCTGAGGCACACACATGCAGGAGTGCCTTGGGTTGGTGGTCCAGGATCAATTCAAATTATTTATGGTCAATGTAATAGGCAAACTAATGCTTGCCATCTCATGACTTCCCATCATAAAATTTGAGGACAAGCAGAAGCAAATCCTACCTATCAACACATAACTGAACCTAAAGGAACTCACACACAGGGGGATTTTAACCCCATTTCTAAGCAATCTGACTAGATCACTTGGAAATTAATCATGGATCGCTCCATGTGTATAGCCTCGGGTGATGACGATGTGCAGTCCAGCGCATTGCTATCACCTGCAGAGATAGTGCATGCTATTTTGCTATATCACGTGGTTTTGCCTATAAACGATAGGCAAAACCCCGCTCAGCACAGATCGCTCAGCATACACCATGGGTGCATGTCTTGTGTGCCGCGATGTGTGCTAAACTATCTGTGCTTAGCAGCATGGAGGCCAGCATTGTCCCATGTATCTGGGGAGTAACGATGTTATACAAACAATGTTTCTTTATAATTTTACAACAAGAACATTTTTACCTAGGATGTGCCATAGAAAAAACTCTGATACACTAGGATGTGACAAGCCTTGATTGTCTTTTTCCAGGTTTTGCAATTTCGAAACCATTGCACAATGCTAGTGGTTTAACAATCACTTTCCAAACCATTGAATAGTAAATCTACCAATTTGTTAGTTAAAACCACCAGTTATTGGCCTCATTGTACAATTACAACACTTTAAACAGGGGAGCCCAGGGGAAGAGAGGACGTATATTAGATTGTGCATAATTTCCAACATGACTCATAATAGGAGGGTCAAAATGCTCTATATCTGGACTTCCTTCTTAATAATTCATTGGCATCACCTGTGTTGTACTATATAATTGACAAGAAAGGCAATCATAAATTAAAAGGAAAGCATGGAATTTTGTATACCTCCCAACTTTTCCAATTTTCATGCTCCACCCACAGCTGGCAGTGTCTCATGTTGGGGAGGGGGCAATTGGGAGTACCCCATGCCTGTCACTGCTTTGATTAGCAGAGCAGCAAGAAATTGATGCTGCACGCATGTGCACAGCATATATTCACTAAGACAGATGGGCCTGGGGGCATGGCCATCAGCTCTCAATAGTGTTGTAATCATAGGCCATGCTGGTACTCTAGGGTGCCATGATTCATGAAAGTTTGGAAAGCACTGACCAGTAATTTTGAAAATGGTCAACTCATTCTGTCCAACTTTACACTGTATGGTGCCATAAACGTGCAGGGTAGGAGGCCGCAAGCAGGTGGGGTGATGATGTGACAAGCCTTGATTGACTTTTTCCAGCACCATTTTTGAAAATCCTAGATGGCCACGGTGGTAATATTAGCCAGCGCAGGGCCAGGGAGGCAGTTTGATGGTAGAGGAGGAGTGATATATAGCGCCTTAAGATACAAGACTCCTGGATGGGCGCGGACTTGAAAAAGAGCTTACAGACCTCTGTCCTCAAGTTGGAACATAGAAGACCCCATGGAAGTCCTGGATGTGCGACGGCCATGCCAAAGACCTTAAAGGCCACTGCCCACCAGGTAAAGAGCTTAGAAGATGCTGTAGAAGTCATGGATGGGCGGTGACCATGCAAAAGAGCTTAAAGGCCACTGCCAACCAGATGAAGAGCTAAGAAGATGCTGTGGAATTCCTGTATCTGGGGGTCATGCAAAGGCTGCAGTTCCCTAATGTGAAGAATGCAGAAATGTTAGTGTGCCCATCTGCCTGGCCAGAAACTTGGTTCAAAAAACAGCTCCTAAATAATACATTTTTCAAATGGCCTCCAGCAATGGTGTTCCTCCAGAAATGCGCCAGAGCAACTAACTTGTGGGGGCTGCTGCTAATCCATAATTTTCAATATAATGTGCAGGCATTGTATTAAAAAGTATAGTGTGTAAATACTCTCAGTACCACTGCCCCCAATGCACAAATCTTCCATGCCCCAATGCTGGTTATGTACCTAATGTATACCCCCTTATGTGTATGGGGGCCCTTCTTTCTACAACTGCCTTTGCCTCCCTTTTGTTAATCCAACATTGACTGGTACCGCCGATGTGCATCTCAGTTATTGAGGGAGCCTCCAGTTCAGGGTGCTTACAACGTAAATCCAGCTGCTGCACTGCACGGCAACTGATTCTAAATACTACTACTGGGGATGTATTTAAAAATATAAATGTAAAAAAATAACCATTCACTCTCTGCATGAAATGATCAAATGTATGTGCTAAAAACCAGGATTTGTTGCATCTTATATAAACATTTTTCTTAAAATTGTACCAGGTTTCCTCTGTAACATTTAGTTTAACTCTAAATGGGGAGTCAGATTGATCATTTACATCTATTAAAGGACACTGTAATAGCAAAAATGCATATAACAAAAAGGGAAAAATATTAAAATTTATATTTTAACACTCTTTAGCCAAATTGGTTGTAGTTTATCTCGAGAGTTCCACACATTAAAAAGACAAAAAAAAAAAACTTTAGTAATTTAGTTTAATAGATTAGGGTTTTGGTTGAAAACAGAATCTGTACAACTAATATAACTAATATAAGCTTCTTATGCTATTACAGGAAATGTTTTCAGACTGCACACTTTTATTTAGAGGATAATACATCCCCAAGGGTTATTTCCAGCCCCCCAGCACCAGTGTTTCCAGTTTCAGGTAAGGAATATACTTTATTTTCTGTTATGCTTGTGTTTTTATTTGGGTGCAGTATGAGCTGTCTATATTGGTAGTGGTGTGTAGAGATAAAGAGGCGTATGTAAAAGAACCCGAGTTTGCCAGAAGTGCCGGATGCCGGCCAAACTCGAACAATGATTGTAAATGATTGCTGATTTTTCGGCCAGCATCCCACACATCCAGTGAATGCTATTGCATATTCCCCATAAAGACTGATGCATAATTGCTGGTAAAATGGGCCTAATTTACTGTAAAAAAAAAAAAGTGCATAGACAGATTGCATTTTTCAGCAGATATCCATCTTAAGATGCATAAACCTCCATTGCAGCAGCCTTTGGCTTGTAACAAGTCATCATCGGCACCTGCCCTGCAGCAGGTGGATAAGGAATGCCTCTTCAGGTCTGCATGAGATGCATACATATAAACACGTCTTTTTACGATACTCATCCTATGTTAGCTCGCCCCCTCCCAATTGGTAACATTTTGCAAGTCTGCAATCTCACACTTTGTGCCAGCCCTGTGGTGTCTTCAACTCAACAGAAAACAGAGATTTACAGTTGAATTTTTAAGTTTAAAAACATACTGTATGGAAGAAAAAATGGCAGCCATTAGTTTGAACACTGGAGGTTAAAACAGTTGCTGTAAATTGGTCAACACAAGGGTCAACGTAGGGGTTCTTTCAGTTGTATTGAGATAGATATGTTGGGTATCTAGCTTCTGTTGACTTGCAGAAAGTTATTCATTTCATTTTTGAATGATTGAATCTGTGGTATTAAGATGAAACTTAAGATGGAATAGCAGAAAGATAGTCAGTATCGCTCTCCAATGCTGATAGTCAGAGATCCTGAGAGGATGAAAAAAGGTGGGTATTATATACCTAGAGAAGATCATCTAAGAGGTCGACCAAGTTGGATTGCAGACATACTGTAAGGTGCATAAAATTGCTTGATTTATTTTACAGAAAATAACATTAACATAAGTCCCTTCTGTGTCTCTTCCATTTAAAATGACTATTTTAAGATTACACATCCTCTTTTTAGTATACAGTGCAAAAAGGAGAGTTATTTTAGAAAGAAAAAAAAAATTGTAACCGGCCAGAATCGGGCTCTTTTTGCTGTTATCTAGACTTCCTGAGTGGTCATTAGAAAAATATTTTATTTGGGGAAACAAAGGTGTAATGACATTATTGGACATTGACATCCCAGCATTGATTTGCTTACAGTACAATTTTTGATTAAAGTTGAAAAAAAAGCTGAGGTTTTTTTTTTTTAAGTATTCTCAATTTAGCCACTATATTCTGTCTCTGGAAAACAATAAGCATAATAGAAAATGAACTTGTACATTTGCTACATTTATCACCCTTCAGAAAATAAATGATTATTGAATTTGGGTTGTAGTATTACTAGTCGGTTTCTAGTAGAATGGTGTGATAATAATGGGGTTTATTTACAAAAGGTCAATTTTCATCAATTTAAAATAAATGATTTTAAATGATTGAAAATACAATTTTAAAATTATATTGAGTTATAGTAGCTATTAAAACGCACATGTCCTAACAGGTGATTTCTTATATTCATTTTTATTTGATAGTTCATATGTGTTTTATCCCCAGAAACAACATAGATATAGGAAGTTTTTAATCCATAATATATAAATAATAATAATTTAGAATCAACCTTTAGTAAATATACTCCTAAATGTGCTAAATTATATGTTATCTTTCATTGTTTCTTTTTAATATATATATCATTGTTCATTTTAGTACAGTACTGTATATACAGGAATGTTGGAATGATGTTAATGATCTAATGGTTAGGATCTGGAAGGTTAAAATTTCAAACGATTTAAAGAATTGTGCTTTAAAAGTCTCTTCCTATAAAACCCATTTGTTTTGCTACGTGAGAAACCTTCATCTCATCCTGTGTCCTTCTCGTCTATTGTTTATTATACTGCTTTTTCATAGTCTGTGTGAGACGTGCAGTGCAATTCAATGAAAACACTTGGGGCAACAGTATAGAGGTGTTATACCCATATTGTTGATACATTTTGAACTGGCATTTTTTTTTACTGTGTTAAATAATAGAAGGGGCAGAAGAAAGAACTCGGGGCACTCTAATAAATTGTAGTAGTAATTTTTTAATTTTTTCAATGTTGGGATAAGTTCTAGTGTGCACCATTATACACATCCAGAGACCCCAATTGTGATTATTTGATGAAGGGATGTGTACCCTCCATGAGTTAAATAAATACTTAACTCTTAATAGTTTATTTAAAAGACAGGGGGTTTCGCACACATAAGTATAAAGAATACATAATTATATAAAAATATATCACGACACAAATGAATAGATATATGCTGATATTATTTTGCTAATTCAGCAAGTGTTGAAGTCAGACAACACATAGATGTATGTATGTATGTATGTATGTATGTATGTATGTATGTATAGTATATTCATAACCTAAACAACTATGATCTCCAAAATGGCATTTGTTACATGTGTATATTCAGGCAACAGCAGTAGATGTTACAGTTGCAGTACTTTAAACTGATTTAATACCTGTAACTTTATATAGAAATGTTTGGCATTTTGAAAGTGTTATACTTACTTCACAGAGAGCATTTTCATGGAATATGTATTCCTAAAATTCTTGAAATATATTTAATAACCACTACTATGGTTTAATAACCACTACTGGATACTATTTATTTATTTGAGCTACATTTCTGAGTGTATCTAACAATGCTTTCGGTTAGCTGTTATTGCTTGTTACTGTATTTGAAACTAATTATAAAACACACACCTGCTGCCAGATGCTGCCTCATAAGTGTGAAGGTGCATTTACACATATGTGGTTTTTTTCTTTTAGGCTTTCAAGATAATTCAATTTTAGTATTCATTTCCACTCATCTTTGAAATAGAACAGATGGGCGCTAATATCATATCAACAAATTCTTGTTATCTTAAGATGAAGTTATTAGGTGGTCTAAATGGTGAACATCTGTTGATGTAAATAACGGCTCTGCATCAATACGCTGATGTGTCTTTGTCAAAGAAATCTGTTATTATTGCACATACTGTGACATGATATTCTAGCTACTGATTTTCTAAACTCTTTATATATATATATATATATATATATATATATATATATATATATATATATATATATATATATATATATATAAAGGCAAGCCAGGCCGGCACTCCACACAGTGCAAAAGATACTGGTCCTGGTGCCCTCCAAAAGGTGTCCAGTGACACCTACTGAAGTTAGGTCGTCGAGGTGGCGGCACTCATGACTGCATACTTGCAGTTCTCACCTACACCTTGACAAAGGGTTCTCACCTACACCTTGACAAAGGGTTCTCACCTACACCTTGACAAAGGGTTCTCACCTACACCTTGACAAAGGGGCGCTTCCCCGAAACGTTGGTTGTTTTTTTCCACTTTTTGAATACAAGTATTTCACCCAGACCCAGGAGTGCTAGTCTTTCTTCCTTGCTATATATGTATATGTATATATATATATATATATATATATATATATATATATATATATAACAGAACAAAGTACAGGCGGCACTCGGAGGTCTTGACAAATAGTGTATTTGGGTGATCAAAAGCTGACGTTTCGGAGCAGCGCTCCTTCTTCAAAAGCTAGTAGGTCTCACCTACTAGCTTTTGAAGAAGGAGCGCTGCTCCGAAACGTCAGCTTTTGATCACCCAAATACACTATTTGTCAAGACCTCCGAGTGCCGCCTGTACTTTGTTCTGTTATCAATATTGTGTGAAGGCACCGGGGCAGCTGCCATTGTGAGGAGAGTGCCAGGCCGCAACCCCACCAAATATATATATATATATATATGGAAGGAAGGAGAGATAGATGTGCGCTCTGTCTATTTCACCACTTTTGTACATTAATAATCATACATTGGTACATAAGATATGCGTTTATTCTAATTTTCTTTACAATGACAAAGTATCAATAAAAAATGAGTTTGTACAAAATTCGATACAGATTACAAATTCAGATAACATTTTGTTCAAGTGAATGACAACAGATCCAACTTCAAGATGTGTTAAACTTCTTAGGATATGAAACTGTTGATCAGTAAAGATTCACTTGTATTCCACCGTTTGAAGTCTCAGAGTGCCGCTGTGTTTTATAAGGACTGTGCATTTCAGGCTCAAGACCAGTACAGAGGGCAACTGAGCATATATATATATATATATATATATATATATAACACAATACTCCACGACGCGCTTAACAATATCAAACAGAAGAACTTTCTTTTAACAATATGTACTGAGGCTGCTATACCACAATGTTACCCGAGGGCCGGGTAACTTACATACAACATACACTTCCCAAATGTGGTTCAGCGCCCTTTACTCAATTGATAGTCCATACGTCATTTCTCCAAGATAACAATTTATTAAAATCTTCAAAGTTTGATTGACCGTCTGGCCGTACAACAGAATCCCAACGCGTTTCGTCCTAAGACTTCATCAGGGGATTGTATACAGTCTACAATAAACAATATTTTAAAACATAAGTATGACATATGGATATGTGATCTAATGATTAAAAATACTTGTAGAAGAGAAAACAGAGAAAAACTGAAAAAAGGGAAGAAGTGGTGACGGTGGTTTGAAAGAAACAAAGAAGATGAATTCGCCCATAGTGGGTTGTCCTTAATTAAAAAGAATATTCAGTGATTGAAAGGATAAATAACATACCCGAATATTAAATTTCGGTACTTATGTATTATCTGGGCTCCCATGTTAAATGCACCCCATTTTTTCATACCCCTACAATCCAACTACGCATGGAGTTGATTTTATATAGTGTGGCGATCGCAGCGAGCCACCGTGCCCGAAGCGTGGCGAGCGCAGCGAGCCCCGCGAGGGGACGCTGTCTCATAAGAAAAACGGGAGCCCAGATATTACATAAGTACCTAAATTTCTTATTGAAACGACTAGGAGATGCGATGTCGGTGAACAATTATTACACCAAAAAGAATATATGATATGTCTCCTGTCCTTCTCTTGTAAGCCCTATGAGGCTAACCTATGAAAGTGAAGGTGAATTTATAGTGAAATTATTTAATGTGATATTCTAAGATGAAGTGGGAATAATTTAAGAGCATGTATCTATTATAGTGAAGTAACTATTCTAAAACACTCAATAGATAATACAATATACACAAAAACAATTTAGTTAAATAATTTAACATCGAGACAAAAATTATCTGCTACAAGTGAGGTGGAACAATTAAAAAATAATAACCTACCAATTGCACTGGTAGAGATTAGTTTGTTCTGAAAAGAGCTCGGCCTGTTACAGTCTAAACAATAAAAAATACAGTATGGTATAGTATACCCATATTTATGTACATAATAAGCAGAATTAAAAAGGTAAAAAAATAAAAAATAAAAAACAACATATACAAATCATTGGTCCATATAAGAAACTGTACAGACAAATCATAATTTAGTCTAACACACATCATTTTAGTGTATATTCTCACCTCTCTCAGGGACCTCTATCTCTTGCAAGGAAGGATAGTAGAATGAATGAATGTATTGCCTGATCCCTTTATATAGGGGAAGTAGGAGTGACCTCATTTCCTTGTGTGACCTGATAGGTCTATTTTTTTTTTTTTTTTTCTTCCTTTCTCCTGTCAATGCTACTGGGCTATAAAACTCTAGTTGCTCTGTTTAAGAATAAAGTGTTGTTTGGGCAGGCACTGTGGCACAGTGCTAATGCCTGTGCCTGGGAAGCAGGGCGTCACAGGTTCGAGACCCACCTTGTCCCTGTTAAGTTTTACTCTATATACATTTTTTTTTTTTTTTTTTTTTATAAAAAATAAAAAATAAGTACATTTGAAAAATTATATATAAATATGTAGTGTAAAAAGAATATAGTGTAATTTAAACTTATATTAACTTTAAAAAACCCATTGAGTGCCGCTGTTTGTGTATACTTCTATACCTCCTGGCTATATATATATATATATATATATATAGTATTCTACTGATTTATACAATAATATCACCAGCCAAATATTACCTATTAATTTATACACCAAAATGATGCCGTAAGACTTTACATCAATATTGCAACAATGTTTATCTTTTGCTATTACAATGAAAAGTGGGAATCATACAGGGTTAACCACTTGACTTATACTATATACATAATTTATCCCTTATATCTTATAATTAGATTTCATATGTATGAATACATTATTGGGCCAAATGTAGAATATAACTAAAAAAGTCTCCTAATGATGCACTACGTCACCTCACCTATCCTTATTATTATAAAATATAAACTGAACCAAAAAATCTTTATAGGAAGGGGGTGATCTCTATCGTTTCATTTAATCCTTTGGGTACCTGGCAGTCTAAAGCAAAAATCCAAAAAGCCTCTCGTCTGGCCAAAGTTAGATCTCTATCTCCCCCTCTTGGGTCTGTTTTAACATGTTCCAGAGCTAAGAAGTTTAAGTCTTTGATATTGGAATTGTGCTCCTTCTGAAAATGACGTGGGACACTGTGATTTTGTATCTTATTTTTTATGTTACGTAGATGTTCTTGTATACGCATTTTTAGGCTCCTTTTTGTTCTTCCCACATAGATCATATTACAAGTGCATTTCAACATATACACTATATATGTAGACTCACAGGTCAGAATGTCATTACATTGTGGTAGTTTTTCGAAGTTGGTGTTTAGCCATTTATAATCTTTTCGTTCTACATGTTTGCAACAGATGCAATGGTTGCATGGATATAACCCTGATCGCTTCCCTAAGAGTTGCTGTGTAGGGGGGACAATTCTCTCCTTCTGTGATTTTAATTTGCTCGGGGCCAGCATATTCTTCAAAGTATTGGCCCTCCTAAAGACTACTGGTGGTTTTTTTGGTAGATGGGGGCCTAGGATAGGATCTTTTAATAACAAATGCCAATTGGTATCCAAAACCTTCCGTATGCTTTGGTGCTCCTGGTTAAACTTGGTTATGAAGGGTTTCGAGTTGAGGAAGATGGAATTGTCCTTCTTTATCTTTTCCTGTAGCAGTGGTGCTCTTGGTAGTTCTGCTGCTCTAACTTGATCTTGTTCTAACTGGACACTCTCATATCCCTTCTCCAGGAATTTTTCTTTCAATTGGGAGGATTGCTCCCAGTAGTTGTCCAGTGAATTACAGTTTTTCCGTATGCGCACGAATTGGGAGAAAGGGACAGCTGTTTTCCACTTCTTCTGATGACAGCTATTCATAGGAATGAAACTATTGGCGTCCGTGGGCTTAAAGAAAGTTCTGGAGGAAATATTCCCTTCCTTCTCTGCTCTTACTATAAGGTCCAAATATTCAATCTCTTCCTCATTTTGTTTATAGGTGAACTTCAAGTTGTATTCATTCTTCTGTAATTCCTCCATGAACTTTTCTATACTCTCCGCATCGCCATTCCAGATCATAATTAAATCATCTATGTACCGTTTATAATACACTATATTTGGAAATTTGTAGCCGATATCCTGGTACAGATGTTGTGTCTCCCAATCGTTCATGTAAATGTTTGCATACGATGGGGCAAATTTAGTCCCCATCGCGGTTCCACACTGTTGTACATAGAAGGTGTCATTGAACTCAAAATAATTGTTGTTCAATATGAACCTAATGCCTTCCAGGATGAACTTACTTTCATCTTCTGAGATGTCTTCATCCTTTCCCAAGACTTTTTCTGCTGCATTTACACCCTTCTCATGTGGTATACAAGTGTAAAGCGACTGGACATCGATGGTGACCCATCTGTAGGAGGGGTTCCATCCCATTCCTTCTATTTCTCGTAACAATTGTGTCGAATCCTTTAGATGTGACCTTTGATATTTCACATATTTTTGGAGTTTTAAGTCCAAAAAGTGTGATAGGTTTGAAGAAAGGGAGTTTACTCCCGCAACAATTGGTCTCCCTGGTGGACTTTCTCTTTTCTTGTGCACCTTTGGGAGGTGATAGAACACAGGAATTTTGGGTTTTGCTGTATACATATACAGAAACTCTTCTTTACAGATTATGTTCCTGGCATTAGCTTCCTTCAACAGGGTCAGGAGTTGGTTATTATACAGTACTGTAGGATCTGAGTCTAATTTAGTGTATGTCCTTTCATCGTCTATAAGCCTGTAAGCTTCCTCCAAATATTTAGATTTATCTTGGATGACAACCGCGCCTCCTTTATCCGCCATCCTAATGACCACCTCGTTGTCCTTTTTTAGTTGTTTTAGTGCGTTTTGTTCTTGGGGGTCCAAGTTTGATCTATATGAATTTTTAGGTTTTATCTTCCTAAAGTCATCGCGTACAGATTCATAGAACAATTCTATGTGGCTTCCTCTGGACTCAATAGGATAATATTTAGAGGGAGGGGCTACAATTGGTTTCTTTAGAGTCAAATTATCTTGATTGGTGTTAGGAGGGTTTTTTAAGAAGTGTCTTTTTAGTGTTAAACCTCTAACATATTTGTTGAGGTCCACGAATAAATCAAATTTTTCCAGATGTTGATTTGGAGCGAACTTTAATCCTTTATTCAGTAGTGCTGCTTCGTGCTCAGAAAGGTTCTTCTGGGAAATATTGATGTAGTTGCTTCCGTTCTCTCTTTCTGTGATTGGCTGTTTCTTTTTTTCTTGTTGGGAGAATTTTCTCCCTCCTCTGCAGCCTCTTCTCTTAGGAATCGTTTTGTACCTTGAGGAGAATCTAATCTCACTTGTAATTGTTCTTTCTCCTGTATGCTCCTGAAGCCTACTTTTCTTCGATCCCCTAAAAAAGAAGAAGAGGAAGGATGTCCTTGATTAGGTGAGGGTGACCTATACTGCCTATGGCGAGGTTGTTGATAATCCCTATTATAGGGGGGGGAATAGTTTCCACTGGATACATTTCTTCTTTCTCTGTAATTGGGGGATTGTTTGCGGTGATAATTCCTTGAGTGGGAATAATACCTTTCATTTCTATAGACTGGCTGCTGTGCCCTAGTGAACACGTCATTATCATATCTTCTCATGTTCCTTTCCTTGCGATATGAATACTTCCTTTCCCTATGTTCAAACCTCTGTGGGTTGGTAGAGGTCCAATCATGGATCTTTCCTGTCTGGTAATCAATTTTGTCCCGAAGAAACTTCTTTTGTTTCCTCATAACAATTTCATCCTCTAGTTTGTCCAATTTACTTTGTAGATCTTCTACATCTCTCCTATATTCATCGTTATTTTCAAATTTGATCAAGGATTTTTCCAATGAATTGATCTGATCCTCTAGTACGGATAATTCTTTTTTCCTCTCAATAATAATTAGATTAATTAATTTAAGACTACAGTCTTCCAAAACCTTATTCCAATTTGATAGGAAGTCTTCATTTTGGGACATGAGGGTAGGTGTTTTACTCAACCTTAATCCCCTAGGTACTCTGCCTACCTCTATGTATTTTTCGAGTGTCACTAAGTCGTACCAACATTTCAACTCCTTTACAGTTAGTCTTTCCATATTATTCAAGAAATTATAATAGTCTACTTCACCACCACCACTAGCTTCCATTTGTTCTGACTCTTCACTAAAAATAATTTTATACTTTTTTTTAAATAAAGTATTTTTATTTCACAGGTTATTGATACAGATCAGAACGGCAAATCAAGCATTGTGCATGAGAAACAGACAATCACAATCAAGCGTTGAACATTGAAATGTACATAGTATTCACATACATTGTCATCACCCTGCCATATATTGGAAAATGTAATAAAGAGTCGATTGATAGAGAGGGATGGTATTGCCGTCCTACTCTGACTGAGTAACTAAAGCTCAATTTTATTTATTTATATTAAAGAAGAACAATAGAAAGAAAAAGAGATAAGAGAAAGAGAAAGAGAGAGAGCGTTAGTCAATAATTAATGTATATACTTAGAGGGTTCAATCCCATTTAGGGTAATATGTCAATACACAATCTTGGGTCGGTCAGTTCTTATATGCATGTGAGCGGTATAGTTATCCGCGTCTACAGTCAACACCACAGCCCAGTTTTGTATCATCGGGGATGTGCTGAATGCGGAGACTCCAGCCATCTGCCCCATATCTTATCAAATTTGGGCAAGGTACCCCGAGACATGTATACATATTTTTCATGCTGTACCGTGGTGTTAACCAGAGCCTTCCATTCCGCCATCGTGGGTCCCGAGGTAGCCATCCAATGTCTGGCTATGACAACTTTAGCTAAAGAGCACAAATTGGTCACATATTGCCCCTCTGCATTGTTCAATGATGTACTTTCTTTGCTTCCCAAGATACACATTTTGGGCGTCAGAGCTTGCCCAGATATGCCAGTAGATATAGTAGCTGATTTAACCGCCCCCCAGAAAGAGTTAACCAGGGGACACTCCCAGAGGAGATGCCACAGGTTCCCCTGTGTAAAGCCACACTTTGGGCAGGCCGGGGAGGCCCGTCCACCAAATTTAACCATAGTGCACGGTGTTAGGTATGTTCTGTGTATGATAAATAGTTGGACTTGTTGGAATCTTGCTGAGACCGTGGCATACCGAGGTGATGCCAGAGCCTCCTCCCATTCCTCCTCTTCAAAAGCGCCCACATCTACCTCCCACTTGGCCTTTAAGGCGGGCAGCGAGTCTTTATGTAGAAAGGATAGCAGGAATGAATAGGCTAGAGAGATGGTTTTAACCTGTCCGAGGTTGGCCAGGAATATTTTTGCCGGGGAGGATAGAAGCACAGGAGGACCGCTATTGAACTGGGTGTTGAGGGCGTGGCGCAACTGCAGGTATCTAAAGAAGAATACCCGAGATAGCCCATACTCCTCTCTTAGCTGCTGAAAGGTTTTTAGCAGAGATGCCTCATATATTTGTCCAATCGTTACCACCCCCCCAGACGACCACAGACTCCTGCCCGACAAGCAAGCGAGTTCGGACAATTTGGTGGAATGCCAGAGGGGAGTTCCAGGATCTATAGCCGTGTACCCCATCAAGGATTGGGCCTCCTGCCATATCTTGATGGCCTGGACCACTAGTGGAGGGGCCCCCCTAGGTATCCTCCCACCCAACAATAGCTGCGTGGGCGTGATGTCAGGACATATTTGGTGCAAAAAAGTGGTAGGGAGCGAGCTTTGGTCAGTGTCCTGCGTCCAGTGCCTAAGGTGCGAGAACTGGCCAGCATAATAGTAGAGTCTGAATTGTGGTAGAGCCAAGCCCCCATCAGTCCGTGATCTAGTGAGAGTGCTGATGCTGATTCTGGGACGCTTATTAGCCCATATCAGTGAGGATAGTAAGCTGTTTAGGTGTCTGAAAAAGGAGGCGGGTATGTAAACCGGGGATTGATTCAAGACATACGTTATTTTGGGTTGCAGTATCATTTTAACCAAGTTGACCCTGCCAATGACATTTAGGGGCAACTTGGTCCACACCGACAGTTTATCTTTAACGACGGACAGCAGTGGGTGTAGGTTCCTAGGTATAAAATCCTGACTGTTGTTGGTGATGTTAATCCCCAAATATTTGAATTGGGGGACCCATCTGAGTGGAAGAGGGGTGCCCAGGGTCAGCGGCGGTGAGCCTCTTAAGGGCATCATAGAGGATTTAGACCAGTTCACTGTAAGGCCTGAGAAACCGCCAAACTCCTCCATCAACTGCAGGGCAATCGGTACTGATAATCTATAGTCTTTTAAGAAGAGAAGTAAGTCATCGGCATAGAGTGCCACCGTGTCCGTCCTCTGGCCCAGTTGGAGCCCGACTATGCCTCGGTGTGTCCTAAGGATGCAGGCAAGTGGTTCGATAGCCAAAGCAAAAAGACCAGGAGAAAGGGGGCATCCCTGTCTGGTGCCCCTTCCCAGCGCGAAGGGGGGCGAGACATGGCTATTAACAGAGACCCTGGCCATCGGGTGAAGATACAACAACTGGACCCATTTTAAGTATTGTGGGCCAAAGCCCATGCGTCTCATTACCTGCCATAGATAAGGCCACTCGACTGAGTCGAAGGCCTTATTGGCATCGAACGAGACAATGGCTGAGTGCATTTCCTCCTCATGAGTGGCCTGGATATGTGTATACAGTCGTCTTAAATTTATACTAGTGGACATACCTGGCATGAAGCCAGTTTGGTCCGGATGAATAATGGTCAGTATCACACTATTTAATCGAATGGCCAGGACCTTCGCCAATATTTTGATGTCAGTAGTAATCAGGGAGATAGGTCTGTATGAGTCGGGATATTCGGGGTCCTTACCCGGCTTGGGTATGACGACTATAACAGCCTCGGACATAGAGTCCGGTATGGCGTTCAGGTCTAGGAGATCGTTAAATAGCTTCAACAGCCTAGGGGCGAATAGGTCCAAATGCGACCTGTATAGCTCCACCGGGACCCCGTCTACGCCCGGAGCCTTCCCACCGGGGAAGGATCGGATCGCAGCCTCTATTTCAATGATTGTAAGCGGTGCCTCAAGGGAGGATCTAGCCTCCTCAGGCAGTGCGGGTAGGTCTATGCGGTCTACATAGTCGGTAAGTTCCCCCCGCGAACATCTTAGACGTGAGCTGTATAGCTCCTGGTAAAAATTATGAAACACGTCCGCTATTTCCCGGGGGGATGTCCTCAGTGTTCCGTCGGAGCCAAAGATTTGGGCCACAGTGTTAGCAGGGCGGTCCAAGTGTACCAGGTGAGCCATAAGGCTGCCTGTCTTGTCCGCGTTCATGTAAAGCTTGTGGGATTTAAATAACAGGCTACGGGCGTTACGTTCCTCCAAATGGGAGACCCAGGTAGTTTGTGCTGCCTCCCATCTTGCCCTAGACTCCTCCGAGCCCTCCTCCAAATGTGTGGTCTCTGTAAGTCTACATTCGTCTTCCAATTCGATACCCTTAGCTTTGTTTGTTCGTTTATTGGAGACAATTTTAGATATGAGGGTGCCCCTCAGATATGCCTTGAATGCTTCCCACACTACCGGGGCAGGGGCTGTACCTGTATTGGTGTCAAAGTACCCATCCCACAAAGTCTGGAGGTCCGAGGACTCTCCAATTTGTAGTAACCAAGAGGGGTGTAGTTTCCAGAATGACTGTCCCCTCTGGCATTCCATCCCCAACGTCAGCATCAAAGGAGAGTGGTCCGAAACACCCCTCGCCCTGTAGCAGATGTTTCGGAGTCTGGGCAGCACCGGGGGGGAGACAAGGGCCAGATCAATGCGCGAGAAGGAGTTATGAGTTTTAGAGAAGCAGGAGTATTGAGCGACCACAGGGTGTTTTTGTCGCCAGGCATCCCTCAAGCCAATTGACTCCACATATTTTGCAAAACCCGTGGGGCGGTCGTCCGTAGGGACGGAACCAGGGGGCCACCATCTGTCCAGCCGCAGATTCATTAATTTATTGAAATCCCCGAGGCATATTACTGGTGTGTCAGGAGATTGGGCCACATAAGCAGCCACTTGTTTTAAGACATCGTAGTTGAAAGGAGGGGGGACATAGATCGCCAGGATAAAAAAGGGCTGGGAGTATAGTTTACACTGGAGAAAGACATATCTGCCCAGTGGGTCTGTCTTAACGTCTAGCAGCACAAATTGTACTGATTTGTTAATTAACACAGAAACCCCTCTAGAGTGAGTCGTATGGGAGCTATGGTATGCCCATCCCACCCATGGCCTGCGTAGGGACATTAGTCTATTTCCCTCTAAGTGGGTCTCAAGTAGGCATGTGATGTCCGAACCGTATTGCCTAACCATTTTAAGAACTAGGGAGCGCTTAATTCTATCGTTTATCCCCCGGACATTCCAGGTTAAAATGTTAAGTTGCGTCATATTGAGTTATAGGGCGGGGGCCAAAGAAGAGTGTCATATAAGTGCTGCCGCCTTGTAGACCTGAGTATACCGCCATCCTTATTACAAAACACATCATACCCTCCAATTGTGTGCATATCAAATCAGTATATCTTGCATGACTAATAGAAAAGAAGAAAGAAGAAAGATAAGAAAACAAAGAGATAACAGTCCCAACAAAATACACCCCCTCCCTGTATACCTCCCCCAACCTAGGCATACTTGTAACCCTAACCTACCAACTATAGAGACCAAGAAAGGTCAGCAATGTCTGCGAACTGTGGGAGCAGTCAGTTAATAACTACCAATGCAAGCATCGGGGCCCCCTGGCTATATATTGGCCTTAATTTGTCTAACACGACACCTATGCAAAGGGTTCACAACATTAAGTAGCATTCCCCCCCGCCACCCCCCCTCCCCCCCCCTCCCGCTAAGGCACAGTGGTTTAGATCTATTGTAATACATCTCTAGCAATATTCCCGTTAATCAGACAGCATCAATACCACTCAGGCGTCTTGGGGTCTCTTGGAGAATGTAGAAGAGAGTGGAGTAAGATGTCCATATAAATGTAAATCAAGTCCTTCGACTCGCGATCATGGAGAATCAGGCCGGAGCCAACTGACGAGCTCCAGGCGCATATCTATCAAGCCAGGCCGCCGCCTCACGCGGGCTACTGAAGAATTTGGTCTCTCCCTCCGCCACCACCCGCAACCGGGCCGGGAAGAGCATGGAATAGGGAAGGCCCAAGTCTCGCAACCTGCGTTTCACAGGGAAGAAAGAGGCCCTCTCTTTCTGCACCTCTATGGCGAAATCAGGAAAAGTGGAGACGGTGACGCCGTTTCTGGCCATAGGGCCTTTGGTGCGGTTCAGTCGCAGGATCGTATCCCGGTCCTTATAATGTAGGAGTTTGGCAATAAAAGTTCTGGGTGGGGCCCCCGGAGGGAGTGGACGGGTAGGAATTCTGTGAGCTCTCTCGACAGCGAATTGAGGAGTGAAGGATTCTCTGCCAAATGTCTCGATCAGCCAGGCCTCCAAAAAAGCCTCTGGCGCCGTGCCCTCCTCCTTTTCCGGCAGGCCGACGAAGCGAACATTGTTTCTCCTCAAACGGCCCTCCATATCCATTAATTTATTCTGAATGGTTGTGACCTGCTGTGTCAGGGTAGAGACTGTGGTTTTCATAGGATCCATTACGTCCTCCACAATCGACACCCGGGTCTCCACCTCCCCCACACGCTCCCTAATGCGCTGCACATCCTGTCTAAGGAGGGATAGATCGCACTGCACCTTCTCCATTTTATCAGATAAACGTTTCTCAGTGCCAGCAATGGCCTCCAGGATTTGTTGGAGAGATGGGGGTGCAGGCAGAGTGTCGCCCGGGGGGGCATCAGGGCTAGCTGGATCCCCAGAGCCCTGCCCGGAGTCCCCCGGCTGTGCCGACGGGCCTGGTGCCTCCTGTCCCCTTGCAAATTTGGCCAGCTTTGCTGCAGAGGTGCTTTGATTCTGCTTCACCATAATGAATGGCTCTGGGTTAAGATACACCCCCTCCTTCACTATGTCAGTCTCTTTTCAGTATAAGGTTGCAGTGCTGGATCTATTAATGTGATGTAGGCTACACTAGGCTGCCCTTACTGCTGGTAGTTCTGGGCAATAGTGGTCCTGTGAGGACCCTTCAGGGTAGGTGCAGTTAACAGGAGATGTGAGGCCCTACAGGGGGGGCCGGTTCAGGCTTGTGGGCTTGTATAAGTGTGTGCCCAAGATGGCGCCCGGAGCGCAGGACTCACCAAGAACCAGGCAGGGAGATGATGGATGCTTCCCTCACAGCGGGCGCGGGGTGTCAGCTGGTAAGCCGCTCGCGTGGATCACCTTCCCAGCGCGATCTCAGCTTCAGCGGCGGCAGGCGTCTGGGCGGGAGTGAGTGCGCCGTGCGCTGTGTGCTGCACGCTGTACGGCAAGGGGGGTAGGCCGCAGTTCTCTCCTCGGTCCGGCGGGCTGGCTGCTACGCCGGGACCAGATCTGACGGGCGGGCGGCTGGTGCGGGGTAGGGCTGTATCTCCAAGTACCCGCTGGCGGTGAAATCAGGTGTCTCCGACGGCTCAGGATGGGATAACGGATAGTTAGCCAGGGAGCTCCGTACAAACGCGTCCTACCCGCTCGCCGCCGTAGCCACGCCCCCCCATAATTTTATACTTTTGAGACCGACTGGTCCTGTCCTTGAATAAGGGCATGGTGTTCAGCTGCGTTATAGAGTAACCCTCCACACAAATAGATAACACAATACTCCACGACGCGCTTAACAATATCAAACAGAAGAACTTTCTTTTAACAATATGTACTGAGGCTGCTATACCACAATGTTACCCGAGGGCCGGGTAACTTACATACAACATACACTTCCCAAATGTGGTTCAGCGCCCTTTACTCAATTGATAGTCCATGCGTCATTTCTCCAAGATAACAATTTATTACATACTTGCAGTTCTCACCTACACCTTGACAAAGGGTTCTCACCTACACCTTGACAAAGGGTTCTCACCTACACCTTGACAAAGGGGCGCTGCCCCGAAACGTTGGTTGGTTTTTTCCACTTTTTGAATACAAGTATTTCACCCAGACCCAGGAGTGCTAGTCTTTCTTCCTTGCTATATATGTATATGTATATATATATATATATATATATATATATATATATATATATATATATATATATATATGGAAGGAAGGAGAGATAGATGTGCGCTCTGTCTATTTCACCACTTTTGTACATTAATAATCATACATTGGTACATAAGATATGCGTTTATTCTAATTTTCTTTACACTGACAAAGTATCAATAAAAAATGAGTTTGTACAAAATTCGATACAGATTACAAATTCAGATAAAATTTTGTTCAAGTGAATGACAACAGATCCAACTTCAAGATGTGTTAAACTTCTTAGGATATGAAACTGTTGATCAGTAAAGATTCACTTGTATTCCACCGTTTGAAGTCTCAGAGTGCCGCTGTGTATTATAAGGACTGTGCATTTCAGGCTCAAGACCAGTACAGAGGGCAACTGAGCATATATATATATATATATATATATATATATATATATATATATATATAATA
This sequence comes from Crinia signifera, assembly GCF_055691185.1. NCBI lineage: Eukaryota > Metazoa > Chordata > Amphibia > Anura > Myobatrachidae > Crinia > Crinia signifera. The sequence goes on from NC_139220.1 coordinate 156,266,084, forward strand.
TTTATAAACTGGACACATACGGAAATATTCTTAACTATTAAGCAATATGTTCAGATGTGCAATGCATTGTGAGGTGTCCCATAACTTGGCAAGATACAGCTTACCCCAACAGAAATTAAAGCATGTCTGAGGACAATTGGCCTAAAAATTATCAAAGGAAAAGGGAATGGGGGGACCAGGCACAGATGCAGTAACTAGGTGTTAGGAGGAAAATGTAGGCAAGTAACTCCTATAGGTGAAACAGTATATTCCTAAGCTTTTGGAGGTGCTCCGCTGAGAATAATTCAAAACTAACATGACAAACATCCAAAGCACATAACAAACATCTTTGTAATATGTGTAAAATGGTGTGACATTCAGCCGATATATTACTAGTGAATAAGAGTCAGGGTTGACGATATACCCTTCTAGTTCTAGGTATGTCATACATATATTTGATAATTATTTATGTAAGAATGCATACAACAGTTTCAATAGTTTCATTCATACAGAACCTTCAGTCCTGAAATATTACATAATATTGCATGCGCGACAACACATGTTAGCTGAAATAAATCAAGATGGCAAATAAATGGATGTCTAATGGTACAGTTTGCAAAGCACATGAAACTTCTGGATCAGGACTCTGTGTCTTTTGGGAACCACTGGACAAGAAACTTGACAGTTGTCTCCTATCTTTATTAGTTTAGGACAGGTATCTGCCTTTGGCGTACCTCTATATTTCCATTCACAAATTTACAGGCTAGCATAGAGGTTACATTGGACCTTAAAGCATATGATCAGAAAGGCAGAGGTAAATGAAAAGAAGGATTGGGACAAACCTCTATTTGCTGCCGGAAAGGTACCCTAAGCCTCAAATGAGTTTAGCCCATTTTGAGCTACTGTATAGGGGCATTTTGGATGTGTTAAAGGAAGTTTGGGAACAACAGGGACCTAGACAACACAGTTTGTCTCTCAAATGTACGATAGGTTGGTGTACCAACATTTTGAGGAAGCAAAAGTCGACAGAAGAGAAATTATGACAACGCTGCAATAACCATGCCCTTCTGTCCTGGGTATAATATCTTGATTCCAATGCCAACCCAACCTCTTTGCTGATTGGTAGGGACCTATGAGGTGGTAAAGGTGGTTGGCCCTGTCAACTATAAGGTCTGGTAGGCCAGGAGGAAGTCACAGCAGCTACATTAAGGAAAATTATTGAAACCATTGTTGTTGAGTACAATAGTGGACATTTCCTTTGTTAACATAAAGCCTACATTGTCTGCTGAGCAAAAGTGGAAGGTAGAAGAGATTGTACAACAGAAAAATTATGTTTGTACATGATTTTATCACATCCCTGTGGGTAGTGGTGAAAAAAAGCTCTAGCAAATCCCTGTGGTTATACGAAGTGCAGTTAGGAAAGAAGTGGAGAGTATGGTCCAACTGGGGGTAACTGAGGAGTCTACCAGTGTAGCCCAATTATGCTGGTTACAAAGCAGCTTATGATTCTGCAATGACTTTAAAAATGTAAACATCATGTCTAAATGTGATGCCTACTAAATGCTATGGATGGACGAACTGGTGGAAACTTTGGCTGGCAGCAAGTCTTTGACCACCTTGGTCTCAGTAATAGCTATAGCCACTTACACCAGAAGCCAAGGAAAATACAGTTTTTTTTTACCCAGTACAAGGTCCTGCCATTTGCCATTTGCATGGAGAGCCAGCCACTTAGCAAATAGAAACAAACAAGTCTATCATTTATATTGGGAATGGGAATCACATCTTTATAAGGTTGAGTCAGAATTGGCCTTATTAAGATCCAAAGGATTTACATATAAGGATGAGAAATTTGCAGTGGCCCTGAGAGAAGCCAAATATTTAGGTTACATAGGTGGGGAAGGTTAGGCATAAGAAAACACATTTGGTATCCCAATTGCACACTGAGTGAAACATAACTACATATTAATCAGATAACACAGAGATTTTGGTTGTGTATATCTGCAGATATAGGGCTAAGCCCCCAGGCCGTATGTCAAGGCATCTCTGTCACTGGGGGTCCCTAATACTGGGTATGGGTCTGGGGTGTGGGCCCCCAACATGCCGACACAGGCTGAGTACTCCAGGGCAGCACACAAATGAAAATTAGTAGGGGTTAATAGAAAGCACATAGGTGCTATGTAGGGAAGTGAAGGTGTGATTAAATTACAAAATATATACAATGTGATAGGAAAAAATAAGTGTTAGGGTGTGCTAACCTGGAGCAGACCAGCCATATCAACATGAGGGGGACCACACTCCCAAACCCATCCCATTAGCAGTAACATATATGTCTGGGCTTAATAGCCCAGTATAAGGCCACATGATAATGGAATATAACATCTGAGAGCCATCTTACCTGGAGCTACCCCTGGCTTCTCCAATGGCACTCAGGTGTCAGCAATCCCTCCTAATGCTGACCCATCTATGACTCTCAACTGCACAACACTTTTGTTGGTAAGCTGCTCAATCAGAGGTGTGTCACTCAGGTGCCAAAAGGGAGGGGCAATTCTGTCTAGGAAAACACATTTGGTATCCCAATTGCACACTGAGTGAAACATAACTACATATTAATCAGATAACACAGAGATTTTGGTTGCGTATATCTGCAGATATAGGGCTAAGCCCCCAGGCGGTACGTCAAGGCATCTCTGTCACTGGGGGTCCCCAGTGACAGAGATGCCTTGACGTACATAGTTATGTTTCACTCAGTGTGCAATTGGGATACCAAATGTGTTTTCCTAGTCAGAATTGCCCCTCCCTTTTGGCACCTGAGTGACACACCTCTGATTGAGCAGCTTACCAACAAAAAAGGTTAGGCATAACCCTAAATGGGAAAAGTTGAGGCCATTTAAGACTGGTCAAAGTCTAAGACCAAGTCACAGTTGAGAACCTTACTCAGTTTGATAGGTTACTATAGGCAGATTATCAGCCAGTCTGCGACTAAAAGGGCTCCATTGGCAGACTTGTAAATGCTGTCCCGATTGTCTGTAATGGACCAGTCTTGCTGCAACAGCATGGGCAGATCTTCGGCTGGACCTTTGTACCACTCCGCTGCAACAGCTTTTTCCTACAGGCAGATGCTTCTTATTGTGGCTTAGGTGCAGCAATGTACCGGGAAATCAGGGAGCTAGAACATCCTACATTGTGCATGAGCAGAAAGTTACTGCTCAGGAAACAAAAGTATGCTACAGTAGAGAAAGCTGTAATGGCTATAAAGTGGGCATAGATGCACTTCGTTAGTATTTGCTGGGAAGAGAGTTCTCTTTAATCACAGACCATGCTCCCTACAGATTCCTACAGTGGATTTACCTGGTGAATGCCAAGGTTACCTGGTAGTTGCTAGCACTAAAACCTTTTCAGTTTCCAATGGAGCATAGCCCAATTATCTTACAAAAATTCAGATGCCCTGTCCCGGAAATTTGCGTTTCTTGGGAGGGTCCATGACGCTAGGGTTACCAACTCATCCCTTTGATTTGGGACACATATTAATTACACAGGTTCTGTGGCTGTCTGACTTCAAGACTCCATTTCACCTGGTTTTAATCAGCCACAGACCCTCCATTTCACCTGGTTTTAATCAGCCACAGACCCTGTATAATTAATTTGTGTCCCGGATTAAAGGGATGAGTTGGTAACCCTACATGACGCTGAACTTGTCAATGCTAGTCCTGTAGTGCTGAAATTAAGCATTTCAGTCCTTGCACATTTGGCCACACGGATGTACACAATGTATGGAGTTTGTAGCTGCATTTGCATAAAGCCGCACATGAACAACCACCAATGTTTGCGCTGCATGCACTTTTTGCGCATGGCTTAGAATCTGGCCCAATATATCTATAGATAAACATATGGACCTATTCATGTGTGTATGAAAATGCAGTTGCAAATGCGATGTCTAGGCTATGGAACTGTTAATGTTAGCAAATAAAGCTGCTCCCAGAAATTATATTACTAGTAAGCCCGCTCAAAGCAAATGCTTCGAAAGCTAGTCTGCTACCTTGTGATTGCCTCTGTGTTTGTGCATGTGTGAGAGAGAAAGAGATGTAGTTCACTTGCTGACAACAGATGGCAGTGTTTTGAAGACACACAAATGGACACTAGACCTATATATAGATGACTAGTAAACCCACTTGAACCAAATGCTTAGAAAACTAGTAAATGTAGTTACACTTGCTGTCAACAGATGGCAGTGTAAGCCTGCTCAAAGCAAATTCTTCCAAAGCTAGTAGATGTAGTTTCACTTGCTGTCCGCAGATGTCATTGTTTGGGAGCCACATGGGCACTAGACATATATATTATTATTACTTTTGAATTGTTTTCAAGATTCACATAAAAAAAGATAAAATATTTTGTTGACACTGTTCATACTGTACATATATTTTTTATTTTCACTTAAGATGATATTGGAGCAATACCTTTGAAACAGTTTCCGAAACATGTGGCAGAACTACATGCAAGAAATGGATTTACTGAAGAGTTTGAGGTACACTTTTCAATGTCAGCGAGATGTGAGAAGTATCATTTGTATTTACTACCTGTGATTCAGTGAGTATACACACAGCATACATTTCTATAATGAAATACAGTAGCATCAGCTGTGTCTTTGATAAAGGTTTGTATTATACTGAACAGTTTTATTTAACAAGAATGCTCAATCTGTTTAAAAACTAAATAATAACTCAAGGAGACATTGCAGTAGCCTTGAGCCACCCAGGACCCTCCCGGTCAGCAGAATCGCATGCGATGCATCAAATGCGGTCCTTTCACATGCAATGTTTTCATGCAACCCCGTTCCCCGCTTGCTGGAAGGGGGCCAGAGTTTAAGGTCAGACCTGCATGCAGTTCCAACCTCCTACTCTCGTCCAATGCTCACGGAACCGTGCATCGGACCCGATGGGATTTCAAACACATCCGATTTTGCCCATTGGAATCGGGTGTAATCGGCCCAAATTGGACTAGTGTATGGGGGCCTTTAGTTCAGCATCTGGTTATTATCTACAGTGGAGAAATGTAAAGGAATATGCTGGCTACAGAGAATTTAATATTTTAAAAAAAAGCATCCATGGGCTGCACCATTAATATTAGGAATTACTTGCCAACTGTCCAGATCTACAGATAGAGCCCTCCTCATTTAGCCTGTTAATCGAATTAAGTGAGTAATAGGATTACTAGGCTAATCCCCTACTGTATTGTTCTATGTATTATATTGCTGCTGAAAACATTAGGATAGCCATGGTGAGCCACAACCTAAGGAACAAAGTTTACAGGGGCTCCAACTGTATATCAATACAATGAAATACACTGTATTATCAATCAAAAGCACCATACACACTAGGCAATATTGTTCACATTATCGCTCAGAAAGGGCTATCTGAGCAATATTGTGGATAATATCGCCTAGTGTGTACACTCCCTGTCGTTAAAACAGACAGGGAGTGACTTAATCCCAGAATATGGGACGCTGTCACTTTAAGAAGCGCAGGTCTGCCCTATTTTTCAATATTAATATACACAATGGTTATAATAATAAATTTGTATTTATTAAAAAATATACATGTTAATATGAAGTGCACTTCAACATATCAATCAATATTACTGTAATTCTTGGTATAGTTACCAGTCCTGGTAATATTGATTGATATGTTGAAGTGCACTTCATATTAACATGTATATTTTTTAATAAATACAAATTTATTATTATAACCATTGTGTATATTAATATTGAAAAATAGGGCAGACCTGCGCTTCTTAAAGTGACAGCGTCCCATATTCTGGGATTAAGTCACTCCCTGTCTGTTTTTTCCACTTCTAAGAGGCCACACATCCTCTTTAATAAAGAAGCAGCAGCCTTGCCTTATCTTTAAATTTGTGTTACACATCACCTGACACAGTACCCCCCGCGCTCCTAGGTGCCCCTAGGGACACACTCTTTTTTCTCCCTGTCGTTAATGATGCACACTCACATGTACCGTTAACAACCTCCTCCCTTGTCCAGCAGGTCCGGATGTGTTAGGCCCTCGTTAATGATGGCCATACTGTAGCGGCAGCATGGCCGTCGTTTCCCTCCCCGCTGTTGATCACCTCGGATGCCTGCCCCACCATAGGTTCCCCAACACCACCAATATCAGTGGTGGGGGGCATCGTCAAATATGTATGGGGATTTATTCTGTATACATGATACACATCTCATTGTCTAATTGTATTACAGTGATAATGTATGTTGGTATTGAAGATGGGTATTAAAAATGTAAGAAGTACATTATCAGCTTGTTTGATTACTACAGTGTACTTCACTGTACTCGCAATGCATGCTGGGAAATGATTAGCCCATATTGCCAACTATGGACATGGAAAACAGAAGTTTTCCTTAGTGTACAGTGCAGGACTTATCAAACCTATAACTATAACATTGTCAACTATATTTTGCACATTATTTTTAAGTATATACATATTTAAGTTTTTTTCTTTTTCTTTTATGTTTTAACATGGTCATGAACTGTGCTTAATTTGTATGGGAAGGCGCTAACACTCCCGTGCCATCTCCCAAAAAATTAAACATTAAGTGAAATCACTAATCAATTGCATTTTGGTTTTGTTTAACATTCCCTCATGTGTTTACATTGTGAAATTTATATCGTTTTTTTTTATTCACTCCCTCATTAGACACTGAAAGAGTTTTACCAGGTAAGAATGTTTCATTGCAATTTACTAGAATAGCTATATCTTGAGAAAAGATATAAGGTCCATACACACTGGGCGGCTATGCCCAGCGTGTATGGACAGCGATGACCACTGTCATTGCTGGGGGGGAAGCCGCTCAGTGCATTCACACTGAGTGGCTTTCCCCCCTGCCCGGTGCTGTCAGCAGGGGGCGCACGGCTTTGCATAGCGCAGTGATATGCAGAGAGCAGTCCACAAAGCCGCTCATCTGCTGGTATTACCAGCAGATGAACAGCTTTCCGGGCAATGATGCGGGAGCAAGCATCACCGCTCATCGCCGGGCGGCTTTCAGCTGAGAATCACCCAGTCTGTATGGGCCTTTACAGTATGTGAGACCCCATAGAACACGTTAGTGAATCACACTATGTACTGTATGTACAGTAAGTGTTGCTTTTTTTATTTATTTGCAGGAGATCCAAAACTGCACCGTTGATTTAGGCATAACATGTGATAGTTCAAATCACCCAGAAAACAAAAATAAGAACAGATACATAAACATTGTTGCATGTAAGTATCCAGTAAATATTTAACACGAGAAGAATGTGATCTGTCATTACTTATATATTCCTGAAGCAGATGAGATTAGTTATCCTGTATAGGTGCCCATACCCGCTGCGATTATCGCATGCATTTTGGGCTATATCGCATCAAATGCGATTTGCATGCAATGCGATGCAATCGGGACCTAGTTCAAAAAGAATGGGCAGCACATACTTTTTGAACTGTGTGATGGGATGCCTGCGGGAGCCTGCATCGCATCGCACAGCAAAATCGCAGCGTGTATGGGGAACCTTATGCTAGACCCTTGTCTCACCTCCTCAATCTGGCCAGGGTCTAATTCAGCATGGATCTCTAATGAGAGAATTTGCAAATTGAGCGATAATCAAATGACTAGGCATGCGTACTATGAAATTGCTTATAGAGGAAGCCAGCAATTGGGGATGGAAACCTGCCTCATATTGTACACTGAATGCTATTTTGTGTGAAACCCAGTGCTAGACATATACCACATATGTTGACAATGCCCCGTGATACCCTATGATAGATAGAAAGAGGAGGGGAATCAATTCATGTGAATTAAATATAGCATTTCCACAAACAGAAGACTCAATGACTCCTTTCCTTAACACACCCCATCAATCAGTTTGTTCCAGTTAGCTGGAAACAAGATAAATATTGGTGCCATCCAAATAGCTCAATCAGTAAGGTGTCTGTCTCCAGTAAGACAGGTCATGGGTTCTAATACAAGATGTGCCACTTGCAAACATGATGTCAGGTGGGGGAGCCAGCCACAGAAGTGATATTGATGGCTTTCCCTATTGGGAGCAGGAGCCCGGCAGCAGATGACTCCACTGCCTCCCAACCTTGATTAATAGTTTCCATGGAACTATGGAACCATATTTTACATGTTGGCTGGTCTGACTCAGCAAGTTACTATATTCAGATATACTGTAGCACACATGTTGTCTAAACCTGCCCATCCCAGGAGCTGCTTTTTCCCCTGTGTGAGCGTAAGCTGGCACTAGCTTTGCTAAGTGGTGTGCTTACCTTCTAAATAAACAAGGCTAGAGTTTAGAAATAGTTGATAATATGATAATAATAATTTGCTTTACCTTATTATGCTACTAACATAAGACCTAGCATGACTTTATTGTGACAGTATCCACAACTTGGTGTTTCATTACCATCCTTTGCTTACAGATGACCACAGCAGAGTTAAGCTTGCACAACTAGGAGAGAAGGATGGCAAGGCAACTGATTATATTAATGCAAATTATGTTGATGTAAGTACATGTTTTTGCTTGCTTGATTAATTGTAATCAGAAAAAAATTATTCCAAGTGATTAAGATGCTAACATTTTAAACTTGAATATGATAATATTTAAACATAATATAAATTAGGAGTAAATTTAGTGTGCAGTTTTAGAATAGCCATGTTGGGCTACAGTGGATGAAATATGTAAAATGGGAGCTGGGGAGGTTGCATCAGTGCTCACTTTACAGAGTAACAATAAAGCTTCCCAGAATTTGGGGACAATCCCAGTGGTGTAACTATAATTTATGCGCCCCCTCCCCCTGTAAAGTTAGCAACCCTCCCCCCGGCCGCCCATGCCCCCCTCGTGCCGCCTTACCCCTCCACTCAGCAGGGACCCACAGATCTTCTCTGCAGTTCAGTCCCGGCTCCCCTCACAGAACTGTCTGCTGTATGGGGGCTGACATTTTATGATGGTCCATTTCTAAAGCAGCAGTAGCCAAGAGGGGAGCCGGGACCGCACCGCAGAGAAGATCTGCGGGACCCTGCTGCTAAGTGGAGGGGTAAGGCACGGGGGAGCATGGGCGGCTGGGGGGAGGGCGCTGCCGACGCTTCCAAAGCGGGTCCCAGCCACAGCACAGACAACTATGCAGCAGCGGCAGCGTTACAATAGCCTTGCAGACCCCCCGGCGCCCGCACTTACACAGCGCCTCCCCGCGACCGCGGGGTCTGCGGGGCTATTGTTACGCCACTGGACAATCCTATTACTTGCAAATAATTTTCCAATGTGAATCATCGCAAGAGCGGCTGTACTTTCCGCAATAAAAGTACTCCCTGCCCCACAGGGTAGCAAGCAATTTAGAGTGGATTTGGGCTAAAACTAGCCTGTGAAGAGTACGAAATTGGGTGCCATTGCCAGCTATTAAACGGCACCTTGTCACATTGCAATTAATAGGATTGACCCCTTTGAATGATAGAATAAAAGCTTATTTCTCCCCATTCCATAGCATCACAGTTTGTCCAGGTTCAAATTTGTACCTTTTTAGATTAAATACTCCTAAATATAAATGTAGTTTGAATTGCAAATATACTGTTTTAAAAAAAATACTACAAAATGGATATACTAGCAACAGCAGACTCAGAAGGTCCTGCTTGTGATGGGGAAAAGCCAACAGAGGAGGGATGGACCATGCACTTCAGCCACTGCCCACCCTTTTTCTATACATTGGTGCTGTTTCCTTGCTAGAGTTCTTTCTCTAGACTTGGACTGGACTCCAGGGTGGGGGAACTGGGAGAGGGGGGACCACAGCACAGATCCCCTAGGCTCCCTATCTTTTCCTTCTCTGGGGTGCATTTAGCAGGGGGAGGTCAGGGTGTGTCAGTCTTCTATTGTCTACTGCAGGCATTCACAACCACGGTCCTCAAGGCACACCAACAATGCAGGTTTTAGTGATATCCAGGCTTCAGCACAGATGGTTTAATCAGAATCGCTGAGATTCTAATTAAGTCTCCTGTGCTCAAGCTTGGATATCTAGAAAACCTGCACTGTTGGTGTGCCTTGAGGACTGTGGTTGGGAATGCCTGGTCTACTGTATTTCCACCCTTGATCTCATCTAGGACAGGTGAGTTTTAAAATGTAACTGTTTAGCTGGTAGAATGTTATTGGACATTAAGAGTCAATGTAGGGGGACTTAGCTACCCTGGGGCTCCCACTAGCTTTAATCCAGCCATGCTCTTGTGACAACGCTATAATGTAACACAGCTCTTCCATATTTTCATTAATTTGCAGTTCTCATGATGCATGCAACATGTTTAATAAGTTATATCTCAGCAATAAAATAAAATATAATGAATAACTAATACTAATACTGTGAAGGAGTGTTTATTTCCATGTGATCATACCCAAGCTGGTTATGTGTTCTTAAAATTGCAGGATGATAGAAAAGGTCTAACTTACACATAATGTTCTTTTTAAAGGGTTACAAAAGGCCAAAAGCATATATTGCTGCTCAAGGTCCCTTGAAGTCAACTGCAGAAGATTTCTGGAGAATGATCTGGGAGCACAATGTGGAAGTTATTGTCATGATAACTAACCTTGTTGAGAAAGGAAGGGTAAGTATTGTGTGCTAATCATAGACATGTGCAGCACATTTAATTAGGGGGTACACCATCAAAGGGGTGTGTCTAGCTCCACCTATTGGGTGTGTCTAAGACCGCCCATTGGGTGTGTCTAACACTGCCAATCAGGCATGTCCACCATCATCTATTGGCACTCTCTACAATATAATACGTGTCTCAGCCATACCATAATCTCCTGCCTATTTCAGTTTTAGGACCTTATTCTGGTGTTCGTGCAGGGGCGTGATGGTGAGCAACTGCTCATGCGCATACACATTTATGTGCATGTGCAGCCACTTTGTGTAAGTGGGCATGGAAAACTGCTTGTTCCCCATCCGGTATACACCTAGCAGTGTGGACGGGGGCATTGGGTGGCGGTGAAGGGACGCGCACATGGGAACTCCCAGCATTTCATGGTCGTTCCCATGAAAACGTTGGGTGTTCCCATGCTAATGTCTGTGATGCACATGTAGAGGGCGGTCAGCTGACATCAGAGGATGTAAGCTGCCCGTCCGCTGCCCATACAGGGCGTCTGCAGATCTAAGACACCACAGTGGTGTCTTAGGTCTGCGAGCACTCGCAAAATCATCCGATGGTCGGCGCCCATCAATGTTTGGGATGTATCGGGATCCTGGTACTTGGGATATTGTTGGTCAAAAGACTAACAGAGGCAAATCGATATTAAGGATCCTGACACCTTTAAGTTATGTATGCTAACCCTCTAACCCTAACCCTCTCTACCTGCAGGCTAACCCTAGCCATTCCCTGGAGCCTAACCCTAGCCCTCCCACCTTAGTGCCTAACCATTTCTTTTTAATGGCTAACCCTAACCCCTTGCAGCTCTTCCCATGCCTCCACCTCCTTGCAGTCTAACCCTTACCCTAAATATCATACTTAGGAGCAGGATCCTGACTTCCAGCTTTCCGACCACTGGTATGCTAATGGGTCCCATATGTATGGATTGAATATACTCATTAGCTATATGTGTTAGCACTCCCAAAAAAATGTGAAATGTTCACTATTTACTAAGCATCGTACACAGATAAAGTGGTAAGACATTTCAGCATCTATGTACTAAGCCTTGGAGAAAGATCAAGTGGGCGGAGATAAAGTACAAGCCAATCAGCTCCTAACTTCCATGTTATATGCTAATGATAGTTAGGAGCTGGTTGGTATTTTATCTCTGTCCACAGGTTTTAGTACATACACCCCTAAAATCTCTGTCCACGTTATCTATCTCCAAGGCTTAGTTAATAGACATCTCCGTTCCATCTAGTATGAGGACTGATTGATTTGATTACAAAACTCTTTATTTTGAATAGTTACTATGGGGGGTGGTTACGGCAACTACTGTTAATGAATGTAAATCAAAACTTGATAAATTCTAGGCCACTAAAGGAATCCTGTAAATGACTTACTCAAGTCAAGTAATTACAAGACAATTAGGATGAACTCGATGGATTATCGTCTTTCTTCAACTTTAATTACTATGTTACTATGTTAACTTCAACTCATATATTTATTATTTATTAACAGTTTCTTATATAGCGCATACATCTTCCACCGCGCTTTACAGAGAATATTTGAACATTCACATCAGTCCCTGCCCCATTGGAGCTTACAATCTATATTCCCTACCACTTGTACATACACACACAGACATTCTAGGGTCATTTTGTTAGGAGCCAAATAACCTACCAGTATATTTTTGGAATGTGGGAGGAAACCAGAGTACCCGGAGAAAAAACACGCAAGTATGGGGAGAATATACAAACTCCGAACAGTTAGGGCCATGGTGGGGATCGAACCCATGACCTCAATGCTGTAACAATAAAGAGAATCTTTATTGTTTATGGATTTATGATATGAGGAAAGACAGGAATTACCATTTGTTATCTGTGTAAGGGTGCCATATAAGACTATTGTGTGGAGATATATATATATATATATATATATATATATATATATATATATATATATATATGTGTGTGTATATACAGTACACTTACCCCCCCCCCCCCCCTCCCCAAGGGAAGGAATCCAGACCCGCACTCGATTGAAGAAAAAATGTAGTTTATTCCATAGGTGCAGATAGGTATAAGAGCAGCTGTCCCGACAGCTGTTTCAACTGGCTACAACCAGTTTTCGTCTGGTTGTAGCAAGTTGAAACAGCTCTCGGGACAGCTGCTGTTATACCGATCTGCACCTATGGAATAAACTACATTTTTTCTTCAATCAAGTGCCGGTCTGGAATCCTTCCCTTGGGTAAGTGTACTGTATCTTGTATTTTATGAACCAGGTACCGGAATACGTATTGCATTTTGTGGAGTGCTGCCCTGCTATCCTCAAGCCTATATATATAGATATATCTATAGATATATATATCTATAGATATATATAAATATATATATATATATATATATATATATTTTATAATGGTAAAGACTTATACAACTTTTACACCAAAACGCTGGGTCACACCGCTAAAACTCGGGTGCAACCCAGCATTTGACCCCTCTTATTCTGGCGTCTCACCGGCATAATACCCGGGGGTGACATTGGCGGAGGTGGGTCCTGAGCTGGGGTTTAGAGGTGACCTCACCACAGGATGCTGCGGTGAGGAGGTATGGGCTCCCCCATTGGTGGAAACGGGTAGATGACCTGAGTTACCCATCTACACTGCCCCTGAACCTGGGTCTCTCCTGTGTTCTATCCGAAAAATTTCCGGGGTTGAATTGCAGGGTAACAGGACCCAAGATTTTTTTCACCCCATATACACCAAACAGTGACCTGGGTTGCTCGGCAACAACCCCGGTTATTGCTTAGGTATAAAAGGGGTATATGTGTAAAATTAAAGTGAGAGTTAATATCCTTACAGGTTCAAAACATAATTATACAGTAATGTATAAAGGTTTTGTTGGAATGATTGTGTCATTCATGTCACAAATGTTACAAATCTAATAACTGTATTTCTTTGCTGATTTACAGAGGAAGTGTGACCAGTATTGGCCATCTGATGGCAGTGAGGAATATGACACATTTTTGGTTACACAGAAGAGCACCCATGTCTTAGCCTATTACACTGTGCGCATCTTTACACTTCAGAACACCAAGATTAAGAAGGTCTGTGATATTGTCACTTTATTTCATCATGAGAGAGTTGTCTGTCTCTACTATAGTTACACATGTTTTCTAAAGAACCAAGCTTAGCAAATCTTCTTACATTCTAAACCAATTTATCGACCACACTTAGGTCGACAGTCATTAGGTCGACACCGTTGGGTCGAAATGAAACTAGGTCAACAGGGTTCTAGTTCAACATGGTTGAAGGTCGACAGGTGTCTAGGTCAACATGGGTTTAGGTCGACAAGTCGCGAGGAATGTAACATGGACTGCTGGCAAATGCGTCCTTTATTGTGCATGAGACACACTTGCGCACCGTACCCTCCGCCCCCCTTTGTGCAGGAGATGCACATGCTACCGAACTCCTAACCCTGTCCGTCTCCCTGAAGCGGACACAGGCAGGGTTGCCGTACCCTGTCGCCAGTGATGTAGCTAGGTGCCACGGCGCCCGGAGCAAGGGCATGTTTTGCGCCCCTTCCCTCCCCCCCCCACTCCCCCCCTGGGGGTAGAGGGTGCCACAGACATTAAGGGAGGAGTACAGGGGTTACACCCTGGGGGTTAGGGGGTAGAAGGGCAGGGAGGGGGGCATGGTGTCTCACATGTACACATGGATAGGGAGTTGATCAGGGTCACAGGCACAGAGGAAGGGGGTAGTGGGGGACAAGGTGTCACACACAGGTGAAGGGAGTACAGGGGGTCAAACACCGGGGATGAGGTTGGGTAGAGGGGGTCATATACAAAGTAAGGGGGTTACACACACAGGGGGTTGGTGGTTACAGCGATCCTTGGGAACTCACCAATCTGTGAGGGGAAGCTGCCATGTGACAGAAAGGCTTGAGGATCCAGGGACCACAGCGCTGCCCAGCTTGGGAAATGTACAAATGAGACCCGGCCCTATGCGCAGGAATAGGACTTCAAATTAACAGATCTGCTTCATGCACAGTGCAGCAGCAGGAGGTGCCGCTTCCCCCATAGTGCGAGTCTGAGAGAGAAGATTGACTACTCCCCTGCCGTGTTCCTTTAAACAGCGCTCCAGCTGGGAAGAGCTGGGTGCACTGCGCTGCTCTGACAGACACTAGAGGGCATACAAACCTCTAGTGTCTGTCTCATGCATGGCAGCGGCCATCTTTGAAGTGGCCACCGCAGAAAGAGACTACGGCACTGGCTCCCCGCCGCTGTTAGGGGAGAAGGGACCTGGCAAGCGCACGCAGATATCCGGACTGCAGGACACACTGAGAGACTCGGTAACAGACACACTGCCCCCCGGCCCAGCCCGCCACTGGAGGGGCGCCCTGCAGACCGTTGGTGCCCGGAGCACAAGCTCCGCTGGTGCCACCCAAGCTACGCCTCTACCTGCCGCAAGAATTACTGAGACGCACAAGCATCTGAGACACTCGTGTGTCTCAGACAGATGGAGCACCTCTCTGCCAGCGCCCGCATGATCGCCTCTCCGCCAGCGCCCGCATGATCGCCTCTCCGCCAGTGCAGGGGATCTGGCGGTTTCCGTTGCTGTGTGAGAGGTGCTCACTAGGCTTGGCAGGGATGCCGGGGACAGAGCTGTAGCTCCCGGTGACTACGCTGATTACGCAGAGCTGCCACGGGGACACTACGCTGACTATGCTAAGCAGCCGTTGGGCTATGCTGGCAATGTAGCTTAGCCTATGCTGAAAACATAGTGTAGACTGCCACCGTGAAACTACACAAGTACCCAGAATATTTTATAGCATGGTGCTGTAAGGATATTTTCCAGATGACAAAGATACTACCACATGCTGTTATCATTAAGTACAAGTAATACCAGAATCATGTACTTCATATAGATAAGGGATGAGGTCGACAGTAATGAGATAGACAATCAATAGGTCTACCAGAATTATGCAACTGTGTGTTTCCTTTTCTTAGGGCTCCCAGAAAGGGAGAACGAATGAGCGTGTAGTGACTCAGTACCATTATACGCAATGGCCTGATATGGGTGTTCCTGAATACTCTCTTCCAGTCCTTACGTTTGTAAGAAAGGCTTCAGCTGCAAAATGTAAAGTTAATGGACCTGTTGTGGTGCACTGCAGGTATGCTACATTTAGTGTGGTCTCTGGCTGGGGGAATCTAATTACCTGGCGTGTAAGTTTCATAAATGCATCTACTGTATGCAGCATTTGGTTTTGGCTGGGTGCCGGATGACTGCCCAACAGTCGGGATCCCGACAGTATATCGACATCGGAATCCCGACTGCCAGTGCTCCGACAGGGGGGATCCCTACTGACAGGGGCTATTCTCCCTTGTGTGGGTCCATAACCCTCATAGAAGGAGAATAGAACCTGTGGTGAGCCAACGAGCACACAATGGGCTTCTTTGCACTCGCCTCCCTATCGTCAGGATTCCGATGTTGATATACTGCCTGTTGGGATCCGGATTGTTGGGCAGTCATACCACACCCGTTTTTACTAACCCCTATGAAATGTTTTGCTTTAGGAATTATTTTAATTGATTAAAATGGGTAAAATCATGTGCTTGGAGCTCATTTTGTTACATTATATTTATAGATAAACTGCCTCTCTACTGCTGGACACTGTTACCCGCGAGTGGTAACAGTGTCACAAAGAAAGGGACAATCCCAGGAAAAGCAGGACAGTTGGCAACTCGTCCCACTTGCAGCTAATTCAGTCATGCCCTCGGACTTCATCTTTTAAAAAAAAAATGCTTATTTTTTTTTTGTTTCAGTCTTAGAACTTAATTTATCTGTGTTCTGTTTGGTAGTGCTGGTGTGGGAAGAACTGGAACATATATTGTCCTGGATAGTATGCTGCAACAAATTCATCAAGAAGGGACTGTAAACATATTTGGCTTCCTAAAACACATTCGGACTCAAAGAAATTATTTGGTTCAAACAGAGGTAAAAGCATGACCTACCTTTTTTTGTTCAGGTATTAGTTAGTCGACACCATTCACATAATAATTGGGATAACATCTTTCTGCTGCCCTCTAGCATCAAACACAAAAAGATGAGTGTGCCATAACCCTTCCTAAAATCACACCTGCACCTGTCTCTGGAGTTGCCTAAGATATGCATTTACACCAATTTCCAGGGACCTTCCAACTAGCATTTTGTTAGATATAGTTCTCACTTCTGGGCTATCTTTGCTAGACTTATGTCTAGCCATGATGCCATCTCTGATGACTCCTCGTCATTTTGGAATACTAGGCAACTGTCAAACTGAGATCCTTAACCACATTACATGGAGGCACACAGCATCACATTCTTGGATTTTCTGCTATTCTCTCCTCCCATGACGACTCGTACTGACCTGTCATTGTGCTATCCTGTCCTCAGCAAGAGTTTCACCTATTATACTCCAGTAGATTCTCCTTGCTGAACTGGAAGGTTTTATTTCACTAATGTCATTATAGGTGCTGCTGCAGGGGGCTCCTTCTCTTCTATTGCTTCCCCCTGCTTTGCCAAACAATGGGGTGACGTTCTCTCACTCCAATCTGATTAGAGGAATTCCTTGATTTACCGGGGGATTCAGAGGTCCACTTATTGAATTCTGTTGCATAAGTTTCACACCCCACTGAGCACCAGGACAGCAGAATCAAAGGAAGGACACAACACGATCCTACTAATATGGCCACACACTCCGTGATGTAGTAAACCTGAATCTTTATTGATTTTCATCCCCACATGGCTCACAACATCAGCCACTGACCCCACTAGCAGGGTTGCTTTTATTCCACATAATTACCTACTCATTTACTGCCTCTCATTTATAGCCCTTCAAATGACAGAAGCCTACTTTACTAATTCTGTCACCTACATTACAAACTCTGAACCTACCATGTGTGTGTCGCAGAAATAAATAAGATTAATTAGACTAGGGGGCCAAATGTAATAGGGTGTGGGAATCAGAAAATGTGATATTTTGGAAGAGTTTTCCCATTTTTTTTAAAGTGGCAATCAATTACGCGGCAAAATCAACCTGTGTTTTTTTGGGGGGGGGGGTTGTAAATGTTTGGCACTTTAAAAAAATGGGAACATTTTCCAAAATCTCTCACTTTTTGATTCTCACACCTTATTACATTTGGCCCTGAGTGTCCACTTTGGTAAGCCTATGCCCACTGTTGTTTCCTGTTCATGGCTGCCAGAAGAGTTCTTCTGTTGCTATGCCTCATCCAATTTAAGGGTCTGTGTAATCAGATATGGTTCTCTGCATACCATTGTTTTAATGCATGGTTATTTGCTCTACTGTTGCCTTCCTGTCAATCCTCCCCTGATGTCTCTCATTAACAAGCGGTTTTCACCTACAGCAATCTCTTTTTTTTTTATGTTGGCTCATGACTTTTTTGTAAACTGTAGGAAATGTTCAATAAGAAAATATCAAGATATTTAATAACCCCTTCTGGCATTGACAAGAATTCTGCAGCCAATAATTTCGGTTTCTTCCCCATTCTGATGTTTGGTCTGAATAGCTGAACATCTTGGCCATGTCTGTACAGTATGATTTTATGCACTTGGTTGCTACCACATGATTGGCTGGTTAGATATTTGCATTATTAGGCATGTGTACCTAATAAAAAAGCCACAGAATGTAAAGTGCCACAATTTTGCAGACATTTGCTATCTCTGCCAAATGGGCACGTTTTTACAATTTTTTGTCAAAGATCTCATGTTTATTATCAATCCATCTAGGAGCAGTACATCTTCATTCATGATGCTTTAGTTGAGGCCATTCTAAGCAGAGAAACGGAGGTACCAGAAAATCGCATTCATGCCTATGTTAATGCTCTTCTAACAGCGGGCCCATCTGGAAAAACGAAACTTGAGACACAGTTCAAGGTAAGTCATATGCTATTCAATAATCTATGTATGATTAAATGGTATTTTTTTCACAGTCCATTTTATGGAGACGTTAGGGTAATTTATAGATGTTCTAATATAATTTTGCAGCTTTAGAACAGCATTTACCTTGAGTCTTGTGAAAAGGCCTTATAATACAATATTGCACATTCTTATAAATTCTATAATCATTTTACTGACAGAGGATTCTGACAAAATGACATACTAGACATAAAATGAAGCCATTCTTACTGTTTGAATGGAAAACCTGAACACATTCCTTCTTTTTTTATTAGGGGAATTTGTTCGGAAAGAAAAACAACATTTAATTTTTTATTTTTATGTAAACAGCCTTGTACGTTGTAACCCTGTAAAGGCAGACAATGTACTTTGAGTGACCAATTTTAAGAGCAAGAGACAGAATCCAACAGTTTATAAAACAATTTTCACAAAGAAAAGCAGGTAAAAGAAAAAACGTACGTTTACAGGAGAACATATTAGGAGAACCCTAATAACCTCATGCCTTTATATTTTAATTTATGAAAAGTTGTGCACAATGCAAACATCTGTCATGAATGTATTATTTTATCTTGCTACTGTCACTGTACTATAAAATAGAAATTTGTCAATGTAGTTAAATCAAAAACATTTATTTTTTCCTTTTGTTCTTCCAGTTGCTGAGTGAGTCCAATATCCTCCAATGTGACTACTCTACAGCATTAAAGGCACAAAACAGGGATAAAAATAGGACCTCTTCCGTCATTCCTGGTATGTGCTCTATAGGTGTTGGTTTATATACTTTACTGCTAGTTATAGGTTTATATTTATATATAAATTATTATTATTAAAGTTAAATGAAAGACTCTGCTTTATATCTATTAATATGTGTAGTGCCTTTTTAGAATCTACTTGCAAAATTAATATCATCTATATATATGTTTAGTGTCCGTGAGTCTCCAAAACACTGCCATCTGTTGGCAAAGAGTGAAACTATATCTCATTCTCACACATGCACAAACACAGACGGTAGCAGACTACCTTTCAAAGCTTTTGCTTTGAGTGGGCTTACTAGTATAGAATATTGACCTTAAGAAACATCTAGTGATCCCTGCAGCCTGTCTCATGTTCTTCTACATGCATACTGTATGCTCACAGTATTGAGCACAGTTCTATAATATCAGCAATTGTGAGATTAGTAAACTTGTGTGACATACAGCTTAGACCAGCCATCAGAAGAGACAAAAGCTGTTGGAAGCGGTCAGTGGTGACAGCAGTGCTGAACCATAACTACCCCACTAGATCTTTACACATACACATGGCGTAATGGCATGGCTGACACTAAGCAGGACTCTGGGGTTTATACGGTAGTTCATGTTTCTGTATATTCCACTAGGCTAAAAGGTGAAGTACCACATTAAAGACACCATTCTCCTGCTGACACGTCAAAGTCATTATTTTCACCAGTGCTGGGCTCACACCTGCATCCAAGGCAGCTCTTCCTACTGCCTACTATTCAGTTCAATGCTAAACACAGGGACTGGTGCTATAGACATGTAGCACCACTGTAATGATGTTCTATTTTCTTTGGAATATTTAGAAATTTTCAATATTTAAGAAAAATATGCAAGGCGTTATTAAATAAAATACATTGTTAGTTCTTGCTTAATTGACAGCATTGCTTTATTCCATCTTTTCTTGAATTTGCCTACAATGTCAGACCATTTCCTAAAATACTGCTCATTTTAGCCTCCTGTGCGAGTAAGAGGGCATTGGGATTGTTATTTATTGTATTAATTAATTATTGTATTGTATTAATTACCAGTTATTTCTATAGCATCTATATATTCTGCAGCACTTTACAGAGAGTATAAGTCCCTTCCCCAGTGGAGTTACAGTGTATATTTTCTACCACATGCATACTGTACACATTAGAGTTCATTTAGTCATCAACCTACCAGTACATTTGTTGGATTCTGGGAGGAAACCCGAGTACCCATAGGAAACTTACACAAACATTGAGTGAGTGAATAAACAAACACCACTCAGTTAGGATTATTGTGGGAATCAAAACCATGACATCAGTGCTGTGATGCAATAATATTAACCATTACACCGTCCATGATGCCCCGTATTTACTGCAATCACTGCAGCAGCGTAACCCTCAGAGACAATGGAAGTGTTCCCACCTGGGAGCTATGGCAAGTCTTTGTGTACTAGGCCGCATACTACTTGTAGTGATAGAGAAACAGCATGATGCCTTTTCCACCGTGTCCATGTACAAACTTTCACTATGAGTCAGTTAATCCGCAGGAGAGCCCCCAGAACTAGCCCTTAAGGGCCCCATACATCAGCAATTAATTGTGACAATTTTCAGATATGGAGATGATTGCCACAATTAACTTTAGATGTGTGGGCTCCCCCTTTTGGCAATCCCAATCAAAATCGCCAATCGATTGCTTAATCAGGTTTTTAAACATGTTTAATAATCTGGTATTATCTGCAGATCTTTTTTATATGTGTGGGCATTCCCAATTCATCTTCTTCATCTATTTACATTATGAACAGCAATCGATTGGGCAATTTCCAGATATGAAGATGCAATCTTTAGATGGAAAAATCTGCCGATCACTGAAATAAATCTGTAATGTGTGGGCAAAGTCAGATGGATTGTAAAATCCATTTATCTGGCCAAAAAATCCCTGTATCTGGAAATCCATAAATTGTGATTGCTGATGTATGGGGCCCATAACCCACAGGTGTCTGCGATGAGGTTCTGCCAATACAGTAGGTCATATTGTACCTAGAACCGAGCTGTACCATATAAATTGCTTTACTGACCCCTGCAAAACATATTATTCCCCAACTAAATGGACTTTCCCCCCTAAATGCAATGTTTTTCTATGTGGGTAATTAGAACTAGATGCAATCTACTACACAACAAGGTGCGCTTCCAATCTACCCACCACTAACCATACAAATTTTGCACCCACAATGCTTTAACCCTGACCCATGTAACAGGCACATACTGTAAGCACATGCAGGGCAGACGACAGGGGGGGTCAAAGGGGACACCTGTACCGGGCCCCAAGCTTCTGAGGGGCCCCAAAGTTTTGAGTGGCTCAGGGGCTGTAAGCATTGCAATGCCTAGCAATGGTTTATAAAGGTACCCACCTGGATTCCTGTAAGGGTACTTACCTGGACCCCCCTCCAATTTTAATGATTATGAATTATGTTTCTTTTGTAACAATCGAAAAACACATTTAATATACAGTATACTAAAAATGTTCTGCTCAAGGGGATGTAGTTAAGGGGAGGTGTGGGGGGCAGATATATCAGTGTACCGGGCCCCAAGATTTCTGTTGCCAACCTGAGCACATGGGGTGCATAAATTGCAGCCAAAGGCTTTTTAATCAATGTACAGTACCTAGAATATAGTAATGTTTTATATTAAGGTTTGGCAAAGAGAAATATTTAAATTGAATTCATACTTTATATTGACCTCAATTAAATCTCTCTATGAAAAAAATGTCTTTTTAACCAATATTTATTCCTTAATATGTCACAGTGGAGAGATCAAGAGTGGGTCTATCCTCACTGAATGGAGAAGGAACAGATTATATTAATGCTTCATACATACTTGTGAGTAATACATTTCTTCATGATTAATTAAACTTGAGATACAAAGCAAGTCACCAATTTTAACAAATATTGCTACATATCGATAAAATCATAAAATTTGTTTTCTCTAATACTAAGCAGCAACTTATCTGTTGTTCAATCTGTCACTGCTTGTTATGAAGGAATTGATATATGTGTTGCAGCAAATGAATAACACATCCACCTTGCTGTAGTGTTTAATGAAGGTCACAAATTGTTATTCTTAGCAGCAAAGCAGTATGATATCATCTAGATGAGCGGAAGTATATGAACATGTCAGGGCTTAAAGTGGTCCTGGAGAGGTGGTGGAACTCATTTCCCCTGCCAACTATTAGACTGAGACCAGGTCAGTGCCGTGGTTTTCGGCACCCCCCCCTACAAACTGCAAATTTGTGCCACACAGCACAATCTTATTGACCACATGTGGTGACCCTTATTCAAGTTACGTTACACAGTAGTACTCCTTATACATGTAGGTCACACATTATGTCACACATTCATGTATAAGGAGAACATATAGTCTTCAGCACACATAAAGCCTGCTTTTCTTAGTGGCTTTTCTTCACTACAATGGCAGTGACGGTATGACATCACATACACCGTGTCAGACAAGGTTACGGCTGGGACAGACTTTTCTGTTGGAATTACTGTGCAGGGTTGTGGTGGAGGTGGAACTGAGTTCCCCCTACCAAACCAGGTGGTGGAACTCAGTTCCACCCAGTTCCCCCCCACTTTAGCCCCTGAGTTATTTGTTACAAGATACACACTCTGCAGAAGCTGGCTTGTTTAAACATGACAATATAAATTGCAGAGAGAGTGCAAAAATGCATACTGCTTCAGGCTTGCATCATGTTCTCATTCAAGAAAGATGCGCATCAATCACAGCGCTACCCTCAGTAATCCTCACACAAACCAAACACCCTAAAGTGCGAAGGGGAGCGATATTTAGCGACTGCGCATAAGCATTTATGTACATGTGCAGCCGCTTGGTGCGAGCGGGTGTGGCGAATTGCTGGGCGTTCCCATGCTAATGCGCCAGTGATGTGGGGCGAGCAACTTACATCAGCTGATGTCAGCTGTCCACCCGCCTCTCATACAGGCACCTGCAGATCTAAGACACCAGAGAGGTGTCTTAGATCTGTAAGCGCTTGCAAAATCTTCAATGGTTAGTTATCAACATGCAGAAGATATCAACCCCTATTTCCCTTTGGCTTGGAAATCCATTATGAGTTCACACAGAAAAAAACATCATGATGCCTTATAAAGAATAAAAGACAAGTTTTTATTATACTAAACACAACGTAAAGATGTTTTTTAAAAGCATAGCATAGTAACCATTAAAGCAAATAGCTGCTGGAGGGTGATCCAAGTCCAGGACCTCACAGATAGGATGGTCTGCCATAAGGGGCCAAAGCCAGCATCAGGCTGAAGACACACTAGGACTTGCTTACCAGATTGGTACTGGTTAGGACGGACTGGAGGTGTGAAGATACCCCATATTAGCGCAGTGTCACTACTTTCCTCTTTAATGCTTCCTTTAACTCCTCAATAATGCTATCAGTCACTGCCCTGCCATGCCCACTACTATGTGATTCTATTCCCTAGCCACAACACTGACAGTGGGCTCCCCCCCCCCAGCAGATGCCCCATACGGGTGCCATCCTGGCCACAACTCTACCTTGGGTGGAACTGGGTGTCACCATAGTCTCTATTTCCCTGATGCCTGCTCTACTGTATGTCACTTGCAGTGCGCCTGGCTTCTTGCTCCTTCTATTCAGTTTCTAGGCACAAGTCCTGGCAGAAAGGTCCCTGGACTAATTGCAGCAAATTACTTGTAAATATTATTTTTAAATGGTGAGTAGATTATCTACAGAAAGTGCATGGGAAGGCTTAGCGTCTTCCTAGTAACTGCATCTCTACTTTACTATGCCCTTAACCTCCTAGGCAGCCCAGAGCTGGATTAAGGCTTTAAGGGAACTTGGGGCACTGGGGGGGTCCCTAAAGTCCAACATTTTTGGATACAGGGATTGTGTCATAGGGCTTTATTCTAGTTCGCTCTTTCTGACAAAATCCTTCTTAGATGGACAAAACCATGTGCACTGCAGGTGGGGCAGATGTAAAATGTGCAGAGAAAATTAGATTTGGGTGAGTTATTTTGTTTCTGTGCAGGGTAAATACTGGATGCTTTATTTTTACACAGCAATATAGATCTCATTTTGAAGTAAAACCCCACCCAAATCTAATTCTCTCTGCACAAGTAACATCTGCCCCACCTGCAGTGCACATGGTTATGCTGGAGTGATTCCATCAGCCTTAACCCGATTACCACATCCCCATATAGACCTTTGTGGGCAAGGTGCCTTTAGTCCATTTTACATCTTAGGGTGGAGATAGCTATGCCTGAGCTTTAGGAGCTAGTGAAGCTCAATAAGCTATACTCATGTACAGATGTTAAATGTTTACATCACTTTAGTAGTTAAAGTCTGTATACAATATGTTTGTAATTGTATGTTATTGAATTTATGTTGTGTGTTTGAGTTTATAATTAAATAATCAATTCTTGCTTATCAGGGCTACCACGAAAGCAATGAATTTATAATTACACAGCATCCATTACTGCACACCATTAAAGATTTCTGGAGGATGATCTGGGATCACAATTCGCAGATAATTGTAATGCTTCCTGATAACCAGAACATGGTAAGGTTCCTGTCCCATGACCCTTTATAAATTGTTTTAGGACAGCTAAACATCAAGTTTGAAATATATAGAATTGAACCATGAGAATAAAAGACATTGTTCAGTTTTTAAAATATTAATTTCCATCTCCATTAGTACAATTTTTAGCTCCTTACACAAGGTAACTCAGACCTGACTCAGAGCTACACGCGTGCGAGTGGGTGTGGCGAATTGCTGGGCGTTCCCATGCTAATGCGCCAGTGATGTGATGTGACTACGTAGGCATCGTCCAGAAAACAGTACTGACATGTCTGTGTTTTTCTCCTATTACCTTCCACAAATGGTCATTACCTGTCACTCCCTTTGTAAACACTCACTGTGTCCACTATCACAAATCAATTGCCGCACATGTGCATTGCGGTCAGTAGTGGATTTCCGACTAGGCACCTGAGGCACGTGCCTAGGGGCAGCAACTTCTGAGGGGAGGCACAGCCAGATAAGGCTGGTGATTTTTTTTATTTTTTATTTAGTTTTTACCACCATTACAACCTAGTTTATATTGCAACTGGTGGGGGTAGGGTCAGACCAAGGACAGTAAATTGTGTTGCAAGTAGTGCAGGGGATTGAGGTTGGGTCTGCTTTGGCAGTTTTGAGACATTATGAAGGGTCCAACATGAGGGCAGTGAAGGGGAAACTGATATGATAGGGGGCAACTAACAATGTTGTGCGTATGGGAGGCCTGACCACTAAATTCACCCATGATTGCGGCTGTAATGCGATGTAGTGGCAAAAAAATAGCACCACTCAGTGGCGTAAGTTCGTCGCAGTTGCCCGGAGGCAAGATAAGAATTGGTGCCCCCCAACACACACACACATACATCTTATAAAAATATCTGTATGTATGTTATGGATATTATGTTTAGAATAACGAGAGTGTGACATTTATGGTCCTGCTAGGAGGAGGTCAGCCACAGAAGTGATATCAATGGCTTTCAATTAACTTATTCAAACTCACAGGGGAGGAGAGGTGCCCCCTTGGGAGCACGAGCCCAGCAGCAGATGACTCCATTGTCTCCCAGAGTTCTGCCTCTGGCACCAATGCATGATTAAAGATATCCACAAAACATGGCCTTTTGTTGGTTCTTGAGGACTGAATCTGAAAAGATCAAAAAAGCAAATCCCGCACTCACTTGAGTTACTGTGACATGAATGACTTGACCCTTTGTAGTCACCATTTTGCATAATATACAGTATATATGTCAGTAAACCTCATATCTAATAAAGGTTTCATTTTTGTTTAGAACTGTAAGTAAATCCACTGGTATAAGATTTATATTCCTCTTTCTGATGCTTTATTACTAGCATTTGTCCGAAGCTTTGCATGCATGGATGTCTGTTATTCAGCTGAACTGATTTGACAAAGAGAGTAGTGCTATTTAATATTGAGATGTATATTTTTTATTGTACACATATAGTCATTTTGCACTTGTGGTCAAACATCTGGTTTGTCCTTTATTGCTCCCTTTCCTGATGTCATATGGAAATAGTACTGTACATACCTTTGTTTCTAACCTACTAAGCAAAACTATATACTGTGCAATATTGAAAGCGTAATCCAAATTGATCCAGTAGTTTTTGCATGATGCTAGAACAAACAGACAAAAATTCCAGAAGAAAAATTATCTCCTTAGTTAATAAACAGTCCCTATAATATCCCTTTCGCACCTAAATACCATGTTCATGTTGATTTGTTGCCAGTTCGGGCCGTTTATAGGTGCAATCTGAAAGGGCTTACCGGGTCCAGCAGCCCGGCATTAAGAATTGGTAAAAAAACAGGGTTCTTAACAGTTCATTGTCAGGTTGCTTTGCAGTGTGAATGTCTTAACCGGGTCGAGTAACCCGGTCCCTGTTCACACAGATGGAGAAGGCAGTGTTTGGAGCAATGCCAGCTTTAAGCGCTGCCTCCGCCCCAGAAGACGCTCTGACGTGCCCTCGCATGACGTCAGCGAACCGTCAATACTGCAGAGTAAGAAAAAGGCAGGGCTACACCAGGTCTGAACCTTTTCAAAGTCCCGTGCGAACCTGTATTTTGCGATCTGAAATCAGTATAAGTATTTTTTTTTAAGTATCTGTTGTATGTACCAATACAACTCTTTTTTTTTATTACATCTATAGTTGTAAGTAAAGTTTTATTACATGCGTACTATGTTTGAAGATGATAGCGTTGGAAGCCATTTTATATTACTATTGTTCTTTGTTGAGTCATTTGTTTGCTTGTTTTTTAATACATGTTGTTGTCAAGAACTATTTTGTTAATGATTGTTGGTCTTTTTTTTTGGCTTTTAAAATTGATACTTGACCAGGCTGAAGATGAATTTGTCTATTGGCCAAATAAAGATGAACCTATTACTTGTGGAAATTTTACAGTATCTATGGTAGGCGAAGACCATGTGTGTCTTTCTAATGAGGAAAGACTGATAATCCAAGATTTTATTTTAGAAGCTACACAGGTGAGTACATTGCTGTATAACAATATTAATCCATGTATGCAACTGAAAATAAATGCATATCACACATATAACATAAATATGTAGACAGACAGATAGATAGATAGATAGATAGATAGCTTCACCATTAGTCTCTCTGTGGCCAGTCTGCACAGGAGAGTGCCAGTGTCTGATCCAGTGGGCGGGCAGGGGGTGTGTGTGCTTTCCAGAGCCAGAATCAAGGGGGGGGTCCCCCTATCTGAAAGCCCCCCCTGCCGGCACAGATCAGATCTCTCTTGTGGATCCGATCTGCAGCGCTGTGTGTCCGTCTCCCCAATGGCCTGCTGAGTGACAGCTGAGCCAGAGCCTGGTAGTTGTGCAGGGCAGCTAAGCTCTGTGTCCAATAGTGTGAAGGCAGCAGTCTGCGGCTCAGTGACTGGCTGGGCACGCTGGCTGTGCAGGGAAGCAAAGCAGGAGGTGGGATTCCAGCCAGCCTGTGCCGTGCAGCAAGCCTACTGCTTGGAAGAGAAGATATCTGTTTTCCTGTGCAGTACAGTACTACATCCTGGCTGCCACCCGCAAGTCAGGCGGCCTGGTTCTAATTACATTGGAAGTTTAGCCTCTGTTTCATATGTTTATATATATATATATATATATATATATATATATTTATATAGAACCCAGGTCTGGCACTCCCAACAAAGAAAATATGATGAGCTCCGGTGCCCTCACAGTAGAAACACAATAGTAGGACAGTGGTATGGCAGTCGGAAGAAATACTTTACACTCGAATGTTAGTGCAACGTTTCAGTTTTATCAACTGTTTTCAAGCTGAAAATGAACTAATTAAAATGTAAAATAACACACACAACAAGGGAGCGGCACACAGCCTAATTTAAAAAAAAATGTAATCACACTTTTTTTTTTGCACATTCTGTCATTTTAATACTTTGCTGAAGTATATAAAGTATTTTATTTAAAACGTAATAAAAGTTACATTTTATATAATTGTTTACTTTTTGCGCCACAAACAGACATTCTTGTTTTCATATCCATTCCCTATTAATGTCTGGGGCTGCACCCCCTCAAAAAGAGCATTAATCAATGCCAAATAAATATAAAGGAGAGGTTCCCTGTATCTTTCAAAATCTATACCAAGCCAATAAGACCTAGTGCGATTGTTACTGTAGCAGGGATTTCTCTGGAGAGACTGTCACATAAAAAAAATCAATGGACAAGAAGTTGATGAACAGTGGTCAACCCCTTTGCTAGGCCTTTTTATGTGAGCATAGCCAACCTAATAAAAGACCAACATTTTTATCTCTGTAATACGCTATGATCTACTATGAAAAATGCAAAACCATCTAGCTGGCTGTTAGCAATACTTAATAGATATAAGTTTATTTAAAACAATGCCTATCTATAGAATTTCCATTGATGACATTTCCTAAACCATGCTGAATATTATGATTTTTATAGGATGATTATGTTCTGGAAGTGAAACATTTCCAATGTCCAAAGTGGCCGAACCCTGACAGTCGAATGAGTAAGACGTTTGAACTTATAAATCTGATCAAAGAGGAAGCAGCCAATAAAGATGGACCAATCGTTGTACATGATGAGTAAGTCGGAAGAAGACAAGGCGCTCCGTCCCCATGTCATTGAATTTTATGGCATCAGTATTGTGTTTTATTTAGTATCTTGATATCAGACCTTTCATTGTGGCCATACTTGTGATGTATTTGCATTACCAAAGGTAAAAGGCTGTCTACTTTTGAACAACTACAATTAACCTCCAGCCCCACATATAGTAAATGGTGCCTGAAAACCTTCCCTGTAATTTGAAGTCAGGAGACAAATAATGCTGCAGCCTGCTAATTGTCATACAGTGATGCTGGGAGGCAAGCCCCAGTACTTCAGGCGGTTCTGTCCCTGACAACTGGGCACTGAATATATTGTCTTCCAGTGATGCCTCAGGTGAAGCTATAGATTGGAATGAGGTCACAGCCAGTTCTTCCGCTGGCTGCCAAGGTTTTGGAGGAGCCTAAAACAATGATTACCCTTTTCCACTTACAAGCCAAGTCGCACCAGGGATTTTGTATCCGGTTCCAACTGGGCTTGTAAACCCTTTTCCATTAGCATCCCCACCCGGCATAATGCTGGGTGGGTGACGTCACCGGAGGCTGGTCCTGAGCCAGCACTGGGAGATAATAGCATCTTCCACTGCCGGCTATTGAATTGCATTGAACGGGAACAGGATCGAATCGAACCAGGCTTGCTACCCGGGTTGAAATGTGGGTCATATGACCAGAGCCATATCAACTCAATCCCGGGTTTTGCGTGCTGCCGTGCAAAAACCCAGGATATTTAGGCTAGTGGAAAAGAGGTGCGACCATTCTCATGGAAAGACAGCAGTCAGCTACATACCAGTATGGCCGGTTTCACACACTCCGGCTCCTGCCGGACGGTGAAATCCCGCACGGCCAGGGAGCCGTGCCGCACACAATAGTTTATCATGGAGGGGATGGCCACAGCCCGGCAGCCATCCCTTCCAGTGGCGGGATCCGGCTGCAACCGTACGGCCGGCCGTGGCCGTACCGTGTGAATGGACACAATAGTGTCCATTCACAACTAATGTGTGCGGCACGGCTCCCTGGCCGTGCAGGATTTCACCGTCCGGCAGGAGCCGGAGTGTGTGAAACCGGCCTAAAGCTAGCAGCTGCAACTCTTTCATGTCAGTGATGGGTTATGAGCAGATCTAAACTATACGGTCATAGTGTAGAACAACACTTCCAGTCTGATGGTGAAGATGATCCACCCACATCCTTACTGAAGTAGCGGAGGGTGATGGGGCAGTGCCCGAGGACATGAGGGAGGTTTCTAACAATGTTTAATAAAACGTCAAACACCTTAATACCTGTCAGGTTATGGCAACTTTCAGCTTTCCTTTTGGACTTGTAGTTTAGACCCATTTGCTCTGATGTCATTGTTGACAGGGAAAATATAAATTATTCACAACCTTCAATTCATAGAATCTGTGATTTCAGATATGGAGGGGTGACTGCTGGCACATTCTGTGCGTTGTCCACCCTCATGCTCCAGCTGGAGAAAGAAAATT
This sequence comes from Crinia signifera, assembly GCF_055691185.1. NCBI lineage: Eukaryota > Metazoa > Chordata > Amphibia > Anura > Myobatrachidae > Crinia > Crinia signifera. Next base: position 156,296,584 of record NC_139220.1, read on the forward strand.
CTGTTGATGTTTATCAAACTACCAAGATGATTAATCTGATGCGACCTGGGATTTTCACAGATATAGTAAGTAAAGTGCAAAAGCAAATTAATTGAATTCAATCATTTGGTTAGGTAAGCACAACATTAATGGGGTCATTTCATTTAGAGATAAGAAACAATTAGCCTTTATGTAATGTGTCCTGTTTAAGTAAACTGTGACCGGATCTTCATCAAAGTTAAATATACTGTCATTTACAAATAACTCACAAACTGAACTTTTCATTTTTATTGAACACAATTAAATTAAGTGAAGTAGGTAAACCTTTTCATTCAGTAATTAAATCATCACTCTTTATATATGAGCCACAAAGCTCCTCTGTGCCATACATTCAGTATAATAAATCATGCCAGAAATGAATTCTACATAGAAAAAGTACAAGGTCATCTGAAGTTGATGCATAAGGCACATACTGTACATAAGAACGAAGGCAGAGAGTGCCCTGCTTGTCAGAGCTAACACTCCAGAGAATGCTGGGGATGGTAGCGGGTAATGTGCAGAGGAAGGGATCCGATACGATTTCCCGGCGGTCGGAATCCCGACACTGGAATTCCGATCGCCGAAATCCCGACAAGGGGGGGACATGGATCGCCCCCCCTTGCGGGCTCGCTGCGCTCGCCACGCAGCGGGCCCGGTGCCTCGCTACGCTCGGCACGCTATTTTATTCTCCCTCTATGGGTGTCGTGGACACCCCAGGAGGGAGAAAGTTTCGGGATTTCGGCGGTCGGGATTCCAGTGTCGGGATTCCGACCGCCGGGATCCCGACCACCGGGAAATTAACCGCATCCCCAGAGGAAGTACTGTGGAAGCAGGATAGGCTGTAATGAAGATGTTGGTTTTCAACGATTGATTTATGGTGGAGAGTCTAGTCAAACATTTAGGAATGTCAGTAAGAGGCATGAGCATGGGATATATCTTAGGGACCAGAGTGAGAGATAGAGCTGGTTGTTAGCATGCAAAAGAACACACAAACAAAACAAAAAACAAGCAACTGAAAGGGGCAGCGTCACATTAGAATGTAAGGGAGGGGGAGGCAGATGGGCGATTGCAACATATGCAGTAATATTGAGACAGGGGGGCCTTGCATTTAAGTTCTCCCCTGTTTGTAATAAGGTCATTTTCTTTTAGCTGTCCTATATAATTTCTCTTCAGGTTAGGCCTTAGTATTTTAATTCAGTACTTGATGGTGTCTGCAATTCCAAAATACTACTTTTGTTATCGTAAGTCATTTTAATGCAGATGTATTTATATATTTCTTTGTGTGTACTATTTGCATACTGATAAATGATTAGGTTACATTTTAGATGATAAAATGACTACAAGCAAACAGAGAATTCTAAAATGTTCACCAATTTTCTGTTAGAGCCACTATTAGCGATGTGTGTGTAATGTAATATATATATATATATATATATATATATATATATATATATATATATATATACATACATACATACATACATACATACATACACACTCACTCCTTATAACAGGGATGGGGAAGGTTTGGCCCTCCAGCTGTTGTTGAACTATAGATCCCATACTGCCCTGCTACATTTTTGCTATTTGGCCATGCTAAAACTGTTGCAAAGCATGTTGAGATGCATAGTTCAACAATAGCTGGAGGGGCGAAGGTTCCCCATCCCTGCCTTATAACAACAAAGCAGACTGTCAGCAGCACTTCTGAGAGCTGAGCCTGATGTAGACGTCATGAAGCCCCACCCCCAGTAATGTAAATCCCGCAATTTGCGGGTCTTCAATGGGGGGCAGGGCTAAAAGGGCACAATTTGCATATTTAGCCCCCCCCCCCCCCCCAAAAAAAAAAAAGCCTTCACTCGCGGTAATTTAACACTGCCACTAGGGAGATGTGGGGGGTCCGGCAGAAGCCGGGAGGGTTGCCCACCTTTCTGGAGGGCCGGGAGGCAGGACACGATTTTAGGAAGCCTCCGGCCATTCCGTGATGGTAGGCAACCCAGGGTTATGGTTAACTCTTTTAGTTAATAATTTATAATAATATTGTATATTTTCTTGCAATTCTAGGAGCAGTATCAGTTCTTGTATAAGGCTATTCTAAGTCTTGTAAGCACAAGGCAAGAAGCATGCCCAGTGGCATATATGGAGAGTAATGGATCTACCTTACCAGATGGAAATACTTTAGAAAGTCTGGAATCCTTAGTATAATTCAGAGAACGCTACCATATCATTGTTCAACAATTTTAACAATGTGGAAGGATCTTGTCAAATATTATGTATCTGTTTAATATTCTTCCAGCACTATTTTTGTATTGAATGACTATTGCCTAATATTCACAAATAATAATGTGTGCCTTTTGGGACATTTTGTAATTCTTTATGATTAACTTAACCAATTATTCAAGTGTTTTTATGAATGGAGCTGTGTTTTATTTACTCAGTATTAGTTTATCACTAGCAAATTTCGAAACTTTGAATTATTCATTTATAGTTGTATGTTTTTTCAGTGTGTTTGGCTAGCACTTTGTAGATGTTTTATTATTGGACTGTAAATAGTGTTCTTCTTAGAAAAAAAAACTTCATTGAAAAAAAAAAAATAAGAACCCATGCCGACCTAAGGAAGTAATAATCTAATAATTACTGTAAATATTGTTCTAGTAACTCCATGGACCAAATTTATATTTATAAATGTAGATTTTTTATATTTTATTACAGAGTCCATTTTCTAGTATCTGCATTGTAACAATGATACTTTTTGTTTTTATGTTAACTAAACGTCTTGAATTATTCATGTGTATTCTTATAAAATAATAGTACGGTTTTGCATGGTATTTTAACACTTTGTGACGAAAATAAAATGGTTTTCCATATTTGTGTATGTATATGTGAGCAACTATAGTCCAACCCATTGCCAAATCATTCACCTAAGATCCTTAACCTCAGTTTACAATTCTAAAGAATGTATTGCATTTAATGCAGGTCTACAAGAACTATATATTATACTTACATGTTTATAGCCGCACTTATTTTAATATACTGTACTGACTAAAACAACAGTACTCCCTCATGGTTATGGTATATTAGCTCTACAATCTCTACAGTCATATGGTCAACAGGGTTTAAAGGTCAACAGACAATAGGTCGACATGAGGTTTTAATTTTTTTGGGTGTATGTGCGCTCGGCACACTATTATATTCTCCCACCACGCTGTAGTGGATGGTAGGGCATGAAATACCGCCTGTCGGCACATGTCGGCTCAAAATTAGTAAAAAATTGCATGCCGAGCTTTTCACCCTGTCAATCTTTAAACCCTGTCAACCTAAAGTCAATCTATAGGTGCAGATTTTCTGTCTGATCTATCTGGTGAGAACAAAAACCTGGACATGTATAGTAGCATATGACAATCAAAAATTTCCACCCAAATGCAGGAAAAAAAAAATATATGCTTTGATAAATTTGTTATATCAGAACGATTAAACAATTTGTCTGACTGATCACTGTCTGTTTTCAAGCGTTTGGGAACAATTTTTTGGTCAGTTGCTCCCATACATTTCCAGGTTTTTGTTCCCACCAGATAGATCAGACAGAAAATCTGTACACACCTTATGATCAGTCCAGATACCCTCCATCATACACCCCACCAGGTCACTATATAGACCTATGTCCATCAGGTGCCTCCTGAAAGTTACCTTAGGGCAGGCATTCCCAACCACGGTCCTCAAGGCACACCAACAGTGATATCCAGGCTTCAGCACAGATGGTTTAATCAGAATCACTCAGGTACTAATTAAGTCACCTGTGCTCAAGCCTGGATATCACTAAAACCTGCACTGTTGGTGTGCCTTGAGGACCGTGGTTGGGAATGCCTGCCTTCATGGGTATATCCAATTGCAGAAGATACATTTTCCCACATGTGACAGTTCCAACTCCATGTATAGGATGGTGTACAAAATTGTGCAAATTCAGGCTGTGAAGGGTGGTACCATTGCTGGAAATTCAATGCCCTTGCTATAGTAATGTGCACCCTTCACCAATAAATGGATTGACCCCCAAATTTCTATGAAGATAACTCAATTCTTTGAGATGATGTTCAACATTGCCTTTTATTATTGGTGGAATTAAATTGTTCAGGAAAATAGTTACTAGCAGGTAGGATTTGGGGTCAGTAAAGGGTTACTCTAGGGCTTGGAGATTCCAAGTACAGTACCGTATATACTCGAGTATAAGCCAAGTTTTTCAGCCATTTTTTTTAGATGAAAAAGCCCCCACTCGGCTTATACTCGAGTCATTCACTTCGCTGCCCGGCTACAATATGAACATAGGTGTGGCTACGGCAACATGGCCACCGGCCTCCTGCACTATACATGTCCTCAGTGCAGGAGGCCGGCGGCCATGTTGCCGTAGCCGCGCCTTTGTTCAAAGTGGAGCTGGGCAGTGAAGTGGACGGCAGGGCAGTGGCCGGGTACCCCCCCCCCCCTGCGGCGCACCCCAAACCCCCTGGGATCGGACGCTGGAGGTAAGCGGCGGCAGCTGCTCCCTCCCCCTCCATGTGTGGTGTCCCTTGCAGGGGGATCAGCCTGAGCAGCCTGTGGTGTATTGTGCAGGAGGAGCAGCCTGTGGTGTCCTCTGCAGGGGGAGCCACCTGTGGTGTCCTGCTATTATGCATGGGGAGCCACCTGTGGTGTCCTGCTATTATGCAGGGGGAGCAGCCTGTGGTGTCCTGCTATTAAGCAGGGGGAGCCGCCTGTGGTGTCCTGCTATTATGCAGGGGGAGCCGCCTGTGGTGTCCTGCTATTATGCAGGGGGAGCAGCCTGTGGTGTCCACCTATTATGCAGGCGGCCTGTGGTGTCCTATTATGCAGGGGGAGCAGCCTGTGGTGTCCTGCTATTATGCAAGGGGAGCAGCCTGTGGTGTCCTTGTATTATTATACAGGGAAATCTACCAGTAGCTGCTGCATATCCCACTCTAGGCTTATACTCGGGTCAATACGTTTTCCCAATTTTTTGTGGTAAAATTAGGTGCCTCGGCTTATATTCGGGTCGACTTATACTCAAGTATATACGGTAAATTGATCTCTTGAAGACATGTTGAATCTCACGATGTTGGTGTTACATTTGCTGGGCCTCAGTGGGTCAATTTCCGCATGAGTAGCTCAGTTTACGCACATTATGTTCATGGGACGAGCAATACTTACATAAACGGTTCAAGTGTGAGTAACCGTGCTTATGCCTGTCAGACAGTATGACAGGTGCAGCAGGGTCCAGATCAGGGAGAGCGCCTCTCTGCCTCCATGCACTACAGACCCCTGCATTGTGTGCCAATGGATAAGCCCACAGACAGATTCACCTAACTCCAGCTTGGAGCCCATTGTATCCTGATGAGGTTGCAAGCATGTGATGATTAATCTTTCAGGATTGTCCTGGTTTTTGTCTCCTATATTAATTTTGATGGCGATTCCTTTTAGCGACGTTTTAGCTAGTGTCTCAGATTTGATGTAAGTTGAAAAGGATGTCTGATTCTATTTCAAAGGAGTTGTCAACTCAATCAGGTATTTTGTTTTGTGTAAATGTTTCACACTTGTATAGTTTAATTTCGTTATATTTTATTGGCAAATTAGAGTGCCCTGTAGACCGTAGGTTTCATTTGTCTCTTTTTATTACCTGGTTTGTTTGTAATGTTACTTTCTTTTGATCCGTTTCTTTTCTACTCTTTCTGGATTATAGATCTAATTATTTTTAGTAGCTATAATTTCATCTTTGGTCTTCAATTTCTTTTGAATCATAGTTTCTAGTGTTGTGAATTCTTGATAGTTTCAATATTGGTCATGTTCAGTGCAGTGTTTAATAATGTGATTTCTGTATCAATTCAGCTTGTTATGTATCAATGAGTTGCATGTGGTACATAGATCATTTTGCTGCATTAACAAGGGAAGAGAAGAAAGACTGTTATGTACGTGACGCACTATTAGGACAAGAAAAATTTATAAAATGTAACCTTTAATTGTTTATTTTAAGATTTGCGACATATAAAAACAATTGCCAAGGAGGCAAAGAGGAAGAAACAAAGTGTTTTTAAAAAAGGGGATATAGATCCTCTCAAATTGAACCCCAATGTCCTGTTCCCAGTGTAATTGCTAGATTAGGTGCGTGTTGCTGTATATCTTACAGTGTGTACCCACTCATGAAATTAACAAATCTGTTACAATTTTCACTTAATTAAGTTACTTTTGTTTAATATTAGTTTATAACACAGATTGCTCCCAAGGACTGTGCAGATAAATTAGGACAGCAAAGTAAATATGTCTGTTTGGTCCTTTTAAACATCAAAAAAAGGGTTGCCGCCTAGTATCTGCACAGATATTGCGCAGTGTGTAGCACAGTCTTAAATAATAACAGACTACGGGGCCGGCTGGTAGTCTACGTGCCGTATTTCACATCTAAAGTGTACCCGTTAGATCTGATATTGGGAACACAAATCGGCTGTTAGTGTTCTCCGCCGTTTGTTTGGTTCCTCTCCGCAGGGAAAGTGGCTTGTACGTATGCCTCTGTTCCCGGCTGTGCTGGTAGTGCGTCGGTGTCTGTGGGGAGATCACAGTTAGTGGTGAGGCTGTGATTTTCCAACTCGCAGACCCACGTCGCGCTCAGTCACTTGACACTGCGCCTAACAGAGGGACGCACCGGCCGGGTGCTGTATCAGCACTGGCATGCTGTAATCACATCTGAGTCTTGGGAGACCGTGGTCAGGTTCTGACCCCATAGCTCCTATCAGATGCGGCCTCTGTGAGTGGATACTGTAACGCCCTATACATCAATCAAAATACATTTCATGGGGAACGGGACATGGGGATATTTCACACACTAAGTGTGTCTGGTCAACTCGCGTGTCGCCACCAGCTTCATCAGGCACCCTTTTTTTGATGTTTAAAAGGACCAAACTGACATATTTACTTTGCTGTCCTAATTTATCTGCACAGTCCTTGGGAGCAATCTGTTATAAACTAATATTAAACAAAAGTAACTTAATTAAGTGAAAATTGTAACAGATTTGTTTATTTCATGAGTGGGTACACACTGTAAGTTATACAGCAACACACACCTAATCTAGCAATTACACTGGGAACAGGACATTGGGGTTCAATTTAAGAGGATCTATATCCCCTTTTTTAAAAAAACACTTTGTTTCTTCCTCTTTGCCTCCTTGGCAATTGTTTTTATATGTCGCAAATCTTAAAATAAACAATTAAAGGTTACATTTTATTAATTTTTCTTGTCCTAACAGTGCGTCACGTACATAACAGTCTTTCTTCTCTTCCCTTGTTATTGCTCAAATTACTGTTGAAGTGACAGCACACCCCACATAATAAAGTCTATGAATATTGATTGAAACAAGGGGTTACATTATAAACACTGCCAGTGCGATTGTTCACCCCCCCTCTTTTTTTCCATAAATGGTTTTGTCAGTATTGTGTTTTTTTTTAGAATGTTACTTATATTTATATGTAGTCATTTTGATACTATGCCATGTGTTTTGTACCAATGTCGTTTCTCTGTGTCCTACCATAATTTAGATTCATTAGTTATGAATTTTTTTAGTCTTAGAAAAATTATTGTAAAGTTTCTGTATCAGTTTCCTTTAATTCTTTGAATAGAAAAGTAGGTGTAGTGGACATGTGGGTACTTCTGTAGTTTCACGGCGCCTGTATGGCGCCATGCGTCTGAGTCCCCTTGCGGGGCTCGCTCCGCTCGCCCACGCTGCAGGCTCGGTGGCTCGCTACGCTCGCCACGCTATTTAAAGTCAACTCCATGCCAACATGGATAGTGGGGTATGAACTATTCATGCTGGCATGGAGTTAAGTTACTTTTTTTGACATATTTTGTGGCGAGCGTAGAACCCGGAAGTAGCACGGCGCCATGCTGGCGCCGTGAAACTACAGAAGTACCGACATGTGTTATCTTATACCCAAGATCCCAAGATGTAGGAGTGGCTACCAATATTCTCAGTAGTGAAGCGCTCAGTCGTCTTCCTCTTACCACTAGTTACATTGCAGATTTTCGGGGATCAGTAATCTATTTGTAAATCATTTTCTCCACAATGGAGATGTTTGTCTTGGAAAGTTCTTGTGACTGCTTGTTGGTAACATGGCCCCTGATCCTCTTAACCCAATCAGCTTCTACAGCTTTAAAAACAAAAAAAAAAATATAGATACTTCAAGCTACATAATCAAACTGAAATAATTCTAATTCTTACACTCCTCAACTTATGTTACAGAAATTACCACTACACTGTTTGGTGTTTTTGTATTTGATGAACTTCTGAGGAGAAGGAGAAGACACTCCAACACACTTTATTTCCAAGAGAGCATCATATTAAGACTAAACAGTTTTTTTACATTCAATAGAAAATGTCACTTTCAAAATGTATGGCATACGGTATAAAAATATGTTTTGGTATTTCAGTGGGCAGCAATGTGATTCTGGCATAAGATTTTTCAAGTTCATAATACATCCACAAGAAGATATTTGCTGTGTTCCATAGATTTCCTTGTACAGGGAAATGCGGATTGCAGCTTTTACAATTTGATGCAACATCCACAATGAATACATGGATGCAATTCAATGCATAAAGCAGATGCTTCCTCAGCAGCAGTTAGAGGGAAAATGTGCTTTTTGTATTATACAAAATTCCTTCATCTTTAACTCTCTCCAAGACTGGTCCATAGATATTCTTAGTCAAAGGAATTACCAACCCTTTACTGTCAATTTCACCTGAAAGAAATAATAATAATAATAATAATAACAACCGTTTTAAGACTGTTTTTCAAGTAGAAACAAATTTATATATTTCAGTTTGTTAGAACTTATCAGCCTGTCCAAAAATATCTAAAAAGGAAAAGCTTTTTATGCCTTCTTATACATTTAATAATGAACATGTCAACGACATTAACTCTAAATCCTTTTTTTTTTTTTATTGGAACAGTCTGGTTTAAATTAAATTGTATTTTTTTTTAATAAACACCTTCAGTGGCAATCCCGAGAATTTTCCGAACTGTGCCTCAGTGCCCAGTCTGGCAAGCCCGGAAAATTCTCGGGATTGCCACTGTTTACAGCCAGGCAGCGCTGCTTCACGCTGCCCGGCTCCCTCCCCTCCGCGGCGCCTCCTCCTCCCGCCCCTCTGGGTTTCTTATTGAAGTCCCCAACGCCGGCTTATGACAAGCCGGCTGCTGGGGACAGGTACACAGTGCGGGGGCGCAGGTCCAGGCAGCCGCTGATTGACAGTGCAGCGGCACTGCCCGGACCCAGGGAGGTAGTGGTGTTTTTTTTTTTTTTAAAGGGAGCACTCCCCATAAAAAACTCGCCTAGTGGTGAGCACTCCCCCCCCCAAAAAAAACACACCACTGAAGGGGTTAATAAATGGTCTACATTGAATGTTGAACGATGATAATGTTCTTAATTTAGAGTGTCTCACCATTCGCTCTGCTTCTAGCGCTAGGGCTGTTGAGCCGGACAAGACGTTGGACCTAAAAGGGTTAATTCACCCGGTATCTAATTATCAATCATTATCTATTTATAAGCAACCGCAGAATCTGCAGTTTGGAAGTAGAGCATATTAACAAACCAATAGGCAAAATAAAGAAGTCATTAATTTGAAGGCCAATTAATAGCTTGTTGCATTAATATTATGAAACATTTATTTTACAAAACATCAGCATATTCCATTGCGCTTTACAATTGGGAAATGGGTGTATCATAAATACACTATATGGACAAAAGTTTGGACACGTGACTATTACACCGACCGGTACTTGTAATTAAATTGTATTGAAAATACATATACTTTAATATGAAGTTGGCTCCCATTTTGCAACTACAACAGCTTCAACTCTTCTTGGAAGTCTTTACAAAATATGTTTGGAGTATTTTGGTGGAAATTTGTGCCCATTCATTCTGTAGAGCAGGGGTGGCAAAACCTGTTCAAAATCTACCAACAGTTCATGTTTTTCAGTCACCCTGTAGAATCTAGTAGGAATGAATGCAGCATGTTTGAAATGTATGCAGACCAATTAAGTTATTTCAAACAGAACTCCAACTCATGTATTTCTTTGTGTACTGGCCCACAGTCATGTTGGAATAGAAAAGGGTCTTCTCCAAACGGTTTCCTCAAAGTTGGAAGCATGGCATTGTTCAATATTGCCCTTCACTGGGGATAAAGGGGCTTGGCCCAAAACCTTACAAACAGCCCCATACCATTATCCTTCACAGTTAGCATAATGCAGTCAGGCAGGTAATATTCTGCCAGCATCTGCCAAACCCAGGACTATCCCATCTGACTGCCAGACAGAGAAGAGTGATTTTTCACCTTCATTTTCTACTACTCCTCAGTCCAGTGTTGGTGTCCATTACACCACTCCACTCCACCCAAAGCTGGCTTTGGACCTGGTGATGAGAGGCTTCCACACCATGAAAAGTTATTCCATCAAAGCTCCCACCACACAGTTTTTGTGCTTACATTAATGCCAGTGGAATTTTAGAACTCTTCAGCTATGGAATCAGCAGCACAAATGTTTGTAAATGGAGACTGCATGGCTAAGTGCTTGATTTTATACACCTGTGGCAATGGGTCTGATTGAAACACCTGCATTCAATAATTAACAGGTGTGACCAAATACCTTAAAAAGGTACATTATATGGACAAAAAGTAAGATAAATAAGCACAGGCGGATTAGGAGGGAAAAAAAAAACAAATAAGAGGAAAGAGAATCCTGCTCATTAACATTCACAATGAAATGATGAGGAGATTTGTAAGGAAGGTAAGAATTTTGATGTAGCAAGGCTGGGCCAGTGGCAGTGGAATTAGGTGGAAGGCCAATAGGCTTTGATGACCATATAAGATTTTAAGATATTTTGAACCCTGGAGGCGGTTTAATAGTCTGAATGGACACCAGGATTGTTTCCATAGCTATGGGGATGCCCATTAGAAGCTGTACGTGAGAGCGTGATATTGAAAATTGGAGGGGAGTTTAGGAGTCATCAGCAGATTAGGTAGGGCAGGAGGTAACCAGGAGGAAAAGCAGATTAGCAATGTAGAGAAGCTGGTAGTAAGTTCGAGTGAGGATCTAGATTTCTTTGCCCTAATTAATGAAGAGCCAATGAAAGGCTTGACAAAGTGGTAAAAGAGAAAGGCCAGATAGAAAAAAGTTTTAGAATACAAGGCCGGAGATAAAAGAGCAGTAATATGGGTAACAAATGATCCAATATGGTTTTCTGCCAACTGGAAAATTTTCTCTTGCATGGCCTGGCAGATGTTTTATGCTCCCTGGCTGTTAATGTACACATTCACCATAGCATTGCAACTAGATCTTTACTTGAAGACCCTGCAGAAGGTGTTGAACTACCTCGAGAGCACTGAGCACAGCTCTATATGTAAGGAGGTTTACAGGGAGCCTTGCTTTCTGTAATGACCAGAGACCCTAAAAAATGGAGACTGAATGATCACTGCACCCAAGCGCCTGAGAAAAAATACAGGTGGCGATGAGAGGTGTCCCAATTGGAGAGCAGTTCCAATTCAAGATCCCTGGAGTGGAACCTGCCAAATGAGACTGCCTACAGTTTCCCGAGTTAGACATGATGGGTCTTGAGGAGCATAGGGAACGATCAAAATGCTCAGAAAAAAAATAAAAAGTTTGGGCTTACATCACGCCATTATTTAAGCAAAACATGACAAGCTGAGAAGAGGCCAAAAGGAAGAGCCATCCAATGGAAGTGGGCATCCTGATTCATGGACCAAAAATAGAACTGAACCCAAATGTCCATAGAAAGTTCTACTTTTATGCCCACCTATTACTAACTGAAGAAGTTCCATCTTGAATTTGGGAAGATTTAAGTGAATTCAAAGGCCTTAAGCTTTAGGAAAGGCCATACCAAACTTTACAGTTTTGGTTCTATAAAGAGATTGGAGTGAAAATCTTTTGATCTCTGGCCTGCTGGGACCAGTAAAATGACAGACACCAAAATAAATTCTTTACTGCCTCTTTTAGGGGAGAGGCAGGAAGGCCTGTAGAAATGAACCTCCAAAGGGGTGATCCCAAAATTCTCCTGTATCGGACTGAGAGATTAGACTTAAAAGTATTCAATGCTTGATTTAAGAGCACATTAACCAAAATAGAAACCACCACAGCCCTACCAAAGGATCCAGTAGATGGGCAGGTAGCATGACTTTGCATCTGGATGACAGGAAGGCCAATATAGTCTTTATTTGGTCTTTTCACCTCTGGAGAAGCAAGTTTGACCTCAATTTCCTTTGGTTTAAGTCTATCCGGAGCCGAAACAAAAGCAAGGAAGTCCTCATTATGGACCTAATACTGGCAAATAACATGATCTCCTTTTTTGAGCCAAACAGAAGCTCTCTTGTATACTCAAAAGCATCTAAGAGTCGCTTGGAACCTGCGTAAGCCCACCACATTTGTAACCAGAGCGCTCAATGTGCAGTAATGGTTGAGGTTAAAATCCTGGAGTAGATAATTATTGCATAGATAGCTGCCTCACCTAGGTAAGCTGCAGATACCTTTGTGTGTTCAACCAAAGTAAAAATTGAATATTAGAACAATGGGGGTTATTCTGGTTGGTTCGGTGGGACAGTGTTTGCACGGTATGGATTTCTTTTCTCAACTGTGCATGCGTACCATTCGCAATGCGCATGTGCGGCGACAGCACACCGCGCACGAACAGACCTTCCCGAGCAAAAAATCCCATCCGCAAGCGCAAGGTCACAGTGGGCGTTTTTCGGGGAGAGGCCAGAAAAGTGGGCAAGAGTGGGTGTATACTAAAAATGCACGGAGGGACAACCGCCTCGCTCAGCGAGCGCACCGTGTATTTTTGCCAAATAGTGCTCAATACCACTCCTGAGTACGGACGCCCTGGTCTGCTAATTAACGCCAATTACAAGTAAATTGCATACACCTGACTGCAATATTAAGCAATGCTGCAGGCTATTTAGTGAAATGCCTAATTTCAGTACCTGCAAGTCATACACAGCCATGAAATACATTGCAAGGTTGTCTTTTTACACTTCTCACCATTTCAAGGTATGTTTATTTTTATGTTGAATTAATCCAAATACAAATGTTTCAATGTGTCCATTTAGTAACTTTTTAACCATCTACACCCTTAATGCAAGTGTGCTTTTAATGTTAGGAAAACAGGATACACAATTCATAGGAGTCAACATGTGTCAACTTTTTCACTGCAACACAAACATACAATTCAAAAAAATTATTTACACAGCTCTATTTCCCTTCGAAGCTGGATTCTACCAATTTTCACATTAGCAGACCAATTGCTGGTCCAGACAAGTGACGCGTATGCTCCCGTGCTCGGGCGTATGCCACCGCCTCTGATCGGAGCTGCGTTCTGTCTCCAATCGATGAGGCTGTGGACCGGACCGTCCGTGCACGGGAGCATACGCTCATATGAACGCCACTACCCATTGTCGGTTGCTGACTCCATCCGTGCACGGATGGACTGTGGGCGGACTCACGCTCTGCCGAGAGAATGCGGGATTTGCTCAGACTGACCATGCGAACGTGGTCCGCCTGCATCAACCAGAATAGGGGCCAAAGTCCTTAATCAATAAGACTCTACAGCATTGATCACCCAGGTTGACACAAAAACAGATTTAAGAGAAGCTCCTGCGGATACATAAATAGATGTACATTTCTGCTTAAAGCAGACATCTGGGAATAGCATGGAATGGTTATGGTATGAAATTTAGTTGGTAAATGACATTAAGAAGCAGAATACCTACCATCTAAAACCATTTTTGCAGCAATAGCTGTTGGATAGCCCACAGTTTTCGACATAGCAGAGTAGCCATTAACATCACCATATACAACCAAGCTTATGTTTTTGCATTCCAGATGTCCAGAAGGATGTCGGATGCCAACGTCATTTCTCATAACGATCATGTCTCGCTCTCCAGGAACTGTAAGATAGCGCAGACCATGAAATTCATAAGCATTTAAGACATGTGGCTACAGTGCATCAGGAAGTTATAACAATGAAAAAAGCTTATGGCAAACTCAAGATTGATTTTGTTTTTGCTACTCTGAAGTGCTAAACACAGAGTGCTGCCTACCATTGGTGCCTCCCCATTCTACAGTACTCACATTAGTCTTTAGTATACTGTAGAAGTACTTACTGAAAGAAAGGGAGACATGGTCCAGCCTTACCAGCAGCAAGCTATACAGCTTAATGTATATAGTATTTGGGACTATAGCTTGAGGCACCTCCCGTAAATAGTACTGAAACAAACACTTCTCATTTTCATTGTGCTAAATACTGTGCACTGTAAAAGATAGTTTACCGAAGGAAAGCATCATTTCCAGATGTTTAGCAAGGGCACCAACAATAGACTCTGCTACAGGCACCGGTTCTTCACTTAGGAGGCCAAACCTGTTCAGACAAAATAACGCTGCATCACTGACGATTCTATAGCAATAGCAAACAGTTGTGTATATTCAATTGCAGAAAGATGCACACTTATTACTCTTGCATTTAACTAAATCCCAATATATAAGTTGCCTATATACATATTCGTTGTACCATACATTGGCAGAAATTGGGTGTCATCTGCAGGGGATGGTGGAAGCCTAAGCACTACATAAGTTCATAAATAAAAGTGATATAAAAAGAACAGAGCCTTGAAGAACCCTAACAGACTGAGAAAGTGGTGCAGAGAGTAAGGGGATGAGGGGAAAATGAAGTAGGAAGTGAATGAGGAGAGAACAGTACAGAAAATGCAGAGAGAGAGAAAGGTTTTTTTCCTCCAGATTACAGACAGCAGTAAAAATCTTAAGTATACTGTATGACCTGGAGATTGCAGAGTCTAGAAAAGCATAAGACCTTGAGTGGATCAGATGACTTCATACAAGCCATTCGGTAGTTTGGAAGGAAGGGAGATGAGAGAGAGAATTAAGGTAGAGTTAATAGAGGATTTAATGAAGATAGGAGAGTTTGAAGATTTAAGAAAGAAGCCTTTGGAGAAGTAGGTTTAAGAGGTGAGCTAAGAGCAAGTAAGACCTAGTGTGAGGGGTCGGGGGGAATGGTATAGAAAAGAGGTGTTCGTAAGGAATGTGAAACCCCCATCTTCAGCAACAGGTAGTGGGTAAGTGACATAATTGATACCAGTTTTCTTTGAAAGATCCATCACACCTTTGAAGAAGGTGTCCAGCTAATGAGCAGTGAAGTTTCATGGTTGTTGAGATATAGGGGACGATTCTGGATCACACGTAGTTGCCCCGATGGTCGGGGTTTGTGCATGTGCAATTCTGCGCACGTGCAAACCCCGACTGCAAATGGCGGCGGCGAGTTGCTCACTCGCCGGGCAGTTCATAGAGGGTAGGGAAGGGCAGGGGCGGTGGTGGTACCGGGCCATGGGAATGCCCAGCATTTTATGGGCATCCCCACGACAATGATGGACATTCCCATGGGTAGGTGGGAGGGCGGATGACATCACATGACGTCAGCTGTCTGCCCTGTCCTCATCCTGGCGGCCGTAAATAAGTCTCAACTGACTTATATTTGTGAAGGCAGGATAAATCATTTGATGGTCAGCATGTGAGGGGATGTGTCTGCGTAACACATCCCCACCCATGGTTGCGAGGGGGCATTAATGCGGTTAGCGTTAGATAGCTCACGAAGAAGTGAATTTTAGCTGCTTAGCGGGTCAATTAGAATCACCCCCATAGTGTGGTGCAGGGAGGAGGTGGCAAGAGGAAAGATTAATTTAATATTGGCTCGACACTGGGGAGGATACAGGTAGAAGAGAACTTGTACTGTAGCTATAACAAAGGGAAGTAATGTTAGCTATATTAGATAAATTAGTAAAGGGAAAGAAAAAAAAAAGGTTGAAAATATGTATTGAGGAGTTGGCAAGAAAAAAGGCATGCGACAGAGGGAAGATTACGGAAATATAATGTGCTGCCGAATCAGCGAGTACAGGGCAGAGGAAAGGCTGTTGTAAATACAGATAATGCTAATTAGGAGAAAGAGAAAGCTATTGGGTACAGAGCATGAATGAGAAAATGTATGTAGCTTAATAGTAAGCACAATGAGGTAGCGAGCGTTGTGTCAAGTGTGGTTCGAAGATGAATTCACAAACATAGCAAAAGTAAATGTACAAAAGCTTTGTGATATGGTGTAACATCAATGGGTTGCCATTGCTATATGGCTAGAGACTCGGGGAAGCCTGGACCCCGATTATAATGTTGCATACCAGTTTCCCAAATGTACTGGGTGTTATAATGGTAAGGTGCACTGTAATGCTGCACAAAATGAACTGGAGGACAAGGTGATGCGTCAGTCTGGTCTGTTCATTGTAATGTGGAGGACACTAGAATGCAGAGGCAGCTGCAGCACCTACCAAGTAGTGCAGGGGGAGATCACACAGCACATACATCCATGTTATCATGCATGTAATATGTGCTGGATCGATCCTCGAGGGATCACCAGCTCTTTTTGAATCGGCATGCCCTAGTGTAGTGCTATGCCCGCCCGTGGACTCCTATTGGCCAGGGGGCGGGCTTAAAACTAATAGCTTATGCTGATTCCCATGCAATCGATCCAGCGCGTATATTACATGCATGTATACATGTGCTGCGTAATCCCTCCCCGGCACTACTTGGTAGGCTGCTAAAATGTCATAATAATAACAACAACTAGGGAACTTTAATGTTGCACAATATGAAATGGAGACACTATAGTGTGGCGGAATACATACGGATGACCGGTGGTTGGTATTCCCGCAGCTTAACTCTCCCCGCTAGTGACTAACCCTATACTTCCTACATGACAGCATTAACCTACCCCCCCTTCTTAGTGCCTAACCTTAACCCCCCTCCCTTTTGTCGAAACCTAAGCCCCCCCATTCCTAATGCTAACCCGCCCGTCATACTTCTGTTCGGGATTCCAGCATCGGCATCCACATCTATGTGGATCAAAATATAATCTAGGGCACTAATATGGGGCATAATATTAACTAGGGCAATACTGTGGTTCAGAAAATGAACTAGCCTGATATCATGAGGGGTAAAAGGAATAAGTGCAGAAGTGAGGTGTCTCACGTATCACCAGAACAGGGGCACCTGCTTGTGATAATACAGTAATAAGAAGCATGGTTTGCAAAACGTTTAGTAACAAGTGCACAAAGATGGTGAAGATTTTGCATTCAATTACCAATTGAAACATGTATATGTTAAAGCAATAACCGCACAATTGTTGACCAAATCCTGGTCTCTAACCCTATGAGCATTGTATATTGCTCCTGGTTATAATGGAGAAAGACGGGCCTAGGATTTTGTCTAATGAGCATATTTGATTTGGATGATGAGGCAATACTTACCACTGGACAGTATCCATATTACTGTCGTCCTTCCCCAACCTGTTGTACACGGCTTCTTTGATGTGGTCAAGACTAGTTGAGGCTGGAACCTTCAGCAGATGACACAAGAGCTCTCTCTACATACAAGTGGGCAAGCGCATGTTAAATAAGTGCAAATGTATACAGTTCTACACAATGCAAACTACTGAGGAACAAGTACATGCACCTGTCAGTTATCTTTTCCTACAAATTATCTGCAGATTTATACTTACCTAGCAGCTTTTATGGTCCCGGTATAGCCCACATACCGTTTACATCCCATTTAAAGATTACAAATCTACTGACCTGACTGGATTTAGTCCAATTAGGTGTGTAACCAAATTGTATGGTTAACCTGTTGCAGGGTACAGAGAGCAGGATCTTCCTGAGAGTCTGTGATGTGTACATGTACACTTGCTGTAGAGGCCACAGCGGACTGACACCTCAACTGTGCAGGAACAAGTAAATGCCCTAAAGTCGGGCAGGACATATCGGGTCGACGATTAGAAAGTGTGTATACATTTACCAATCATCAGATTCAGCGGATCAGCTAATCGGCTGATCAGTCATCCTAGAATGTACCGAGCAAAAGGATTATCCCTAGCAACAAAAACGCTATCACATTCCAATATAAAAATAGTGTCAACAGCAGCATTAATCATGTGAGACAGTCCGAGCATTAGCATTGCTGCCTCACAGTTTATGCATTGATTCAGACCAAGGGGCCTGTTCATAAAGCAGTGAAGAGAGTGGAGAAGTAGGTTAATGGAGAAGATACACATGGTAACCAATCAGCTTTCAAGTAACATTTATAAAGTGCATTTTTGAAAAATATACATAGCACCTGATTGGTTGCCATGGCTCACTTCTATGCTTTTTGTAGCTTCATGTAGTTTTTGTAGCCTCAAGGCTTTATAAGGCGTTTGTATATTCAGGGTGCTCCAATTTCCTCCAATATTCCAGCCCCTGATCCCTTTAGCTCAATTGTAAAACAAAATAACCTAATAAATACGATTACTAGCAGGCTATATTCTATGTGCACGCCTTTTGATCCAATCATCCTGCCCCATTCCCAGTTGAATAGATGTGCTAAAATGGTTCTCAAGGATCAAACAGATACATATAGACATAATAGAATAGAAATACACCTCGTTATAACCCCAGTCTGTATGCATTCCTGGGCAATAAAGGTGCACTGTAAGGACTGCTTACTTACCCATGTAATTACTGGAGCATCTATTGCAAGAAGGGGACAGGGATCTGCATTTATTAAGCCTAATTTCACAAATCCACTCATTGCTTTACAGAATCCCTGTAGAAACACAGAATTAAAACACTAAAAATCTGAATGTTATTGATAAAACAAAAAGGTAGTTAATTAGGGGTAAAATTATGCAAAAACCAAGTTTGAAAAGGTACTGAATGTTTTGTGATGCTATACTGGTAGTGTTCACCTCCCCCAAATGAAAACCATCATGACAAAGATATACACTACTGTAGCTGCTTGCTGTATGTGGATGGACAGAAGTTACTTCATTGCCATGTACTCGGTCAAAGGCCTCTGCAACCATCATTCAGCATGACTGCAATCAGTAAAGATACACGTCTGCAGCTCTCCATGGTCCTGTAAGGATTTTCACACAGGCCACTTTGAAACTATTCTCCAATTTGTCTGTATAACCCAACAGTTACATGTGGTTGCAGAATTTGTTAAAATTGTACCCACTAAAGACTCTTTCATAAGGATCTTTTATATTTCCTTAAACTTCCAAACTTATTTAATATTTGCCTTGTAGATAGCAACTGTATATTACCAAATAAATCATTAACTGCTATTGTGTAGGTTGCATCTGATTAAATCTTACTGTTGAAGAGAACAGCTAGAATATACCTTGTATCTCAGAGTTCCTCTCATTAGGGTATGAGCTGATTGGATTCCATAGGGCTCAGCATATTTTGTACTATCCCTGTTTGGGAAGCCTTCTAAATTAAGTCCAGGAAAACAGTCCATGCTTGTAACAGAGTCAAGTAAGGAACCACCAGCTGCAATGTTAACAACCTAAGAGGAAAATGGGCAGATTAAGCCAATATCAAACACTGGACAGCAGTCATTAACGAGTGAAGCATTCCAGCAGTGGGATCATTCAGTATGTAATCATGTAGCACAGAATCTGCATGCAACCTAGGCTTTAAGGTTGGTTCTTTAAATAATGCACATTTTCTGATAGGCGCATCAAGTTTTATTACACAGTAAAGAGTTCTAATAGTAAGCATGGGGCATACTGTCACTTTCCTATAAAAAGGAGCAGGTGTTAAGCAGCGTAATGCTTGTCTTGAAAATATGTGATCAAATGTTAGATATAGTAATTGGATTCTATCTAGGCACCACTTAAAAATGTATTTGTAACCTGTTATAATGGACAACATAAATTCAAGAGGTGAGTGAGACAAAGGGTTATATTTGTCACTTTCTGTAATTTTCCTGTCTGCACATTCAGTCAAGGGCAAACAATGTAAAAATAAGCGAGGGAGTTGCCTTAAATTCATAGCCCTCTCTGAGCCAAAATCCCATTATTTGTGGGCCCCACTTCTCTAGGGTTTTCAGCTCTGGACTAACCAATTTATGGTTGCTTGACATTATGCCAGGGGAACCTCATTCTGTGTATCTCCATGCTTTAGTGAAACCAGCCTTATCTGGTTCAGTCCATTGGCGGTTAGTGAAGAGTAAGGGAGAACCCACTTATTTTGTACTACCAGGATAGCTGGTTGGTTCTCCTTTGAAACTGAACTAACCTAAGGAAAATACTTTATTTTTATTTATATAACCGGCAATCAATCCATGGGGAATCCAGTCAGTTTCCAAACCACTTCTAAAAAGAGGCTAGTAAATTTAGTTCTCAAGAGTTAAGTTTGTGCAGTACTATGTCAGTTAAATGCAAGAATAGGGATAACACTTAGCAAATGTATATGAAGAACCTCATGTTAGTCAATGATTTCTGCTTCAAATTGTAAAATAATTATTCACTAACCTCTCCATCCTTCAAATATGTGGCAGGCTGTACAGTATTAAAGAGGACACCCAGAGGACTCCAGCTGAATTTATATCTTAGTGGATTGTCTGAGTACTCAGGGGCTGGAAGGCCACCACAAAAAGAAATGTAGGACTCCACCTTGAAAAACAGAAAAAATACATCCATAATTAAAAAAAAAAAAAGTCAAATATTTTGTGCTTCCCACCTTATGATACAAAACATTGTCAAACCCGACCCTGACAGTATAGATAGTGAAGGACACATCCACCTTATTGTTGTGTCCGGTTTAGTAAAAAAATTCCAAACCACTGTGTTTAAGAGGGAATCACCCTTTAACAGCTTCACCACAGCACCAAGTTTTTACCAATTTTTGCCAATCATTCATGATTGGCAATATTAGCATATTCACTTTTAAAATTGTATACATACCAGTTATTAGGGATGCCAATCCGGTGGCATTTTTTCAATCCCGGGATTTGGGACAGAAAAATGCTCAATCCTGGGATTGGCATCCCTATCTGCAAGTCACAGATATGAAAAAAATGACATGGGCGGATCTATAGACATTTGGTTCGCATCAGGGTATGGAGAGGACCCACAAACTAGAATACTCTCCAACTCCGAATGAGCTCCCATTAAATGCAGCATATTAGTACATTTTTCCAAGTATACTACTGATGTATGGAACTGTATGCGGTTAGTGGGTCATTAAGAAATGAAAATCAGTGAAAAGTTTCCTCACATAATGGAAAACACTGGTTGTTTCAGTTCCACCATAGTCACCTGTGGTATTGTACAATGCTACAAATGGCAGGCTTACATCTTTATATATACTCACCTTAGCTTCCACATCTTTAGCTTTATCAAAGCATTCCATGGCCAGCATGTGGTCAAGACCGGGATCCAAACCCATTTCACTAACAATTGTAATTCCAGCACTTTCTGCACTGCAACATTGCAAACAATGTAAGTGTACTCATTTGTATGATTTTCTGCTAATTTCACTAAAGTAGTTTAATATAGTCCTAAAAAACTAAAATTACCAATAAAGCACCATCATACTATATTACACATTCAGGCAATACATCAATATACTGTATATAACACAGGATCTGCTGTTGACAAGTAAGCACTGTATATAAGGCGGTTAGAACACACCGGCGTATGAAGGAATAACCATACTACTTAGTAATATAATAATACATTTGTGTATGAAGGGGGTAAACATACAAACAAAGGAATAACCATACTAAATTATAATACATCTGTGTCTGAAGGGATAACCATACTTCTTGGTTTATATTAGAAGCTTAGACCTCATGCACAGCCCATTTCTAGTAATCAAACTGGATTGCATGGTCTAAAGATTTGGCCGAAATGGTCACTACACATAAAAACAGATGAACCAGGTATTGTTAATACTCAGAAATATATAAAATGTAACACACACACACACTCTATAACTCCCTGTAAAATGCAGTGTAATTAGGGAAGCAAGCTTCCACTATATTCTGAATCTGAATGCTAGGTTTGGAAAAAAGAAATATTGGTGGCCTTTTTTTTACATGCCAAACATGCCATGGGTCATTTAATAAGTACGGTATCAAGACCTCTTAAGGCCATTAGACTAGAACTTATACGTATCAGTTAGGGTGCTGGAAGACCTCCCGACAGTTAGTATACAAACTGTTAAAAGTCTCACAGTCAGGATCACGACTTACAGGTGCTATCCTCCCGCATGGGTGCCCACGACCCCCATGGAGGGAGAATAGAAACTGTAGAGAGTGCAGGAAGCAACCAATCCTGCAGCATGGGGAGCGCAGCAAGCCCACAAAGGACTTTGTTGCGCTCCCCACACTGTCTAAGTACCAGCAGTCGAGATTCCGATGGTTTACTGGCAGTCAGAATACTGTATGTCGGAACCCCTTACCACACCCTTCAGTTATTCTGTCCCAACATCAGTTGTAAGATGGCAGGGCCAGCAGAAACATTGAGTTGCGCAGTTTGAGAAGAGCTCTGCATCTATAGAGCACACCAGCAGCTGAAATGCACTGGCAACTTTACAAGATGTATGGCAATAACATGTCAGAGAAACTAATTTGGAATTGGTGCACTGACATTTTTGAATGACAGGACAGGACAGACAATCAAGCAGCAATTCGGCCAGCTAAGCAGTTCCATCAATTCAACAAACTCAAACCGGTTTTTGTGACATGAGGTGATCACAATATATATCAACAAGTTGGTAAGGAATTTCAGGTGCAGAAATCTAATCACACTACGCACCTCAATATTTGACCAAGTTTCCACCAGAGCTGCTATCTCACAGCTGATGTGTAGACAGTATGACTGTCTAAGAGGAAGCAGTGGTCTACATGCTCTGGTGGGAAATTAGAATGAAATAGAAAATATTACACACGAGAAACCTTCTTACTGTGATTATTGGACGACCCTCGAACATACAGTAAATAAAAATATTGGTACTCTTTACCTAGCACGGCGCCCACGATCTTGATCGTGGGCATCGTGAGGTAAAAAATCGTGTCGGTCGCGTCGTATGCGGGCAAAAGATGCCCGCACGCGACGCGATGTCCACGATTTCCCATTGAAAACCATGTTAAACATGGACATCGTGTCGGTCGCGTCGCGGCCGGCCATAAATGTGCACACGATGGCCGCGACGCGATGCCCACGATTTGCCATAGGAATCAATGTTAAAAGGCCCGATGGACACGATTTTAATGTTAAATGGCTCAATGGACCCGATTTTACCATAGGAAACAATGTTAAATGGCCCTTAGAGCCCAAATACTTACCCTGAACTATGAAATGGCCCCCCCAATTGTTTACGCCACCCCACGATCAACGTCAACCCGAAGCGTGGCGAGCGCAGCGAGCCCGCGAGGGGCGGCGGTACGCGTCCTCCGACCTTTTCATACCCCCACTATCCACGTCGGCGTGGAGTTGAGAATAGAATAGCGTGGCGAGCGTAGCGAGCCACCGAGCCCGAAGCGTGGCGAGCCCCGCGAGGGGACGCGGATACCTTCACAGCTATACGCGTCCCCTCGCGGGCTTCACAGGTGTCCGTGGCGACGCGGACACCTGTGAAGCCCGCGAGGGGACGCGTTTACCTGTGAAGGTATCCACGTGCGCTCGCCACGCTTCGGGCTCGGTGGCTCTCTGCGCTCGCCACACTATTCTATTCTCAACTCCACGCCGACGTGGATAGTGGGGGTATGAAAAGGTCGGAGGACGCGTACCGCCGCCCCTCGCGGGCTCGCTGCGCTCGCCACGCTTCGGGTTGACGTTGATCGTGGGGTGGCGTAAACAATTGGGGGGGCCATTTCAGAGTTCAGGGTAAGTATTTGGGCTCTAAGGGCCATTTAACATTGTTTGCTATGGTAAAATCGGGTCCATTGAGCCATTTACCATGAAAATCGTGTCCATCGGGCCTTTTAACATATATTCCTATGGCAAATCGTGGGCATCGCGTCGTGGCCATCGTGTGCACATTTATGGCCGGCCGCGACGCGACCGACGCGATTTCCATGTTTAACATGGGTTTCAATGGGAAATCGCGGTCATCGCGTCTGTCGCGTCGCGGGCAGACATAAATGTGCCCGCGATGGGCGCCGTGCTAGGTAAAGAGTACCAAAATATTTTACTAGTCAAATGAAACGAAGCAATGCCTATTTCATGGAGTTTGCAAAGAATGTTGCTGGGTATCCAACAAGTAGTCGCATGTCATATTCTTATAGTCAGGCTAAAATACATGATCAACTTTGAAAGTCTATTGAGTATTCAAAATCATGTAGTCTGGTTACAACAAATATTTATAAGGTCTCCAAGTGTTTGCAATACTGTTAATCAAAGCAACAAAAAGTTATTGTACTTTCACTCCCTTTAGTAGGGTTAACTATTACTACTTGTCATATACTCCCATATTCTTCTATGGACAAGTAGGAAGTGATTAAGCAGTAGGTTATATATGAAGGTTAAGTTAAGTTTACTATGCCAGAACTAACAAATAGCAGGAAGCAGGGAATTAAAGCAATCACACATGGTTAAGAGGTTCAACTGAAAACATCAGAATGGTGAAGAAATGGGATCAAGAGACACGGATTTTGGAATGATTGTTAGTGCCAGACCAGGCGGTTCAACTAGCTAAGAAGTAGCTGATCAACTCCAGTTTTTCATGTACAATAAACTCTAGACATTACAGCATATAGAGTATAAAAAAAAACCATCCAATAAGTGACAGTTCTGTTAGTGAAAATTCCTTAATAGAATTCAGGGACGAATGGCAGGACTGTTTAAAGCGGGTAGAAATGTGAAATGAACTGAAATAAGCAAGCTCTATAACCCCGCAATGCAGGAGAGCAGATTTACATTCTCAGCATGTTGATCCTTCAAGTGGAGAGGACATAGTAGCAGAAGACCATATGGCAGGGGTTCCCAAACTTTTTTGAATCACGGCGCCCTAGAGCATCAAAATATTTTCAAGGTACCCCTAGGCCAAATGCTTCTTATAAAGAAATTCACTAACAAAATATTAAATTAAGTGCATTGTGTGTATATGTCACAGTTATCTGGTGAGGGACAGGATTTGCTCTGTTTGTGCACATATATTATGATTGGCAGCCACAAGCACTGGTTTTGCCTGGTACATTGACCATAAATAATATGAGTTGATCCTGGTCCACCAACCCAAGGCACCCCTGCAAGTGTCCTGAGGCACTCCAGGGTGCCTAGGCACACAGTTTGGGAACCACTGCAGCAACTATCTGATACTAGAATGTCAATGGGTGAGGTATTTACAATGTTGACACTTATATGTTGACATTGGCAGAAGGTCAACAATGAATTTTTGAGCTACACCTAACTGTAGGGGTGGATTAGGACCTAAAAGTGGCCCTAGAATTGTTATCTTCTAGAAATGGTCTCAAATGGATGGCACTAAATCAAATGTAGGTAGAAGCAGCACCAAAATGAGAAATTCTAGCTTGAGTACTCTGCTCTGAAAACCGGATGATTGTGTGAGAAATGGGAAGGGAAGGGGATGAGGCCACCCCCCCCCCCCCCCAAAAAAAAAGAAGAACTACTAATAGCAGACAGGGGCCCTTGAATGTTCAGCAGCCTACTGGGAATCTTCCCAACCGGGGCAGTAGCAGTCCACCCTGCCTAACTCTAAGCATAACCTTAAATTGCAGCCTTATCATAACATATTGTAACATATATTGTATATAATGTGTTATATTGTGTTGAGATTCTAAATGTTAACATAAAGAAGAATTAAGGCTGCTACGGAGTTAAAGGGTGACTCATCTCAGTCTTATATTAGGTACACCTCTATAAAGTGGCGACGGACTTTAGCAAGTTCTAGTGCTCTCTTTCATATAATATATATTATAATACACTGTATACCTTTGTTGTAGTTCTCTCATGGAGGGGGTTAAATAACTGGCTGTCACCAGGTTCACTTTGTTTTTGATGCATTTCTGCGCCACTAAAGGATGTGCAGAGTACGGCAGCAAACTGAATAACAGGAAACCAAACAGACAATAAGAGTTAACAACAAGAACATTTCAATCTGCCCACCCACTGCATACATCTTTACATCTGATAAGGGCACTTGTGTACCAATAATGTGTTTGCTAATTAGAGTCCCCTGCAAGATCTCCAATTGTACTACAAGAAGCATCTTTGGTTACTAATAATGGGGCATAATCATGGAGAAATTGTGAGCTATTTTCTAAGTGATAGGACTACATCACTTAGAAATTAAGCACACATTGCTGTGTGTGTGTGTGTGCGGGGCCCATAGCGATAGTGATGCACGGCACCACGCAGAGGCGGAACTACCATTGGTGCAGCAGGTGCATTGCACCGGGGCCCCTGAGGACTAAGGGGCCCACTACTGCCTAGACCAGCAGCTTGTACCTCTGTAACCCACTGTTGTGGGGCCCAAATTGTACTTTTGCACCTGGGCCCACCACTCACAAGTTCCACCACTGGCACCACGCATCGCTATCGCCGGAATATGTAGATGCTGCATACAGTGTAAATCTAGTCAGATTGGCAGTGTTTTCACTGGAGAGCACTGGCCCTGCCAGATCGCTCAGCACACATCTCTGGTGCACCGCTGTGTGCTGAGCGATCTAGCATTGCTCAGATCGCTGTCAAAATCTCTACGTGTCTAGGACCCATTAAGATGTAACAGTGAGCATGCACAACACAGACTCCGGGTCCTCATCCATGCAAAGTAGCAACCCTTCTCATTCACTTTAATTCCTCCCTTGACAAAATCCTACATATTTATTGCTTTGTATTTGTTGTGTTTTCTGAAACAGTACATGAAATAGCAGGAAACAGGAGTAGCAATGTGTAATTGCATTAGCTATAATACATGCCCTTCTTTACTGACTTATCTTTGTGCCCCATGAGTATTCCTATTAGGTTTTTATGCCTTCATCAGTATAGCGGTTAAAACAGAAATTTACTTTGGTATCGGTTGCAATTTCTTCACTCTGCTACTGCTCACTTATAGCATAGACTGGATATTTCCAGAACTCGTAACCTTATAATGTTATATTATAAAATGCCCATAGAGACCTAATAACGAGGTCATGTTTCTTCACCAAGGCAGATAATTTATCTTCACTTTTCAAGACATCCATCACAAGTGGCGTTGTGCGATTGTATTTCTTAGCTAAATGATCAACTTGATCTTTGATCACAGACACTGGAGAAGAAAAAAAAAACATATGTTTACTTAAATGAAAACAGTCCAATTATACATCATAGCATCAGTGCCAAAATACAGATTTATTTTTCACACAATTGCATGGTATTGCTGTAATTTAATAATCTGACCAGTGATCTACAACCTTATAAACAGCCCAAAAAAACTTTACAGAATGATGTTTTTTTATTTGTTTTTATTTTAAAGAACAGTAGTAATAAGTATAGTAAGCTAACCCACTCCTCTCAATATACTCCGTAAAACTAAAAAAAAAATGTGCCAATGTCTGGGAACATCTAAAGGTCCATACACACTGGGCGACTATGCCCATCATGTATGGACAGGGATGATGACCATCATCGCTGGGGGTAAAGCTGCTCAGTGCATACACACTGAGCGGCTTTCCCCCTGCCCGGCACCGATGGAGGGGAGAGGACGGATTTGCATAGCGCAGTGCTATGCAAAGCCGTCCTCAACAGTGGTGTAGCTAGGTTCCACGGTGCCCGGAGCAAGGTCATGATACACACACACCCCCCCCCCCCCCCCCCGATTTGTAGTAGGTGGGACCCTTGCCCGGCAAAAAGGGGGCACGGCCTGACATTATACCACACACTAATGCCCATTGCACTTTTTAGCAAACTTTGTAATACCCATTACACATAAAGCCACATGCCGTAATGCCAATTACACATAAGGCCACACAGATGCCCATTACATACTATATAGCAAACCGTAATGCCCATTACACATTTGTCACATACAGTAAGTGCCACTTCCCTAAATGCTCCTTGCTAGGAACTTCAAGCTCTATGCCAGGGGCTTCATGCTCGTTGCCAAGGGGGACTGACCTTGCTCGTTGCCAAGCTCCCCGCTGTGCCCGCCTGAGCCCAAGTCTCCCGCTGGACTGCTAACCAATAGGCGCTCGCAGTCCAGCAGCCAATGCTGCTTCCGATTGGCTGCTGGACCGCAAACTCTATTAGTCTCAGGCATGTACAGTAGCATGGTTATGAAAGAAAACTAAGAAAAGAATGCTGAATTAGAAATCCATTCTGATAGCATACAGTATATTGGTTAGTAAATTAGATTCAGTCAGTAGTGGGTTAATACATCCATTCAGTTTCCCAGCAACTTTGTGCTTTTCCAGCAATAGAAGCACTTTTGGTTAAAGTTTTAATACAATTATGCTGGTGGAGAATGGGTTAATTATTAGGCAGCAGTGTGTTAGTAAATCAGCCTTGAAGATAGTCTCTGAAATGTGATCCTGCAGCCATAAAATCTTACAAACACCCACACCACGCTCTCTCCAAGTAATAAACGCTGGATGTAACTGACCATCCATACATGACATTTCAAAACAGCGCTGTGTAAATGTATAGAGATTTTAAAAAGATAATACTTATGCTAGTTGTCATAAATCATGTTCCCGGCTGCTGGTCTCGCTCTCGCCAGTCTGTGCATCCTTCTGGAGTACACGCTGCTCCTGCTCTTTGGTCTCCCAGGCTACGGAGGTCAGCAGACGCAAGCCGGAAGTCTCACTGTCTCTCTCTCACTGACTGATGCCGGGGACAGCAGGCGAGCAGGGCAGGGGAGCCGGCGGCAGAGCTCCGGCGCCAGGTGACATGTCTGCGCCCGGAGCTGGTGCTCCGCCGGCTCCACCCTAGCTACGCCTCTGGTCCTCAAAGCCGGTCATCTGCTAGTATTACCAGCAGATGAACGGCTATCCCGGCGATGGTGCGGGAGCGCGCAGCAGCACTCATCGCCAGGCCATACACACTGGGCGGCTTTGAGCTGAAAGCCGCTCAAACTTGCTGTTTGGAGCAGCTTTCAGCTCAAAGTCACCCAGTGTGTATGGGCATTAACAATTAGAAACATCTGAAGCTTTAATGTAATTAAATACATGAAAATGGTTTATAGTAACATCTACTATGTAAGAACAAGTTACTTGTAAGTCTACTAAAGACTGAAAACAGCTTAAAGTACAGATCAGCACCAGATGCATATTTACATCAACTTTTGGCTTAGCTGCCCATTAAAGCAAATTGCCCATCACCACTGTCCCTGTGTAAGTAGTCAGTAGCTTTCCTGCCTTCAATTCATGCACAACTGTATTCTCCCAGACTTTTCCAGGGTTACGCACATTATAGATTGTGCAGGGGATGCAGTTGCTATGGGGCCCGGCGGGTTGGGGGGGGGGGCCCAAGGCAATCCCCTGCACCCTCTATAATATAGTGAGACCAGTATGTAACTTAATAGGCGAGAGGACGGAGGTGAAGCTGCTTCATGTGCAGACTGCAAAGTTCTAGTTACGCCCCTGGTTATGCATATTACCTGCAGTTATTTCAACGTTAGGATCTCTTGTAAGGTAGCTTATGACCGGTTCAGAAACATATCCAGATCCCAGCACCAAAATTCGCTTCTTTGTCCCCATTAAAATTGACTGAGCATACTCTCTGCAATTGAAACAAAACATATTGGTACTGGTTTGTGTTTTAAACCTAATGGTTTATAGACCATTAAAAAGCAAAACCAAGACTAACACTTGATATCTACAGGTGACATCTAAAGCAAATTTGGTACTTGTTTCCTCGCACGGTGCCCACGATTTCCATCTTATGGCATCTTATACAATTTAAAATTGTATACCATTGTATATGGCATACAATGAGATGAGATACGATTTTAAATTGTATAAGCACACTTATATGCGTGCTTTCAATGTTAATTGGCCCCCCTATAAGATGTGTAATTGTATAAGCACCCTAATGGGTGCTTACAATGTTAAATGCACCCCCACGCCACCCCCACTATCAATGCCAACCCGAAGCGTGGCGAGCACAGCGAGGGGCGGCAGTACGCGTCCTCCGACCTTTTCATACCCCCACTATCCATGTCGGCGTGGAGTTGATGTTAGGTACTTGTGTATTTTGGCGGCGCCCATCGCATCGCATACCATAACGCATGCGATGCGATTTCGGTGGTTAGTGTACGATGGCATACAATTTTGAAATTGTATGCCATTGTACATGGCATACAATGCCATACGATGCGATTAAACATTGTATAAGCACCCTAATGGGTGCTTATACAATGTTAAGCACCCTAATGGGTGCTTACAATGTTAAATGCACCTCCACGCCACCCCCCCCACTATAAACGTGAACCCGAAACGTGGCGAGCGCAGCGAGCCCGCGAGGGGCGGCGGTACGCGTCCTACCACATTTTCATACCCCCACTATCCACGTCGGTGTGGAGTTGAGAATAGATTAGTTTGGCGAGCGCAGCGAGCCCGAAGCGTGGCGAGCCCCGCGAGGGGACGCGGATACCTGTGAAGCCCGCGAAGGGACGCGTTTACCTGTGAAGGTATCCGTGTCCGCTCGCCACGCTTCGGGCTCGGTGGCTCGCTGCGCTCACCACACTAATCTATTCTCAACTTCACGCCGACGTGGATAGTGGGGGTATGAAAAGGTCGTAGGACGCGTACCGCTGCGCTCGCCACGCTTCGGGTTCACGTTTATAGTGGGGGGGTTGCGTGGGGGTGCGTTTAACATTGTAAGCACCCATTAGGGTGCTCAAAAGCACCCTTTAGGGTGCTTACACGATTTTTCATCGTATAGGGGGTCAAAATCGCGTTGCATCGCATGCCATCGGGTACATGGCATGCGATGCGATACGTTTATCGTACGATGCAGAAATCGGGCGCCGCCAAAATACACAAGTACCGATGTTATATAGTGTGGCGAGCCACCGAGCCCGAAGCGTGGCAAGCGGACGCGGATACCTTCACAGGGCCGCGTTTTACTTTACATGTATTGCGCGTCCGCTCGCCACGCTTCGGGCACGGTGGTTTGCTGCGCTCGCCACACTATATAAAATCAACTCCACGCCGACATGGATAGTGGGGGTATGAAAAGGTCAGAGGACGCGTACCGCAGCCCCTCGCGGGCTCGCTGCGCTCGCCACGCTTTTTTAAAGCAGCAATCATTTGCACTGCAAAACCAAACTGGTTTTGCAGTGTAAATGATTGCCGCTCTAAAAAAGATTTCTTACCAGACCTCTCACTTTCTGAATTTCCCCAATATTTTAACTTCCACAGGCAAAACATCTGCCTGCTGCCACTGCAATTTCAAACACAAATAAACTTTATTTTTCAGATATCTGTATAGTGAGTATAATTATAACTGCAGGTAGCTACGTCTAGAGCAGTCACACACACACACATACAGTATACATACCATATATACTTATACTATAAGCCTACTTTTTCAGAACATACTGAAAAAGCCCCCCTCGGCTTATACTCGAGTGAGGGTCCCACTTGAGTCACTATGTTTTCCCAGTTTTATTGTTGTAAAATTAGGTGCCTCGGCTTATATTCGGGTCGACTTATACTCGAGTATGTACGGTATATACACAACAGTTTGCAGCTTACCTAAATTTTCTGCAAAACACATCATGACCTATAACAAATGATTCATCCAGTACTCTGAGGGAATGAGATCTAGGGGCAGATTTATTAAGCTTGGAGAAGAGATAAACTGGAGATAAAGCGGAGAAAAGGTAAAAGGAGATAAAGCACCAGCCAATCAGCTCTGTTTGAAAAAGACAGTTGGGAGTTGATTGGCTGGTGCTTTATCTCCTTTTACTTTTTCTCCAGTTTATCTCTGCTCCAAGCTCAATAAATCTGCCCCCTAGTTACTGAATGTAATGCCATGGTAGCATCTGAGGATCATAGCCAGCACAAAAAAATGCCTCATATTCTCTATCTATACGGTTTGTATAATGTAACTATAGAAACTATTCAAAAGCAGAGAAACAAAATCAAACTAGTAAATTTTAACTATAGGAGAAACATTGATTTATAACCTACTGCAATCTATATCATAACTTGAAGAGTGTGTGTAAGTTCCTGTTGCATTGCAGAGACACCATGGCACTCAGAGCCATGAAATTCGGCAAGGTACCCCTGGACTCAGTGGTGTGCACATTGGAGCCATTTTTTTAAAATTTCACTTAGTAATTTAAAAAAATACCAAGGTTCAAATTGCCTTCATTGATGTATATGTTCCCTCTGTAATAACTGTACTGTCTCTGCTTGTATTGTTGCCTGCCTGGCTGTTGTGGTGATTTCACTGAGTATGAATGCAAACACATTCTAACATTATGGTGGAGGCTTTCAACAATTAGGAATACTTGGGGATATACAGGGAGACAGGCAGGGTTAGGGGGTGCGGGGGCTGCGGGCACTAAAAGGGGAGCTCAGATGGAACGGAGCGTGCAAGCGTTGTGTGCGCGCACGCCCCCTTCCATCAGCTGGCGAGAGAATCACCAGGACCCACAACAAAGACAGGCACTCTGTCTGTAGGTGCTAAATCTCAGAAGTGGTGTGGAATTCATCAACACACACAAGCTATCAAATCAGGAGTGGTGTGTTTGAAACACCACCACACCTAATTTCATTGCTGTCATTGAGTATCAATGCAAACACATTCTAACATTATGGTGGAGGTTTTAACAAATTACAAAACTTGGGCATTTGGCACAAAACTTTACAGCAATTTTGGAAATTAAAAAACACCCAAGGATTTCCTGTGCAACACCGGGCGGGTCAGCTAGTCACACAATAAATATGAAAAATCTCATTACAATTTATGGTCAATGAAAATGTCAAAAATTGCCATTAACGTAATAAAAATTCTCCTTCCAAAAATCAACAATGCCGATTAGATTAACAAAAGTTGAATTACTTTACCTGCTCTCTCTTAGTTTCTGTATGTATTTGTACTTCGGCATTAATGAACCATTGCTTGCGATCACTGCCTGAAATTATATCAACCCCCGCCCCCCACCCCAAAAAAAATTAAAAACATACAACCACATCGTAAAAAAAAAAATCAAAACTCTGTTTATAAAGAACACGTTTTTCTAAAACACAATAACTTACATCGCGCACAACAGGAGAAAAATTCTGTTGATCGAGTGGTTTTCTAGCATCTGACGTCAGCTGTGTGGGAGAGTGGAATAAATGAAAACACATATAGGGAATTCCTTGCCAACATTGATAAAAAGTGGCAACGTGCACCAAATCATATCAAAGAAATAATTGGGGTCATGTCCCACAACCCTATCAGGGGTCGGGTAAATTCACTTCCTTTCTACCCTACCTCCCCATAACCTTCACTTACTGCAGCCTAACCACAACCCCCCCCTTCTTAGTGCCTAAACCTGACTCTCCCTGAATCCCAAGCCTAACCTACCCCTGCTCCCTGCACTATAACCCACCTCCTATTGCCTTAATCTAACCGCAGATTAACTCTAAACTGCCCAAGCACACTTACGATTGGGATGGCAGCAGTCAGGATTCCAGCATCTTAATCTCCAGCAATATCTGTATTCTGGTGCTGGTCTCCTATGTCTGCAAATGAGGATTCTGGCAGCTCTTTTTTGACTGCTATCATTCCAATCGCCAAGATGCCGACTGCATTCCCTTTAAAAAGTAACTGATGAATTTTATACATCTTTGTAGTTTTATACAATTTAGGGATGAGTATGGGAGAACAGCAAGTCGAATGCCGGTGGTCATAATATAGACACTGGCATCTCGGTTGCAATAATCCTGACAGACGAGCAACTAAGCTAACCCTAGTATCCCAGATGTCAGGATTCCAGTGTCTGTCTGATGGACGGCATTGCATCCATTAAAAATTCAACTACATTCCACACAAGGTTATTTTTCAAGAAATAAGCCCTTCAAGTGACCACCTTACTCTAAATGTCTTACCATCTCTCCAAGGTAGGGATATAACAGATCTCCAAAGTACTCTGTGGCTTCGATTGGGAGTTGTGCTGGCAAATTATCGATGGAGCACATAAGGATACCATTACCTTCAACACTAAAGAAAAAAAAAAAAAAAGTTGCAAACTTTATTCAAGGAATTACTTAAAGGATCAATTCTAAAGTATAGGTAGACTCAGCCCGATAGCTCACCTGTCATGAATGATATGCTGGTCAGCATCATACATGCAAAATGGCATATCAATTGTTGTACACTCCGTCATAAACTCAATAGATCCTCCAGTGTCTGCAGAGATGTCACCAATTGCTAAAAGTCTTCAAAGGATGAAAACACATGCACAGAAATATATTCAGATATCGGTCATCACAAATTATGACATTTAGACAAACGGACAGGCTGTACTCTCCAGGATTGGTTCAGACAACAAAAAAAGGCTAGTACTGCATAGCATGGTTTCCACTTATATTTGTTTGTATGTAGAAAGAATGCATCACAGACACTGATATTAATGGAATTGTCCATATATTTAATCTACAGTATATCTACATGCTCTGGTAGGTTGGATCCTGGATGCTTTTACAGTTCAATTAATTGTCATACTGCTGGATGTTCCCTGTCTAAACTGTATAAGTGCTTTATATGCGACTTGTGAGGGATATATGCTGTATGCAACAGCTGGTGGTACTTGTGTAGTTTCACAGCGCCAGTATGGTGCCGTGCGTCTGAGTCCCCTTGCGGGGCTCGCTTCGCTCGCCCACGCTGTGGGCTCGGTGGCTCGCTACGCTATTTAAAATCAACTCCATGCCAACATGGATAGTGGGGGTATAAACTATCCATATTGGCATGGAGTTAAGTTACTTTTTTTAACATAGTATGTGGTAAGCGTAGAACCCAGAAGTAGCACGGCGCCATGAAACTACACAAGTACCCAGCTGGTTTTATATATTGCTGGAATAACATGGTAGTAATATTTGTATACTATTGATATTATTTTATCCAATACTACTAATAATCCATATTCACATCCTGGTTTTAACAATTGTATTTGTATCTGGTCATAAATACACCGGGCATACAGTATATACACACACCGGGTCATGTGGTCATATACCATGTGACTGACGTCTGCCAGATAATATATTACCTATGTTAATGAGCAACTCATCATTTTTGGTTTATTCCTTAGACTGGCCCCGTTTTGAAAAATGCTAATATTTGCAGTTTCCTTCTTGAATGTGCAAATGATGCTGTTTTTTTGCACAACATCTGGTATGTACTACCATTATTGTAGTTTTTTATTAAACATGCTCCCCTCCATGCGTATTATATATAGTTATGATGAAATATTTACAGATACCATTTGAACTTTCACAATATTAAGGAGTCCATAGGGACCCATTTATTGCTTCGATTACGAGACCCATTCATCATTAAAATTCCAATCCCCTTCACACTGTACGGGTATGTATACCTTTTCAAATTAAGGCTCACATTCCAGTAAAGTAAGCCACTGTACAAATGGCTCTAGAATCTTGCCCCTGATGAAGTTATGTTGACGAAATGCATTGGGATGATTTCTCCACACAGTCTAGCAGTCCACACTGAATCAACACAGCCCACTCTGGTGCCACTCCAATTTATTAAATCCAAATCTCCAGTAAGGATGTCACTCAGAAGCAATAAAATACTCTGAGGCTAGGTTAAGCTTATCCAAGCTATATTAGACAATCTAAAAAATATGGGCCTAATTCAGACCTGATCACAAGACAAATTTGTTCTAATAATGGGCAGAACCATGTGCACTGCAGGTGGGGCAGATGTAGCACCCTGGGGTGCCTCAGAACACTTGCAGGTTTGCATTGGGTTAGTGGCCCAGGACCAATGCTAATTTTTTATAGTCACTGTAATAGGCAAAGCCAGAGCTAGTAGCTACCAATATCATAAACTATGTGAAGTGAATCCTGTCCTTAGTTAAACCTAAGGATGACATACTGTAATAAACACAATTAACTTAATTTGATATTTTCTAACTTTCTCATTCAGAAACATTTGGCTCAGGGGTGCCATTAAAAAAAAAAAGAAAATTTGAATACTTCTGGGTGCTGGGATTAAAAAAATGTTTGGGAACCACTGTCTTAATCTATGTGTCAGATACTCTTTCTAATTACAACATAAAAAACACAGATGCAAATCCCATTTACAGAGGACCCTTAATAAATCCTTGTGCTTAAGCCTACACAATGTGCTATGCAATTTTGACTAGATAAATCAAAATTACCTAGCAAGGTATGACCGAATCGCACCATGTGTACACTGCAGGTGATAGTAATGCGCAGACCTGCGGCATTGCTATGCCCTGGCCAAGTAGACTGTGCAGGCAAGGCAATTTTGACTAAGCTGCACACACAGTGTATTTTGTCTATGGCCAAATCGGCCTAGTCAAAATTCACATGGGCTTAGCCAAAATAGCTTTGCCTGCCTGCTGTGTGTGTGTGTGTGTACACCCCTTCACAGTAACATCAGCTAAACTACTACAAAATCCTCACATAATGAACAAATAAAATCAGATTAGGTAACAGCAGCAGTGCCTACTTGTGTGGAAGTCGGGGGCATCCCTCTGTGGCAATTGAAGTCGACTTCACGGGAGCCAACAGCCTCTGCGCATCTTGTCTATTTAGTAAACGGGGTGTATGCGGATCCCAGTATATTCCATTAATCAAACATGTTGTGTAAGGCGCAATCTTTTTTAAGAAAAAAAAAAAAAAAAAACAAACAGACCACACAATATGGTAGGGTGTTAGAAAGATCACCGAGTGATATTTTTTGGGCAACACATAAGCCACATTAAGCTGGATGCAGTTAAATGACTGTAAACGGAAATTAGCACACTGGGCAACACTTACAGTTTCTAATTGAACTCAGAGCTGCAGACATATGTTCAAGAAGATTTTAACGCAAAATAAACATGTTATGTTGAAAGCGGAAGTTAGTCTTACATCAGTGTTAAAGCGGGAAGTGTAGAGCTCCGGATTCTTTTCATACTCTAATGGGTCATATACTCCATCAGTTTTCCTTACAAGGTGGTGGTGACGGCTTAATACTGTTGCATACACTTTCCTGAGATCTAGTAGGAAGTTGAGAGAATGAGCTCTTTAAAACAGTTATCGTCTGTCCAACAAAAACAGTCTGGCAAGAGATTTGCAGTACTGTACCTCCAGTCTTGGAAACTTCTTTCAGTTCATGAGGTTCAACAAACTCAGTTGGAAGTTCATTAAACATTTCTTGTGCTCCCTAACAAGATAAAATACACTGCAGAGTTACAGCTAAATTATTGCCCACAGCTTGTCTGTCTATAAGGGACATCCAATTTATATTGGGAGATGTTAAAAACATGCTACATCGAATGCACCACACAGAGAATTACATTGAGGATTTTAAGTCATGATTTTTTTTTTAGCTTTTCTTCCTTTAATTCTGCATAAAATCTAAATGGAATAACCCTTATAGTCTTTGCACATACACCATTTTCCTAACACAGGTGACAGTAGGTGGAATAAAAATGGAAAAAAAGAAGAAAAAAAGACTGCTTGTAATTGTGACTAAATGATGCCGGGTGCCATTATAATAAAAATACTTTGCTGCCATCACCAACATTCTGGCTGCACCTCTGGGAGGCAGCAGTCAGGTTGGCGCATTGGGGGCAGTGCAATATAACATAGGGGGCAGGGTGGGTGTGTGACTCATCACTGAAGGCTCTACATGGGGAACACATTGTTGTGGCAACAGCACCATTATACAGTGCAGATATTACAGGCATTGTGCAGCAGGGGGCGCATGACTACCATGATGTGTTTCAGCTCGAATTACATCAGCAGCCATGCCTGCCCACTTCGCTCAGTAAGTGGGCAGCTGGGTGGCATGTCAGGGCTGCACCCAGTAGACATTTCCACTCTTCCAGGTAACTGGGAGCCTCCATGCCATTCTGCGAGAGTAGGCAAGTATAAATGGATATCCACCAATATAGTCCCAAATCATGGAAACCGTGGCAGTAAAATGTGGTACTGTAACACTGCCAATCACCTACTTACTGGCACTTTTCACTTACACTTTGCAAGCTAAAAGGTGTCCATACACAGTACAATTATTGTATACAATATCGCATCTCATCGCAATGAGAGGAGAGGAGATCTAGTACAAAAAGTATGTGCAGCACATACATTTTGTAATAGATCTCATCTTATTGCAAAACCTATGCAATCCGATGAGATGCGGTATTGTATACAATAATTGTACCGTGTATGGGCACCTTTAAACAATTGTCGGATTGGTTTTTGTGTGTGTGTTACACAGCTTTTTTCCCAGCTTTCTGGAATAAGGTTTTCAGATTTTCCATAATGAAATTGTCCTATGAAACGCCAATGTGATTCATGAACATTGGACAACTCATTGTGTGTTGTCTATACTGTAAACCAGATAACTGAATACTTCTAAGCACTTGTGCCTCTTTATAAATGGCCTTTCTAATGGTCTTACCTTTGAAACATTGCCAGTGCCTGTGAACACAAAGGTCACGGGCCCAATAGATTTCGGCATCAAACCAAGAGATATTTCATATCCTGCATCCCTCACGGCTTGCACAGCCTGACTGCTGTTTCTGTAGTTATGGGCCATCCCAATGTGCTAAATAAAAAGAATTGCATAATCAGAATGCGGCTAAAGCATACACTTACAGGAGAACTTTGGTGGAATTAGACATTTTTATTAAAACCCTTTACATTCGTCCTCTAGTTGTGTGTCCCTATTATTCCTTAAGAAATTAAACATGTCAGGGTATTCTATTTAACGACTAGTAGATCTTCAGTCACATTTTATTATTTTACACAAATGCAAAATTGAAAATGTTTAGACTACTGCCACCACACAAGACCCTTCTCTGTTCAACAAGAAATTTCATGTAGGCATCTAGGACTCAAGGGCCGTTTACCAAAAGAGCCACATGGGGCACCACGCCAAAGAGGACACATTACAAGCACCAACGCCAAGGGACTGGCAGTATGGAGATGCAACACAGTGGCATGGTCTCTCTCCAACTGCAGGTCTGCACTATTGACTGAGGGACCATGGTAAGTAAGGGCAATGGTACATCGAGCATTAAAAGGGTAATTATTTTAGAAATCATGCTCAAAATTAATGCACACGGTGCTAATGGATCAATCAAACTAGGGAGAAGGACATAGAACATAATTAATTATTATTACAAGAATTTAACAAAAAATCAGTGTCCACTTTGACTTTCTGCACGCCAAATGCCATGCTGAGAATCTCGCACTCAAAATATGCATCCTATTTCAATAAATAATACACCTGTGACAAATACACTCATCAGTGACGTGCAACCATATGCCTTATAGATGCTAGGTGTAGGACTAATTTGACGGAGAAGAAATCCGTATACAAAGAACAACGGTATTTGTCAGTGAAAACAAAACAAGCTGTGGCCGCTGCATTGACACAAAGACATAGAAGTGTTGAATATATAATTAATCAGTCTCTTGAGACACCTTTGTCTCATTGCTTTGTGACTATGATATAGTTATTAATATAACACTATATATATATATATATATATATATATATATATATATATACACATATACACACACACACACACACACACATCCAAACAAGAGAAATACCGACACTGTCCTCTAGGCGCTGCTGAACAGGGGTTTTCTCCACAGGTTCATAGGACAAATACCCAAAAATACAAAAGAAAAAAAAAACAACAATAGTGTGATATTGTTATGGTAGACTCTCCACAATCCTAGATCAGTATATTCCAATCCTTAATGGACATAGGGGGACTCGTACCCTTTCAGTTGGTCTACTTTTTAGGGTAGACTTAAATAGCTTGCATGGGGGCGGTCAAATCACTTTATGATTCCCACGTGGTCCACTCTTTCACTTGTAGCATATGAAATAAAAAAA
Organism: Crinia signifera; assembly: GCF_055691185.1. Classification (NCBI taxonomy): domain Eukaryota; kingdom Metazoa; phylum Chordata; class Amphibia; order Anura; family Myobatrachidae; genus Crinia; species Crinia signifera. Next base: position 156,336,566 of record NC_139220.1, read on the forward strand.
GCTGGTATAGTGTAATACCGCTTTATTCACATACAATTTAAAATACATACAGCAGGGATTTGAAACACAGGACTCTCACCGAGCAGTATTGTCCACACAGAAAATGTAGACAACAAAGGCAGAAGGTATAACACAGGCGTCCCTGCAGCCTCTTCTGATGTAAAGTCCAAAGTGCCTTGACAAAGAGACCATTGTGGTCAGGAAACGCGTTGGCCGTGGAGGGCAAGGAACTTTGGACTTTACATCAGAAGAGGCTGCAGGGACACCTGTGTTATACCTTCTGCCTTTGTTGTCTACATTTTCTGTGTGGACAATACTGCTCGGTGAGAGTCCTATGTTTCAAATCACTGCTGTATGTATTTTAAATTGTATGTGAATAAAGCGGTATTACACTATACCAGCTTTTTTATTTCATATGCTACAAGTGAAAGAGTGGACCACGTGGGAATCATACAGTGATTTGACCGCCCCCATGCAAGCTATTTAAGTCTACCCTAAAAAGTAGACCAACTGAAAGGGTACGAGTCCCCCTATGTCCATTAAGGATTGGAATATACTGATCTAGGATTGTGGAGAGTCTACCATAACAATATCACACTATTGTTGTTTTTGGTTTCTTTTGTATTTTTGGGTATTTGTCCTATGAACCTGTGGAGAAAACCCCTGTTGAGCAGCGCCTAGAGGACAGTGTTGGTATTTCTCGTGTTTGGATTTGTGCTTTGTATGTAAGGTGATTCATACTTTCCAACACTACTTAAGGCAGCGACCCAGCGCACTGTCAATCCAGAAAAACCCTTTGTGTAAACACACACACACGTCTGATACTTTTTCATTTGCATAGAACCTTCTATGAGTTGAATTATAAGTACTTTATCTTGCAAATAGTTTGCAGTTCAACAAATACTTTGAAATGTCAGATGTAAACTTACCATGAAAGGGGTGTGATGTCCCAGTGCAAGAAATCTCAGGCCTAAACCATGAAGCATGTTTATTATTCCTGAATGGAGGCAGTAAAAAATATGCATCAGTTGGAGACTATTATTTGCCTTACACTAACATTTTATAGTTTTTGTTTCTTATTTGGAAACGGGACACCTACACAGCAGCTACTATCTTACATTTTCCTTTAGCACTGTATTGGACCTTATGTGGCCTATACATCTGCCCCAATCCACCATTCTGCTGATGTCAGGGAAATCCAACAATTTTGACATCTCCTACTGACCGAATACAATCAAAATAAATAAATAGATCGATCGATCCAGGTCAGTTAGTCTGATTTAGCACATGTAGAAAATGGCACATCAAGTGCCAAATCGTATGTAGCCCTCCAGGGAAGCTTCCGGAGGACTTCAAAGGGGGGTGGAATCAGGTCTAACTGTAATAGTGCAATATGCAGCGGAGGGATAATGTGGGCATAGTAGCATACAGTATCATGTTAACAATTTGGTAAACGATCATAAAATTTACCTGCAACACCAGCCCATTGTCCAAAGGCCACTACTCGCATTCCTCGATGATCCACCATTTTCTCGTAATCAATCAGCCGAATTTCCTATAAAAACACATCAATGCTTGTCATATGGTAGTAACCAATACATTCAAAAGGGAGAGTATAAGAAGAATAGAATAACATGGCCAAGATGTTCAGAGACCACTTATGTCCACGTTGAGTAACCACTTGTACTTTCACATCATATTCAGGTGATGACAGTAATATGCAACTAAGCTGATGCCTGTGGAGCCTTTTTCCAGATGTACAATTGATGGGTAAAAAGGGCAGTCAGCAATGGCTAATTATATTGGTGGCTGACAAAGCTTGTGCCTTGTAGTAGTTCTTTTGATACCCTAGAGATTGAATTTGCATAGAACAATGTGTGCACGTTCCCTCTTCTCTGCCTCTCTAGTAAACATGGAGGTGTGGGTAGACAAGCATATATTTTCAAGGACAATCAATCGAACACAATCAGCTGGATGTGATCCCTTCACCAGATATTCAGAGAGGGGCAATACCATAATTCCCTTGTTAAGGAGGAGAGGTGTTTCCTCTCCACTTTCGGATATCGAAATTCATAAATATGGTCCTACGCAGATATTATATGCTGTGGTTGCTCCAGACCGAAAATGGTATGTTCACATGTAAAAAGAGAGTGAGCACAATATAGTGTAACTCAATTTAATTATATGCGGCCTTTTGTCGGAATTGCCATGTTCCCAGCAGACATTTTATCTATTCCCTGTGTACAAGAAAATTAATACATAACCAACAGGCGCTGTATGGCTCCTCCCAACGGTGGCGTAATTTCAATACCATGTATAGGGGAAGAAATGATCACATATAGTGAAGTACAATACAATTTAATGGAAACATAGAATATAAAATGTAAAGTGTACAGAATTGCTGGTACAGATCACAATCTCCAGCTTCGTAAATAAAAACAAGTGCATTGACCGTTATCCTATTTTGTGCATAACACGGACTATTGATTGGGTACAAGCCCTATAAATAAAGACTCCTATTGATGCATTGTATGCACACACATCTGAAATCTCTTTGAGAAAGACCGGAGTAGGATTGAAATGCATCTAAGTACCTAACCCAGACCCATTTAGAGGAGACCATTACCAGGACTATCTAGCTCTTATTCGATGCCAGTAACCAGGTGTACCATCCTATACCAAACGCTTTTGAGAATATTGTCTTGTCAAGTTCTCCACCAAATCTGGTAATCCTCCCCTTATCTGGAGCCAGGCATATTGTATATTTGTTCATGTATGCTTTTCTATCATATTGAATAGAGTTACATTTAATTATGCTCAATCTTTTTACATGTGAACATTCCATTAGTGGTCTGGAGCAACCACAGCGTATAATAGCTGTGTAGGACCAGATTTATGAATTTCGATATCAGAGAGGCGGAGAAGAGGGGACACCTCTCCCTAACAAGGGAAGTACGCTATTGCCCCTCTCTGAATATCTGGTAAAGGGATCACATCCAGGTGACTATATTGGATTCATTGTCCGTGGAAATATATGCTTGACTACTCACACGTCCATATTTACTAGAGAGGCAGAGAAGAGGAGATGTTCATCCTCTAAAGGGGATATATAGTATGTATTTTGTTTGAGCACCAGTGGAGGAACACTGTGTAGTGAAATAAGTTACACTTATCTGGAAATATGTATGTTCCAGCATAACTCTGGAATGACTGCAGCAATTTACACCAAATTTGGTACAAATACTACTTACAATATGAGAACAAACACTGTTGGGGTAAGACACCCCTAGCACCTCTAGGGGTGAGAGGCACCAGCAGAGTATTTCAGCAGACAGCAACTCTGGAATTATTGGAGCAATTTACACCAAAGGCACACACAACAATTACAATCTGTGAACAAATAATATGGGGTAATACACCCCTAGTACCCTTAGGGGTGGGGCAGCAGCACAGAGTATTCCAGCAGACAGCATAACTTTGCTGGAATAACTCTGCTGGCAGACAGCATAACTCCAATTTACACAAAACATGGTACACATATGACTCACAATATGTGAACAAACATTGTGGGGGTAAGACCCCTAGCACCCCTAAGGGTGAGGCAGCAGCACAGACTATCAGGACATGCATGATATGTCAGGGATGATAGAGCTGCATGTAACAGGGACAGTGACATGATGTGAGGAGGGGAATGGAGATAGCATGAACACACACACAGAGTTATATAGTGGCAGTAGCAGGGTCCACCAGCAGCACAGAGTATATCAGGAGATGCATAATGTGCTGCTCTTTAACCTAAATGAATGAAACTACTAATGTTATTTATATGGTGTTTAATATTTACAATGATTTTTGTAAACAAACATGCTTAAAATGCCGGGCAACACCGGGTACTCCAGCTAGTTTATTACATATAAAAACGGTACTTCCTCATCTTTGCGGCCACCACTTACGCCAGTTAAGTTAGCCACTTTCAGAATATGTTCACTCACCACGCTTCAGGCTCGGTGGCTCGCTTCGCTTGACACAACTTTACTAAAGTTAATAGACAGTGGTGTGGACATAGGAGGGTGCATGGACCCAGGGTGGTGCGCCATACACTCCATAAAATCTGTAGCTTAAGCGGTGGAAGATGAGGAAGCACCATAAAAACTTTTGTATAACTGAAGGACGCACTAATACTGAAAATAGAAACTTTAGATAGCCACGTGATCCCCTATCCCTAGCCATAGTAAGACACCCATTGGAAATGTATACATAAAGGCCCTTATTCAGATCTGATCACAGTACAAATTTGTTCTCAAAATGGGCAAAACCATGGGCACTGCAGGTGGTGCAAATGAAACATGTATATAGATAGTTAGATTTGGGCGAGTTATTTTGTTTCTGTGCAGGGCAAAAACTGGCTGCATTATTTTTACACTGCAATTTAGATTTCAGTTTCAACACACCCCACCCAAATGTAACTCTCTCTATACAGGTTACATTTAACCCACCTGCAGTGCACATGGTTTTGCCCATTTTGAGAATAAATTTATACAGGGATTAGATCTGAATAAGGCCCAAAACGTGCATTATTTACTATAATGGCAAAGAAAGGAGGTTGTTACTTACACGTTTCAGAATTTCATCTAGCAAGGACATATTTGCCTCTTGAGCTTTTATGGTGTGTGAAAAGAAAGCGTATGTTTTTGCAGGAATGAGTTTCTCCTCTGGTGGTCTCTTCACACCCACAATAAGTGAAGCATCTGAGATATCCTCCTGAATAATTCCACCTGCTTTGATATATTCCTAAAAGTAAAAATATACACTGGTCACAAAAACATAATTCAGGTCACCAAAGGAATTTACAGCACAAAGGACATATCCATTTAATCACAGAGTTACCCCGTAGCTAACTGGCAGCTCAGACCTATTCAGTAAGTCCATCCTTCACACCAGGGATAAGGATTCTTTGGCCCTTCAGGGGTTGAAACACACATCCTAGCATGCCCTACATCAGTCTTATAAAAGCCCATACACGCTGCGATGCGGGCTGTGCGTTATGTGCTTTGAGGTGCGCGCTCCCGCGGCACCTCATCGCACAGTACAAAAAGTATGTGCTTGCACATAGTTTTCATCACATGGCATCGCATTGCATGCACAGGCAATGCAATGTGATCCGTGCTAGTTAAGCACCGAGCGCATGTATGGCCAGCATTAGCCTGACAACCCATGTGCACTACAATTGGGAACTGTAAAGTGTGAGGGTACGTATACACTAATTGGGGTCCATGTCGACATTGACTAATATTGCCCTTTTCACGTGATCTTTTGCTTGTATTAACCATTTCCATGTCAACCTTAACACTGTTGACCCTATAATACATAATTATTCATGGGGAGGTCCACTCCAAGGGCAGTATTCAATGAACATTATCGTGGCGTGCAGCGAATCCTGTTTAGGATTCGCTGCACAGTCGCCGTGTTCCGGAGCCTCGCTGTCCCCCTGCTATCCCCATATTCAACATCGCAGGGACTCGCTGCCCCTGACGGCGAATCTTAACCCCTGCTGCGTCCTGCAGGGAGCTAGGGGACGGCGGCAGGCAGGTAAATGGAAGTCTCCCTGCCTGCCCCAGAACGTATGTGGAGGAAGGGAGGGCACAAGGGACCCAGGCAGCACAAGCTGCACCTCAGGAGAGCCAGCAGGGGACCGGGTATTCACTGCTCCTGATCGTGCATATGTAATGATCGGGAGCAGTGAATATATGAATATCTAATGAGCGGCTCTCGGGTCCCTGCTGGCTGTTAAGTTTAAAAAGAAAAAATAATAATAATTTTTTTTATTAAATATATTTATGTGCTATAAGCGCATAAATAAAAATAACATGCCCATTCACAGAATAAAATTCCTGATTTTTTGACACCAAATGTAAAAAAACCAACTTTATTTTATTTTAAAAGTTCACATTCCACTTCACCATGAAAAGATGGCGATTTGCTACACGGCGAAAATCACTTAGAAAGACGGCAAAAAGTGCACATTGAATAGGGTGATTCACTTTCTGACACAAAAAAAAAATAATCACCTTCCAACGCGAAAATAGCACAAATTCGCCATAAAACATGGCGAATTGGCCTCATTGAATACTGCCCCAAGACTTACTGTATCATATCCACAGAGTACTATGATTCAGTGGCTTGATGAAGACAACAAGGTGCAAGCAATGCACATAAATGCTGTACTCCATTATAACATCACCATGGAAAAAGGGGCATTATGGGAAATATTGCAGTATGAAAATTAGGATACTTTTAAAATAAAGGTATGTGCATAGAAAACAGATAGTGAGTGTAATAAAAGTAGGGAACACCGTGTATGGGTCACACTGTAATATTTCTTGTCCAAATAGGCATTGATTGTGACACTCAAAAAACATTTTATTTTATAGCTTTCCAAATAGAAATGGAAAACACATATAACAGTGCACAGGCAGAGCATGCACTACATTTGCAGAATACCCCTTTCACACCAGAAAATGCAGGGACCTACCTGGGATCATCCCGGGGCATTGCCGGGTTGGCCCCTTTCACACCAGAAATGTCCCTGCATTTTCTGGTGTGGGGAGGAGGCAGGCAGGAAGCGGCCAGGAGCTTGGATGGCAGCGGAGGCGGTGAACAGAACTCACCCCGGTTTCTGGTCCTCGGTGTAGGCCAGCGATCCACACAGGTGGCAGGTGCAGATGAAGCAGCTCTCCGGCAGCAGTGAGGGAGACTGAGAGCTGCGTAATTTTCATCCACCATCTGTGCCCACCACCTGTGTGGATCCCTGGCCTGACCGCACACACCGAGGACCGGCAACCCAGGTGAGTACCCCTACCCCTTTCACACTGACCAGGACTACAGGTTTAAACCAGGGAACAACCCTCTAAATAGCAGGGTTGAAATCCTGACAAATTTTCCTGGGATTTTGGCCCGGTAACCTTACAAACCAGCGCTAGTCGCGGGTTGTTCCCAGGCCCAAACCGGGAATTAAGGCTGGTGTGAAAGGGAAACAAGATAAGAATCTAGAGGTACAGTGCATCCGGAAAGTGCTTTGCTTTTTCCACATTTTGGTCCAAAATGGAAGAATTTTCAATACCCCAGATGTGCGAATTTGAGATCTGTTAAATTATGAAATGACTGCACATGCGCAAGCCATAATAGCGTCAAAACAAATTTGAAACAACAAAATCAGTCGAATGCAGCTGGTCTGCCATAAGTATATATGACCAGGTAAGCCAAATTTGGATGTTACGAATGGCTATGCCATTGATAGAACACCGCTGTATGGGGCCATTGTACTCCCAGGTTGACCCTGTGGGTTTGCCCAGTCCACCTTGGTGAGCGCGTGGTGTGAAAGGGCCATTTTTAATACCCTGGGTCCAGCAAACCGGCAATCTGACGGAGTAAAAGCAGGTGTTGAAAAAAAAAAGTAATAACGATAATCTCTGTGCCTACCACCCAGGGGCACTGGATTCAGCCTGAGCATGGGTGCCCTGGAGGTGTGGGGGCTTTATTGGAGGGGGGGGGGGGGCACTCCCCCAGGGTCCAAACAAAAGAATGACAGGTGAACTGAAAATGGTCACCCCCTACACTGAACCTTACATATTCTGTCCCCTTTGATAAGGATAGGAAAAGAGGCTTCCTTTAGGCGGCCAGAAAAATCCCCTCTCTTACTCCGATTAGAATCAATTTCAATCTAATATTGTCTTAATTCCCCCTAAAGCCTTTCTACCTGAAATAGGTGGGAATAAAACCTCTCTCTCAAAGGGAATATTTTTTCTACTGCTCCAGAGCAGATTCAATTTCTTAGACTCTCCTTCAAAGCCAAATGTTATTCCCCTATATATACACACTGTAGGTGGTATCGTCAACTGAAGGAATTTCCTTAGGAGGTAACCTCTGAACACTACATTCAGTTCTGAATTGTTGTTTAGTAAATGGAACTTGGAAACCGCCACACCTATCCTGAGGTAATCTAACCGATTTCCCACCAGTCATTCTTAATCATAGGGGTTTATTTATGAAGATGGGAGTTCTATTTCAGATGGGATGTTGCTATAGGCAACCAATCAGCATCTACTTTTTTAGCAACTTCTAAAAAAAAAAAAAAAAAAAGATAAAATCTTATTGGCTGCCCATAGCAACATCCCATCTGAAATAGAAGTACCACCTTCGTTAGTAAATAGATTACAATTTATTACCAAACAGCAATGATCCTTTCTAAGAAAGAGTAACAAGCCTACTTTTAGAATGCGTAACTGCCACCAATGAACGTAACTAGACAACCCTTCTGTCTAGGACCCGACATTGTTGACTTGGATGAAAAATACGTCTAGAGAGACCTCACAAACACATATTTAAAAATAAAAATAAAACCTGCACTTTGAATAGTTACAGAGCGCTTCTTTACAGATTTTTTGCAGGATGGAGTCTCCAGAAATTGTATAAACTAGAACTCCACAGCTTCAGTGCTCTGGAAACCGAGGCAATTCCAAGACCTGATTTAAGTAAAACAGTAGCAAAGGTGTAAATTATTCAAGGCACCCTCAATTTTCTTATCCATAGAATCTCTTAGAACAATCCTTAATGGGCATAGTAGTCTTAGTGATCTTTCATAATGTTATGCACTGGAAAGAACCCCCCCCCCCCCCCCCCCCCCCAAAAAAAATACATATGATAGACCTGCAAGTTCCACTTTTGGCACATACCCTGGAGACACCATTTCATATTCACAGTCCAAGCTAGTCTGTGAGCTCTTAAATCTTGCATAAAATGTACTCTTTAGAAACATTTTTTTTTTCATCCACTCCATTAATTCCAACAATTGGTTAGTATTGTTAGTAGCAGGTGTCATCCTAACCACCAGCAAATGGACTTAACACATGCAGGGCAAACTCAATACAAATTATTCTTCTTGTAGGTCTTCATTCCAGAAGCAGACACACTGCAATAAGAAACAGAGCTAACAAAGAGCCCAAATTATATGAAAAAGAAGAGAAGGAACCAGCCCTATGAGGCTTTTGGGGAGAAGGCTCATCCAAGCTGCTGCATGGCTCCATTGTAAAGCCCTTTTTTTTTTTCAATAATACATTTTTATTAAGTCCTGCACAAGTACGAAATAAAGGAAAACATTTTGCGTAGAAACTTAATGTACAAATACGAGTAATCAGATAAAAGGAGAACTCTTAACATCAAAGTATACACTATGGAAAAATTGGCTAAATTTCAGTCAAATAAGCAAGACTAATATTTATTAAAGAAGAGGTGAGAAGGAGAGAAGGAATAGGAAGGGGCCCAAGAGGGATGGGGGAAGGTAGGGGGTGGATCCCAATGTGTGCTGTAGTGTAATTAAGGACACTGCGTTGACCCCCAGGAGGGGTCATGCACCCATTATGGAACTATTCAGCCGAGGAATGTGGAGGTGAGGAGAGGGCTGATAAATCTAAGGGTTCAGTATAGGAGAGTGATAGGCCTCGTGTTTCTCTGTGTTCGCTCCATTTGAGCCATTTGATATGGATCGACGAGGCTGAGGATGAGTATTTAACGTTAGCTGTCTCAAATAAGAAATGTTTATGAGTAGTATTAGCAATATGCAAGATTGAAGGTACAACTGGAGATTTCCAATGTTGGCCTATGGCTGCCTTAGTTGAAATCAAGATATGCCTAAGTATATATATAGATCCCCCCCAGAAGTAAAGCCCTTTTAACTAGTCAGATGCCTGCACAGAGATAATCCCCAAAATGCTCCCTGGGATGGATTATGTGTCACCGGAATTTCCAGAGCGGGCCCAAACCGTGCTTCCGGAAGCTGATACAAGAACTTGCTGTACTTGCTTCCAGCAGTGAGCACAGGGCACAGAGTGCCTGCTCACCACTGCTACAGGCGTATCATGCTGCTGCACACCGCCTTCACTAAGGGCACCACCCCATCCACAGGCTGCGCTAGGAAACAGGAAAGAAAGAAAAAAAAAAAAAGAGAAGAAGGATGAGCGAGGAAGGGGAGGTGCACAATCATATACCCAGAGTGGGCAGATCATTAATAAAAACATACGGTCTACGTTGGGGGGGAGGGGAGATGTAAGGAATATATTTATCCACAGTAAGGGCTGCCATGAAGTAGGAAAAAAATATTTCTATAAGCAATATTGACTTAAAAGCTATCTGTTCACTGTAGTGGCCTCCATGTGTGAAAGGGATAAATTCACAGTTTTGTTTACACCTGAAACATTTTTTTCAAACCTACAGACTCAGGGTACACAGCATTTACACCCGGTGGGAGGGCGGAGGTGGTTGCATGCACGTATAGCAGAAGTGTGGCAGAGATGGTGGAGGCAGAAGCATGGCCTAGATGGTGGCGGAGGAGGTGGATAGAGAAGGCAGACAGGATATGAGGATGGAAGCGCCAAGGAGGACTGCCAAGTGTCCCCCATCACAGGATGCAAAAACCTCCCAGGCCAGGACAGGCAGTGGCCCTGGAATGACCCGATCACCACCGAACGGTACTCTCCCCCCATTCCCCAGATGATCTACTGGCGTCACAAGGCTGCGCCACCTGGCTGTAACAAGGGATTTCTGGCCTGCAGACCGCAGCTGCTGTCCTCCAGTAGACTGCGGGAGCCTGCCTGCCCCCCACCCGATGCTCCAGCTCTGTACAAACCCAGTGGGAGCGGCCCCCATGAGAGCAGGTACTGCTAATCTATTGGCCCAGAGAGGGCCCAACACCAGCCCCAACGGGCTCTCCCACAGCCTCACTGACTCTCCACCCCCCAAGCCCCTCAGCAGGACAGCCTTTAGATCCATCCAAGCTAACTCCTGTGGGTGCTGAAGGGGAGATGGGCTGTTGAGCCCCTCCACTGCTGCCTGTGAGTAGCAATGTTAAGATGGCACTGCTGGTGGCTGCCTAGGATCTGTGCCGCTAGCCAAAATATGTACCCCATGTCTCCCCTACAGTGTTCTATATCTGTACTGTTTTTTACTTGCTACCTATCTGGCTGTTGCAATCACCAAGTTGCGCCACTGAATGGCTGCCTGGGTGCTGTACAGCCCAGTAAATATATGTTCACCATGTCCGTGTCCCTCATCAGGATACATCTTGTGAATACAGTATCTATACGTATTCGATATCTATACAGTTTCTAATTGTCTACCTATTTGGCTGGTGCAACCACCAAGTGGTGCAGATGAACAGCTGCCTGGTCGTTGTGCAGCCCAGTAAATATATATATGTTCCCTATGTCTGTGTCCATCATCAGGATATGCCTAGTGCATATCTGTGGGCGTCCTATATCTGTACTGTTTACTGTCTAACTATCTGGCTGTTGCAATCACCAAGCGGCGCCCCTGAATGGCTACCTAGGTGCTGTACAGCTCAGTAAATACGTTCCGCAATCCAAATCTAATTCCTAGTATACGCAAGTATACCTGGCCAATAAAGCAGATTCAGATTTTAAGTGCTGGTATCAAAAGTTTAATTTAAAAGGGAGGTTAATCAGTGTTGAAATGGAAAGAATAATCTCAGTCTCATTTTTTCCTTTCAAGGCATTACAATGAAAACAAGATACAAGAAAACAAAAAGGTGGCCTTGAATTCAATAAACAAAAGACTGACATTGTGAATATAACATGTTCTAAAACAACAGTGCCCAATAAACACATAAATGCTGAGATAGGTGGCCCTAAATACAAAATTAAACACTGGGGCATTAATAGTACTCTTAAACAAATGAATGAGTGACTGCGCTCAGTCCGAGTAATGGTCCTCAGAAACTGACATTTTATAACCATAAAAGCTAGATTTGAACACAGAGCTCCGAGATTACACTGGAAAATCAAACACTGCATATTCTAGGGCTCCCATTCAGATGTAATGTATTGTTCAGTTTGGGTAACCTTTAAATGAATAGTGTGATCCTTATTGTTCATTAAATACTGAACTGTAAAACAGAAAAAGGGTTAGAGTCATTGGCATGTATTCAATGCTCCTATGTCGCTGTAAATAACGGTGAGTGTGCATGTTTTTTGGAGAGTGGTGAACTTTTCTCTCCTATTTTGTGCTTCCCTGTATTCAGCTCTGTTGCTTCTCCAAAAATATTTTGCGGAGCCAACTCAGTTCACCCTGCACTTCTCACCATTTCTGTTCAATGGGGATTTTAGTGTCTCTCTCCAAAAGTGTATTCAATGCACAAATTGCGAGTCCTGCTGGTTTCTTTTTTTACAGCAGTTCTCCATTTTTCCCTCGGCATCTTATTTAGGTGAACTGTAGGGCTATCTTTGTTAAAGTTGTTATTTTTTTTGTTTTTTATGGTTTATAAATTAAAAAAAATGTACTCTAACGTATTTATTGCAAGTGCCATAATGCTGTACTTCTATATTAATTTATTTGGAATTTAATAAGTTATTTTAATGGTATCCAATAAGAAATCAGTAATGCTCCTAGTTAGACCCCCCCTAACATAAAACCACAATTTAGGGGTGTATTAAAAAAAACTAAAAACCAAACCAAAGCCCCCAAAAAGGCATTTAAAAACGCTAACAATTACAAAATAAATAAAATAAAAACCCAGGGCACTGAAACCACGGCCAAAGCACAACACAATAATAAGAATAAATGAGGACAAAATACACAGCACCAGTCTGCAGCCACAAACCCAATTAAAATGGTCACACAACCATGTGTTGTAATAAAAACACTGCACAAAACACTAACCTTAACCCCTTCCCGACATTTGACGTACATTTACGTCATGGTCGGGATGTACTTCCCGACACATGGCATAAATGTACGTCATGAGTTCAAACTGTCACCGCGTCTATAGACGCGGTGACAGAGGGACGATGTCTGCTGTCCCTGACAGCAGACATCTTCCCTCATTGCCCAGGGGGGGCAGCGATGCCCCCACCCATCGGCGATCGCTGTGATTGGCTGTTCAATGTGAACAGCCAATTACAGCGTTTTCTGTGTACCGGCGAATAACGTTCGCCGGTGACACAGGGATCGGTGGTGATTGGTGCTGTTGCAGCACCAATCACCACCGGGTGTAAGGGTGTCACCCCACCTGCCCCCAAAGGCTGTGATTGGTCCGTCGGACGGACCAATCACAGCCATTACACCTCAAATGAAATAACGCAGACAGCCCTGCAGCCGCCATTCCGGTCAGGAACAGCGTGCAGAGCGGTCTCCGTGCCCATCTGTGCCCTATACTGACCTGATCAGCGTTGGTGGCATCCGTGCTGCCAGCTCCTGCTGTGACTTCCTGGTGCTTGTGCTGTTGGTGCTGCTGCTGCTGCTGCAGCAGCGTCATTGTGTCAGAGATTTAATTTGTGTGATATAATTTTGTATCTGCTGCCCCCCTTTTGTGCTGATCAGTATAAACTAACTGATCAGCACCTTTTTTGGGGTGCAGGGTTTTTTTTTTTTATATATACCCTGTCAGGTTGCACCCACAGTTGTGTGCCTGCTGCCCCTCACTGTTAATCAGTGTTGCATCACTGATCAGCATTTTTTTTTTTTTTTGAGGGTGCTGTGGGGTTTTTTTTTTTGTTTTTTTTTTTACACCCACGGCGATTTTGTGGGTGTCCTGTGGCCGCAGAGCGCTGATCAGTGACGTACATCACTGATCAGCATTTTTTGCACAGGGTTGATTTTTTTTTTTTTTTTTATCAAATTACTGTTGCCTTTGACTCATCAGCATTTTTTTTTTATTATTTTTTTTTGGAGGGTGCTGTGGAGTCTTTTTTTTATTTTTTTTACACCCACGGTGCTTTTGTGAGTGTCCTGTGCCCGCTGAGCGCTGATCAGTGACGGACGTTACTGACCAACATCTGTGCTCAATTTTTGGCGCAGGAGCTTTTTTTTTTTATAACTTACACGTGTTAAAGCACTACATACACACTACATACCCCCCGTGTTGAAATAAAGTTTGTACCCCCCCCCCCCTACACTATACCCGCCTACACAAAAATAATAAAAATGTCCCAATCATCGCAAAGACTGTTTTCAGCGGAGGAGGCATATGCCCTTATTGCCTCTGACACTGACATAGCCAGTGAAGAAAGCGATGAATTTGCATTCGTCTTAAGCTCCTCTTCCTCCTCTAGTGATGAGGGACCCCCTCAAAGACGCCCCCGTAGAGCAGCTGAGACCCCCCCCCAATGATTGATCTCATATGGACCCCACCACCAGACAATTTTGAGCCCCAGGTTCCTGAGTTTTTGGCCAACCCAGGAATCCAATTTGATACTACAGGCCTCAAAGAAATTGACTTTTTCAAAGTCTTTTTCTCTGATGATTTTATAAATTTAATGGTGGACCAAAGTAATTTATATGCCCAGCAGTTTATTGCCCAAAACCCCACGTCATCATTTGCTAGGTGGACCCCTGTAGATGCAGTAGAGATGATGACGTTTTGGGGTCTGGTGTTACATATGGGCATAGTTAAAAAGCCAGAAATTAGGCAATATTGGAGTATAGATGTTCTGTACAGCACCCCACTTCATCGTATGGCCATGACCCAGACTCGTTTTGAGACGATCCTTAAATTTTTGCATTACAACGATAATGCACAGTGCCCACCCAGAGATGATCCCACCTTTGACCGGCTATTCAAAGTCAGGCCGGTCATTTATCATTTCAGCGCCAAATTTGCTGAGATGTACATCCCCAAAAATTCATTTGTGTAGACGAGTCACTTATACATTTTAAAGGAAGGGTTAAATTCCGCCAGTACCTTCCCAACAAGAGGGCAAGGTATGGCATAAAAATTTATAAGCTGTGCGAAAGTACCTCAGGGTACACCCACAGGTTTAGGCTATATGAAGGGAAGGACCCAAGAATTGAACCGCCAGAATGCCCCCCCTCCCTCGTAGGTGTTAGTGGAAAGATTGTCTGGGATTTAGTGCACCCCTTCCTGGATAAGGGTTATCACCTCTATGTGGATAACTTTTACACCAGCATCCCCCTGTTTAAGGCCCTTGGTTCAAGAGGTACAGCAGCTTGCGGTACTGTGCGCAAGAACCAAAGAGGCCTCCCAAAAACGCACGTTGCCCAATTACTGAGAAAGGGTGAAAGCAGGGGAATATGCACCGAAAATATGTTGTTGGTCAAATATAAGGACAAGAGGGATGTCCTTATACTGACAACAATTCACGGAGACAGTACCACCTCCGTCCCTGTACGAGGTACCAGTACCCACACCTCAAAACCTATTTGTATCCTAGATTACAATAAGTACATGGGCGGAGTGGATCTTTCAGATCAGGTATTGAAGCCGTACAGTGCCCTGCGGAAAACAAAAATATGGTATAAGAAGCTGGCTGTGTATATCATCCAGATGGCACTGTATAACGCTTACGTACTATTCCGTTCTACCAGCCAGACGGGGACATTTATGCACTTTCAAGAGGAAGTCATAAAGGGCCTAATATTTGGGAACCAGCAGGCAGAGGGCCCCAGTACTTCTAGTACTGGCCCCAGTACTTCTAGTACTGGCCCCCGTATTGTATCAGGGCAGCATTTTCCTAACGAAATCCCCTCCACTGGAAAAAAGGGCAGGACACAAAAAAGGTGCAAAGTTTGCTATAAAAAGGGAATAAGAAAGCAAACTATTTTCCACTGTGAAACTTGCCCCGACAAACCCGGCCTATGTATGAAGGAGTGCTTTAAAATATACCACACATCTATGGATTATTAGGTTCATCATTTCATCGTGCTTCGGGGGTCTTGCTAATGCGACATAGCACCCACCATTCATTCCACCAGAATGTGTGCTGCAAAGTCCAAATATCACTCCTTCCCTTCTGAGTCCTGCCATGCACCCAAATGGTATTTTTTGGTCACATATGAGGCATTGCCGTACTCGGGAGAAATTGGGGCACAGATTTTGGGGTGCTTTGTCTCCTTCATTCCTTGTGAAAATGAAAAATTTTGAACCTGAACTGCATTTTTGTGTAAAAAATGTAATTTTTCATTTTCACAGCCCAGTTGTACCAAAATTGGTGAAACCCTTGGGGGTTTGAAATGTACACTATACCCCTAGATGAATTCCCTGAGGGGTGTAGTTTGCAAAATAGGGTCACTTGTGGGGGGGTTCCACTGTATTGGTGCTTCGGGGGTCTTGCTAATGCGACATAGCACCCACCATTCATTCCACCAGAATGTGTGCTGCAAAATCCAAATATCACTCCTTCCCTTCTGAGTCCTGCCATGCACCTAAATGGTATTTTTTGGTCACATATGAGGCATTGCCGTACTCGGGAGAAATTGCGGCACAGATGAATTCCCTGAGGGGTGTAGTTTGCAAAATGGGGTCACTTGTGGGAGGGTTCCTAACTTTTAGCATCTTATGGTGCCTAGAAACCTACATGGTGCCTAAAAAATAATCTCATATAAAGGAGGCTCCAAAATCAAGTAGGTGCTCCTTCTATTATGAAGCCTGTGGTTTGGTCAACGTGCACACTAGGGCCACATATAGGATATTTATGAAAACAAAAGAATTGGGGGAATCAATTTTTAGTCACATTTCTCTAGTAAAATCTACTGTGTTCCTTAGAAAAATGTATTAAAATTGAAAATCTGCTAAAAAAATGAAATTTTGAAATTTCACCTACACTTTGTTTTAATTCCTGTGAAACACCTAAAGGGTTAACAAAATGCTGTTTTGAATACTGTGAGGGGTGCAGTTTTTGAAATGGCATCATTTATGGGGGTGTCTCACATACAAGTCCCTCAAAGTCACATCAGAACTGAACTGGTCCCTAAAAAAAAATCAGTGTTTGAAATTTTCTTGAAAATTTTAGAATTTGCTATTCATATTTTAAGCCTCCTAGTGTCCAAAAAAATTAAAAAGAGGTTGAAATAATGATGGCAACATAAAGTAGACATATGGTCTTTGTTAGTTATTAACTATTTTGAGTGGTATGATTATTTGTCTCACAAGCAGAAAATTTAACATTTTGCAAAATTTTCAATTTTTTTTACGACATTTTGGTATTTTTCACAAAAAAACACAGACTGTATCGACCAAAATTTACCACTAACTTGAAGTACAATGTGTCACGAGAAAACAATCTCAAAATCACTGGGATAAGTAAAAGCAAAAAAAGTTATCCCCACTTAAGTGATACATGTCAGATTTGAAAAAAAGGGCTCTGTCAGGAAGGCAAAAACAGGCTGCGTCGGTAAGGGGTTAAACCTGTTCAGAAGCCAAGATCCACAGATCCCCCGAACACGCTGCTCAAACACAAGTAGAGTCTGCACACCTCACGTGGAGAGCAGGAGAAACCTGATCTCTCCTGCTACAGCTCACCCTTTTCCCCTCGCATAATTATGCAGAGTTCGCAAAAAGGGATGGTGAGCTGCAGAAGCGTTGAATAAGGAGACAGACAGAAAGGAGGAGATGATTAAAAGTGGTGAGTGCTTCAGTGAGGTCACGGTGACATGCACGAGCGAACAGTGAGCCTGACTCGCAAAAAGCATTGAATACATGCCATTATGTTTGTAGTGGTTCACCAGTCTCGTTACGTTCTATTGGCGACTGTTGAAGTTTAATTCCACAAATCAGTCGGTCAAGAATAAAAGAATAAATAAAATAAAAATTTTTTAAAAAAGGAGAAACTTTATTTATACGAAAGCTAACAAATCATAACAAAGGCACATATATACAAGCCACTAGTTGCCAACATAAAAATTGGTTGAAGTGGATACCTATTGGACAAATAAAAAGACTAAAGAGAAACTGCACAGAGCCAGACATTTTTGAAATACAGGCAAACGAAATGCAGGAAAGATTTCGGGCCTGCGGCTATGAAGCAGACCATTTAGATTCAACCATACAAGGAATTAAAGGAAAATCGATCGCATTGCCTTTTTAAAACCAAGCATGAAACCTATAAAGAAAGATGGGAAGAACTTTGAGTTTGCCTTTGTTACAGAGTATAATTGCAAATATAGAGATAGAAAAGGCAATTAAAAAACATTGGTCACTTTTAAAGAAGGATCCTGTACTCAAAGATTTAATTCCAGATAAGCCGGTATGTATTTATAAGAAAGCACCTACCGCATATACTCGAGTATAAATCGACCTGAATATAAGCCGAGGCACCTTATTTTACAACAAAAAAACTGGGAAAAAACTTATTGACTCAAGTGGGACACTCACTCGAGTATAAGCAGAGGATGACTTTTTCAGCATAAAAAAAAAAGGTCTGAAAAAGTAGGCTTATACTCAAGTATATATGGTAATTTAAAGACCAAGCTTACATCCAGTAGGTTAAAACCGGAAGGATGCCCTGGAAGTATTAAGGTCCATTGGTTTTTATAGGTGCGGACTTTGCCTACCATGTAGACAAATCAAGAGCGAAAGAAGTAAGATCTAAAGAACTAAATATAAATGGCAAAACGGTCAAAATCAATAATTTTATCACGTGTAATAGCCAAAATGTAATTTATACCATCAGATGCTCTTGTGGTAAATTGTACATACTGTAGTTAGAACTTCACGGCTACTAAACACCCGCATTGCGGAACATATACGAATTATTAAAAAGAGTCGAGAGTCACTTCCTTTCAGCCCACTTTACAGACAAACAAAATTGTTCACCTCTACATATAAAAGTTTTTTTTGGCCTTAAAACTGTATCTGCAGATCTAAGGGATCTGTATCTGTAGATCTAAGGAAATTCCCGGGTACATTTGCCGGCAATTCAACCCTGCTAGGTAGCAGGGTTGCTCCGGGGCCCTTCCCGGACTACTGGCTGGTGTTAAAGGTGCAGGACATGTCCCTGCTTCCTGTGTTGCCTCTGCTGATGTCAGCTAATGCTGATTTCCTGGCAGCGCAATTTCCTGTTGTGGTGGATGCTCACAGACACGCCCAGAGGCAGCATTCAACATGCAGGGAGACACTGTGCATGTTATGTGGCACCACAGACCTCAGAAGAGCGTTTTAACCCCTTGCAGAGTGCAATGTGCACAATGTCTTGGACAAATGATGAGGTGAGGGAACTTTTAAGCATTAGAGGGGAAGACGAGATCCAGCGCCAGATTACAGGCACAGACAAGGATGCCCAGATATACCACAACATTGCGAAGATCCTGGCATCACGTGGCTTTGTCCGCAGCCAGCAGAAAGTGAGGAACAAGCTCAAGGAGCTGAAGAAACAGTTCAACCGTGTACTCGACCACAATCAGAACAAGAGTGGGGCTGCAAGACGCGATAGGATCTTCTATGAGCTGTGCACAGCATGTTTTGGCAACACTGCACTTAGGCCAGTATTCAATGAGAAACATTTGCCTTGGAGAGTTTGTGCTTTTTTCGCGTTGGAAGGAGCATTTTGCTCTCCAAAAGTGAACCACCCTATTCAATGTGATATTTTCGCCGTCTTTTTAAGTGATTTTCGCCGTGTCTCTCCATGTAGCAATTCTCCATCTTTTCATGGAGAACTGGAATGTGAACTTTTAAACTAAAAGTTTTTTTTTTAATTTTGGTGTTAAAAAAAAAAAAAAAAAAAAAAAAATCAGGATTTTTTTTCTGTGAAGGGGCATGTTATTTTTATTCATGTGCTTATAGCACATTAATATATATTTTATTTAAATTATTAAATTTTTTTTGTTTTTGTTTTACACAGAGCAGCCAGCAGGGAGCCGGAGCTCTCGAGCCGCTCATTAGATATTCATATATTCACTGCATCCGATCATTACATATGCACGATCGGGTGCAGTGAATACTGGGTCCCCCGCTGGCTATAGGGGGGGGGGGGCAGCTTGTGCTGCCTGGGTCCCGGGGAGCCCACCTCCCCTCCACATATGTTCTGGGGCAGCCAGGGAGACTTTAATCTCCCTGGCTGCCACCGTCCCCCGGCTCCCTGCCGCGGACACTCGTCGCGGACGCTCGTCCGCTGCAGGGGTTAAGACTCGCCGCGAGTGGCAGCGAGTCTTAACCACATTGAATAGTGGGAGCAGGAGAGGCAGCGAGCCCTCCGGAACAGGGCGAGTGCATGGCGAGAGAAAAAATCTCTCACCATGCACGGAGAATTTTTCACGTTGAATACTGCCCTAAGTGACCCCATCAGCCTGTCATCCTCAAGCTCATCCACTCTCTCACCTGCGGTTGATGTTGAGAATCAGTCCACTGAAAGTACCCATTGTGGCACAACATCTCAGATACTATTCGCAGATGACTATCAGCTCCGATTTGGACTCTTCCGCCAAACCTGTTGATGACAGCATACCCGGTACCAGTGCACACGCTGTGACTGTCCAGGAGAGGGATGTGCCCGCAACACCCCAGGCAGATCCCCCTGTGATGCGCACCAATAGTAAGTACAGTATTTATCTTTGCTTCCCATAATTAAGGTCCAAAGTTCCGGCATACCAATACACAGTAATGCTGCATTATACGCCACCATAACCGGCCGCCGCAAAGTTTGGTGTCACAGAGTGTATCAAGTGTAGGTGGGAGGAGGCCACAAACACATACGATCGCACCATTGCCTTTTCTCCTTCTTTTACTCCCCTTGCAATATATACAGTTCCTCAGAGAAAGCACAAAGGCACAAAAGTAGAGCTTGCAGCACGGGAAATGACCAGGGTGCTCTGTGAAGAACTGCGCGATATGGACAACAACATGCAGCGATAGGAGGATGCCCGGCAACTCTGTTTCATCGAGGCGGAAAGCGAGCTGCAGCAATCATTCAGAATCCAGAAATGGGACACCAAGAGCTACTTGGAACCTTGCTTTCTGGGTAACAACTTGCACACAGTTATCCAAGGCCATACTGTTCCTGAGCACAGTTACCCCTGGATTCTAGAGGTCACTACTATGACCCCCCTAACCCTCCACCACCCTCACCTGAATACATGCAATTGCAATAGGAAGTTTTACATTTTACTGCTGTTTCAAGCTCACACTTTATTTAGGGGGCAGGGGGAGGTTGGGGTTTTAGGATGCTATTTTTATATTTATATGTGTTACCCACATTAAAAAGTTGGACACTATATGTCTGTGCATTTAGCAGGTTTGCTTTCTACAATCGCTAATGGGTGAATGGGAGTGGTCTAATTAGACAGAGTACTGCAGCTTCCTTTTACCAATCAGAGCACTCCCACTCATTTTAAAAAGGATTTTTTTTAAGGGAGTCCCCACACACCCCACCACTGAATGTCCCGGGGCCAGTCTGAGCACTATATCAGCCGCTGCCTGACCCCGGCAACCCAGCTGTGTGTGGCGTGATGTGTGTGTGGGAGGCGGGGCAGCGGCTGAAGCAGAGTTCAGCAGGGTTAAGCAGTGCAGACAGCAGCAATCCTGTAATATTATCAATTGAGTTAAGTTATAAATAGGAGAAGCAGGGGTATCTTATTTGTAAATAATAATAAAAAAAAAAATTATATATATATATAGTAGACAGGTGGGGTGTGCTGCAGCACAATAACGGAGACTACTCAGCAAGGTTAGTAGTAGAAAATTTTACTCAGTGACATCAAGCATCTCAGTGCCGACGTTTCGGGGTCCCGTGCACCCCGTTTTCAAGGAGGAAAGAGATACAAAAGAACACCCTAAGGTGCTTACCTTAAATAGTGAATATGGAGAGAAATCCTCCACCCCTCGGCGGCTCCGATCGCCTTCCGGGAAGGGCGGGCTCAGGGAGGCTGCGTCAGCACAGCATCCGCCCTCCTCCCGTCGCCCTGCTCTGACTCGCCGCATCTCCATGGAGATAGGCGCGGCGTCCCCTGGGCGTCATCATTTGCCGGCCGAATACACCTACGTGATATAAGAAGAATGACATACAGTTAAAGGACATATTTTGAACACTCGTTCTAGCACACAGTCCAACATGTGTAGATACACGTCCGCAGTCTATGATGATACCCCATCACCCCGGTCTTCTTCCTGGTCCCCAAGATCCACAAAAGACTTCAAAAACCCCCCGGCCGGCCGATAATATCGGCAAGGGGGTCTTTATACCAACCCGCATCAATCTTCTTGGATCAAATGCTGCAACCGCTGATAGTAAAGAACACACGCTTCATCAAGGATACTACAAGTTTCCTGCAAACACTGGAAGGACTGGGGGAAGTCCCCTCTGGGGCCATCCTATGTACTATAGACATTTGCAGTTTATACACCAGCATACCTCACGAGGCGGGGATTGGTGCTATGAGACGTTTCCTGATTGAAGAAGCCTTTGAACTCATTGACATTGACCTCTTCATCCAACTCCTCACCCTGACGCTCAAAAGGAATTATTTCCTATTTGATGGTAAGCACTATATACAGCGCAGTGGGTGTGCGATGGGGAGCAATGTCTCCCCATCGTTCGCTAACATTTTTATGTTCTATGAGGAGGAGGCCATGTTCTTCAACCACCCAGACATCGCGCAGCACATCCTGCGGTATTCCAGGTACATAGACGACCTGTTCATAATATGGACAGGAAGCCGGGATACACTGGAACAACACTTGACAACTATCAACCAGCGGGACTCACCAATCAAGATCACTTACAACCTGGATCCAGTACAGATCAATTACCTGGACGTACTAATAACCATAGAAGGCGGCAAAATACACACGGGGGTACACCACAAGCCAACGGACAAAAACACCCTGCTATTAGCAAGCAGCCATCACCCCAAAGCCCTTAAAGAAGGACTCCCGAGATCCCAATATATTAGGGCAGCCCGGATCACCAACGATACAGCTACGTTGGAGAAAGAACTGGATCTGGTGACAGAGAAGTTCATAGAGAGGGGATATGATGCCAGGCTATTAGAACAACAGAGGTCCGAAGTTGAGGCGATACCCCGCACAGCGCTCCTGACTGCCACAAAAAGGAGCGAAAAGTGTGCCATACCGTGGGTCAATAAACACACCACAGCCAGCCCAGTACTGACCAGAGCATCCAGGGCCCTATGGCCCATTGTAAGCACTGATAAAAAACTACAATGCTTCAGGAACACTAGGCCCATGATCTGTCACAAGAGGGGCAAGAGCATAAAGGACTGGGTGGTCCACGCAGACATTACTGGGAGAGGCACTGAGCCCAACAAGAAAAACTTCTTAGAGAAAAGCCCAGGATGCTACAAGTGCCTGCATTGCACGACGTGCAACAGCCTGATGACAGGAACACACTTCACCAATCCAGCGACGAACATCAGATACCGCATAAGACATGTACTGACGTGCACTACTACGCACATCATATACATGATAAAATGCCCCTGCAACTATTTGTACATAGGGAAAACAATCAATACCCTCAGGACCAGAATGGCATTGCATCGGTCATCCATAAAGGCGGCTATTGAAGGCAAGACCAAAGGCAAGATCCTGGACCAACCGGTGGCAAAGCACTACAAGGAGGCAGGCCATACGTTGGAGCAGCTACAGTACCAGATTATAGATCATGTTCCCCCCAACCTAAGGGGAGGGGACAGAGGAGGACGACTCCTACAGATGGAAACAAGGTGGATGTTCAAGCTCAAGACAGTGAGCCCCTTGGGCCTCAACGAGAAAATCACGTGGAGTGTGTTCTGAGAGGACACGGACAACCACTCCGCCAAGGGAGACACAAAGGACAACCAACGGACTGTCATTCACAGTCACACATTCTATACCCAATTCACCCAGCCCGTCCACCTATTCTCCCTTCCCCCTCTGGCCCCCCTTCCCCCCTTTCCCCCCCCCCCCCCATCCAGGGCCCTATGGCCCATTGTAAGCACTGATAAAAAACTACAATGCTTCAGGAACACTAGGCCCATGATCTGTCACAAGAG
This sequence comes from Crinia signifera, assembly GCF_055691185.1. Lineage (NCBI taxonomy): Eukaryota > Metazoa > Chordata > Amphibia > Anura > Myobatrachidae > Crinia > Crinia signifera. Next base: position 156,360,356 of record NC_139220.1, read on the forward strand.
GGGCAAGAGCATAAAGGACTGGGTGGTCCACGCAGACATTACTGGGAGAGGCACTGAGCCCAACAAGAAAAACTTCTTAGAGAAAAGCCCAGGATGCTACAAGTGCCTGCATTGCACGACGTGCAACAGCCTGATGACAGGAACACACTTCACCAATCCAGCAACGAACATCAGATACCGCATAAGACATGTACTGACGTGCACTACTACGCACATCATATACATGATAAAATGCCCCTGCAACTATTTGTACATAGGGAAAACAATCAATACCCTCAGGACCAGAATGGCATTGCATCGGTCATCCATAAAGTCGGCTATTGAAGGCAAGACCAAAGGCAAGATCCTGGACCAACCGGTGGCAAAGCACTACAAGGAGGCAGGCCATACGTTGGAGCAGCTACAGTACCAGATTATAGATCATGTTCCCCCCAACCTAAGGGGAGGGGACAGAGGAGGACGACTCCTACAGATGGAAACAAGGTGGATGTTCAAGCTCAAGACAGTGAGCCCCTTGGGCCTCAACGAGAAAATCACGTGGAGTGTGTTCTGAGAGGACACGGACAACCACTCCGCCAAGGGAGACACAAAGGACAACCAACGGACTGTCATTCACAGTCACACATTCTATACCCAATTCACCCAGCCCGTCCACCTATTCTCCCTTCCCCCTCTGGCCCCCCTTCCCCCCCCCCCCTCCCCCTTTCCCACTCTATCCTGTACTCCACTTTCCTTCTTCCTCTCCCCCCGCCCCTCCCCCCCCCCCCTTCCCCCCTCGGCCAAACACACCCCAAACCCCCAGTCCTGTTCCACACAGCAGGCAATAGGCCTATCCCTTACATCAGCCATAGAGTGAGAAGAGGCTGTCTTATGACGCATAGTTTGTTGATCCACCGTTTGTTTTGTTTTGGCTTAATTCACACACAGACCCTACCCAGGTTCCTCCGCATCCCAATACACACATCGCCCACTGTAGTCACTACACAAGTCACTAGCACATACACATTGGTTTAATATAAAAAACACAGATAGAATGTGATAAACAGTCCCCCGGCCAATCCACAAGAAGCGTGTCAACATCCACCCACCCCGTGAGCTAGTCATGTAACAGACTTGCCCACCTCCATCATTATGTAATCGACATGCCGACACAAAGCTGCTAGATCCGATCTATACAATAATGGACGGAACTATGTACTAAACATGCTCTCCAACAGCGTAACATCATAGACTGCGGACGTGTATCTACACATGTTGGACTGTGTGCTAGAACGAGTGTTCAAAATATGTCCTTTAACTGTATGTCATTCTTCTTATATCACGTAGGTGTATTCGGCCGGCAAATGATGACGCCCAGGGGACGCCGCGCCTATCTCCATGGAGATGCGGCGAGTCAGAGCAGGGCGACGGGAGGAGGGCGGATGCTGTGCTGACGCAGCCTCCCTGAGCCCGCCCTTCCCGGAAGGCGATCGGAGCCGCCGAGGGGTGGAGGATTTCTCTCCATATTCACTATTTAAGGTAAGCACCTTAGGGTGTTCTTTTGTATCTCTTTCCTCCTTGAAAACGGGGCGCACGGGACCCCGAAACGTCGGCACTGAGATGCTTGATGTCACTGAGTAAAATTTTCTACTACTAACCTTGCTGAGTTGTCTCCGTTATTGTGCTGCAGCACACCCCACCTGTCTACTATCCGTCACTACGCTGCAAGCACCGGAGCATTCAAAACCCTAAAGCAGGAGTGCCGGACCACTGCCGCTATATATATATATATATATATATATATATATATATATATATATATATATATATATATATATATATATATATATATATATATATATATATATATATATATATATATATATATATATATATATATATATATATTGAAGGCAAGACCAAAAGGCAAGATCCTGGACCAACCGGTGGCAAAGCACTACAAGGAGGCAGGCCATACGTTGGAGCAGCTACAGTACCAGATTATAGATCATGTTCCCCCCAACCTAAGGGGAGGGGACAGAGGAGGACGACTCCTACAGATGGAAACAAGGTGGATGTTCAAGCTCAAGACAGTGAGCCCCTTGGGCCTCAACGAGAAAATCACGTGGAGTGTGTTCTGAGAGGACACGGACAACCACTCCGCCAAGGGAGACACAAAGGACAACCAACGGACTGTCATTCACAGTCACACATTCTATACCCAATTCACCCAGCCCGTCCACCTATTCTCCCTTCCCCCTCTGGCCCCCCTTCCCCCCCCCCTCTCCCTTTCCCACTCTATCCTGTACTCCACTTTCCTTCTTCCTCTCCCCCCGCCCCTCCCCCCCCCCCTTCCCCCCTCGGCCAAACACACCCCAAACCCCCAGTCCTGTTCCACACAGCAGGCAATAGGCCTATCCCTTACATCAGCCATAGAGTGAGAAGAGGCTGTCTTATGACGCATAGTTTGTTGATCCACCGTTTGTTTTGTTTTGGCTTAATTCACACACAGACCCTACCCAGGTTCCTCCGCATCCCAATACACACATCGCCCACTGTAGTCACTACACAAGTCACTAGCACATACACATTGGTTTAATATAAAAAACACAGATAGAATGTGATAAACAGTCCCCCGGCCAATCCACAAGAAGCGTGTCAACATCCACCCACCCCGTGAGCTAGTCATGTAACAGACTTGCCCACCTCCATCATTATGTAATCGACATGCCGACACAAAGCTGCTAGATCCGATCTATACAATAATGGACGGAACTATGTACTAAACATGCTCTCCAACAGCGTAACATCATAGACTGCGGACGTGTATCTACACATGTTGGACTGTGTGCTAGAACGAGTGTTCAAAATATGTCCTTTAACTGTATGTCATTCTTCTTATATCACGTAGGTGTATTCGGCCGGCAAATGATGACGCCCAGGGGACGCCGCGCCTATCTCCATGGAGATGCGGCGAGTCAGAGCAGGGCGACGGGAGGAGGGCGGATGCTGTGCTGACGCAGCCTCCCTGAGCCCGCCCTTCCCGGAAGGCGATCGGAGCCGCCGAGGGGTGGAGGATTTCTCTCCATATTCACTATTTAAGGTAAGCACCTTAGGGTGTTCTTTTGTATCTCTTTCCTCCTTGAAAACGGGGCGCACGGGACCCCGAAACGTCGGCACTGAGATGCTTGATGTCACTGAGTAAAATTTTCTACTACTAACCTTGCTGAGTTGTCTCCGTTATTGTGCTGCAGCACACCCCACCTGTCTACTATCCGTCACTACGCTGCAAGCACCGGAGCATTCAAAACCCTGAAGCAGGAGTGCCGGACCACTGCCGCAATATATATATATATATATATATATATATATATATATATATATATATACACATATACACACACACACACTTATTGCAAGAATATAAGGTGTAATAATTGGGCATGACCAGGCTAGTGGAGATCTGGAGGGCAATCAATATATATTTTTTAATATTCACAAAAAGGCTGCTATCATTTTCCATATCATTTCCAATTTGTTTGCCACTTTCCACCAAAAAACAAGAGTGCAAAATATTTACTCATGTTTTTTTTATTAGAGTGATCCAATCAGATAAACCAACATTGGTGGGAAATGGCAAAAAAAAAAATACTGATTTATTTTACAGGGGTAGACCTTCATTCTGCAATATGGAAAATGAGAATAGCCTTTTAGTGAATTGTAAAATAAAATATTGCTAAAAGACCCATTTCACTTCAAAACCACACAGGTTTAGTGAAACTTCCACAGAGCAATTTTGCTGAATTAGATAGCCTGAAATGAGCCTTTTACCTGTGTGTGCGCTCAGATTGCCTTTTCCCACATTTTCAATTGGTCTATAATTGTAAAAACTATCTACCTCTCCCCAGAAAACCCCCCACCCCAAAAATGAAAATGCCCCTCCCATAATGACCACCTCCTCAAGCATCCTTAATAACTAATCTCATCTGAGGTGGTGCTGGCCAATTTGGGAGGAACACTTTTCCCACGATCCTGCTCCCAAGGCGTACTCTCTTCTGCACAGACAGTGGTGTGGTGGTACAGGATAGTTGCCCCAAAGTACCCTCAGCGCCTCCAAGCCACCGTGGGGTCTGCAGGGACTGTTGCTACACCCCTGGGCACAATCACTTTAAAATAGGCTTCAGAATGCTCCAAATGTAACAATACCTGCTCATGGATAGCTCTTCTATTTGATGCCTGCACCAAGACTTTGTAACCAAGGTTGGTAAGTTCTTTGACATGTTTTGGTGCAAGAGGAGCTCTTCTCTCCCAGGCATTGATGTCCTCCCTTCTTATTGCCAATACAGCCTTATGATGATGTCGTATCAAACAGTGAAACCCAGCATTATATCTCCTGCACTTCACGACTTTCCACATGGCGACACCTAAAAATGACAAAACCGTTCATGAAAAAATACAAAATAAAATGGAGTATTAATAACACCAACTAATAAATGGAATGTGGCCAACATGTCCTATATTCATTTAGCCATTATATGACACTGTACATGCTGCTGTGGCCAGCTAGCAATTAAAAAAAACACATACCTTCACAGGGTAGGAACAGGAAAAGGTTTCCTTCTCTGAAGGAATGCAGTTTACATGGACATACACTGAAATATCTTGCAGCGTATGACATATATTGGATGGTCTTAGCTGGTCACAGAATAAATGTATATATGTAGTCTGACCGTATATGCTTTAAGTGATGGGGATTGACAAATTGGGGATTTTGCAACATGCAGAACTTCCCTGATCACTTGGATTGGATTACCATTCATTATTAAATGCTGATACAGGTTGTTGGAGAAATGCACCTCAAAGCTATGAAATGAAAATAGATATGAAATAAAATAGATACAGTATATAGACAGAGAGACACTAATATATATATTTCCTTCTTCAAACTTTCGTTCAATGTGGCAGAGGTATAAGAAGTGGCACTCACAAGACTTCTTAGCAATCATAAACGGATAGTTTATTCCGACATGTTTCTCGTCTTCAGGGAACATCATAACAATGAACTCGTACATATATAGGACACAAAACACTTGCCTCAACTGGGTCAGGTCGATTCCACCTGTGTTAAGTGTGCACATCACTGGACACCTAATCACAGGAGAAAAAGGTGCTTCCAGGGTGTTTAGTGCAGCCGCACAAACACATACAAAGAATATTTTAGAATTAGTTTAGTATGTAGATTGGCTACTGAATGGCCACCTAGGGCGCAATGTCATGCCACTGGCTGGTCACTTGTCCCTGCATGTATGGTCATCCTAACAGAAAATCGGTGGTTAGCCATTATTTCACGAAAAGTGGTTTCCATTTTACCCACATATAAATAACAGCCCACGTCCTTTTTTTGGGACTGTCCCGCATTCGTACCCAGGGCCGGCAGTTGGAAGTCCACTCTGCAACCCTCTGCTCTGCTTAGCGGGCAGCAGGAAATAGACTATGTGCAAGAGAGGGACAGGGTGCTCGGCCAGCAGCTCTCACAGTACTGGCTATGCCCCTCAAAAGCAGTGAAGACGGGGCATGGCCTCGCTGGGACGCTGCATGCATAGGCAACACCCCCTAATTCCAGATGCACTTTTGTCCTTGGTTCTGGCTGCTCAATGTTTGAGAGGTATGTATTCAGAATATTACTATTTTTTTTACCATTTACTTTATTTTCATTTGAAGTGGGGAGATGAAGTTGCAGAAAGATATTCAGGATTTGGACACAGATCCGTCCCAGGAGCTACCCGGAATTTGCAAGGTAAAGCTCCCCTCAGTGACCCAGCAATAAGCCTGGTTGCTGACGTCAGACAGGGGCAGGGCATCATAGAGGGTGAGGGGAGAAGGCAGTGCTTGAACCTGAAGCTCCTCCTCCCTATTGTGTTAACAGATCCCAGGTTACTAATTTACACTGCCCAGCAAACTGGGTCCAACTGGCATAAAACCCTTCTAACCCTGGTCGAAAAGCCATGTTGCTAGACCCAGGTTTTCAAAATGATGCTTTCACACTGCACAGAGACCCAGATTATTTGTGTGGTGTAAAAGGGGTAGAAGATGCTAGCCAGTGTAAAAAGGTCTGGTACAAGCATGCTGAACAATGCATTGTTGTGCAATTTGCAGGTGCCAATCTATCAAAAAGAATTTCAAATTACACATCCCTTTGTCAGAATTAAATGCAGGACACTAGTCTTGAGCATGCGTTGGAGGGCTGGCACAGAAAGATGGCACCAAAAAAAAAAAGTGGGAGGATGGATCTAAAAAGTTAGCTCCACCCTTCCTTCACTCCATATAACTTATCCTACCCTAATCAACCCATATGGAGAAATAACAAACAGTTATGTAATCCAGAAATAAACCAAACCCAGAACAATTATCACCCGAGAGGGAATGCAGTGTTTCCCAGATGGCTTTAATAAGGGATTATTTCCAAGTAGAGATGAGCGGGTTGGGATCAGCTGAATAAGAAATAGGCAATATGAAGATAATTATATGCTTGTATTGCTTGAGTAAAAAGATATCAAGGCATATTTAAGATATAAGGGGGTACTTCTTAAAATAATACTAACTTATTTGGAGTATCTTGGAAATAAATACCTATAGAAAGATTCAGTTACTGCCACACAGAAAGTGAAAAAAACTGTAGATATACTGTGTAACAAATTAAAGGGATATAAATCACAGTAAAACAAATAAGGTGGCAACTGTAACAATTCATGTGAATACACTCCAATAAGATCATAACTAACAAAACACCAGGACACCGTTGACATAAAAAAAAAAAAAAAAAACACACAATTGTTTGCTTTATGTACAAAATAAAGAGAATTCACACATGTGAGTTTAACGAATACCTAATAAAAAAACATTGTAACTTTATGATACTTTAATTTATCTCTGTGCACCAGAAAAAAAAGACATTCTTCTCTATCCCTTTTTGCTTGTATATTTTTTGTCTTTGGCTGCACCCCCACTGAGAAATACAGATTTGCACTGTCTCGACTGGGGCTAAAATCGGTGCTGTAGCACTAAGCCTGTGGGGATAATAATCCCCCTCCCCTTTTCCCACAAGTTGATAGTAGCTATTCCCTGGCTGCTCAGTAGTTCCTCAGGGAGAAATACTGTGGAAATGTACTATTCTGTAGCACTACTAGGGAAGCTTCTCTATATGGGACTGCTGTTGGGGATAAGGGGCTCTCTGAAAAAAAATAAAGTTTTTTAATTTTACTGCAGGGCTGCCCGGTTACAGTCCAGCTGTGCTGCCCGGTTACAGTCCAGCTGTGCTGCCCAGTGTCCCGTCTCAGTCCAGGGGTGCCTGCATGTGTCCCATATCAGTCCAGGGGTGCCCGCATGTGTCCCATATCATAATTCCAGGTGTGCTGCCCTTTATTTTAATTAAAAGGTTTTCTTTTTTTTTACTGCAGGAATGTTGCCATGTCTGCCGTATAATTCCATGTCAGCCACCATGTGTGCCGTATCAGGACAGGGGTGCACGCATGTGTGACGCATATTTTCTGGTGTGAGCCAAGTGTGTCATATAATTCATGTATGCTGTATAATTCATGGGGTGCTGCTAAGTGTGCAGTATCAGTCCAGGGGTGCCCCCATCTGCCCCGAGCAGTCCAGGGGTTCAGTATCATTCCAGGGGTGAGCCAAGTGTGCCGTATAACTCATGGGGTGCTGCCCTTTTTATATTAAAAGAATAAAAAAGTTTTTGTTTTTACTGCAGGAGTGTCACCATGTGTGGCGTATAATTCCATGTGTGCTTTATCAGTCATGGGGTTCCACCATCTGTGCCGTATAATTCCATGTGTGCTGTATAAGGTCAGGGGTGCCACTATCTGTGCCGTATAATTCCTGGGGTGAGCCAAGTCTGCCGCATAATTTATGGGGTGAGCTAAGTCTACCGTATAATTCATGGGGTGCTGCCAAGTATGCTGTATTAATCCAGGGGTGATGGGAAGTGTGCCGTATCAGTTCATGGGTGATGTGAAGTGTGCCGTATTAGTCCAGGAATGATGCCAAGTGTGCCGTATCAATGCAGTGTTTGTCCCGCCCACATGTGTGGCTTATCATAGTCATCCAGCTACCTTGGTGCAACCTTTTGGCCGAAAAACAATATTGTGAGGTATGAGGTGTTCAGAATAGACTGCAAATGAGTGGAAATGAATGTTATTGAAGTTAGCGTAGGAGCAAAAAAAAAAAAATTGTGCGGTTTTTAGGCTTTTTAAAAAAATAAAAAAATCAGAACCCAAAACCTTGAGGGGGTGTTTTGGCAAAACCTATTAGAACCCAAAACCTGAAGGTAATCAGAGCCCAAAACCCAAAAAGTGGCCGGTGCACATCCCTATTTCCAAGTATACAAATCCAATTTCTCCCTCACCCGATCTGGTGGACAGTCTTATATGTCTTGCGTGTTGAAGATGGTGCCCCCTTCCAAAGAAGACAACACTGCCCACACTGCCGACTCCCCCACACTATGGATTATGCCTGCATCCCCACACCAAGGACACCCTGGGCCGTTGCAAGCCTCCCCCCCGCCCCAGGCAAATCCCCCGCCCGCTGCTGGGGAGATTTCAGCGGGCAGCAGACGATACTGCACCACAGGGTGGGGGTGCGAGCAACACTAGGGCGTGCGCCCGCAACCCCCGTGTCCAGGGGGGGGGGGGGTGAGAGAGAGAGGGAAGCTACGCTTCCTTTCTCACCTGCTTCCAGTCCCCGTTGCAGGGGAAATTTCAGCGGACGACAGGCGGGGGGGGGGGTTGCGGACTATACTGCACCACAGGGTGGGGGGGGGGGGGAGAGAAGAGGGAAGCTACGCTTCCTTTCTCACCTGCTCCCAGTCCCCACGGCGCATCCTGGTTTCTCTATGGTATGGGTAATGCAAATGCCTAGACCTGCCTAGTGGTGGAGCCAGCCCTGAGGACACCACTGGTACTACAAACTCCCCCCCATTACACATCCGCTCGCGCAGAGAAAAAAAAAAAAAAAAGATAAAAATCATTAAATGGTCACTCACAATTGAATGATTTCCCCTTCCCATCGCAGATAAAAGCAAATTTATACTTACTTTTATCCTGCACAGTGATGCCCGAATTTCCGACGGGCCTGCCCAGTGTTTCTATGGTGCTCACATCTTTTTTGTGGGCAAACCTGTGAAACGGTGGGTGGGCCTGTCAAAACGCCCCCCCTGCCTGCCACTCAGGCAGCGAGCGACCCGACGGAAAAAAAAATGCTGCGGGGGTCTGCACATGTGTAGACCCCCACCGTTGATTTGGGGACAAATTTGGACCTATGCAAACAGGTCTCAGGCCAGCTCACTGCAGCTTTTACCAATATTGGTGAAAAGTTGAAAACAATACTGAGATTTGGTAATTGACGGGAAGTGGCCGGAAACACCCCAAGGAAAAACAAATCCAGTCACGGTAGTTTGGTAAATGCAAATGCAAAAAAAGGGCCAGGAATCAGAGCCAAATCTAAAAATCTAAATTCAGTGAAAATGATCCAGTGCACATCTCTAAAGCCAAGATAAAACTAAGAAATGCACAGGTTTGTGGAAATAAAATAGCGCAATTAATTGAGAGGGTGCTGCCTACTACAACACAAAGGAGGTACACCACCTCCTGGAGGCACTAGAAACAAACTAAATTTGTTGTAGCCAGGCGCAACTCTCTCAAAAAGACTTTGTATATACAACCATTAAATATACAGGGGTTTATTGGAATAAAAAAAAAAAAACATACAAATATTATACAAACAGAATATACTTCTGGACCTCAAAATGGGATCGTCAATTTTCATATATTCGGGGGTCAATGCATTAAATTATTTCACCATAAACCACAAGCTGGGTATGAGTCATACCCAGCTTGGAAAAGGAGACCTGTGTGTCTCCGAAACGCGTTGCTGACCCTGCAAAGGACACACTTTGATTGATTCTACACAGTGCAATTATCCATCTGTTTGCACTGCACCTGGACACTTTATTTGGACCACACTGTCATTTACTTGCACTTCATTTGGGGGGACTCATCAAGAACCAAGCCTTCTGCGGTGGTGTCGCAGAAACGTCTCTTGAAGCATAGCCCACCGCAGCACCAATTTATGGTGAGATAATTTAATGCATTGACCCCCGAATATATAAAAATTGGCGATCCCATTTTGATGTCCAGAAGTATATTATGTTTGTATAATTTTTGTATGTTTTTATTCCAATAAACCCCTGTATATTTAATGGTGGTATATACAAAGTCTTTTTGAGAGAGTTGCGCCTGGCTACAACAAATTTTGTTTGTTTCTAGATAAAACTAAGAAAATCCAGAATAATGGGACAAATTCAGACCTGATCACAGAACAAAATTTTTCTCTAAATGGGAAAAACCATGCTGCACTGCAGGTGGGACAAATGTAACATATGCAGAATTAAGGTGCATACACACTGGTTGATTTTTTTACCAATATCGTACATTTTGGCCCTTCTGTGCACTCAGGGGATGTAGTGCTTCCCCTGTAATTTTGTTTAAAATAATACACATTGCAAAAGATATGCACTTGATTTGGCCCCATCAAAAATGTTCAGATTATTTTAATAGGGTAAAAAAAAAAATGTTATTAACAGGTACAGTGACATATGATGAAAATAAAAGCAAACATAATAAAATCATATAAAAACACACAGTACACGTGATGCTTTTGCACAAGTGGATCAAACACTTTCAGGTAAAGATGGTTTCTCACCCTGCTGGTAAACTGCTGTGGGTTTATGCTCAAAAAGCAAAGCGGTCCGAGCCAGAATTGCTCGGCACCACTGCAGTAGCTTGAAAGGTCCAATTCCACAAAGTGCTCGTGCATCCAAAGAAGTATGTCCAAACAACGCGTTTCAGGAACTGTATCCCCTTCCTCAGGCTATATAGAGCATGCCACATTTACATTCCAATAAATATATCACATTTTTATAAATGCTTTTATTTTATACTTTTTCCATTTATCCCAAAACTAGTTGTTTTTCTTTCATGTGGCATATTGATTGTGTTCTTTCACACAAGGCATGTTCCACACCTGTGGAACCCTTTATTTCTTTCGCTGCCTGTAATCTTCTCAGGAAGGGCACTTCTAACCAAAATATTTTTCAAAGATGGCGCTTTCCTGAAGATAAAATAGTTTGGTACTTGTTTCCTAGCACGCAGTGTTCCCTCTAAGCAGTGCGCGCACACAACTCGACGAGCGTGGGCACAGACATTACAACAGAGCGCACAAAGCAGCAGTGGGTCCTTTTTGCAGTTGTGGACTCAATTAATGTGTGTTTCGCCCATTAACTACATTGTGGGCTGTGTTTTAAATGTTTAATACCATTTTGAAGTAAAGTTAACACAAATGCTGAACGTCATTTTCCAGTTATATACGTGACGCACAAAAATTAAAATTTCCTTCCAAAGTTGCAAACAAAATCTTTTGCCGCACACAGCCTTCGTAAAATTAGAGGGAACATTGCTAGCACGGCGCCCATCGAATCGCATACCATAAGGCATACGATGGTATGCAATGTGATGTGATGTTATACAATTTTAAATTGTATACCATCGAATTGTATGCCATTGTATGGCATATACAATGGTATACGATTTTAAATTATAAGCACTCTAATGGGTTTTCAATGTTAAATGTGCCCCCTATAAGATAAATAATTGTATAAGCACCGTAATAGGTGCTTACAATGTTAAAACCCGAAGCGTGGCGAGCGCAGCAAGCCCGCGAGGGGCGGCAGTACGCATCCTCCGACCTTTTCATACCGCCACTATCCACCTCGGCGTGGAGTTGATTTTGTATAGTGTGGCAAGTGCAGCGAGCCACTGAGCCTGAAGCGTGGCGAGCCCCGCGAGGGGACGCGGAATACATGTGAAGCAATGCGCGTCCGCTCGCCACGCTTCGGGCTCGGTGGCTCGCCACACTATATAAAATCAACTCCACGCCGACGTGGATAGTGGGGGTATGAAAAGGTCGGAGGACGCGCACCGCTGTACTCGCCATGCTTCAGGTTGGCGTTGATAGTAGCGGTGGCGTGGGGGTGCATTTAACATTGTAAGCACCTATTAAGGTGCTTATACAATTAAAAATCATATAGGGGGACCATTTAACATTGAAAAAACCCATTAGGGTGCTTCTACAATTTAAAATTGCATCGCATTGCATTGTATGCCATATACAATAGTATACAATTTTAAATTGATACAATACATTATTGTGCTGAATTAAAGCTCCCATCAAATCCCATTCTGTCCAAAGTGTTAGAGTACACTGGCACAAGCAGATCCATGACTGCAAAACATGCTGGCACTTCTAGAACTGAAAGCAGCTATGGCACCTGTAAAATAAAAAATAAATAGGTAATATCTATATGTACAGCTGCCAAAAGTAAAAATATAAAAGAAGGTGGTGGTCAACTCTTCTACCTATGCTGACCTGCTCACATCTTGTGTTTATGGCAAGCTCTACATAAGTACCAAAAGATATTTTTATTCAGAACGCATTGTCCACTTGCAATTAAACACCACAAAATAGATGCCTGACTGAGCAACCACCTTTTCTATTATGCATATCCTTCTGTGGGGGAAACGGTCATCTGTCAGACCAGACTTAGGTCGACAGTCATTAGGTCGACCCCGGAAGGTCGACTGTCCCCAAGGTCGACAGGGTTAAAGGTCGACATGGCTCAAGGTCGACATGACTTAAGGTCGACATGGTTTTAGGTCGACAGTCATTAGGTCGACAGTCATTAGGTCGACAGTCATTAGGTCGACAGTCATTAGGTCGACAGTCATTAGGTCGACATGAGTTTTTAACTGTTTTTTTAGCCGACATGTGCCGACAGATGGCATTTCATGCCCTACCATCCACTGGGGCGTGGTGGGAGAATAAAATAGTGTGCCCGAAGCATTGCGAGCGATGCGAGGGGCTGCGGTTCGACTCCAACTGTGTCCATGTCGACTGTGTCGACATTCGGGTCAAAAAAACAGTGAACAACTCATGTTGACCTAATGACTGTCGACCTAAAACCATGTCGACCTTGGCGCCTGTCGACCTTAAGTCATGTCGACCTGGAGCCATGTCGACCTTGGGGACAGTCGACCTAATGACTGTAGACCTAAGTCTGTTCTGACAGATGTACCGCTTCCTTCTGTGGCTATTCCCTGTAAAATAGAAATATAGGAGTATGAGAGAATAAAGACGGGTGGGGGGGGAATAAGTGGACTTATTTAACTAAGAATATACGGGGAAAAATACACACATAGCCAACTATTGGAGAAGAGCACTAGCCAGGCAGCACCGGCAATGGAGACAAAGCGGCAGAGGCAGCTGGGCCATCTGCAGCAGCTCCAGAACCCATGGGGAGCACCAGCAGATGGTGAGGGTGACTAGGTGGATACAGCAGGCAGCAGACCAGAGACCTAGACCCTGAAATGCAGCGGTGCCCTGAGCCACAAAGCCACTTGTCCACCAGCCCAGATCCTGAGGCACACCTATGCCAGCATCCTGTCCATCAGGCTCAAGACCAACTATTTTTGTGCCGATTGCTGTGGATTCTGCCACTGGTGTCTCCCAGCACCACCTCTGCACAAAGTAGTAAGAGGTGCTGCATCCCCCGTATTCTGTGTACCAGTGGCACAGCACAGGTGCTCTCATGTCACCCTCTCACTGGGCTGGTATCTAGCAGCAGTAAGCAGAGACATAACAATGCTGGCTAGTTGGAATCCATTCTGTGCATGCATGACCTTGCATTACTAGGTCACATGTACACTCATGCTTCTAAACAAGGATGTAGACATTCAAAGGAAACAAATCTAAAAAATATTTTAATGTTTGCAATTCATATTTGAGTTATTTATTTTAGAATTTATTGTTGTTGGTTTGAAAGATCCAGTGCTCAACATAGGGGGAAAACGTCATAAACAAAAGCAAGCCCATACAATTTAGCAGTTACTAAACCACACAAATATGTGCTACTTTATGACGTTCTATATGCTACCGTCACCGAAGTGTCTCACTACAGAAAGAAAATAAATCATTTCAGAGACTCCAGCAGGATACACATTGGCAATAGATCGTCCTATATCTCATTCCGACATGAAGCAGAACGATATATTGGCTATTTCGTCAAGTGTGAATGTTCCTCCACAGTCATCAGCGTCTTTTAGTCGGCCCTGCTGCAGAGTCCATCAGAAGACATCACTAGCAATGCCATGATGCTAAACACAGAATGGCATCTCCTGCCGATCCATTGCCCCCATGCACCTGCAAGTGTGTATGTACTTGCCAATGCGGGGTCCTGTCACTAGCTAGGTCAGCCAGGTACACATGGCTCCTTGGTGTACCTGGTTTAACATTCAAATGCCATCTTGTATGTCTGGTTGCTCTGCCCAGGTCACCAAAACAAAATAAATAATCTCTTCAGCAAGAGTGTAACTAGAACTTTTTGCGCCATATAGCAAAATCTTAAAAGGGTCCCCTCCCCACCCATTGTCGATACAATGCCCCTTAGTGGAACAAAAAAACAAGTAAGGGGGGTGAGACAAAGAGGGTGTCGGGGAAAGAGACAAAAGAAAGAGAGGAAGTCAGAGAAAGGAGGAGGAGCATCAGAGAAAGGGAGGGGTGCAAATCAGAGAAAGAGGGGAGCAAAAGAGTGTTAGTGAGAGAGAACAAGAGAGGGGGTTCTGGTGTTCCAGAAAAGTAAAAAAACACCAAGATCGATACTAGCAAAACTCTAATTTGGTGGACACTTATTGTAGCACTGGACGAGTCTTCACAATATCCTATATAAAAGTCTGGAGGTGGAGAGGGAGCAAGCGAGAGAGTGAGAGGCTAGGAGCAAAGAGAAGGAGGGGAGTTAGGGTTAGGGTGGGATGTTCTAACATCCGCAGCCCTCTATTGCTCCCCTTCTCCGGCCACCGCATTCTTAATGATCGCATATGCGATCATTAATTCAAGGGACAACTCTTGCGATGAGATGTCCCTTGCAATGCGGTGCCGGTGCTGGACTTCCGGGTCTGAGACCCGGGAGTCCATCTGCGCATGTGTAGAGCATGGCACCGGCCGCAGGGCATGCTGGGAGGGATCCGTCACTGATCCCTCACACAGCGCTGTGGTAAAAAGCCCATAGGCTTCTGCAGGGAATCACCAACTTTTGCCGGCGATTCCCTCCGCAGCAGTGACACTGTGGAGGGGGGACAGAGCATACAGAAATGCGGTAAAAACCATAACAGGGTTTTTACCGCATTTCTGCTTTAGAAAATCTCCCCCTTAGTCATTATCAGGGGTGGATTTGGCAGTCCTGAAAATGAAATGACTGCAAGCAGCACTAATGGGAGACAGGATCCATTCTCACAGGGTTTTAATTCTGAATTGCATGCAGTTGCAGCCTTCCTTGTATCTTCTGCAACTTTATGCGAACAC
The DNA here is from genome assembly GCF_055691185.1 of Crinia signifera. NCBI lineage: Eukaryota > Metazoa > Chordata > Amphibia > Anura > Myobatrachidae > Crinia > Crinia signifera. The sequence goes on from NC_139220.1 coordinate 156,375,815, forward strand.
CTCTACAATGCCCTTCCCTGGTTTACATCTGTCCATCAAAATATGTAAGGACTGAGATGCCCACTTCCAGAAACTGCAATCATGCTTTGTGGCTCTTTAAACATTGCCATGGTCGCACCATTGAAATTTTTCCCATAACTACAGGTGCAGATCATCCCTCTGAGTACACTCCAATGTTCGAAGTTCAATGTCTCTATAAGCAAATACTGTCAGCAAACGTACAATTGCAACTATAAAGGAGCGTACACATATACGATATCTAGTGTGTATGCACTATATGATTATCAATGTGTGTTAACTACCAGTATGTCCTCTGTTGTCTTAACATATTCTCAAATTTTGACTATAGTGTTAATGACTACATGTTCTGGGCGGGGAGGGACACAAACGTAGTGTCCTCGCCAGCGGCGCTCAAAATAAACTATAAACTGTACATCCCGGATATGCAATGAACGTCTCTTCTCCGCCTCAACATTTCGTTTATAGAGTTGGGATAGATCAAAACGTTTCAGTATGGGGAAGGGGGTATTGGGATTGTTAACCTGTGCACCAGTACCACATGTAGTTTGAAGTACAATAATATGATATATATGATGATCCACTATTTTTATATATCAAGTGCCTCTGCACTATTAGACGCTGTGGAGGTGCTCCCCTGAGAGTAAAGGTGCCCATACACTAGTAAGATTTATCTTCAGATCTGGCCGGTTGGAACAAAAACATGGTTATGGATGAGTGACAGTTTGTCAGTTTTCCAGCATTTCCAAGCAAATGGTCAACTGTCATTTGCTCTCATCCATAACCATGTTTTTGTTCCAACCAGACAGATCTGCAGATAAATATGCGTGTGTATGGCCACCTTTATATGTGATGCAAACAGAAGAAAAGAAAAGTACTCTCTTTTTTTGGGGGCACGCTTTGATTTTAAAACTTAACGTTTAATTATAAATTCATTAAGAAAGTTAATTCAATGACATGACAGGACGAACACACATTAAACATATAAATTACTGAGAACTCTATTTTATGAGAGTTCTATGATAATTGTGAATTGGTCTTGGTCAGAAAATTTATTTACCAATCTAGAAAAGAGTTCTGATTGGGAGCTGCCAATCACACAAAAAGGAGGTACCACAGTATATGAAGTGGACCGCGAATATTTTTACTAAAAATACACCTATAATAGTTGGTTTGTAGATGCTTTATCAGGCCTATTCTCTTGCTATTATTTGGAAAGGATAAAGGCGAGAGTCCCTTCTACTAAAATAGGATTCAAAAATCAAACAGTTTTTCTTGAGAGAGTTTGTTCTATACAGCCCATAGGCCCTTATTCTGATCGGTGCGGAAATTCCCGCATGCGGACGGACCGCCGATGTTGATCGTCTGTGCATGTGCAGAGGTCACTCTGCGCATGTGCAGGCGATTTCGCCGCACGGATTCTTTATACGCCGCACAGGGGGCGTAGAGGGGCGTGAGGGGCTACTTAGCCTCATTACCCTATGCATACGCCCCGCGTTTCATGGGCGTTCCCATGCAAACGCGGGGCGTATGCATGGTAATGAGGCCGTGACGCGTGGGTACGGGGCGGGCATCTGACATCGCCGGATGTCAGCTGCCCGCCCCTATACATGATTTCACACGGACAAGTGTCCGTGTGGTCTTGTGTTGCGGGACCTGGTGGAGCGTGCGGCCCTGCATTCGATGTTCGGCGACCATCGAATGCAGGGGCTGCTCCCAAGACGGAGGAGGCGTATCCCCGTCCAATTTCATGCGGATCGCCACATATCCGCATACGGACGGCAGGTGGCGATCCGTATGGAAGGCGGGGATTCGCCTGCACGGTTGCGGCCGCATATTCTGATCGGGCCGCACCGATCAGAATAAGGGCCAATGTGAGTATATATATTGTGAGAAAAAAAGTGTAAGGCAAACTAGTGTCAGTACACCCCTGCAGTTTGTTTGTTACCACGGTGACTGCTGCTGATTGATCTAACCGGGCTGGCTCAACCAGTCCTTACAATTGAGCGGGTCTATCCGTGTGACAGTTGCAGATTTGGGTGTGAAAAAGTAAGGGTATGAAGTATCTCAATGTTAGAGTGGGTGACTCCCTGGTTGGCAATGCCCTTGCAGAGAGGTCTACCCTCCATCAATGAGGTTTCTGCCCTGAAGGTGTGCAGATTTAAGAACAGATTGGTTGCACTCTTGGGTATATGTGCACGCTGCTTTCTCCCACTTGCTTTTCAGTATTGGTGGGCGATGAGCGGTGCACTTTACCTTTGAGTGTAACTTGAAAAAGTCCCCACAGATAAGAGGAAGAAACAATGAGCAAAAAGTAGAACAGAAATTTCACTAAGTTGAAAAAATGTGTCGAGGAAAAAGAGGTTTTTTCTAAACGTCACATTTATTCTACTAATTTATATGCATATATACATCAATTTTCAGATGCATGGATTCCTTGTTGCGTGTAGATTCCAATAGGATAAATTCACATGTATACAAGTAGACCCTTCACCACATATATCAGGAAGGAGAAATACCATACATCCCTGGTGTGGGATTGGCATCTCCTTTTCTCCGTTACTAACCCCAGTATATGGTAAGTAGAATTGTAGGCTTGTTTTTTCACATGTATACCAACTCACATCAAGGGTTTAATGAGACAATTAGCATGTACATGCTAATTGTCACAATAATGCTGTGTTACACTATATACTGCATGGTCTACTATTTCCATATATAGGAGTATATATAGTATGTCACCCTTGATGTGAGTTGGTATACACTTAAACAACAAGCCTACAATTCTACCTACCATATACTGGTGGAAGTAAGGGAGAAGAGGAAGCGCCTATCCCACATCAGGGATGTATGGTATTTCTCAATTTTACACTATTTCATAATTTCTTAAATGCTGTGGCCGAGGGCACGGAGAATTCACTGAACAAGATCATGTGGTGTGTATGCATTAGATAGTTTGCCCAGGAAATCCCGACAGGGGTCAGGTAAGCGTACTCATTATGGCTACCATCCATCTGGGATTACTCCGGACAGTCCGTAATTAAGACTGAGGGGCAAATTTATTAAGCTCGGTGAAGTGAGCTTTTTTTTTTTTTTTTTTAGTCACCGGCCAATCAGCTCCTAACTGTGAAGTTACGGGCTTTGTTTGAAAAATGACAGGTAGGAGCTGATTGGCCGGTGAAAAAAAACAGTCACTTCACTGATCTTAATAAATCTGCCCGAGGGTGGTGTTCCTGGACTATACAGTGTCCCGGAATAGGCAGAATGCTGTATAATGCGGGAACACCGTCCCTCTGGACATCGGCGCCTATTCCCGGACATTTTATAGTCTAGGAATTCCACCCCTCCAGTCTTGTTTATGGAACTGTCTGAAGTGATCACAGACAGGTGATGCTAACACTAGTACTCACACTCTTTTAATGTGTTGTAATTGAATTACAAGATTGATGGCCATGTAATCTCATTTGCCAGATGTGATAAACAACCAGCCAATCAGCTCATAACTGCCATGTTACATGCTGGGTTTGAAAAATGACAGGAAGGAGCTGATTGGCTGGTTGTTTATCACTTTCCACTTTATCCCTTTTTGAAGTTCGATACATCTGGCCCTTGAAACCACGTAAAGATAATTGCCAAGGTCATAGCTTGAAATCACCTACATACAGTTTCATGGTAATTAAATGTATTTTGCATAGAGTAGCAGCAGCTGCATCAGTCACAGAGCAGTGCCTAAATAGGAGACAGGATTTATAGCCTCTACATCCCGCAGAACAGTAGCTCAATTTTATCAACTAGCTGCTCGTATGGCTCTGGATTCTGGAACCACAGAGCAGGGCGAGCATAACTAATGATTTAGCAATGCTAAGCCGCTCACAGAACACAGACACCGTCCGCAGGCCTGGAACCCTGATTTAGGGAATATAGGAACAAGGCAGAGAGGAGGCGCCAGACACCTACCTGCTGGGAGCCAGTGACAACGTTATATTGGTCGCTGCCCTTACACGACACGACCAAGAAGACGCAGACAGCTGCTGCTGCGACGACACACTCACAATTTTAAAGGAGAACAAGGGCTGTAACGTCTGCACCAATCAGAGCTTACAGTTGGACACGTCCTTCCGTCTATACCAATAACGTGAGGGGCTGGCCATTGGGTAACGCCCACCCCAATGAACTGAGTAGGACAGCGTGAGGTGTATCTCGGTCACCTGGTCTGCCCTCCATGGCCCCGCCCACTACATGTGCAGCCTGCTTACAGTGTGACGTTACGCGGCAGCTGGCGTCGCCTTCCCAGGGCAGAAGCAGCATGGGAGGATGCATTTCTTTACACAAATAAACATTATAGCATTAATACCACAAGGCTGGAGTTAACTTCGTATTCGAGCTCCAGCTTCTTAGAACATGTAACAAGTTACAAGGGTTAACGAGTCTTGGGCAACAGATTTGACACCTGAAATCAACAGCTAGGGCATAATGACTCACATGTATTTTGCCGTGCCAAACACTGGTTTGGGCATGAAATATGCTGGCAAAGTGTGCACATACACCATATTATTATTTACTTTTTTGAATAAGTAGCTTTAGTTTAGTCTTGGGCAACAAATTTGACACCTGAAACCTACAGAGGCAGGTCCGTTTTACAAGGGTTAAGCAGTGCCCATGTAGGAATACGCACCGGTGCAGGGACGGTTTCTCCTGCACCGGAGGGAAAGGAGAGGTGCCACCGTCGGGTGGTGCCGCCCCCTGCAACTCGGGCCAGTGTACTCGTGCGGTCACTGGCCCTGCTGCTGGTGGGCGCCTGCCTCCTTACCTGGGGTGGCCTGGCGCCACCCCATGGAGCTGGAGGCAGGCCCTCAGGCGACGGCGGGCGTGGAGGCAGAGGTGAATCTTCACCGCTGCTTCACGTGGACAATGGCAGTGGGCCTGCATCTTCTGGGATTTGAACTAACTAGCGCAGGGAGCAGGAAGGGGGTTCGGCGGCCGGGACGAGAGCAGCGGGAGCTGCCGCAGCAGAGGAGAAGACTGCGGAAGCCCCAGAAGGCGGCAGCCGTGTGCGCAGTACTGCTACACGCTGCCGCCCGCCAGGCGAAGTACAGAGTGCCGGACCCCGTCGGCGAGGAGGCAAAAGCGCTTGCCCTGGCCCCCGCTTCCCCGGTGAAGACTGCAGGAAGCACGGAGGTGGTGGGAGATGTCTTACCTCTGGCGAAGATAGGGCCACCCACGTGGCTGGACCAGGCATTAGGCCCTTAGGTTTGTTGTGATGGGTATTAGGCCCATATAGTCGGGCATGAGGCCCGGGTGCCAGGTTCAGGCCCCTTGGCCTGAATAGGCGGCAGCCAGGTCTTTTAGGTCCGTTGGCAAGGACCGCTGGGGCCTTCCTGGCCCCCCCACCCAAGTGAGTTAGGCCTGCAGGCCCTTGTGCACTAGGCCCAGGCCCTCCTAGGCTGAGGGCTCTTAGTAGTGAGTATAGGCCGGCGGCAGCAGGCAGTGGATTCAGGTATCGCCACAGTGGCTACTGTGGTATGGCTGGGAGCAGACAGAGGGAGGTAAGCCCTCAGTGTGCTGGTGCAGTGTTGTCTTGTTTGCATTGTACTGTTTTATTTGGCACTGTGTATTGTATGCTGTACTTGAGTCCACACAGTTGTGTTCTTTACAGGTTGTGCGACGCTAGGTCGCAGGTTGTGTGGCGCTAGGCCGTGGCATCTGAGGATCCTGCGCTAGGTTGCACTGGCGTTAGGCACCAGCAGGGGCGAATTTAGGGGTCAGGCCGCCCCTAGGCACAAAATTTTTGTGCGCCCCCCTCCCCCTATTTTAATGTAATCATATATGTATATACATTGTTATTTATATATTTCATAAAAATTTAACTGTAGCCCACCTTAATATTTTTTTAAGCACTCTGGACTGCTCACTGCACGGAGGACCTGGAGGGAGGCACTTATTAGTACTGTGATTAGCACAGTGTCTCCGTCAGTCTCTCTCCGGGTCACACACTGTGAATGACTGAGTGCAGGGAGGATCTGCGCGCCGCTCAGCTCAGCTGCTGGATACACAGCAGCCAATAGACTGTATATGTGTAGAGTAGCCAATGGGTGGGATCCGGCAGCAGTGAGCCTGAGCCATTTCCGGACGCGCAGGGGGACTGTCGGACCCAGCCACTAAGCGGTGATGTAATGTGCATGGCAGAGTGGTTGGGCAGTGGCGGGTGACGAGCGGCGCTGCCGCCGACATATGATAATTCATGTCTGCGGCGCTCGTCACTCGCCGCTGCCCACCCGCTGTGCCATTTAACAGAATGTCAGCCTGCCTGCCGCCACTTAATTGGTGCCGCCCTGAGGCCGGTGCCTCACGGGCCTAGGCACAAATCCAGCCCTGGGCACCAGGCTGCGCGACGTTAGGCTGTGGCATCGGAGGATCCGGCGCTAGGTTGCAGGTTGCGCAGGCGTTAGGTGCCAGATTGCACAATGCTAGGCTGTGGCATCTAAGGATCCAGCGCTAGGTTGCAGGTTACGTAAGGCGGCTTCAGGCCGCAGGTTTTGTGGGCGTTGAGCCGCAGGAGCGTTGGCGTATTGCCCTGCCCTAGAGAGCAGGAGGTTACATGTGTTCATTTTCAGGCTCCGGTACCAGCATTCTAAGTGAGTCGGAAGACCGGTAGGCGGCTGGTGAGTATAACCTGTGTTGTATCTGTTGTTGTGTTGTCCGTGATCCTTCACCTTCCCAGAGCGTTTCCCCACCCGCGTTACAGCCACCGTGTTCCGCCGATTTCCCCTACAGATGGCGTCGCATCTGAAGCCAGTGGAGCAAGAGGGAAGTACCGGGACCATCATCGGCCCGAAGGTGAGAGACAGAGGACAGCGAGGTGAGTACGCACAGCGAGCGTTGGCGCAGGCCACACCCCTGTGCCTCTTACACCCATCAAGAAATTTTACAATTGAAACCACCACAGAGTGGTCACATACATTTGCACCCACTTGTATAAACCAACAAGCATTTTGGCATGAAAATGGATGTAAAAGCATTCACACGTACACAGTTTTGTCATTTTATATTTGTTGCTGTACTTACACAAGGGTGTAACAGCATTGGTTAAAAGATTTGATACTTTTGTGGTAAATTTACTTATTGTACACAATTCTGGGATGATTGTATCTTCTACACAATACTGTTTCTCTTTCAATGGTCCTGGTGACACAGCTCAACATTGGGATGTAGGAGGGTCCGTAGGAGCCAGGCACCTATCCTAAAGCTTTTGGAGGGTAGGCTCCTCCCTTCTGCATCCCAGACTCCTCAGTTCGTGTTAGGTGCCCACTGGAGTGGGTGCTATTCTAAAGGGCTGCTGGAGCAGCCGAAGGATTAGAGTTAGTTAGGAGTTTTTTATTTTATTAACTTTTACACTAGCTAGGTAGGCACAGTGTGAGGATTCTCACTGAATCCTCACACTGACAGCGCAGCAGGAGCTGACAGAAGCGCGTCCTGTCAGCTCACTGTGCACGGGGGAGACGCTGTCTGGTCTCCCTGTGCAGCAATTACAGCTTCTATTAAGAAGCTGCCTGGGCTCCGGAGCACTCTGAAACCGGCTTCACGCTAGGTAGGGATCATGGGGGACAGGCGCTCCATGATGGCGGCGGCCATTTTCTGCGGAGCTTACACACTGAGCTCCTATATGAGAGGACAGCAGTGTGTTACAGGCATGTTCCAAGTGGTCCCCAGCAGAGGGGGAGACACTGGAACTTGGAGATCCTGCAATGGGAGTGGCTGTCTGGGGGTGGTTGGCGCCAAAAGCCACGGACCCCGCAGCAGCAGGGACTTGGTCTCTTCCCTCACTCTGTTTTGGCGCCATTCGGAACGCTTGCAGCAGAGCTGAGCTGGCTGACAGATCCTGGCAGAGTGATTGGATTTCCTGGGCATCGTTTTCCCCACTGTGAACGCTTCAGACAGATAAGTGACTGAGTACATTGCCTCTGTATAAAATGCCTGTACAGTGTGCACTGTGACTGTGTTATTTGTAGAACATCATGTCTGAGCAACAGTCTGTGGCTTTTTGGGAGGGAGCCCTTAATCCATTGAGCGCTTGCAGTGTTTGTACACTGAGTTTTGTCCCTGAGCAGATGGCCAAGGGGGGCTTGTGTATTACTTGCGCTGCTGTGAGACCCATGGGGAGTGAACCCCAGAGGGTAGAGCAATCGGAACCTGCGTGGGCCAGTGCCCTGGGCAGGTCTGTTAATGCCTTAGTGCACTTGCTGGACAGGCAGAGTGATGTGTTGGTAGCTTCCCCGAGACCTATGTCATCATCTCAGCAGTCATCTGGCCTCTGACCCAGGCAGATCCTGGCTTCTTACAGGTCATGCAGGATACTGCTAAGGGGATCAGCAGGTTTAATGATTTGTTAGACAAATTTGATGGTGACACTGTGGGGACCCCTAAAAGGTCTTATTCAGTGCCATTGCTTGTTGCTGATGAGGAGGGAGAGTACACAGACATCTCCTGGGATCAGGGTGATGATTCTGAAGAGTCCTCAGCCTCAGCGGCGGAGGACTTGATTACTGCTGTTAAGCAGGCTTTGAATTTGTCTGTGGAGGATAAAACTCCTGCAAAGGGTGTTTTTAAACGGCAGCGTAAGGAGACTGTTACCTTCCCTGCGGATGAAGGTTTACAGGATCTATTGGAAGGGGCTTGGAAAACGCCCGTTAAAAGGCTGCAGATGCCTAAGAGATTCTTAAGTCTATACCCCATGCCTGAGGTTCATGCAGACCTCTGGGAAAAAGTTCCGGTGGTGGATGCTTCTGTGGCACGGCTTTCTAAAGCCACGGTGCTTCCTGTCCGGGGGGGGGGCAGCATTTAAGGACCCCGTAGACAAAAAGCTGGAAGGTAACCTCAAGGCAATATTTGAGGGGGTAGGCTTCACTGTACGCCCGCTTATAGCATCAGCCTGGGTCTCTAAGCCCATGATTGTGTGGGCCAATGACCTGTGTACAATTTTACATGCTGATCCATGTGTGTTTCTGCTTGCTGAGAAGCTTAAAGCAGCTGCGGAGTATGTGCTTGAGGCTGAGGAGGAAGCTTTCAAAATGGCTTCCAGAGTTTCCACAGTGTCCGTCAATGCCAGGAGAGTGCTTTGGCTTAAAGCCTGGGAAGCGGATAATGAATCTAAAAAGGCCTTAGAGGCTTTAGCTTTTAAAGGAAAGCTGTTGTTTGGTTCAGAGCTGGAAGAGATTATTAAGCAGGCCACGGGAGGCAAAAGTACCTTCCTGCCGGCTCCGGCAGCAAAACAGGCCTCAAGGTTTTCTGCTTTTAGGTCGTCCTTTCAGCCCTCCCCTAGAGGGGGTGCGTCCTTTCATGGACAGTCCTTTAGGGGAAAATTTCAGTCCTCCAGGGGCAAGGCCCCTAAGTCAAAGTTTGGTTCCTTTAATAAGAAACCAAGCACCAAAGGTGAGGACAAGCCCTCAGCATGCCTACCCGGGAATTATCCCGACGGTGGTCAGAGTGGGGGGGCGTCTGAGATGGTTCAGGGACACTTGGGCATTGTTGGGCCGGGATCCTTGGGTGTTGGACATTATATCCCAGGGTTACAGAATTCCCTTCAAAGGTCTTCCTCCGAGAAGATTCATTCCTACACCACTACCAAAGGAGTCTCGGCTCCGGGCTGCTCTTTTGGGGGCGGCTCAATCTCTCTTAGAGAAGGGTGTGGTGATCCCAGTCCCTAGAGCGGAGTGGAAAAAAGGCTTTTATTCCACACTGTTTTTGGTGCCCAAGCCAGACGGGTCTTTCAGACCAATCTTAAATCTAAAGTCCTATAATCTCCATCTGTGGGTAGACCATTTCAAGATGGAATCTCTACGGTCTGTGCTGCTAAGCTTGGACCAGGGAGAATTTTTGGCGTCCATGGATGTTCAGGACGCATATCTCCACGTCGCTATCCATCCGGAGCATCAGGCTCTCTTGAGGTTTGCGATAGGAGACCTGCATTTGGCATTTGCCCTTCGGTCTGGCCACAGCGCCAAGGGTATTCACCAAAATTATGTCTGTAATGGCGGCTGCTCTCCGCCTGAAAGGGATCACGGTGATATTTAGACGACCTGCTGTTCAAAGCAGAGTCAGCGGAGAAGTTGCAGAGTCACTTGGCAGAGGCCATCAGTTTTTTGCAGACTCACGGATGGCTTTTAAACTTACAAAAGTCTCATCTTGTGTTGTCACAGAGAATCCAGTTCCTGGGGGTTTTCCTGGATACCCATCTACATCGGGTATTTCTGCCAGAAACAAAGGCCAGGGACATAGCCACCTTGGTGCGGGAGATCCTGGGGCCTCAGAGTCCATCGGTTTGGAGGTGTCTCAAACTGTTGGGGAAAATGGTGGTGACTTTCGAGACGCTACAGTTTGCCAGGTTCCACTCTCGAGTGTTTCAGTGGGACATTCTGACGTCTTGGTCAGGAAATACTCACACCATGAAGTCAGAGCACATAGTGTTGTCTCCAGAGACACGGTCTTCTCTGCAATGGTGGATGCAGGTGGATTCCCTTCAGTGGGGTCGGTCTCTGCAGTCCTGGGACTGGCTGGTAGTGACTACCGACGCCAGTCTCAGGAGCTGGGGGGCGGTGGTTTTGGACCTACGCCTTCAGGGCTTATGGACCTTGGAGGAGTCTGCTTTGTCGATCAACATCATGGAACTGCGGGCTGTGTGGAAATTGATATCTCTGGCAGGAGAAAGATTGCAGGGCCTTCCTTTAAGGATTCAGACCGACAACGCCACGGCTGTGGCATACCTGAATCACCAGGGAGGCACACGCAGCAAGCTGGCCATGCGGGAGGTTTCCAGGATTTTCTTGTGGGCGGAACTGAATGTTCCAGCGTTGTCAGCGATATTCATCCCAGGGGTGGAGAATATCGAGGCCGATTTCCTGAGCAGGGAGGAGCTGCTGGAAGGGGAATGGTGCCTGAACCCACAGGTATTTCTTCAGCTTACATTGAAGTGGGGATCTCCGGATGTGGACCTGATGGCATCAAGGTTCAATCATCAGGTGCCCAGGTTCTATGCCAGGACGAGAGATCCACGAGCCGAAGCAGTGGATGCATTGACTATCCCCTGGGAGGGGAATTTGCTTTATGTCTTCCCGCCATTTCCAATGCTGGCGAGGGTATTGAAAAGAGTCCAGTCCCAAGGAATTCCGGTGATTTTAGTGGCCCCAGATGGGCCAAGGAGGTCCTGGTACTCGAGGCTTCAGAGATTGTCTGTGGACTCGTGGCGTCTACCTCTGAGGTCAGACCTGTTAAGCCAAGGGCCGTTCTTACACCTGGATTCAGCTCGACTAAATTTGACGGCTTTGCTATTGAGACCGCCATCTTGAAGAATAAGGGGTTCTCAGAGGCTGTGGTTAACACCATGGCTAAAGCTAGGAAGTCAGTGTCTTCGGCTAACTATTATAGGGTCTGGAAGACCTATATTAGGTTGTGTGAAATGCAGAAGTCGCACACATCGCGATTTCGACTTTCTAAATTGCTGGAGTTTTTGCAGGATGGCTTCTCATCTGGGTTAAGCCTTCAGTCACTAAAGGTACAGATATCGGCCTTGTCGATTGATTTCCAGAAAAGGATAGCTTTGCTACCGGAGGTGCAAACTTTCCTGCAACGGGTTTCACGATTGAAACCCCCCCTACAAGCAACCAGTGGTTTCATGGGATTTATTGCTGGTACTGGAGTGTCTTCAAAAAGCGCCTTTTGAGCCGCTGAGGTCGGCTGACCTTAAGTTCCTTACATGGAAGCTTGTACTTTTGTTGGCTGTTGCGTCAGCAAAGAGAGTATCAGAGTTGGGAGCGTTGTCATGCAAGTCTCCTTTTCTTATTTTTCATGATGACAGGGCTGTTCTTCAAACAGTACCCCAATTTTTGCCAAAAGTAGTCTCTGCTTTTCATCTAAATCAGGAGATAGTTCTGCCTGTGTTTCAACCCTCAGAGGGTTCAAGAAAAAGGGACAAATTCAGGGATTTTGATGTTGTGCGCACCTTGCGCATTTATGTGGACAGGGTGAAGGGTGTCAGGAAGACTGACACTTAGCTAGTCTTGTATGATGTGCACAAGATTGGTTGGCCTGCCTCTAAGCAGACCATTGCTAGGTGGTTGCGTTTTGTTATTGCTATTACATATATTAAGGTTGGTAGGCCTGTGCCGGCCAGGATTAATGCGCATACCACCATGTCGGTCGCCACCTCTTGGGCGGTTCGACATGGGGCCACAGCTGAGCAGGTTTGCAGGGCCGCCACTTGATCATCTGTTGACACTTTTGCCAAATTCTATAGGTTCCATGAGTTCGCATCGGAGGATGCATTATTCGGGCGAGCAGTGATGAGAGCTGCAGACCTGAGCGTACCCACCCAAAGGACCGGCTCTGGAACGTCCCAATGTTAAGCTGTGTCACCAGGACCATTGAAAGAGAAAAAGGGATTTTTGTAAGAACTTACCGTTGGAATCCCTTTCTCTGATATGGTCCTGGTGACACAGCGATCCCTCCCTTACGCTCAGTAAGTATGCCAGTGTTCATGATGTTTCATGTTATATATGGTCGAAAATTTATTTTTGAAATTGTGCAAATAATATGTGCAGGCGTTTGTACTGAGTTAATGTATTCCAGTGGCTTTGAAAGATTGAACTGAGGAGTCTGGGATGCAGAAGGGAGGAGCCTACCCTCCAAAAGCTTTAGGATAGGTGCCTGGCTCCTACGGACCCTCCTACATCCCAATGTTGAGCTGTGTCACCAGGACCATATCAGAGAAAGGGATTTGAACGGTAAGTTCTTACAAAAATCCCTTTATTGTCAGATTCAAAGATTTTAATGGGTTTGCATTAGATGTAAGAACCACCACTGATGCAGAAGATAATGGGTTGAATTGGACTGGTTAAATATTGCTTTTGTGCATAGATTACAAGAACATAAAAGAGAAAAATCCCAAATAATGTCTTTGGTACAAAATTTAAAAAAGTTGTGGATCATTCACAAACAATGTCTTTAAGAAAGTCCTTCTTGAATAATAACAAAGAGGTTCCAATGATAAAGCTGAGTACACACTAATAGATCTGAAGATAAATTGATCAGATACGGATCAGACAGCGTGGTGGTCTGCATACACAATGGCCTATTTGTCGTGGTCGACATCAAGACTGAGAGTGCATTTGCATACGCCAGCCATTGAGCTGTCAATCACCAGTGGCTCCTGCAGCGGCTGTACAGGCGGTCAACGGATCGCCCGTACACACAGAACGATGTGCTAACAGTGGCGTAACTATAGCACCGCAGCCCCCCGCGACCGCGGGGGTGGGGGGGGGGGCGCTGTGCATGTGCGGGCGCCGGGGGCTGCAGTGCTATAGTTACACCCCGCCGCCAACCCCCGCAGTCTTTACCTGTCTTCAGTACGTGCTTGTCCTGGCTCCCTTCTTCTGCTATGAGGACCACCACAAAATGTCCGCCCCCATTTAGCAGACAGTTCTCTGAAACTGTCTGCTGTATGGGGGCGGACATTTTGTGGTGGTCCTCATAGCAGAAGAAGGGAGCCGGGACCAGCGCGTACTGAACGTAGGTAAGACTGCGGGGGATGGGGGGGTTTGCATGGGCGGCAGGACGGGGGTTGGTGGCTGTCCTCTGACCTTTTCATACCCCCACTATCCACGTCGGCGTGGAGTTGAGAATAGAAAGTGTGGCGAGCCCCGCGAGGGGACGTGAATACCTTCACAGGTATCAGCGTCCCCTCGCGGGCTTCACAGGTATCCGCGTCCGCTCGCCACACTTTCTATTCTCAACTCCACGCCGACGTGGATAGTGGGGGTATGAAAAGGTCGGAGGACGCGTACCGCCGCCCCTCGCAGGCTCGCTGCGCTCGCCACGCTTCGGGTTCACGTTTATAGTGGGGGGTTGGCACCCACCCATTAGGGTGCTTATACAATTTTTAATCACATCGCATTGTATGGCATTGTATGCCATACACAATGTCATACAATTTTAAAATTGTATGACATTGTACAATATCGCGCGATATCGCATCGCATCGCATACCATCGTATGCCTTATGGTATGCGATGCGATGGGCGCCGCTATAATACACAAGTACCGAAAAATCATTTGATGGTACGCGACCAGTATGCTAATCATCCATTTACATGCCTGCAGGTAATATCGTCAAGCGAGGGGGGGTGGCTGTGCATGTGGCGGGCAGCGACTGGCAAAATTTGCACACTTGCAAGTCAACCAGAATAACCCCCGTAATCCTTCTCTCTCTCTCTCTCTCTCTCTCTCTCTCTCTCTGTATAATGGTTGTCAGAGCCAGCCCTAGGCATAGGCATACTAGGCAATTGCTTTGGCAAGTTTCACACTCGCTGAGCCCTTTACTCGCCGATCTGCGTAGGAAATAAGTCACTTTAGACTGACTTTTATTTCCAAAGGCAGGAGAAATTATTCAATGTTCGGCGACCATCAAATTATTTCTCCTGCAAGCGGCTGTATGCGAGGGGATGTGCTAGTGAAGTGAGGGGTGCTTTGCCAGAGGTAGTACTAGTTTCGGTGCTAGGGGGACCAGCCAAAATTTTGCCTAGGGCATCAAACTGGTCTGATGGTTGTGGCTGCTGTTCAAAAGGAAGAGTCCGTCATCACAGCAGATATTGGGGAATTAATATTAGAAGGTTTCACTGTATACATTTTAGTGTAAATAGCTAAAATAATCAATGATAAATAGGCCCAAAGTGTTACGCATGATGCAAATTGTGTCTGTGGTGAGAATAATCAAAAAATTTAAAAGTTTGCTGAAAAAAAAACATTGTATGATACAGTATGTTTGTGAATTTTAAGGGGCACGGATTAAAAAAAAAAAAAAAACACTAAATTCCTAAAGAAAATACAGGCTCTTGCTTTATATTCCTCGTACTGAAATCTGTCTTGGATGTTAATATTTCTGATCCTTCTTGTTAGTTACTTGGATACCTTGTAACAGCTGTTTCACAAATTACTGTTTATTGCAAAGCAGCTGGTTTGATACACAAAGAAATAGCTTTATCAAAGATGTTTAACTGTATCTGATATATTAGGTATACTACTGCATTTGTAGACAAAGGAAATATACTCTTTGTTGTGGGTGGGTACACAAGACCAAATATTAAACATTGTAGAAAATATAATAAAATGTAAAATATTTTACTTCCATATGGAGATCACTTAAGCCCCGTACACACTAGGCGACTTTAATGCTGAAATGATGAGCGGTGAGCGGGGCTGCATTCTCCTGCATCATCGCTGCCCCGGCCACTCATCTGCTGGTATTACCAGCAGATGAGTGACAGAGTGGATGGCTTTCCATAGCGTCCTGCTATGGAAAGCCGTCCACCCCCAGGGAAAATGGCTGGGCTATTTTTCCCATCATTGTGCACCATACACACTGGGCATAATCGCCCATTGTCTATGGACCTTTAATTGAATGGATTCATGACATATAATAAAGACTGAAGGATGATAGTAAGAACTGATACATAAAGTTTGAAGGAACATCTATAAGTTAATGGTATAAAGTCATTGGAGGAAATTTACAAAGATTCTATTTCAGTTGGGATGTTGCTATGGGCAACCAATCAGATACTATCTATTTTCTTCTGGAAGGTGCTTAATAAATAAGAAGTGGATTCTGATTGGTTGCCCAAAACAACATCTCATGTGAAATAGAACTCCAATCTTAGTACATTTCCCTCATTATGTCATAAAGGACAGTATGTTTGGGAAAGTGGCCTAGACTGCACACCCTAACTACATGTAATGGCTCCTTAATACTGGACTTGCTATCCTTTGCTAGAGTATGTTTTGCAACCACCAGAATGTTATGGAGTAAGGGACTTTCTCTATAAGAGGTCACTGGGACATGATAGGTAAGCCAGTAATTGTGCCAAATGTATTAAAATTAGGAACGATTGAATAGTGCACCTACAGCTTTCTTGGTGTATAGACAAAATGTTAACGGTCTATATTAGAGGTTAGGGTTATACTGCACTTAGGGTAGCGTTAGTGTTCAAATACACTAAAATCATATGTTCGACATGCCAATTGTCAATGTCACATGTCAAAATAAAGTTAAGATGGTGCAGCACCCATCAATAGTTTTAAGTGGCAATGTGTTAGATGAATAGTACATAGACGGATATATAAAAACCAAAATAACAGTGTACTGAAGAAATCCAGTTACTGTGTTGATCATTCTTGCAGTTAAATGCGGGTGTGGTATAGCGTTCCCGACAGTCATTAGTCCGACGTCGGGATCCCGACTGGCCGGACTCAGATTGCATGGCGAGCGCAACAAAGCCCCTTGCGGGCTCACTGCGATCGCCCCACTCCTATTCTATTCTCCCTATATGGGGGTCATGGACCCCCATGAGGGAGAATAGCCGGTGGCCCTCGGGAAGCCGTCTGTCTGTGTTTTAACAGTCGGGATCCCGACATCGGGTAAATGACTGTCGGGATCCCGGCTGTCGGGACCCTGTCCGGCACCTGTTAAATGCAACTTCACACGGAATTAGCAGTAAAGTACAGAGAGTAATATGTAGTAAAGCAAAGGAGGTACAGTATTAATGTTGACATTCAGACCATTTTGACCTTTTCATATAAGCATTCTAAATGTCGACATTTTGTGCCAAACCCAAATTAAATACCAAGAGTGTTCCAAAAAGTGAAATATACACAAATAGATATCTATAATGTGCCAAGAGCTATAATTGTTACAGACCATTATTAAAATGCACCAAAACAAAATATTGGAATTTATTGGAATTACTGAGGCATGGTGGCTGTCCTACAATGATAAAAGTTTAAATAACATAAATATAGGCGGGATACATTATCGGGTTTATACCGCATTTCTGTATGCTCTTAACCCCCTCTGCCGGGTCAGCGCTGTGAAGTGTATCATCAGCAAAAGCTGGCAATTCCCTGTAGAAGGCTATGGGCTTCGCTCAGCAGAGCTGTGTGAGGGATTCATCACGGATCCTTCCCAGCATGCCCTGTGGGCAGACCCGGAAGTCCAGGGATGGCACTGCATCGCAAGGGACAGCTCTTATCGAAAGACCTGTCCCTTGCATTACTAATCGCATATGTTTAGTAACATTAGTAACATTAGCTGGCGGATGTTAGAACATCCCACCCTATTTCTGCTTTAGCTTCTTAATTTATTGATATAATTAGCAAAATAGAGAAGGGAGTGTTCACACTTTTATTTCTAAGCTGAGTACACACCAGCTAATATATCAACCGTTTAGTTAAATTGCTGCTATATCGCTGGACCAGTATGAACCAGCGATATGGGCCTGATTCTGGTTCACTCACAAAACCAAATTCTCTCTCTATATTGCAGTGTAAAAATAAAGCAGCCAGTATTTCCTCTGCGCATAAACAAAATAACACCCAAATGTAAAGCCCCGTACACACGGGGGAGATATATTGCTGAGCAATATATTGCTCTCGGTCTCCTGTTCATCAGCGACCAGAGATGGTCAGTGGAAATCAGCTGGTCACAGGAGCATGGTCTCTCTCTCACCTTTACTCTCTCTGCACGTTACATCTGCCCCATCTGCCCCACCTGCAGTGCACATGGTTTTGTCCATTAGAGAGAGAATTTGCTTTTGCGAGTTAACCAGAATCAGGCCCTATGTCTGTCAATATCATGTCTAAAGATATAATGGTGCATCCGTATGATCCGACGACCAACTGCACCAGAAGCCAGTTGTGATGTCAATAAGGGCAGATTGGGCAGTTTGTATGAGAGACATGCTGCCCGATCCGTCCAGAGATATATCTGCAGATCAGTTGAGCTGCAAATGTATCTGCCAGTGTGTATCAGCCTTACTGGGAAGTGGGAACCCTGTGGTAGGTGAGACCATCAAATAATTTTTTGCCCATTAGGCCGCATTCGAATGGATGTCTAAGCGTACACATCCATTCGCATGCAGGCACAACAGTGGGGGATGAGCTTTCGCTTACCCGGGGGGTGCCGTCTACCCACTCGCTAAGCAGCAAAAGAATGCTGCTTATCGAGCAGTCTGAATTAGGCCCTTAATCCGATGCATTTCCAGATTTTTGTTCTCACCTGAAAAATTGGACAGATAATGCTGTGTACACACTGTGTATGCGACCATATTGCCAGTGATGGGAGTGTGCCCCGGCTATAAATCGCCGGGTGCGTGCTCCCGTTTTCTGCCCTTTTTGCGACCAGCTGATTACCTCTGCGGCACCGCCGGCTGAGGTTCCCTTTCATCAGCGACCATCTCTGGTCGCTGATGAAAAGGAGAAACTGAGCAATATATCACTCAGGAATATATTGCTAGCAATATATTGCTGAGCAATATATCTCCCCCGTGTGTACGGGACTTAAGTCTTTATTTTTGTACCCAGCTTAATAATACTGCTTTCACATTGCAGAAACGGGTATTGACCCTGTATTCTTAAATGGGACTTTAAAACGGGTCTGAACCTTAGTGCTGTGTACACACGGGGGCGATAGGGGCCGAAATCGCTGGGAATATGGTCGCTGAGCGACCATATTGCCAGTGATTGGAGTGTGCACCAGCGATAAATCGCCGGGTGCGCATTCTCGTTTTCAGCCCCTGAATGGTCGCTGGTCGGAGGAGCATGCTCCCCCGACCAGCGACATCCCCTGCCTCTTCACCCAGCAGTGTTTAAATTTTCATCTGCGACCATCTCTGGTCGCAGATGAAAACGGGACACGGGGCAATATGATTGCTGAGCAATATATTGCCAGCGATCATATTGCCCCGTGTGTACGCACCTTATGACCTTTCACATTGCAAGTGAAAACCGTTTTAAAAAGCATTTAATACCATTCACACATTCAACCCGTTTAACCCCCAAGGGACACGTTTCAAGCCATAGAAATAGAGCCATTCACACTGCCTAAAAAACGGCTTTGAAACGTGTAGGACTCTGCTTTTTAAACGTGTTGAAATACCAGTTAACTTTAGGACCCCGTACACACGGGGGAGAAATATTGCTCAGCCATATATGGCTGAGCAATATATTGCTCAGTTTCTCCTTTTCATCAGCAACCAGAGATGGTCGCTGATGAAAAAGAAACTGCCAAGGGAGCCTGGCAGTGGTAATCAGCTGGTCGCAGGAGCATGTTCCTGCGACCAGCGATCACCACAGGGGTAAAAACGGGAGCGCGCACCCGGCGATATATCGCCGGTGCACACTCCCATCGTGGGCAATATCGTCGCTTAGCGACCATATTTCCCGCAATATTATACAAAATCGCCCGTGTGTACGCACCTTAACCGGTAAATCAACTCTGGCACTTTCACACTGCAGCCTTAAACGTTTTAAAATGGAAAAAAAAACTGCAATATACCGTTTTAAAAGTGCAGTGTAAAAGTGGTATAAGTCAATGTTATTTCTGCTGTCACGGTTGTTTGCTATATGATATTAAACAGCTGATGAGAGACCTCTGGTTGGAAATGACAGCAGACTAATTAATTGATAAAGGGTGTGGTATGGAAAATGTAATAAAGTCTCAGTGAC
This sequence comes from Crinia signifera, assembly GCF_055691185.1. Classification (NCBI taxonomy): domain Eukaryota; kingdom Metazoa; phylum Chordata; class Amphibia; order Anura; family Myobatrachidae; genus Crinia; species Crinia signifera. The sequence continues at coordinate 156,395,378 of NC_139220.1, forward strand.
CTGAGGAATTTACATGTTTTCCTTTACTAATAGTCACTTTATTACTGATTAACAATGCTCTTTGTGTAACAATATACCTGTGTTACATCAGATACTGTAAGTAAATATTAAGAAGGATAAAGAAAAATGTGTTCCAGCTACTTCTGCTTCTCGTCATATGTAAAGCCCCGTACACACGGGGGAGATATATTGCTCAGTTTCTACTTTTCATCAGTGACTAGAGATGGTCGCTGATGAAAGGAAACCTCTGCTGGGGGAGCGGCAGATAGGGTGACCAACTCATCTCTTTTATCCGGGACACATTAATTACACAGGTTCTGTGGCAGTTTAAAACCAGTGAAATGGAGTCTTGAGGTGTGGCAATTTAAAACCAGGGGAAATCCAGCCACAGAACCTGTGTAATTAATATGTGTCCCTGATTAAAGGGATGAGTTGGTCACCCTAGCGGCAGAGGTAATCAGCTGGTCGCAGGAGCAAGCTCCTGCGACCAGTGATTAGAACGGGGATGAAAACAGGAGCGCGCACCCGGCGAACCCCAATTAGTGTAGCGTGTACCCTTGCATGCCTGCTTCGTTTGTCATGTTTCACTCAAAGTATGACATCCGCACCCGCACACCAAGATGGGGGTGGGTGCTGACATCAGCCATCCGTCCCAAGCACGCAAGGACACACCTGCGTTTTGATGGGCCTGCCTAGCGTTTCTATGGGCGCACCCACGGTTTTTGTGGACCTGCCCATTAAACGCTGTGAGCCAGCGACCTCCCCTGCCCACCCAAACGTTCGCTCCGGGGACGTGCACATGCGCATGTTCGCAAATGTGCAAACTCCCACTATTGGGACCAGGGGCGAATTCGGACTTGAGCGATTTAGGTCTGAATTGCCTACTTAACTTTATTAATAGAGCAATATTATTTCAAATTTGTATTTGTAATAGGCATTATTAATTATGATAGAAAGCAATTATTATTACATGGCTATATAAATGGTGCACATAATACTAAAATAATAAATTATTCTGCTTCATTAAAACATTTTAAAACACCAATTAGCAATGTTGTTGCATTAATCCTAAAAAATATTTATATTTTAAATGTAATAGAGTTATTTTACATTGTTTATATTTGTGATCAGGAGTTTATTTGTGATCTACTGATTCCTCCTTCTTTTATGAGGTCATTATAAGCTCAAACAATACAAAAATAGTCTGATACAATAATCAGGACACCTCTGTGCAGAGCAGAGGCTGAAAATATTGAAGTCCAGGCTCGCAAAAACATCCTCAGTTCCACAGATGTCCAATCGGGCATTGTCAATCTTACACATTTTGATCATGTGATATTTTTCAAGGCAATATGATGTATAATGTGATGTTATTGGTTACTTTGCGTGTGAAGAATCTTTAAGTTTGTTGTTAGTGCAAGAAGATCTGCATCTAAAAATCTGATCTGATCTAAAAAAAAAACAGCCTAAAAATAATTATTATGACCAATGCTATTATTATGACCAATGCTATTATTAGTCCTAAATATGGAGAGCTTTTATATTATAGTCAGCTGACACATTCGCCACTGATCGCCGCGTTCCGGAGCCTCGCCGGCTCCAGTATTCAACGAGTCAGGGGCTCGCTGCCCCTGACCGGCGAATTTTAACTCCTGCGGCGATGCCGCAGGGAGCCTGAGGACGGCGGCAGGCAGGGAGATGGAAGTCTCCCTGCCTGCCCCACAACGTTTGTGGGGGGGAGGTGGGCTCCCCGGGAGCCAGGCAGCATGGGCTGCCCCCCGGGGGTGCCAGCAGGGGACCGGGTATATTCACTACACCCGATCATGCATATGTAATGCAGTGAATATATGAATATCTAATGAGCGGCTCGGCTCCCGGCCCCCTGCTGGCTGGTCTGTGTAAAAAAATTCGCCTTACAGCACAAAATCGCCATAAAAACATGGCGAATCAGCCTCATTGAATACCGCCCATTGAATACTGCCCTATGTTCCGGGGAATCCTCGCCTATTCCACCGAATGGCAAGTTTTGCCCCTAATGCAGCAAGCCAGCTACATATAGCGGCTACCCCCACCCCTTCGATGGCCGCACTCACCGTTTCCACCTCGCTGGAAGTGCAGGGGGTCAGTTGAATACTGTGTGAGAATGTGTCAGTTGAATACTGTGTGGCATTGACCGCAGTGCAGAGGGGGGAGGGGGTTAATTTCCCATCACCGCGGGCGCCCAGAGCCAAGAAGCGGGACTCACCCAGGTGATCGACAGCGAGAGGAGCAAAGCGGGATTGGAGGGGACGGAGGCTGGAAGCTGGAGGGAGAGTGAGCTCTGCGGCAGCGTGGAGACAGGGGAGCCCGGCGGCTAGGGAGCAGCCGGCGTGGGACCCGGACAGAAGACGAAGAGAACGCCAGCCGGGAGAAGCAGAGCCGCAGACTATCACACCGCACACCGGGATTTCAGTAACCCCGGTGGTGATTGACAGGAGGCTGTAAGCAGAGATGCCGGCAGCCAGGCAGAGAGAGGTGTCCAGTGGCCGTCGCCTCAGACTGAGGAGCCCCCCCCTGTCCCTGGAAGAGGGATCCCCTTGTGCCCAGTTCAGCGTGGCCCTAATAAGTCGGCCCCGTGACTCCTTGTCTCAGCCCTACGGCGATGAGGGAGCACCTACCCTCCCATTGACCCTTGTTCAGAGGGGCCCCTTCTGCCTAACAATATAACTACCATCACTTAGCTGGGACGGATTAGGTCCCAGCGTTCCACTACCCGTAAGGAGAGCTTTTCCCCAGGTCTGCCCCAGCCGACTAACTCAGGCTATTGATCCGTAGGAAGGCCTACTTGGTGTTAACCCAGGCTATTGATCCATAGGAAGGAATGCCAAAGGTGATACCCAGGCTACTGATCCATAGGAAGGCCGGACGGTCCATTAGAGACATTCCACTGGGAAATTGTACATTCATGCGTGTGCACAGGCCGAGTCCTAGACTCGGTTCCGGGACAATAATTGGGTAACGGTACCATTAGTCCATATAGGGTTAGGTATAGTACACCTTAGTTAGTAGTATAAGTGAAAATATAGGGGTTCACTAGAAGGAGTAAATCGTTTGCTTTAGTACGTTAAAAGAAATGATGATGTTGGTAAGCCCAGTATAGGCTATTCGTTAGTGTAATCCAATGTACAGATGGAGCGGGTCTCTTCTTTGCAGGGGATGGCAATGCCAGCCGCCATCCCCCACCACCCACCATCTGTATCTGCGAAAGGGGACGCGCGCGCAGGAGATGCGCGTGCGTCCCCTTCCAGCGGCTTCCCCCAGGTCCCCGCTGGTGCCACTGGTTCTTCCAGTATTTCCTCCACTCCCCTAGACCACCTTGCTCCCTTACTGTTCTAAATATATAATGCTCCCTGAAAAATGTGAAATCTAACTCTATTACTTTTATATTTAATTTACCCATATTTTAATACTGACTTTTATGCCACTGTGTTTTACTGTTTTCTGATATGTTCATCCTGTAAACCCCACTGTATCAGTGGCGTAGCTTGTGTAAGGCAGCCCCCGCTGCTGCTTGGGGGAGCGGTGGCTGCGTGGGCTACCTTTTTGCTGAATAGTTGTTGTTGAAATGCTGTTTGGAGTATTTCATCCAATTTCTTTTTATATATCGAAGTCGGATCTCCCTGCAGTTTCTTGTAGGTACTGGCATCGGATAGGAGGTTGTCCAGGTTTTGGATGTATACGGAGGTGTCTTGCACGACTATCCCTCCGCCCTTATCTGCTGGACGTATAGTAATGTTTGAATTGCTGGACAAAGATTTAAGGGCCTGAACCTCCTTCTGACTGATGTTTGAATGTTGTTTTTTGGAATTGGAATCGAATCGCTGCACCGCCTCATCTACTACTTTCACAGATGGATTCTGTGAAGGCGGGTCGAAGGTGAAGTGTCCATGCCTCTTTAAGAAGGTGTCATGAATATCTTTATTCTCTTTAGTAGAATGTTGAAAAAATTCCTTCACCCTGAGTGACCTTTCAAATTTATGCAGATCCACCTGCCAATTGAATTCGTGATGTCGGTTTGATGGCACAAACGTTAAGCCCCGGTTCAATAATTTCTCCTCGTCTTGGGACAAGGGAACTGAAGACAAATTAAAAATTACTGATTCTTTTTGCTTTTGTTGGATGGAGGTTTTGAAGATCCTGCCCGTCTGTCCGCCTTGTCTGGTACGGGCGGTGCTTTTCCTCCGGTACATGCCCGGATGAGGCGGCCTAAAGGGAGAGCTTTATATATATATATATATATATATATATATATATATATATATAAAGGTAAATAAGGCGGCACTCAGACGGGTTTTCTTTCAAAGCGTGTATTCAAAAACGGACCAACGTTTCGGGGTCTTTGTCATCCCTTTGTCAAGTTGCACACTTGCACCTTGACAAAGGGGTGACAAAGACCCCGAAACGTTGGTCCAATTTTGAATACACGCTTTGAAAGAAAACCCGTCTGAGTGCCGCCTTATTTCCCTTTCTACATACTTAATCCGGAGGGCACCAGGGTAGTTGGATACATATTTCTTTATAAAATGTGTTTGCATTTTCTGTCTTAAATGGACTTTGAGTCTTGCTGGAAACATAAATGCTATATAAATAAAATTATTATAAATAATATTAAATAATGGATTTGTCTACACACAGCCTCCAGACCATCGATATAAATCACATACATTGGATTAACAGATAAGCTATGACTACATAGAAACATAGATATAAATAAACATTGAGGATATTGGAATAGATAAGCATTTATCCCAGGGTTGCCGACTTTCAAAAAATCCTCTCTGGGAGAAGCCCGGAGAGGAATCTTGCATTACGAGTTTTGGGGGCGGGGCTTAACAGTGACGATTGTGCCGTTTTAGCTCCGCCCCCTCCCCTGAGACCCGCGGATTGCGGCATATAAATGCCGCGATCGGGGGGCTCAGTGGGGGTCCCCCTGATTCCGGGAGGGTTGCCCACCCTTCCGGGGGCCGGGAGGAAGGACCCGATTTTCGGGAGACTCACGCAAATCCCGGGAGGGTCGGCAACCCTGATTTATCCATAAAAGTAAAAAAAAAAAAACAACATACATATGCTTATAGTGTAGTTATTAATAAACAGTGATGTCCTTAATTATGGAAGCCCTCTATGGAGTGAGAGTGTGATAGGCCAAACCTTGATTACTGCGATGAGCATGACTGACTTTGTACAAAAAATAGCTTTATATTCAAAGGTAAAATATACAGGAATATTAACTTTATTTTTACTTAACCAAAGGTGACCTTGCTGCCGTAGTCTTACTACATGTCTTTTCTCTAGCAACACATTTCTGGAATTGCTTTTCCAAATGGAAAAGTTGATTCTTTGAATTTAAACAAAGACACACTTGGTATTGTTGTTCTCCCATCGGGGGGGCTACTGTCTTCTCTATAATGTAGACAGGACAAGCCTTTGTTTTTACAGTTTCTCAACAGCTACTTATTGCTTTTAGTGTGGTTTGAATTGTTTGTTTTAAACATCCTGTTCTGGAGCATCTATAAAATGCAATCTAGGACTGCAGAAGAATTCATCTCTTGGCAGTCCCTACTGTGCTTACATTTTCTGAAGAGAAATTCCCACCACGATACCAGTTTGTTTGTCTGAAAGAAGCTCGATGTTCAATCTGATCCTATAACTGTCCAGCATGCAATCATCCATTTTTATCTCACTCTTTTAGTGTAAGGGGGTGCTAATGCCAAATGCTACAGATGTAATTTTCATAGAAGTCTGTTGGTTGTTTGTTTTTAGTCAATTATATCTTAATATTCCTTCTGTCTTCCATTTATCTGCATCCACGAGAAAGCAGCATGGATAGCATTACATTTTTGCTACCTTTTCTTTAGTAGATAGGAAGGATGTATAATATGCTGTGTTTAGAGCAGAATGTTACTGCCTCTGCCATCTGCCCTATGTAGATACTAATAGAGCAAACAGTAAGAGACTGTTGTGTTACATATTTCAATCCGGACCTATCTTGAACGCATGATAACTACTGTAGATGATGACAAATAACTACTCTAGATTATCTACAAATGCATTTAAACAACCGGTTGTCCAAAAAAGTAGCTGGTCACATAATAGCATGCCATTTGTTTCACAGTAGACATTGTAAGACCAAAAACACTGAACCAGACACTTTGGGCCTGATTCAGACCTGTTCACTAGGCTGTGTATGTTTGCAGACTAGCCAACAGGTAAATGCCGCCTGCCTCCCTGCTGAACATCCACCCCAAGCTGCGCAAATCCCCTCTCTAACATGCGAGGGGATGTGTACGCTAACACATTCACTCACCATCAAATGATTTTTCACCTGTTCTAGACTGACTTTTATTAAAGCCACAGATTGCCGAATTCGGGGCAGGTGCTGATGTCATGTGATCTGAGATGCCCATTCCAAGCAGGCATATAGATGCCTGTATATGCAGAAGTACATCCAGTGTTTTTATGGGCACTCCTATAATATGCTGGGCGTGCCCCTGCTTCCGCCCCCTGTCCGCCTCCATTCCTCCCACTATCGAGAGAAGCTCTTATTCGTGCATGCACAAACCCCTACCATTGGGGATGGGCCCATAATGAATGGGTCTGAATCGTCCCCTTTGTGAGAAACTGTATTGGGAGCCAAATTAAGAATTTTTGAAATATGCATTTAGATGTCCTCCTAATTACCAAAATACAGCACACTGAGCTAATTCTTTCACATTGGTTCTAGGCAGTGGTACCGGTGAAAATTAGATATGCACTTGGTCCAAAGGCAGTCTAAAGCCAGGTACACACTGGGCAAGACGTGGAAGAAAAGGGGATTTGAGACCGCGCTAGCTAGAAGAGGTGTGCAACAGGTGTACTTAAAACATTTATTTTGAAAATGGGTACATGTAAATATAAAAAAAATACAATAAAATGCAATAAAAAGATTGGGGGGTATCACAAGTAAAATAATAAGAGCAGGGATATTCACCCACAGTCCAATGGAGGTAATGTCCTGTGTCCGTTCCTATAATACCTCCAGGTAATTATCTTATAGAATGCCAATTGCAATGAGGATAAGGAAGAACTGTTGGTCTCCAAACCAGGGAGCTCCCGATGTTGGGGGGTGCTCTACCCGGTGGGCTTGATGTTGTTGCCACTTGAGTTCCTTGATGGGAGTGATGTTAATCTCCTAACCAGGGAGCTCCTGATGGTAGGTGGTGCTCAACCTGGTGGGCCTGATGGTATTGCCGCTTGATTCAAGGAAGGAGACAGTTCTGGAGGTTGGTCCGGTTTCAGGATGAAGATGAAAGGGGTGTCTGTAGATAGGGGTGTCCCTGCTCCCCTTCACCAACGCGTTTCGCTATAAGCTTTATCAAGGTGATAAAGGTGGGCAATAAGTCTTCCGGTAGGACGGTTTGGACTGTCATATCACTTGTGCTGCTAGTGATACCATGAATGTTAATGCAGGACGGAACAGTAATAGTTCCTTTCTTTCATTAACATTACTCCAGCGTGCAGCTGTTCTGGAATGATGGGGATGTCAGTGTGTGTCCGGCTTAAAGTAATACAAGATTGTTTTATTATTTCTTCTGCTACCATGTTTTAATGTTTTTTTTATTTTTTATTAAATGTATAGTTCATTAATGTTTTAATACCTGATTAAACTTTGTTTTTGTATTTTCAAACATTTATTTTGAGTAGTGGCAGTTCAATCTTGCTTTAATGACTATAATGTACATAAATGTGGTTAGCTTACTTACTACTCCTGAACCAGTCGTGTGAAAGTATGGGGTGTGAACCTGCAGCTACTGAACTGGTAATGTACTGTCCAGAAAACTGTAACTAGGCCCAAGCGGGTGACTCCAGGGCAGTGGACAACAGTCATTGCCAGGAAAGCTGGAGCACCAGACATCAACATGGTCCTGGGGAAGGAGCAAGCTGAAACCATTGCTGTGGATGCAGTTGGGTCACTAGAAGATCAGAGGGCAGGTGCCCGCACAGGGGGCAGCAGGTAGTAACTGCTGTGGTTATAGTGGTGGATGCTGGCTGAACATTTGCAGAAAACATCTGCCACCTTGGCCTCAGAAGCCACCCCAAAAGTCTTACTTTTCTTTAAATAAAAACCAAAAACGCAATGAATATACAGTAACATTAGCAGTTCTCCAACATATAGTATAAAAATATAAAATATATCTGTATACAAGCCAATAAAATAGCCTTGCTTCAGGTTTCTACATTTTGTTCAAATATATTTTAAGATAAGAAACATACTGTATTAACCTAATTTAATATTAGCATGCTGACTTGCAGTGACTAGCAAACATTCGTAAATGTAATTACATTAGTACAAAGCAAGAAACATATCCACATCCATCTGTTCTCCTTCACCACTTTTTCCTTATTAGAAATAATGCTTTTTAACAATGGACAAAAATAGTTATATTTTTTGCATCAATAAAAAGGAGTTTAGTTTAACATTCTTAAAGGATAATGGAATGTATTCAGAATGTTAGCGTTCGTATTGTCAACATAAACAAAATGTTGACAGCTAATTTTAGGCAAATTATCTGTCCATTCTTTATGGTTGGACAAAAATCTGGTAATATATGGCAACAAATGACAATCAACCATTTGCTCCCAAATGCTGGTAAATAGACCATGGTCATTCTGTCAAATTGTTTCAAATAGTTTGTTTTAACAAATTTATCCAAACAATCGCATTTGTTCATTTTCCAGCATTTGGGAGAAAATAGATGAAGGTCATTTGCTTTTATACATTACCAGATTTTTGTTACCACCAGATAGGTGTGTACCCACTTTTACTCCAAAATTGGCCAAAACTAGGTTGGCTTTGCCTGCAAAAACGCATGGTTGCAATTCCAACTATTGACATTTATAATGTCGACATTTTTTTTTTTTTGACATGTCAACTTCCCATCTGACTGTCAATATTCAAACCCTGTTGACATTTTGGTAATCTTTCCAAGCAAATGGCCTGGGTATTCCAAATGTTTTCTTTGCATCCTGATCCCTGGTCATAGTATCTAACATCCACTCTGTCACAGCAGCTGAGCACAGCAAGAGGAATTGCTCCCGAATTAGAATTAGATCTTTTAGGCTATCATTGTCCAGGGACAGGGTGGATTGGCCATAGTCACCTTACAGGGAAGATTCCTGGTAGGCCGATGCACCTGTGATGCCACTTATAAGGAGGGGTTAAAGTGAGGGGGAACAGGGTGGAACTGAGTTCCACCACCTCTAATGGCGAGGTGGAACATTTTAGCCTCCACATAGGCCCTGCACAGTAATTCTCACAGAAAAGCATTCTAGTCTGCAGGGGGGATGCCGAAAACCCTACCACTGGCCCTGTCTCTGCCTAATGGGGGTAAGGGAGGGGGGATAATTAGGTGACATAGAGAATTAAGTTCCACCACCTCTGCATGACCACTTTATGCCCTGCTTATAAGCCAGTCACTTATCTTTATGATTTGGCCCTGCCCAGAGTAGTGGCCATGTCCCACTTCTATATCCCACACACACCACATTTGCCAGTGCTCAGAGCAGAGCACCCAATACTGCAAATACTGGTCTAAGACGGGCGCCCATCTATATCCATTGTGCCATCTGTTAAAGGGACAGGAGTGGGTGCTATCTGGTGGTGTAACAGTTTCTGTGGTGTGTCTGGGCTCCACTGGGGAGAATTGGGGATGGTTATCAGGGGATTATGGTAATAGTTTTTTTGCTTGATGGAGGTATTGGAGTCTGTTTTCTGACTCAGTGGGGGGAGTTGGAGTATGATTTCAAATGTTGAGGTTTGTGGTTTTTCACAACAGCTTTTAACAGTCTGGGGGTCACTAAACTGCCAAGCATATTAATACCAACAGCTTTCACCCAGGTGTAATGATGTGTTGGCTCCACCTTGATTTACTTTGGTGCTGCTCACGTGAGGCTATTACTTCAATTTTTTCCAGGGCCATTTTTAGTTCCCAATCCGCCCCTGTCCAGGGGCCAGTACATATTGTCGGCAAGTCATTTTAAATCCCCTGAAAAATGTTTCAGGCATAAACACGTCAGTGCATGTTTATGCCTCATTTTAAAAATGGCAATGCTTTTCCAAGTAGGACACATCTAGTAAAGGCATAAACAGGCTTAAAAGGGTCAATGTTTACAACCCAACGCTTCATAAATAAACCCCTCAGTCTCCATATTAGTCCATTACAGGAAAATGCTCTGGGTGAGTTACTTGTGAATCTCTGGCTGCATAATGGGCATGGATTGTAGCCATCTCTAGCTGGTACTGGCATTCTTCTTGCTGTTCTGTAGCCTCACATTCTGCTTGGTGTTCTGAGGTTTGCGGTCAGCTTGACATTCTGTAACCTCACGATCTGCATCTACTTGGCACTCTTCCCCTAATTGCTTTATCAATGTGCCCTTGTCTACATTTTTCATATGTTTGAGGACAGTTTATTGGAACCTGTCCAAAACATAATCCTCACTGTAACTACAGCACTAGAGATGTCTGACCTCCCTTGGGCATCCATTTTCAGATTTCTGTAGGGGGGTGGGTTAGCCATAGCACAAGTTGAGTAATGGGCTATGGAACATTTCCATAACCACTTTCATAATCTCTAATAAAGGCCTTGTTTATTTCATGACCAGATGTGTCAAAGGCAGATGTAGTCATACCCCCACCTACACAACTGTAGGATCTGAGAGTCCTTAGTCCTGCGAACAGGATGTACTTTGAAGTATATAATGGGTAAAATGTAATAGGATGAGAGATTCAGAAAGTGAGAGATTTGGTAAGAAATCTCCAGTTTTTTAAAGTGGCAATCATTTACACTGCAAAATGAAACTGGTTTTGCAATGTAAATGATTGCCGCTTTAACCCCTTCCTGACAGAGCCAGTTTTTGCGTTCCTGACAGAGCCCTTTTTTTCAAATCTGACATGTATCACTTAAGTGGGTATAACTTTTTTTTGCTTTTACTTATCCCAGTGATTTTGAGATTGTTTTCTCGTGACACATTGTACTTCAAGTTAGTGGTAAATTTTGGTCGATACAGTCTGTGTTTTTTTGTGAAAAATACCAAAATGTCGTAAAAAAATGGAAAATTTTGCGATTTGCAAAATGTTAAATTTTCTGCTTGTGAGACAAATAATCTTACCACTCAAAATAGTTAATAACTAACATAGACCATATGTATACTTTATGTTGCCATCATTATTTCAACCTCATTTTCATTTTTTTGGACACTAGGAGGCTTAAAATATGAATAGCAAATTCTCAAATTTTCAAGAAAATTTCAAACACTGATTTTTTTAGGGACCAGTTCAGTTCTGATGTGACTTTGAGGGACTTGTATGTGAGATACCCCCATAAATGATGCCATTTCAAAAACTGAACCCCTCACAGTATTCAAAACAGCATTTTGGAAGTTTGTTAACCCTTTAGGTGTTTCACAGGAATTAAAACAAAGTGTAGGTGAAATTTCAAAATTTCATTTTTTTTGCAGATTTTCAATTTTAATACATTTTTCTAAGGAACACAGCAGATTTTACTAGAGAAATGTGACTAAAAATTGATTCCCCCAATTCTTTGGTTTTCATAAATATCCTATATGTGGCCCTAGTGTGCACGGTGACCAAACCACAGGCTTCATAATAGAAGGAGCACCTACTTGATTTTGGAGCCTCCTTTTTATGAGATTATTTTTTAGGCACCATGTAGGTTTCTAGGCACCATAAGATGCTAAAAGTTAGGAACCCCCCCACAAGTGACCCCATTTTGCAAACTACACCCTTCAGGGAATTCATCTAGGGGTATAGTGTACATTTCAAACCCCCAGGGGTTTCACCAATTGTGGTACAACTGGGCAGTGAAAATGAAAAAAATTAATTTTTCATTTTCACAGCTCAGTTGTATCAAAATTGGTGAAACCCCTGGGGGTTTGAAATGTACACTATACCCCTTGATGAATTCCCTGAAGGGTGTAGTTTGCAAAATGGGGTCACTTGTGGGGGGGTTCCACTGTATGGGTGTTTCGGGGGTCATTAAACCAGAATCTGTGCTGCAAAATCCAAATATCACTCCTTCCCTTCTGAGTCCTGCCATGCACCCAACTGGTATTTTTTGGTCACATGTGAGGCATTGCCGTACTCGGGAGAAATTGGGGCACAGATTTTGGGGTGCTTTGTCTCCTTCATTCCTTGTGAAAATGAAAAATTTTGAGCCAGATCTGCATTTTTGTGTAAAAAAATGTAATTTTTTACAGAAAAATGCAGTTCTGGCTCAAAATTTTTCATTTTCACAAGGAATGAAGGAGACAAAGCACCCCAAAATCTGTGCCCCAATTTCTCCCGAGTACGGCAATGCCTCACATGTGACCAAAAAATACCAGTTGGGTGCATGGCAGGACTCAGAAGGGAAGGAGTGATATTTGGTGGTGGAATGAATGGTGGGTGCTATGTCGCATTAGCAAGACCCCCGAAGCACCAATACAGTGGAACCCCCCACAAGTGACCCCATTTTGGTCACCAGCTTTGGGAGGGGGGCTGGCGCTGCGGCTGGTGGGGGGGTGGGAGGGGTGCTGGCGCTGCGGCAGCCGGGTGGGTGGGAGGGAGGGGGGCTGCCGGGTGGGAGGGGGGGGGGCTGGCGATCGGTGGTGATCGGTGCTGTACTTAACAGCACCGATCACTACCGATCACTGTGTTACCGAGCGGCTTAGCCGCCGGTAACACAGAAAACGCTGCAATTGGCTGTTCACATTTGAACAGCCAATCGCAGCGATCGCCGCGAGGGGGGATGTCTGCTGTCAGGGACAGCAGACATCTCCAAACTGTCACCGTGTCTATAGACGCGGTGACAGTTTAAAACCATGACGTATATATACGTCTTCGGTCGGGAAGTACCTCCCGACCATGACGTATATATACGTCATATGTCGGGAATATCTTTATATATATATATATATATATATATATATATATATATATATGTATGTATGTATGTGTGTGTGTATATATATATATATATATATATATATATATGTGTGTATGTATATATATATATATATATATATACACACACATATATATATATATATATATATATATATATGTGTGTGTATATATATATATACACACATATATATATATATATATACACACACACATATATATATATATATAATTCAGTTCATTATCATTCTTTTTTTTTACTTTTTATGCAGCTCATGCTGCTGCTGCGGCTGGCAGGGGGGGGGAGGGGGGAGGGGGGTGCGTGCGCTCCTGCCTGCCAGGTGAGCCTGCTGCCGGGCCGGGTGAGTGCCGGGTGGGTGGGAGGGGGGTGCTGCTCATCGGTGGTGATCGGTGTTGTACTTAACAGCACCGATCACCACCGATCCCTGTGTTACCGAGCGGCTTAGCCGCCGGTAACACAGGAAACGCTGTGAATGGCTGTTCAGATTTGAACAGCCAATCACAGCGATCGCCGACCGGGGGGGGCACCCCTGCCCCCCCTGGGCGGCGAGGGGGGATGTCTGCTGTCAGGGACAGCAGACATCTCCTAACTGTCACCGCGTCTATAGACGCAGTGACAGTTAGAAGCCATGACGTACATGTACGTCAAATGTCGGGAAGTACTTCCCGACCATGACGTACATGTACGTCAAATGTCGGGAAGGGGTTAAAAAAACTGGAGATTTCTTACCAAATCTCTCACTTTCTGAATCTCTCATCCTATTACATTTTACCCAATGTTTCTGATATATTGTGTTTTCAATCACCCTCGGTTACAACCCATTAGAAAGGGTCCTGGGGCTTGAAGACATGTTGACTGCCCAGAACAGACATTTCATCAGTTACTTTACTGTACATATGGTCCATATGCTGTGACATCACCATGCAGGAGTATGTACTGAAATCCAACTTGGGCTGAAAGTAAAGTTCCACAGTGATACTGCTTTGTGACGAAGGATCTGATCTTGAAGTGAAGGTGTCTATGTAATGCAATGGTAACTCCTATTAAATTGGCAACTGCTGTATCCTCAGTGAGTTTCATAATATAGAGCATGTTTCATTGAAAACCATTTTAGGTACTGGTTGCCCAAAGTAGAGGGAGTTTGGCCGGATTTACCCTGTGTAAGCATAGATTTTACCCAATTATCTCTGAAAGCAGTTTGTGCAGGAGAAAGCATACTAATGTTTTGGAGTATTTTGTTTGGTTACATTTGAATATTGTAGATTTGTTTTTGTGACTTTGTGTGTGGAGTTTTTGTCCTTGTCTTTTGACATTTTGCCTTCTCTTTTTTAGCATGTGAGTTGTTTTTTGTAATGTTTGTTTTGTCTTTATTTATTTTTTGGGAATGTTAAGTGTTTATTTTTTGGTGGAGCATGGTGAGTGAAAGGGGGAATCAGAGACAAGTTAGTGAGAAAGAGGTGGTTGTAAGAGTACCCACTCAGCAGAATTGGGAGGAGATTAAGTGGAAAAGGAGGCTGAGGCAGAGAAAGTCATCAAAGCTCAAACTGGGTGCATCATGAATCGATGTTCAGTTTTGAGAAGAAATGTGCATTGGTACATGCATGTTGTAATACAGGACGCTTAGGTACACCGCCGACTGAGGCAGCTCAAAGAGAAGTCTGCGGAGGACTAGCATACATCAAGAGCAATTGGTGGGAAAGGAACAGTTGGGGCTGCTCAAGCTACCAGAAATACCTGCCTGGTAAATACACATCAGCCTCCCTCTCAGCCTCAACCTGGTAAATAAAATTGTGAAACTTAAATTTTTTCTGTAGACCTAAAAAATTGCTTCAGAATATATATTTTTTCTTGCAAAAACTAGGAACAAAAAGTGTCAAGTGTAAACAATAGCAAAGTATACATTTTTTATGCATCCTAGAGATTGATGATTTGTATTTTGTAGTGTAACTAAAATCATTTACGAATACAATGCTTATAATAATAATAAAGGTAGTGTGATTCAGCTGTAGGTAAGCCATTATTGTTTGCACCTCAAAGTACAAATAAGATTTATATCTGGTTTTTCCACAGCTGCAGCACCCAGAAAAAAATGGCACCAACCCTCACAGATTGGTGGGGAAATACTGGTGTGCAGTTCTAAAATGTAAAATGAAAATTGTTACTACGTATGTAATGTTAGCAACATATACCCCAGAACATTACAAAAGTTTAGCATATATAAAGTAAAAGCGAACATACAGTCAGAGCATAGAAATTGAAAACATTTGTATGAAACGTGCCATAATGGTTTTGAAGAAGCAGAGATTTTAGAAAGTTCTAGTAATGTTCAGAATATCCCGCAGTACTTGAGGATTGTAAACAGCAGTGTAACACTTATGTCGTAAAAGTTTGCATTTGTCAGTGGCTTATATTTTATTTTTTTTATAAATCTTTTTTACAAATTGTAATAATGAAAAAACTTTTTTTTCAATCAGAAATGAAAAAAGGGCACTTTTGTAAGATAAATACAGTCAAATGCTTTTATAAACAGACAAATAATATCAAGGACATACTAAGGTCAGAGTATGTGCCACTGTTTTGTGATGTACATGCTTTCATTGATGTTTTTGAATACTTATATATACTCTTGTGTTTTCATGCCCTTGTCATTTATTTTCAGCTGCCTATCTCAAGTTGAGCCTGCAGAGACAATACCAAACAGAACTGCCAGTAGAACTTGCCCTCCCAACCACAAACAAAGCCATATTTGTAAAACGTTTCTGGATCACTTGAGGAGATCAGGCAGCTGTAGTTGGATTTTACGCATGACCACTGTAGACAATTTGCTACCAGACAATGGCGTAACTTCCAGAGATATTGGAAGTAGTGGCCATCAGGCTCAGTCTCTGAAATGAGTCTCAAAAAAGGGGCCTGCTGAACTAGGACAGAGCTCTCTCCACTCATTGTATAGGGACTGTATTAAAAAAAAAACCTCCAAGGCTTGATTATTTGTTATTTACAGCCAGCATCTGAAAATATATATTCTGTCACGCTAGGGGTACCTTGTGGATCTGTCTGAGACCTGGAGGTCAGGGGTTCACGGCTTGAAGGAGACTGGAGAACAGCAGGTTTAATATAACACTTTATTGTAGTACCAACACTGGAAGGTAAGACCATTTAGGGAAACGGCAGGACAAAGAACCCAGTGGATACTTGGGCAACAAGGGAATGTCCACAATAACAAGGAATGTCCAAGAGTCTCTGTCAGAGTGCCGAGAGGGACACTGACGACTGACCACGGGTGCGGACGGCAGAGAGCAGCGGTGGTTGAGTGTCGACGGACACCGATGACTAACAGCAAGTGCAGATGGCCGACAGCTGGAATGGAGAGGCGTCAGCAGGCACGGATGACTGGCAGCAGGTGCAGCTGGTCGACAGCAGGAGTGGAGAAGTGTCAACAGGCACAGAGGGCTGGCAGCAGGTGCAGCTGGTTGACAGCAGGAGTGGAGAAGTGTCAACAGGCACGGAGGGCTGGCAGCAGGTGCAGCTGGTCGACAGCAGGAGTGGAGAAGTGTCAACAGGCACGGAGGACTGGCAGCAGGTGCAGCTGGTCGACAGCAGGAGTGGAGACGACTGGAGCAAACCTGAGAGAGCCGGAAGCAGGATGCAATTGCGATGTCCAGGAAACAGGTGTTGAACTGTAAGGACTGGAGGCAGAATGCAAATGCAGGGATCCAGGTAACAGGTGCTGATTAGAAGATAATGAATACAGGATACAGGTGTGGACTGCAGACAGGGAACACTGGAATCAAGGATTTCACAGAGCAAGGGCAGGAGCACAGGCAGAAGCTTCCTCCCAAGGGATTGACAACAAAGCACTGGCAATTGTATGCCCCAGAGGGCTCTGCTTTATCCCCCAGGGCAGATCTTGATTGGAGGAGCTGAACTGGGGATCCGGGCCATTGGTTGGCTACCACAAGATGGCGGCGCCCAGACTGGAGACAAACAACTTTGGCTGGTTATCATAGTGGATGTGCACGCTACAGGCCCCAGGAAGATGGTCGCGGCCGGGAGACCCAAACGCCACGCTCCCCGTCCTGCACCCGGATGGATGGCCCGCAGGCCCCGCCGCCGGAGATGAACAGGTTAGCGGCGCGTCTTAGCAGCGGCCATGACAGATTCCTTAGCTGCAATAAGGAATCTTTAGTCTTCCAGATGTTCCACTGGTAAGTTGCTGGGATGTCAGCACGTGTGCAAGCCCAAACCACTAGGGGCACCACCTTCTATTTCACCTTCCAGCAGCCACTACATGCAGTATAATGTAGGGATAAAGTAGGGATGGCCATCTTTCTGGTTGCCATCGATGGTCACTATTAATGGGATTGGTACAAGTGGCCATTGATGGCAGCATACCATGAATTGAATAGCCATCAATGGTTATCCCATTTTTTTGCTAACTGGTCCATTGGGCAATAAAAACCTGGGCCTTCACTGTGTCAGGGGTGGAACCATGCTCCATATCTCGGCACCTCGGGGGGAAAAAAATATTTGTTTATGCTGTGCCATTGGTGAAACGAAACCACCTTGTTCTCCACCTTTGATAGCAAACATATTCTACATTGACTATAATCCATTGATTATGAAACATCGATGGTCGATGTCCATCCCTGGTATAAAGGACATAATAGAATTGCTGGACATGCTCAGCGGAAGCAGATTCTTCTACCAAGTCTGCTATGTGTGTGTCTGTGTATTAGTGCTGATCTAGTCATTACCATGATCATTGAGCCTGCATGTGTCTGGCGTACTATATTACATAAACTGCACTTTGGGCCTGATTCATATTTGTGAGAAAATCAATAAAACAAGGAAGTTGTGTCTGGAACCATTTAGGGGAGCAAATATATCTGTACATTTATATTTTTCTGTGCAGGGTAAAAACTGTGCATTTGTGTGTAGCCCACAAATGTTAGACAGTTTTATTTTAACACCCAAGTATATGATTAAAAGATGAGGAGGATAAGCACTGACACAGCACTGCATGGTAACAATGTGAGTGCTCCTTTATTTCACCCACTAAACATACCCACTGGTTCCATATATATGACTAAGTACATTGCCTTCAATATTTACAGAGCAGTATCCAACAATAGTATGCCTTTTCTAAAGGGTCATACACAAAAAAGCAGTGCTTATTTACAGTGGTGTAACTATTAATTTTGCGCCCCCCGGCCGAAAATTTTGCCAGCGCCACCACTCCCCCCCAATACGGTTAAAAAAAAAAACAGTAGTGTTAACAACCCTCCCCCCCCCCCATAGGGTTAAACCCCCACGTGCGGCCAGTACCTCCTGCCGCATCTGTCTTGGCCATTCTTTGGCGATTCCGGCAGCGCTGTCTTCAGTGCAGGATTCCGGAGTGTATGTATTAAAAATGGGTGCAGTGTGTGCCCCCTGCAGTGTGTGCCCCCTGGGACTCAGTGGCCCCTGTGCATCGCACATATTGCACCCATTATAAATATGCCACTGAACAGAACCCTATTTATGGTGATTTATATGCAAATAATGGTTTGCGTACTGTTTTTTCCCCTTACTCACCCCTGTCTGTCTAAAAAAACAAACACTTCTTAAAGTGTGTACACACGGTCTGATTTCCTTTCCGATGTTGACAATATAGTCAACATTGGATCGGCATCGGATCGGAATCGGATGCAGATCGCAAGGGTTTTAACCCTTGCGATCACGATCTGATCCCAATGCGCGTTCACGTATCATGGCTGCCTTGACTATATAGTGCAGATCTGCACTATATAGTCAAGATTGTATGCAAATCGGATGTGCCTTGCGATCCGATCCCGATCCGATCTGATCGGATCGTGGATCGCATCTTAAGGCACATCTGACCATGTGAACACACCATTAGTATTTGTATTTATTTGTTTGTTTATTTTATTACAATACCATTAAAATGAACTTGAAGGGATTTCAGGGGTTCATCTGAAGCTTAAAACACCTCAGACTGTATATGCTGCAAATAAGTTTATCTTTCTTGACTGCAAAACTGAGATGGGACAGTAGGGGGCAATAACAGGACCAAGCCGTATGAAACCTATTATCCTAGCATCACCACTTGTAGCACATATGCCAGCTAAAAAAATCATTGCTCAAAATAAAAAAAGCGTGTCTTGACATTGCTGTCAGAGGTAAACTATGTGATGTGATAATACATCAGGTGTAATGCTCAGTAGATAAGGCACACTTTTTCTTCAAACTAATTGGTTTTGACAGGTCCACGCCCCTTTTATACAGGTTGTCCACGCCCCCATTTATACAGGTTGATATCAAACTTGATATGATCGTATCACGTTTGATATCATAGTGGTATAAATAATATTAACCCCCGTATTAAAATATAATTGGTTTGATACTGTAACTTCATACACTGATATTGGTTATGTGAGATAACACATATATAAAGTACGCGATATCTTAATCAGCTGGAAGAATTTCTAAACATAATGCTAAAAAAGTTGTTAGAAAAATATGGTATACAACAGATATATAATTCGTAGAAATGTAGATCTTGTTTTATATCAAATTTGATTTGTGTAGGATGTCGCGCAACGCCGACCATCAAAACAGCCGGCTGAAAGCCAGTTATTATAACGTATTAAAGCCGGGGAGTTTTTGCGGTTTTGATAAATATTATAAAGCTTTGAAAAATAAATTTAAAAGATCCGATGTGAGAAAATGGTTACAAGAGCAAGACGCGTACACATTGCACAAACCGGCTAGAAAAAACTATAAAAGGAATATGATATGCGTATCGGATATAAATCAACAGTGGCAATGTGATTTGGTATCACTCATAGATCTGGCAAAGCACAACGACGGCGTAAAATATATACTAACCGTCATCGATATATTCAGTAAGAGGGCCTGGGCTGAAAGTCTGACTGCTAAGAGCGCGACGACTGTCGCTAAGGCTTTTGAAAAATTATTCCAACAGGGGGACGTACCGAGGAAACTACAAACCGATAATGGTAAAGAGTTTCTAAACAAAGTCCTAAAAAAGTTGTTAGAAAAATACGGTATACAACATTTCACAACCAATAATGATGTGAAAGCCGCCGTTATAGAACGCTTCAATAGGACTTTAAAAACACGAATGTGGCGATATTTCACGGCGAATAATACATACCGATATATAGACGTTTTACAAGCGTTCATTACCAGTTATAATAACACATACCATAGAACGATTAAGCGAGCTCCGAATGAGGTTGATGGCTCTAATGCGCTGGATGTCTTCAAGACGATATATGGCGATTACTTTAGAAGTAAGAAAACAAAGGCTTGTTTAGCGGTCGGGGACCACGTTCGTATCTCAAAATATAAGGATATATTTCAGAAAGGTTACGAACAGAGTTTTTCTGAGGAAATATTTGTAATACGCGGCGTGAACACTAAAGGACTTAAGCCGCTTTACACGTTGGAGGATCTCTACGGGGAGGCTATAACTGGTAGTTTTTACCCCGAAGAACTTCAAAGTATACCGAAAAACTATAATAGGATTTACAAAGTGGAGAAGATTTTAAAAAATAAGACGGTTAGAGGGGGGAAACACGTATTAGTCAAGTGGCGTGGATACCCCACAAAATTTAACAGTTGGGTCGCTGCATCGGAGATAAAAGATATATAAACAAAGAGGAAGATGGATGACAAACCCTTCTACATAACATTGCCGAGTAACGCCTCAGCCGATACATTTCCACAAAATAAGATTTCTGACTATACCACAAAGTTAGCAAGGCCGATAGACTTAAGTGGAGATTGGGAAGTAGCTCTTACAGAAATACAATACCCACACACCTGGAATACAATCGATGTGCGTGATTGTGTGTTGAAAATAACAAAGTGGGATGGGTCGAGCGGTACATCAACGAGGGTTTGCGTTAAACCGGGGTTTTATGAAACCATCGGGGCGTTACTGTTTTCTTTCAACGCTGAAATTGACCGACATAAACTGGATGGTTTAAAACTATTGTACGATCCGCTTGAACGAGAGATAATCATCGACAACAAGGCGATGTACAACATCACAGCCGGTCCTAAATTGTCGAGAATACTAGGGTTATACCCGAAAACTAAGTTTTTAAAACCGTGCGCCGACATCAGCGGAGGGCAATATACGCTCTTCGTGTACACAGATATTATCGAACATCAGAGGGTCGGTGATAGTTATGTCCCGTTGTTGCGCACCGTTGAAATAAAGGGCCGTAACAACGAGATGGTCACTATACGGTATGAGAAGCCCGATTATGTTCCGTTGTGCAAGACGCATTTTGACACTATAGCCATAGAGATAAAGAATGATCAGAACGAAAACATGTCATTCAAGTTTGGGAAAGCGAACGTGAAACTACATTTCAGACGCCGCAAATCCGAATTTTATTAAAGACAATGGTGGCCGTTAAAAATTATGGGGACCCGGGGCTCTACGCGCAATATTATAAAACACAGGCCGGTAATGGATTACCCGGTTTTCACGGCAGCGCGTATATGTACGGGTGCGGTTTAGGTGGAATTTTTCGAAGCCTGTTCAGAAAAGCGGTACCGCTTTTCCGAAGAGGGCTGGCGATAGCAAAGCCCCACGTGAAGAATGCAGCACGCAACATCGCGAAAGACGTCATCGGACAAGCCACAGCGGCGGTTGTGAGCAAAATACACGACGCAAATCAAGCGAAGCAAGATGGATCAGGTTTAATCTATGCCAGGAAAGGGGCGGCTAAAAATAAACGGAAGCGGGCAATACGACTTCCGACATGGTGCAGACCCCTTTTAAACAAAAAACGGAGCAGACGCGGCTTAATTAAAAAAAGGAAACCGAAGCGAAGGGTCGGTGATATTTTTTAAGCATGTCTTTCATACACAATGAATCCATGGAATGCGCAAAATCTGAACTTGACCTTTTTGACGTACCACCGACGCAGACCAGCGTAGAGAAAAGCCTCTACGTCGAAGTTCAACCTTTGGCGGCATTATCCGAGACCGCGCCGCTTGAATTCTACATAGCGGCCAGCGGGGAACACTACTACGATCTGAACAACACGTTGCTGTACGTGACCTGCAAGATCGTACGGCCTGATAACACTGCTATACCTCAAGACGCCAAGGTCGCTCTTATTAATTACCCCATAGCAACTTTATTTAGCCAGGTTGATGTCACTTTGGGCGATAGGCTCATATCGCAGTCCAATAATCTTTACGCTTATAGGGCCTACATAGAGACCATACTGAATTATAGCTCAGATGCGTTATCCACAAAACACACAACTGGATTATTCTACAAAGATGTGGCTGGAGAACACAACACAAGAACCCTGGATGGTGTAAACACAGGGTTTATAAAAAGGGCAAGAACAACGGCACAAAGTCGAACGGTTGAATTATTGGGGCCGCTACACTGTGACCTTTTTCATCAACATAAACTAATATTGAACGCCGTGGACTTGAAGATAAAACTCATCAGAAACAAAGATGCTTTCTGCTTAATGTCTGCTGAAGCGGAGGCCTTTAAAATTCAGATTGTTGCAGCGTCCCTGTTTGTGAAAAGAGTTCAGGTCTCACCCGCAGTCCGGATTGGACACGCCCAGGCCTTACTGGCCACCAACGCCAAATACGCGATCGATAGAGTGGGCATGAAGATCTATAGTATACCGACGGGGAGCCGCGTATTTAATTTAGAAAACCTGTTTTTAGGCCAGGTACCAAAAACCGTTATAGCCGCTTTTGTAGATAATGAAGCGTTTTCAGGAGCCTATGACAAAAACCCTCTACGGTTTGAACATAAAAATGTAAACTTCGCATCCCTATACCTGGATGGAACACCGCATCCGGCCAAACCATTTCAACCAGACTTTGAACACGGTAACGCGGTTCGCGAGTATATGTCGCTCATTCAGATCACAAATAAGCAGAAATCAGATTCGGGTATACTAATTGACCGTGAAGAGTACCTCAACGGCTACACACTATTTGCTTTTGATCTGTCGCCTGAACAGGAATGCGCGGAGCATCTGTCTCTAATCAGAACCGGTAATCTACGAGCTGAATTCCGGTTTGCAGGAGCACTAGACCGGACAGTCAACATAATAATATACGCATTATTTGATAATATCATCGAGATCAACCAGAGGCGCGATGTGCTGTATGATTATCTATAAATGAAATAAATAATTTTTATATTTATCGTATATTTACCAATATTCATCACACCAAGCAGCGATATGAACACATTACAGATAAATTGTATACTGTACGCTAATCCGGTGACGCGGCTGTTTTTTAAAGGGACCTTCCCGTGCGATATGCTACCGAGCGGTAAACTATCGCAATACCCCTGCGCGTTTGTAATCAACACACATACCCGCACCCAACCGGGGGAGCATTGGTTGGCCGTTTATTTTAACAACCAGAGCGAGTGTTACTTTTTGGACTCTTACGGATTAGAACCTGACAACCCCCTATTCCCAAAGGCCATAATAAATTTTTTAAACTCAAATTCAAAAAGAATTTACCACCAAAATAAGCAGTTGCAAGGTTTTAACAGTACCGTTTGTGGACAATATTGTATATACTTTATATTTTTCATGTGTAAAAATTACAAATATACAGATGTGTTGGCCCGTTTTAGTTATGATACAAAACGTAATGATCGCTATGTATCAAACTTTGTAAGACGTCTCCCTAGAAGTCATTGTTTGAGTCGATATACGGGTAACTGTATACAGTCCTGTGTCACCAGTAACCAACATGTGTTTGATGTGTAATACAAAATTGTTTGTGTAACTTGTAACTAATGTTGTGATTGAAATGCTGTATGTACATTGCTTATGGCTACTTTCTATTAAAAAATCTTGCTTATTGAACTTTATACCGTGTGATTGTACATTTTTGCAGACAAACTGATTAGAATCAAAGAACAAAACAGCATTTTATAAATCATAATCTTATTTTATTGGTACAGACAAAATGTATTTACAGCAAGTTAATCACGAATAACACGATAAACTTTACAGTTAAAACAATACACTAAATACATGATACAATACAAATTAAACGTCATTGTACAAATTAAACGCACAAAAATACATTGTATAAAAACATTATAAATTAGTTATATGTTAAAGGTTCAACCACTGCGAATCCTGAAACAGATTTACGGATCTTTTCCTCGGTAGTAAGTAGCCGTGTGGCGTTGTTAACCCGGGGGAATTTAAAACATTTATACGACTTTTTTTAATGTTGTGTATTGGGGAGGCTATATTTACATTGCCAATTTCATCATCGTAGATTTCAGCTTTTAAGCGATCTAACTGTAATCTGTTTGATGCATTACCAACTACAGTGGACGGGATATTCAACTCAGCCATAGCGCGCATAAATTCAATCCAGCCGTTAGGCATTTTATGACTCGTCACGCTGTGATTTTGCGTGATACCCCTTATCAAGTCTAACACATTGGATCCTGGCACTGTGACGCCTTTATACATAAACACACCCTTGCGGTCCCAATTCGCAACGTCTTTAGAGCGAACCATTTTACTCATTAGTATTTCACAGTTCTTTTTATACCGCGCATTAACACTGTTCAAGACATCGTGGTAAACAGCGTCGGTAGCATCATCTTGTGTAGGGTTAGCGGTATCCTCAACAGCATTTGCACCGGGTGATAAAAGCGTTAAAGTTGACATTTCTCTATCAGTTTGTTTACTCAACACCAGGTATCTCTGTAACACAGCTGTGTAGCGTTTTGCCTTTTCATACTCTGATAAAGCATTATTATGTAGTATACTTATGATCTCAGCATCTAGGCTTTGCGTGGCTGTTTTGCGTATATCATCGCCGGTTGGTTTGTTGTTTAAACGGTCTATCTGTTGCTGGGGGACCAGATACATTTTCTCAGCGTATTCCATCAACGATTAGACAGTAGTCCGGTAATTAATGGAATGGCAAATCCTAGCAACGATCCGATAAACCCACCCGACTGTTTCACCAACCTCTTCTTTTTCCCAATGGCGCATTTCTTATTACAAAGCGATTTTATAAGGCTCCTCTTCTTTTTAAGGTAGTTCAACTGGCGCTGTGACAGGGGTATTTTACCTTTAAGCGTATTGAGAGCAATCTCACATATGGCTGTCACCAAATCGTTTGAAGCGTTGGATAATATAGCGTTTCTTTGGGCCGGTTTGGCATTAATGAGGGTTTTTAAAAGGGCCCAATTACGTCTTATCCTGGTCGACATGTTCACAGCTGTTAGAAGTGGTAATGAATGACTATAGGATGCGCGGTTATAGCTATTTAGAACCCCGCTTCTTAACAACATAAGCTACTGGTGTGTCGGGGGGAAATAAACCGCTTCGTAAACGATAATCATCAAGGGCATTGTTTCTTAAATCAACCAGTAAATAACCGTATGGTGGCTCCGTAGCGGACTCATAGGCTTCAAGAAAAAAACGATATTTTGATGGGTACATTTGTCTAGCCAGAATGCTAACCTGCATTTTATCCCTGGGGTTTTTAAACAGGACCATGTATTTTGTGTTTAAATGTATAGTCCTGCTCTTTCTACCTTGACAAAATATGTTTTGCACAAGGTACATGACACTGAGATTACGATGGTGCACATACTTTGTGAACGCTTTCTCAACCTCAGAATTATTACTCGCTGCATCCATCAAGTCATCTATCACCGTTAAATTAATCTTATCAGGGGGAAAAAGCTGGTCGTCGCTAAATGACTCGGGCAACCCCTCTATAAAACGCATACCAGGGTGAGCACTCAGAAGTTGGTCGTATATCGGTTGCCAACAGGTGTAAAACCAAACAATATTATCAGGTACATGCGTCATATGTGTGGATGCGTGTTGTATTAGCGTTTTCACAAAATAACTTTTCCCCGAATTGGAGGGTCCGGCTA
Organism: Crinia signifera; assembly: GCF_055691185.1. NCBI lineage: Eukaryota > Metazoa > Chordata > Amphibia > Anura > Myobatrachidae > Crinia > Crinia signifera. The sequence goes on from NC_139220.1 coordinate 156,421,334, forward strand.
AAATACAGGAGAAGGGGTGTTGAAAACGGATATCCATCTTAATAACCAAATGGTAGGGTTGTAAAATTATCCGTGAGGTTACGTTTAGTGTAAACGCACTTTTGCGTTTTCTGCAGCATACGGGTTTCAATCTGCCAGTACTTTTTCACACGTACTATACCGGGCTGCCTGGTCACAATTTTTTTCTGATCCTCGCCTTTGGGGTTTAAAGGATAATCTAAGACCAGTTCTTTCAGACTGTCAAAGTTAACGTGCTGCTCATTACAAACATTCAACGTTATACCTTTGACCTTGAGGCTCGTCTTGCCGTTGCTTAGTCTATAGCCGTATGACTTGGGGCCGGCTGAAACAAACTCTGTTATATGCGTACCAGATGGTAGTTCGCTGGTCAACTCCCCTAGATAATCGCCTAATGGCGGATTCCACTCACCGGGCCTGCTGACAAAAATTACAGAATCTGTATCGTGATACAGACATCTATCTTGTAATCTATCCAATAGGTTGTACAACTCGACGCGGGCGTGCGCTGTGGTAAATGCTGCTATAAATATATTTGTTGTTGAAGATCTGGTATAATGGTCTTTGGCGTATTTCCAGTTGACCATAACAGTTTCTGAGTCTATGAAGTCTAAAGCAGACACCTCATAGTGTGGTTGAAAGGCATATTCAAAAAGCTTATCAGGATCTGTCACTAGACAAGTATTGGGCATGTTGCTACGTTGACCAAATTTACCCCATAATGAGTTTAAAAACAATTTAGAAATTTGTCTTTTGGCGGGGTTGACATTTATGTGTTCGTGTCTTAAAGCTATGCCCTCATTTTTTTGATACGCGTCTATGTACTCTTGTTGTTTCACAGAGTCTGTACACCAATCAGGGTAACCAGAAGCCTCCTGTTTATCTCTGAGGTGTGTTTTAATGTAACCTGAAAACAGATCATCAGATCTCTCATCAAAATGCCACACCTCATAGATTTTACACACTTTGTACCCCTTTTCTATAGCAAGATTTATCTCCACTGTGCACCATGTACCGGTTAGGGCGCGGTTTTCTGAGTCATGAACACATGGCTCACACTGTCCAGATTCGGCGCATGTGCGGCACAGCGGAAACATTAACTTACCATTCATTTTAACCGGTAAAACTGGAAAGAAAAGGCCTCGCGGAGGATTAATTTTTAATTTAACAAAACCGAAATACTTTGTGACATCATCAAAGTCCTTATAAATGATGCGTGGGTGACGTATAGGATATGTTTTGGTCTTGTTGACAAATGGGTATAGGCTAGTAAAGTCAAAATAGTGTATTTTTTCATCGCACTCTGTCTTGTGATAAAGTTTTATGGCGTTAGTGCGTCCGCCATAAAGACCATCACGAGGATCCAAGGGTTCAGGGATTTCCAAACCTTTCAGAAAAACCTGAAGCTCCTCATCAGTCTCCCTCATTTTCTTCCACTCACACCCCCACATCTCCCTTATCTGAAATCCACACCGTTTAAGGAATTGTATCCTTAACTGTGTCTTGTGCCGCAGTTGACCGTAGGTTGTTTTAGTCAGATTGTTTTCATCATCGTCTTTGTAACAGTTGTCACAACCGTGATAAAAACACCCCTGGAATTCAAAAGCTGTTGGCACGCCGTTAATCACGGCGTAACCATCCAGACTGTATCTACCGACTTTCTTCTCACCACCTTGTAAAGCGTGTCTTATACTCACACCTTCTTTGTGTTCTATGTACATTAACCACTGTATGGCTGGTGTTGAGTAACGCTTCTGGGTCTTGTGATAGTTATCACCCGGTACAAGAGCCAATGTGTTTGCCTGTAAATATTTACAACGATACATAGCCATACAAACCGACGCTAAAGTCGTCAGTTGGAATGGATCAACGTGACGTTTAACGGCTACATCTTTTTTCTCAGCCGCTATTACAAACTCCTGTTCTGTCATGGCTATAACGGCTGATCTGAAAGCTGCGCACCCTTTTTGCAATATTCTGACATCCTCTTTACAATATCGTATTAATTCTTTTTGAAAATTAAACACCTTGTGTTTGTTTTTTTCGTACCACTCTGTAACATCAGCGGCCTCCTCAGGCATCATGTGTTGTAGGCCAAAATATTCTATTGAGGGCATGCCCCCTATGTAATTTTGGTTATCGGCTGTGTTAAAAAAATGCGGGAAATGACCTTTAACGCCATCAAATCCCATGGCCTTTGGAAATCTGCTCAATTTCATGGGGAGAAAATTGAGAGAGTCTATAAACCTAATCTTCAGATCTTTTATTGTGATACACATTATGTTTCCGCCATTAGAGATGAGGGATACAGTATACCGTTCTTTGATGATCTTGTTCAATACAAAATACGCATCATACCGCCCAGCGTTATGGGCTATGAATGTGTAATGCGCAAATTTTGGTTTCATGAACGTCTTTACAAAATCATCGATACAACCTTTGCCCTTAAACTCCCAGGATTTCTCACCCATTAATGTGAGAGCGTAACAGTAGTTTGGTATATGTATACCTGTCTCCTGCATGCATTCGAAATCATAAAAGATGTATTTGGTGGTGGGTTCTTCCGCTTTGATGGGCTGTATGTAACACAAATGATCCGCAAACCCATCAACATATGCCTTGCAAGTAGAGCACTTTAGCCCCTGACACTCATGAGACCTGCGACGGTAGAGACAACACCTGTCGCAATAAACATGTTCAAGACAGGATATTTTGCGATCTAAAGCTAAGGATTTGTGCTCCTCTAAACATTCACGCGATCTGCAAAACACCCTACAAACCGAACATCTTAATGCGAAAGCCCCATCATCAGCGCACGCTTGTCTGTGACAAGCCTTACAAAAGAAAAGACAATCGTGGCTATTTTTGCGCTCATAAGTTCGATTACATAAGGAACAGAAAAATCTCGATCCGAGAAATGCGCAGATATTAATCAGTCCATAATAGTGTGAATCGTGATATAATACATACAGGGTATCACCGTAGCGCGTATCTGAAGAATAGTAATGCCAAGAACGATTATTATGATATAATATTGTAATTTTTGTTTTTAAGTGTTTTTCAAAAACAACAACGTCGGTAAAGCTGACTGCTTTATCGATCGGTAGGTTCAAATCCTTATGAATTTGAAGCGCCCGATCGTGTATTTCAGCGTCTGTGGCATTACCTTTATCCAGAAGTTTGCAGATCGATGCCGCAAAGCACAAATAATTGTGCGTATTGTTGAAATCGTACAGGTGTCTTCTGCGCCTTTCTATAATTAAGCTGTATGGAATGCGTCTAAGGCCGCGACCAGTTAGGGCCCCACCCGCTCTATTTCTAAAAACAGTGATCACAAACCTTAAACCCGTGCCTAATAAGAATTCAGCGTTACTTTGAAGAGTGTTTGTAATTTGATTCAAGAAACTGACAGCGTCTAATGATTCTTGCGGCTTTCGGTGTGAGTAGATGGCGTTGTGTAAACCACCCCCCTCCAATCTTAACTGTACACGATCATTAGGGTCAACACCAACCATGAATTCATCAATCATAACCTGTATAGCGTTGTGTACGGCTTCAACACCCTCTGCAAATGATGTAACTCTTTCCAAATTAACAAATTGAAAATGATTATGATACTCAATAGCTCTGAAATTAGGATGGTGTCGCTCATACCTGTTAACAGCTTCTAAGTACACATCTCGCCGACCTTCACCATTACCGGGTGGCGAACCCCCATCTATGTCATTATGCATGGGCGTTGCGGGGTGTTCAACATTGTCAGGTGACGCAGCGTCACCCGGTAATGGTTGGTCCGGTGATTTGTCAGCCTGTGCACACGGGGTTGGGGGTGTGCCTCGCCCCCTGTGTTGTTTACGCTTTCTCAGCCTGTATATGCATTTTAAAGCCTGTTTTATTTTCGAACGGCGAAATAAGTGTGAGATTTTGCACGGTACATTTGCTTTAATTCTTGGGGCTTTTTTACACACATGTAAATTATGTTTCAATCCATAACCCACCATGCCTAGTCACGGATCCGTTTCAATTATCTCGGCAAAATGATACATGTTCGCTTTAATAAAATCCCTAGTCCTCACGGTCTCTGATATATGATTTGATGTTACATTCATGTACATTTCTACAAGTTCTTTAATGATCTCTGGCTTCTTTTTTGAACCATAAAGCTCATCTTTTATACGGTTCAACATGGTATTGACATTTCTACGCATGTACCCTATATGCTCACGCATCCTCCCCATGACCGCGTAGTATTGTATTTCCGCATCTTGTCCTAATTGTTCCACATTCTGAACCCCATCAACTATGTCTGTCGATACCACGGTCGGCGGGGCATCCGCACCGCCCGATGCGGATGCCTCGCCGACCGTGGTAAAAACACTGGGTAGTTTTGTGTAATCATCACCCATTACTTTATCAGGGATTCCGGCTACAGATGTTACAGTCTCATCATCATTCTGTGGTGTATCTGAGACTGACTCTTCACTAGGGGTGATAAAAAATGTTTGCCCATTTAAGTCCTCATCATTAGCGGATAATGTAGCTGCAGGTGTGTTACTGACCACGCTTTGCGTTTCTGCAGTATGATGTTCCTGCGTGTCTGAAATCACGATGACATCATCATCCGTCAGCGGCGTGTATCTCTCTCTTGACAGTCGTAAAGTTTTACGAGTCTTCACAGTCTTTGTATTACCGGCAATGTCAATGTCGGATTCAGTAGGTGTTGCAGGTGTTGTAAATGCGTGCGGGTAATCCACATTACTCACGGTTGGCACTGTTTGTAATGCAATTCTTTTTCTCACGGGTCTACCTTCCGAATATTTCAATCTTCTTTTAAGGTCTGATAAATCGGCCTTGTTTTCTTGAGCGGATCGACTTTTTGAAATTCTCCGCTTGCTTGGCTTGAAATCGTCGCGCTCGGTTGCCATGATCTCGGCCCTTGATACATTTTCTTGGCGTTGTGGGTCGATCGCCGTTTTAGCTGATTCACCCCCATCCATTTCAGCATTGAGTGGTTGAGCAACCCCGGCCGCTGCTATCATTTTTGCGAATCGTCGCGGATCCGCTGTAAATAAAAAATAACAACGTTTTAGTTACACATTCGCGGACGCTTTATAACACCTTCAGGCCCGCCTCCCAAAACACCCACCCCTCCATGTCGGTTTGCATCTACACAGTCTGTTTAATACCGATGGTTTCCATTTGTAAAGAGCAATGATGAACGCGGTCCTATATAAGAAACTAAATAAATAAACATTACATTACACACCTGAATATTTGCCAGATCTTTCCATCGGCGTGGTTCCTACTGTAATAAAAATCACACCGTTTTAGTTACACATACGCGGCCACAAAGACAGTCGCTTTATAACACCTTCAGGATCACCCCCACCCCCACCCCACCTTCCTTGTCGGCTTACGTCTACACAGGCTGTTTAATACCTGTGGTTTCCATTTGTAAAGAACAATGGTAAATGTTGTGCTATATAAGAAACCAAATAAATAAACATACCCGGGTATTTGTCAAATGTTTGCGCCGGCATGGTTCCTTTAAACAATGACCAGAAAGCTTGATCGCTGATCTGGGCTCTTTTTGCGCCTTTAGCCAAAGCGCTGTTGTGTTGTTTGGCGTTTGATTCAGCACCCGATGTCGGTTCTCTGTATCCGGATGGTCCCGCTTCACACGTATCGGCCCTAGGTACCGTAGGTTCATACCGGCTAGCTATGTCATCTGTAATACATATATTATCAATTAACGACACATTCGCTGACTTGAAAAAAAAAAAAAAAAAAAAAAACTGTCATTTAAGTCATGATAACAACAACTCCTGTGGACACTATTCATGATTTTGCGACGATATGCAACATTTAACACAAAAACACATTATAAAAACACCGCTAGCCAATCGTCAAAATTCACCTTGTATAGCCGGGGTCTGGTATAGCTGTTTATAGTGTTTTGCCGATGGTAAATTCCAGAGATCATCCATTATGTGTTCTGCATCAGATTTCGACATAATCGGCGATACTAACAGAGAACAAATAACACATTAATATCACAGGCGGTATAAAAATGAATATAACAGGATATATATATATATATATATATATATATATATATATATATATATATATATGAGTGAGAACGTGAGAGTGCGCGCGAGATAGCGTGAGAGGGAGAGAGAGAGAGACATATTTTTGGAAATAATAATATATCACATTTTTTAACATACATCACATTTTTTGACGGCTTATGACCACCTACATTTTTGCGATTCGGACAAATCAGAGTATGCGGCGTATGGGTTTTCGAATGTCGTCAGATCCGGACCGACTGTGAAATCCGAACCAAATGATCCAACTTCAGATGCGTCATTTGTGACATCTGAAACTGATTTAAAATAATATATACATAAAAAATAAAATAAAAATTAACACAACAATTTTGTAGAACGAAAAATACAATCAACACGTGTAACATTTATACCAATAGGTTGCTTGTCTTAACAGACCCTGTGAATAACACAACTGAGCCTGGTAATAATAATGTGTCTTTGAGCTGTAAACTTACACGTATTTGTCTGCTCATTTGACGGCTGTTGGAAGCTGGGTAAATCTTGAAAATCTCTGAGACTTATTTTATTTGCATTAATGGTTTTGTATTCCTTTCTCTGTAATAAATAATAATAAGTTGAAATAACAATACAATAAGATACTGTTAAACTATTGTAAATATCATATACACACCTGCATGTTGATGTTTTGTTGATGGCTTAAGTTCAAAGGTATTTTCTGCAACAACCACTAGATGGCACTGTTGATAACAACATACATCATTCAGCAATCATAAAAGAATTTGTGTGCACAAAATCTGTATACCAAACACAACACAACACGCTAATCACAGAACTACACATACAAATGTCCGGTTATCAACTACAAACAACCGCATGCATAGCCATTGTATTAACAAGTCCTAATAGCAAAATTGAGTCCCGCCATGCCGGGGTTTGTAATTCCACAACATACTAAACCAACGTAAGTCTCTATACAGACTAGGCCCCCCCCCCTTAATAACTAGCATACAGCACCAAACTATATTTTAAGGTTGTTTAAAAGCGTACTAAACACTCCCACCATGCCGCTAAATAATACATTTTAAATCGCTATATACAACACACTAATCACAGAACTACACATACAAATGGCCGGTTATCAACTACAAACACCCGCATGCATTGCCATTGTATTAACAACTCCTAATAGCAAAATTGAGGCCAGTCATGCCGGGGTTTGTAATTCCACAACATACTAAACCAGCGTAAGTCTCTATACAGCCTAGGCCGCCCTTAATAACTAGCATACAGCACCAAACTATATTTTAAGATTGTTTAAAAGCGTACTAAACACTCCCACCATGCCGCTAAATAATACATTTTAAATCGCTATATACAACACACTAATCACAGAACTACACATACAAATGGCCGGTTATCAACTACAAACACCCGCATGCATTGCCATTGTATTAACAACTCCTAATAACAAAATTGAGGCCAGCCATGCCGGGGTTTGTAATTCCACAACATACTAAACCAGCGTAAGTCTCTATACAGCCTAGGAACAAAACTTCAAGTCAAAACTTCAAGTTCTCTGTCTTGAATAGTGTGTGTGTGTGAAGACCTTCAACCTCAATGTGTGGCAGATGCCTGGTAGTTGTCTGGTCCCATGGAGAACATATTTATACGTTTCAGTCAGTTAACACATCTGTGTTGCATTTGTCTCATTTGAATATTCATGAGTTGTGTTCCAAAGTTAAAGACTGGCATAACAAATATATAGCATATTACCCGAAACACAGCTGTTTTCAGGATATATTGCTTGATAAAATAAAACCAAAAATGTGATGTATAAAATACTTATCCTTATTATTAAATAGATGACAGATATGTTTCAACATCAACAGACTACATAAGATCTATATATACATGTGTATGCTTTTTAATTTAAAATATATACCTTATCCACCACCCCTGTGTAATTTGATTGAGATATATATATATATATATATATATATATATCTGATTTAAATAATATAGCATTTTATCCATATTTTATTCATCACATAATATAATGATACCATCACATTACACATATATATATTTATATATACTGTATATATATATATATATATATATATATATATATATATACTGTATATAGCTATATATATATATATATATATATATATATATATATATATATATATACTTTATATAAAGCCTTTATTTATCAGCATTGATAATGTTCAGTTAAATATAATACAGTATATATATATAAGTTAATTCTGTAGTCTCTAGCTCCGTCTGGAACTTGCTTGCAACTGCAATACATGACCACTAGATGCCACTCATGCACTGTTGCAAAGATTTCATGGCCTTTCTTTGTACTGTCTAAACTAATTAAACGGTTAGCCGTGTGAAAATGTTTTTTTCAGAGTTATGTGCTTTCTAATGAATATAATTGTTACCAGCCCTGCTGTGCTGTCTACGCTAATTGCGTCATACGTAAATGTCAACGTCTTCAAAGACTATGGAATCCGGTGTTTAAAATTACTTTTGAAAATTACAATCATCCGTCATATCTGATGTCTTTCTAAAAGTAACACTATACTTCTCACGCTGTGTGTCTTTAAATTTAAATGCCTACAACATGTCAGGGCCAGACTGAATGGCTCTGTATCTTTAAATGCATAACATATGTATACCCAGACCTCTTTGTTATGTACGCGGATATTTCATCTATTTTAAAAGCAAGAAGCTCCTTAGATGCTGTGGAAGTTATCGTGTGGAATATAACTTTTTAGCTCCTGTATCTTTAAATGCATAACATATGTATACCCAGACCTCTTTGTTATGTACGCGGATATTTCATTTATTTTAAAAGCAAGAAGGTCCTTAGATGCTGTGGAAGTTATCGTGTGGAATATAACTTTTTATTTTTATTTTATTTATTTTTGATACGCGGTTGGTCAGCCACATCGTTGTAGCGCTTTTGGCTCGTTCTAAGGTAAGTGTTATTATAGTTGGTAATGATCTGCCTGTATTATTCACTGTGAAAGATCTATGAGCGATACCAAATCACATTGCCACTGTTGATTTATATCCGATACGCATATCATATTCCTTTTATAGTTTTTTCTAGCCGGTTTGTGCAATGTGTACGCGTCTTGCTCTTGTAACCATTTTCTCACATCGGATCTTTTAAATTTATTTTTCAAAGCTTTATAATATTTATCAAAACCGCAAAAACTCCCCGGCTTTAATACGTTATAATAACTGGCTTTCAGCCGGCTGTTTTGATGGTCGGCGTTGCGCGACATCCTACACAAATCAAATTTGATATAAAACAAGATCTACATTTCTACGAATTATATATCTGTTGTATACCATATTTTTCTAACAACTTTTTTAGCATTATGTTTAGAAATTCTTCCAGCTGATTAAGATATCGCGTACTTTATATATGTGTTATCTCACATAACCAATATCAGTGTATGAAGTTACAGTATCAAACCAATTATATTTTAATACGGGGGTTAATATTATTTATACCACTATGATATCAAACGTGATACGATCATATCAAGTTTGATATCAACCTGTATAAATGGGGGCGTGGACAACCTGTATAAAAGGGGCGTGGACCTGTCAAAACCAATTAGTTTGAAGAAAAAGTGTGCCTTATCTACTATGCTCAACAAAGTTACCAGTTGCACAGATGATTGAGTTCATGCTGTTATCTCACTCACACTTTGTTTTATATCTACAAAATAAATGTGCTGTTTTCTTATATGGTGTAGCAAATTTTGATGTGCTGTTGGGTGGACTTACCACACTTTCATAAACTCTATAAGCACATATTGGATACACTGTACACACTTGGCATAGCATAACAAGTATTTTGAAGAGAAAGATAAAGTACATTTTATTCATTCGGTCAAATATCAGAATTCCCAATATCAGAATTCAATTGACATGTAACTTGCGCTTGCGGTACGTTAATATATAGGGTCTTTTCTTTGCTGCATTCCTCCAGAAGCCATTTTCCCTGTGCCTTGAATGGCAGATCTAGTCTGGACATGCAGGAGAAAGTCGCTTGTATTTTAAACCTATATTTTTTTCTTCAAAATTGCATAATACTCTAAATCAGGCCCATAATGACACATCAAGGATTTTTATCGTCATGATGGCAAAATGATGACCAGCTGTCCAGCTTACCACATGGTTGGCCTGAAATCATGCTATTAAAAAAAAATCATATTTTTAAACTTTTTTTTGTTTTTATCTACAAAATGATACAATGTTTCTGATTTTACGACTTTTGGGAGACTCTGGGACTGATAGTGTACATGCCCACATGCCATTGGTCACGGCTCCTTTACTGTCACATTAGGCCCTGGATCATTTTAAGCCACAGGCTCATGTGGCCCTAAATCTGGCCCTGGTGGCAATAGATATGACAGTAATCCCAAGAGAATTTTCCCACACTTTTTCCTTCTTAGGGGCAGATGTATGAAGCAGTGATAAGGGAAAAGAATTGAGCCAGTGCAGAAGTTGTATAATTGTATTGGTTTATCTGGTTTCAACAGTAATATTTTCCTTTACAGTAGGACTACAGGTCCCAGCAAGCCTGCCCCACATGCTGGTACTTGGGAGAGCCACAGGTACCAGCATGTGGGGCATTAAAGGCCCTCGGGTACCTATAGCCCCCTGTAAAGGAAATATTAAAATAAAAACACAAACACTGGTTTAAAAATAATTTTATTAAACAGGTTCCTCTTTCTTCACCCAGGGGGGCCCAGCCCCCCCCCCCCCCCGGGGGGCTTCTGCAGTGTCTTCACCTGGGGGTGGCAGCCCTCCCAAGCTCTTTTGCATGATGGCCACCTCCCAGGGCTTCAGCATCTTCATCTGTGTTCTTCACCTCGGGGCAGTAGCCTTTTCAGCTCTTTTGCGTGGCCGCTGCTTCCCAGCTCTTCTCTGCTCCTCCTCCACTGTCGGACTGCCTACCCCCTGTCTGGAACTGGCTAATATAGCGGTGCACAACCCAAATTAGGATATATATATATATATATACGAGCCTAAATAATTGCACTCCAATGGACTTAAAGGCAATAAAGGCATTCCAAATACAAAATGGGTGGTCTACGTTCTAAGGGCGGGATGTATTAAAATACATCGTCGCCCTTCGCGCCCCCCCCCCCCCACCGCGGTGCCGCCGCATATGTACTAACATATGCGGCTGCCATCGCGGTGCGGTGACGGAGGCCCCCCGCGATACCTGGAATGTGGTGTGCTGGGGTTCTCCGTCACCTCCCAGCCGGCTCCTGCATCCCTCACGCGGCGTCACGCTGGGGACAGCTAAGCAAGCTGTCCCCCACGCCTCCTCCTCCCCCCTGCAGCCAGAAGGACGTCCGGCTGCGTCACTAGGGGGAGGAGAGGTTACCTTCCAGGGTCCAGGAGGACCCTTCAGGAAGGTAAGCCAGAGGGGGGGTCGGCGAGGCGGCGGGTGTGCGTCGGCGGCGGGCGGCTGGCGGCGAAAAGAAGCCCATAGGCTTCTATAGGGTATCGCCACCCAAAGGTGGCGATACCCTTCACTGCGGTATCATTTTTGATACATAGGAAAATGCTGTAAAACCGGGGTTTTACCGCATTTTCCATTTGATACATCTCGCCCTTTGTCACTCTTTTATCAAGACATACATTTAACTGGTTGGTTTGGATGGCTCCGAAAGCGTACGGACGAATGGACGATGGTTGGTGTTTGCGCATGTGCAATGGTGTATCTGCGCATGTGCAAAAGCCGCGCACGTCCGAATACGTCCTGAATTCTGTACAATCCAAATAGGGGGTGGAGAGGGGAGTAAAGGGCTGTTTGGGCTCATTACCATATGTGTACGCCCTGCGTTTCATGGGCGTTCCCATGAAAACGCTGGGCGTACGTATGGTAATGCAGCCATGACACACGTGTGGGGGGCAGACATATGACATAGCGGGATGCCAGCTGCCCGCCCATATCCCTGCGGATCGGGATTCAGTCGGATTGCCCTAGCCAATGCTTCCATACATAGGACAAATATGAGGGGGGTACTGTAGGTTACACCCCTGTTGAGTGCCATTACAGATCTTAACTGGGTCTGAAAGGGTACCATTAATCATGGTACAGGTTGTAGGCGTGGTGTATAATGACAGGATCCTAAAAAAGGCAGTAGGACCCAGTCCCCCCTTCATGAACAACGAATTTATCCTGTCAAACTGGTGTATTAATGCAGGGAGAAGGGCAATGAGTTTAGCGTATAATTTGACATCAGTGTTCCATACCTCCCAACACTCACGATTTCAGCGGGACAGTCCCGATTACCGGGTCCTGTTCCGCTGTCCCACCCGCGGCCGGAGGTGTCCCGCTGCGGGGGGGCAGTTGGGTGCCCCCCCAATTTAACAGAATAGATGCTGTGCGCATGTGCACAGCGTCTATTCCCGGCCGAAAACGGGGACGCGGCTCATTTGCGTAAGCTGCGCCCCTCATTTACATTTTGGATGCTCGCACCGCTTCGCCGCGCGAGTGTCCCTATTTCTGCAGCTACAAAGTTGGGAGGTATGGTGTTCAAGGGGAAATAGGCCTATAACTGGAACATAGGGCTTGGTCCTTACCCTCCTTATGTATAACCATGACATTTTAGATGGAATTAAAAGCAGATAACATCCTCAGTAAAAAAAAAATTACCAGCTGGTGTGGTTTTTAATGCCTCCCCCAACTCTTTCAGCAGGAACAAGATATCTAGCCAGTCCCTGTCTACTGCATTGTCCATGTTTTAGACATATTCATAGATTTTTACTGCCATTTTATACACAACTGATCGCTTTTTTTTTTAAGTACCGTATATACTCGAGTATAAGCCGACCCGAATATAAGCCGAGGCACCTAATTTTACCTAAAAAAACTGGGAAAACTTAGTGACCCAAGTATAAGCCGAGGGTGGAAAATGCAGAAGCTACTGGTAAAGTCCCCTGTATAATAATACAAGGACACCACAGGCTGCTCCCCCTACATAATACAAGGACACCACAGGCTGCTCCCCCTACATAATAACAGGACACCACAGGCTGCTCCCCCTACATAATAACAGGACACCTCAGGCTTCTCCCTCTGCATGGGACACCACAGGTTTCTCCCCCTGCATGGGACACCACAGGCATTGTTCAATCCAGCTCACGGTGCAGTGTAAATGGGTGACCCGGGTCACAGCAACCCGGGGCCCATTCTCACCAATGACATAGCCAGCACTGAGAGATGATCCCATCTCCAAGCACTGGCTCCAAACCCACATTACATGACAGCAACCACCTGGCATTAATGTCAATAGGGACCTTTTAGCCTCACTTAAAGTGTGACTGACCTCCATCCCCTGTACTGGGGGGTTGCAGCTGCCGCGCTGTCTGGCTCCACAGAGAGGCGGGGGGAGGAGGGTGCACAGCCGCCGCTGTCCTCCTGGTGTGTCCGCCGCTGCCCTGCTCGCCGCTGCCGCTGCCCTGGTCGCAGTGCTCAAGAGGGAGGTAGAGGGTGCCGCTGACAGGCTCCACGTGGGGAGGGGGGTGCGCGGCGGCAGCCGCTGACTTCGTCGCGCTGATGCCGTCGCCGTCCTCTGCTCTGTAATGGCCAGGCCTCCTGCACCATACATGTCCTCAATGCAGGAGGCCGGCGGCCATGTTTCTGTAGCCGCGGCCATCTTCCCTAAGCCGCGGCTACAGTATTAAAGCCACTGACTCGAGTATAAGCCGAGTGGGGGTTTTTCAGCAAATAAAAAGGGCTGAAAAACTCGGCTTATACTCGAGTATATACGGTAACTTGCCATTAATTTTAAACTAAGTGGATAACTCACGCCCTTTTGTATAGTGAGTGTTACATGATTTTATATATATATACATATATATACACATATATATATATATATATAGATATGTATCTATATATAGATATATATATAGATATATATCTATATATAGATATATATCTATATAGATATATATCTATATCTATCTATAGATAGATAGATAGATAGCTAAATAGATATATATCTATATATAGATATATATAGATATATATCTATCTATATAGATATCTATCTATATCTATCTATAGATAGATAGATAGCTAAATAGATATATATATATATAAAATCATGTGTGTGTGTGTGTGTGTGTGTGTGTGTGTGTGTGTATATATCATCCCTTGATAAAGTCAGAAGGACGAAACGCGTTGGGACACTCTAGCCCTCCTGCCTCATCTAAAAGATAAGCACTTTACTTGTTTTTTTGCACCTTGATTTGATCCTTTTATTCAGAGAGCCTCATCTCTGTTTTTAGGATAGGAGTTACTCTAATTGTCTGTTTTTATTTATTATCTTTTACCTTTTGAATAAATATTTATATTTTTATATAGTGATTTTCTGGCATAATTTTTTTATATTTTTATATTTTTTATATATATTTTTTCAATGCTGTTTACAAATACATCCAACCATATATAGTGGTTCCAGTCCCCCCCCCCTTTTTTTTTTCTAAACACCAGCACACACTATTTAAATAAGTGCAGATTGCACTATTTTATATTATACGTTTTAATAGCAATTAGTCGCCGCATCCTCATTTATTGAACACATATATATATATATATATATATATATATATATATATATATATATCGATACAGCTGGAGATGCGCTAGTCTTTTTAGCTTGTAAATGTTTTTTGTGAGTGTAACACCTGAGTGTTAGGGTGAAGATAAAATCACAGTCCTTTTCAGGTATCTGCTCCGTGGGACACACTAGATCCTTACACACTTTAGGACCGCTGCTTTCCAACTAATGGGGGAATCCCTGGATCCGTAGGGATTAGGACAATCTGCAGAAAAATGTAGAAGGAAGCGCTTTTTAGTGTATTAACGTTTTATTAAAAGGCAATCTGCCACTTTGTAAAAGTTTAAAAGAATTACAAAGACTCGTACCACACAATACATCAGTGTGGGCTTAAATACCACATGATATATATACAGAATTTCCAAACGACACACGTCACCGTCAATGATGTGGGGCTGGGGAACTTTAGCTGGTCACAACGCGCTGGATCTGTAGCTGGCTGCCACGATTTTTTCCAGGTCACAGCAGCTCTCCCTCTCCCGTACAGTGATCAATGTGCAGGTAAGCGTCTGGTGAGGCACGCCCAAACGCGTTTCGTCATGGACTTCGGGAGCATGTGTCGTTTTTTGAAACCAAGTCCGTGGAGTGCCAGCCCTACAATCGTTTCTGTATCCTGTCCCTTCTGGTGGAGCACCCCGGCAATATTCCAGCAAAAGTGAGAGTGGTGGCTATTCGATATATATATATATATATATATATATATATATAAAAACACAAGGTGCCTTTTAGTGCACTATATAGCTCCAGCAGCAACTCTAAAGAGTCCCCTGTTAGTAAGGGGCACTGGTTGAACAAATATTAGACATAAATATTAGAGTGCACTAATATAGAAAATATAGAAATTGATGAAACCACCACCTTCTTAGGTTAAAACCTCTTAGACATAGAGGAAATTTGCATTTTTTATTTGCATTAGAATAAAAAATTGATAAAAATGATAAAAGATAAAAAAACATGTGTTTTTTCCAATGTCATAGATGCTTGATAACCCAACGCATTTCGTCCTGACGACTTCATCAGGGGATAGTGAGCATTCGCTTCAGATATATAATTTTCAGGTGGAAGGGGCTTTAGCCAGAGAGTCACCAGTGGAACTGTAGTATCTCACATGCCTCCTCCAGACTGGATGTGGTGTGTGATAGATATATATATATATATATATATATATATATATATATATATATATATATACACACTGCTCAGAAAAATAAAGGGAACACTTACACAACACAATGTAACTCCAGGTTAATCACACTTCTGTGAAATCCAACTGTCCACTTAGGAAGCAACACTGATTGACAATCAATTTCACATGCTGTTGTGCAAATGGAATAGACAACAGGTGGAAATTATAAGCAGTTAGCAAGACACCCTCAATAAGGAGTTGTTCTGCAGGTGGTGACCACAGACCACTATGACCACCTATGCTTTCGGGCTGATGTTTTGGTCACTTTTGAAAGCTGGCAGTGCTTTCACTGTAGTGGTAGCATGAGACGGAGTCTACAACCCACAAAAGTGGTTCAGGTAGTGCAGCTCATCCAGGACGGTACATCAATGCGAGGTGTGGCAAGAAGGTTTGCTGTGTCTGTGAGCGTAGTGTCCAGAGCACGGAGGTGCTACCAGGAGATAGGCCAGTACATCAGAAGATGTGGAGGAGGCCGTAGGAGGGCAACAACCCAGCAGCAGGACCGCTAGCTCAGCCTTTGTGCAAAGAGGAACAGGAGAAGCACTGCCAGAGCCCTGCAAAATGACCTCCAGCAGGCCACAAATGTGCATGTGTCTACTGAAACAGTCAGAAACAGGCTCCAAGATGGTGGTATGAGGGCCCAACGTCCACAGGTAGGGGTTGAGCTTACAGCCCAACACCGTGCAGAATGTTTGGCATTTGCCAGAGAACACCAAGATTGTCAAATTCGCCACTGGCGCCCTGTGCTCTTCACAGATAAAAGCAGGTTCACACTGAGCATGTGACAGAAGTCTGGAGATGCCAAGGAGAACAATCTGCTGCCTGCAACATCCTCCAGCATGACCGGTTTGGCAACTGGGTCTGTAATGGTGTGGGTGCCATTTTTTTTTTTGGGGGGGGGGGGCGCACAGCCCTCCATGTGCTGGCCAGAGGTAGACTGACTGCCATTAGGTACCGAGATGAGAACTTCAGACCCCTTGTGAGACCATATGCTGGTGCGGTTGGCCCTGGGTTCCTCCTAATGCAAGACAATGCTAGACCTCATGTGGCTGGAGTGTGTCAGCAGTTCCTGCAAGATGAAGGCATTGGTGCTATGGACTGGCCCGCCCGTTCCCCAGACCTGAATCCATTTGAGCACATCTGGGACATCATGTCTTGCTCCATCCAGCAATGCCACGTTGCACCACAGACTGTCCAGGAGTTGGCGGATGCTTTAGTCCAGGTCTGGGAGGAGATCCCTCAGGAGACCATCCGCCACCTCATCAGGAGCATGCCCAGGCATTTTAGGGAGGTCATACAAGCACATGGAGGCCACACACACCACTGAGACTCATTTTGACTTGTTTTAAGGACATTACATCAAAGTTGGATCAGCCTGTAGTGTGTTTTGAGTATGAATCCAAATCCAGACCTCCATGGGTTAATAAATTTGATTTCCATTTATCATTTTTGTGTGATTTTGTTGTCAGCACATTCAAATATTTAAAGAACAAAGTATTAATATTTCATTCATTCAGATATAGGATGTATTACGTTAGTGTTCCCTTTATTTTTATGAGCAGTATATATGGTAACAGAATGGCAATTCGGTACTGTCACACCAGGGGACTCAGTCGACAAGACTGAGACCTCTGGTGGGGACCTGGACCGGTACCTGAACCGGGAAGGTTGGAGAGGACCCTTGCGCATGGAGTGCGCGACAGTGCACCCAGAGCCAATAAGCAGTCAGAGGTAAAATACAACCGGAGTTTATTTGCAGATGGTTGTAGTATAACAGACAGTAAAGCATGCAGGATAAATGACAGAGTTCATGCAGATTGCAATACTTTACAGATGTGATGATATGTGGGATCGATGGTGGAACATCGGATGTGAAGACTGTGGGTCCGGAATGACGGACGGAAGACTTGAGCTTGACTGTGGGTCCGGAATGACGGACGGAAGCTTGGTTTGGAGATCCGGAATATCGGACTATCGATGATGATGTGGGAACATCGGATTCGGGTATCGGATATGGAAGGAGATTGTGGGTCCGGAATGACGGACGGGAGATGAGACTGTGGGTCCGGAATGACGGACGGAAGCAGGAGATCCGGTATATCGGACTAGCGATGAAACATCGATGGCGGATGATGCTGGAGCATCGGAAGGACCAGAGTCCCGGAGCTAGGCTTGGTCGCTGGGCTGAGAGGCAGGATCACAGGCGGTGGAATAACCTGGACTTCACAGGAGATGGAACAACCTGGAACACACTGCAGCATGGAAGACAACACCAGCAGAGAATACACTTGTACAGAGACAAGGACAGCTGACCATACACTGGAGACAACTGAAGCACTAGCAAAGGTTCTGAGAGCTCCCAGCATACTTATACCCACTGAGTGGCCAGGATTGGCCGGGCAGGTATGACTGGGAGATCAGAACCTTCAGGATTGGACAGCACAGACATGTGACTGGAAAAAACATGGCAGCCTCCATGTCTGCTATGGCGGGAAAGTGTGTTTGTGCACACCATGCTGGATACTGGGAGCAATGGCGGCGAACAGGTGGATTGCCGTGCACTGGGGACTGTCACTGGGAGACAGGAGGCCGGCAGAGATGACGTCTGGACCGCAAGCTGAACCTGCGGAGGCACTTAGCCGGTAAGAAAGTCTGTCTGACAGCTCGGATCGTGACAGCACCCCCCCCTTTAAGGGTGGCCCCAGGACACCTTTTAGGCTTGCGGGGAAACTTGGAGTGGAACGCCCGGATGAGTCTGGGAGCATGGACATCGATGGCATTGGTCCATGATCGCTCTTCGGGGCCGTAGCCCTTCCAATCGATCAGATATTGCAGACGACCATATCGGATGCGAGAGTCCAAGATTTTACTGACCTCATATTCTGTTCCACGCTGGGTGCAAACCTTAGGAGCCTTGGGGAGCTTGGAATGAAAGCGATTCAGAACCAGCGGCTTGAGCAGCGAAATGTGGAATGTAGCTGGCACTTTCAAATAGGGTGGCAACTTGAGCTTGTAAGCTACTGGATTGACGACTCGCTCAACTGGGAAAGGACCAATATATCGGGGAGCGAACTTCATCGATGGCACTCTCAATCGAAGATTCTTGGTTGACAACCAGACACGATCTCCTGGACGGAGGGCTGGCACAGCTCTGCGTTTCCTGTCGGCAAATTTTTTGTACCTGCTTGAAGCCTTCAGAAGTGAAGAACGAATGAGCTTCCAGGATTTGACGAATTGCCGGATGGTCGTGTCGACCGCTGGAACAGAGGACACAGGTTGCAGAGTGAAGTCAGGAACTCGAGGATGAAACCCATAATTGGCAAGGAATGGAGTGACATTTGATGAAGAATGATATTGGTTATTATGGCAGAACTCTGCCCATGGAAGGAGTTGAGCCCAGTCATCTTGGGAAGAAGAGACATATGTGCGGAGAAATGCTTCAAGGTCCTGATTCACCCTCTCCGTTTGGCCATTGGTTTGAGGGTGGTAGGCTGTGGAAAACTTTAACTTGATTTGAAGCAAGGAGCACAGGCTTCGCCAGAACTTGGCTACGAATTGGACTCCTCTATCGGAGATGATTTCAAGAGGCAGCCCATGAAGCTTGAATATCTCTTTGATGAAGAGCTGGGACAGCTTGGAAGCTGACGGAAGGCCGGTGAGGGGAACGAAGTGAGCCATCTTGGTGAACCAGTCAACAATCACCCAGATGGTGGTGAACTTGTCAGACTCTGGAAGATCAGTACAAAGTCCATAGAGATATGCGTCCAAGGACGATGTGGCACTGACAGTGGCATCAATTGCCCAGGAGGAGACTGACGACTGGTCTTGTGCTGAGCACATTTAGCACAAGAGGAAACAAAGTCCTGTACATCCTGTTTGAGGGACGGCCACCAGTAGGACCTGGTGATAAACTCGTAAGTTTTCTGAATGCCTGCATGGCCAGCGAATTTTGAAGAATGCGCCCAACAGAGCAACTTCTTTCTTAGAGCTGGCTTTACATATCTTTTCCCTGTAGGGGGCGTGAGATTTGAAACTCTCGTTGCGGAGAAGGCCACTGGATCAATAATGAAATTTTGATGTGTGGACTTGGACTCACTTTCTTGCTCCCATGAGCGGGAAAGGGCATCAGCTTTTCGGTTTTGTGTCCCTGGACAGAACGACAGCTTGAAACGGAACCTGGAAAAGAAAAGTGTCCATCTGGCTTGACGGGAATTTAAACATTGAGCAGACTTGAGATACAGAAGATTCTTGTGGTCTGTGATAATTGTGATCTCATGAACAGCGCCCTCTAGAAGATATCTCCATTCTTCTAATGCTAACTTGATGGCGAGAAGCTCTTGGTCACCGATGGCATAGTTACGCTCTGCAGGCAGGAACTTACGGGAGTAGAACCCACAGGGATGAAGACGACCATCGGGCGCTTTCTGCGAGAGGACTGCCCCAACACCCACGGAGGAGGCATCAACCTCGAGAATAAAGGGCAAGGTGGTATCAGGTTGTCTTAAGACAGGAGCGGAAGTGAACCTCTGTTTCAACAGATGGAAGGCTTTGATGGCTTCTGCCGGCCACTTCGCTGGATTAGACCCCTTTTTCGTTAAGGCAGTGATGGGAGCCACAATAGATGAGAAATTACGAATGAATTTTCTGTAATAATTGGCAAAACCCAGGAAACGTTGAATACCTTTCAGCGAAGAGGGAATTGGCCAATCTTGGATGGCCTGCAGTTTTCCTGGATCCATTTGAAGACCAGAACCGGAGACAATGTACCCTAGGAAGGGTATAGACTTCACCTCGAAGACACACTTCTCCAGTTTACAGTATAGATGATTAGCTCGCAGCCAGGACAGAACCTCTTTGACCCAATAACGATGTTCTGTGATGTTATTGGCATAGATTAAAATGTCATCGAGATATACAACTACATGACGATACAGAATGTCCCGAAAAATCTCATTGACATAGTGCTGGAACACGGCTGGGGCATTGCTGAGCCCGAAGGGCATGACGAGGTACTCATAGTGGCCGTCTCTGGTATTAAACGCCGTCTTCCACTCGTCGCCCTCTCGTATGCGGATGAGATTATATGCACCCCTCAGGTCAAGTTTCGTGAAGTTGGTTGCACCGCTGACACGGTCAAACAGCTCGGTGATGAGGGGCAACGGATATCGGTTCTTTACTGTAATGTCATTGAGGCCGCGATAATCAATGCAGGGACGTAGGCCTCCATCCTTCTTCTTGACGAAGAAGAATCCTGCGCCAGCAGGAGAAGTCGAAGGACGGATGAATCCCTTTGCCAGATTTTCCTTGATGTAATTGGTCATGGCTTGAGTCTCTGGAAGAGAGAGAGGATAGGTTCTACCTCTGGGTGGTTCTTTGCCTGGGATAAGTTCGATAGGGCAATCCCACGGTCTGTGAGGAGGTAGGACATCAGCGCCAGACTTGCTGAATACATCTGAGTACTCTTGGTAGGGAAGAGGCGGAAGGTCTGCTGCATCGGCTGAAGAATGACGAGCTGGGAGTACCTTTTGGAGACAGGTACCGGAGCAGGAAGGATCCCAGAAAAGGATTTCCGATGTCTTCCAATCAAGACGAGGATTGTGAAGACGGAGCCAGGGTAAACCCAGAACCAGAGCATGAGTGGCTCAGGGTAAAACCAGGAAGGACAAAAGTTCAGTGTGCAGGACTCCCACTTTTACTGTAAGTGGCAAAGTTCTGCGGGAGACTGTCGCATCAGGAATCCTACTGCCATCCACAGCAGTAAGGAAGACAGTCTTGGAAAGACTTTCAGTGGGCAACCCCCACTTGCGGACCAGTTCTGCAGTAACAAAGTTGCCAGCGGCACCGGAATCAAGAAGTGCGGAGACAGTCTTGAAATGCTGACCAACTTGTAGGGAAACTGGAAGGACACAATCAGTTGCTGATGGAGAGGACTTAATTACTCCTAGCCTACCCTCTCCTTGACGGGCTAGGAGGAGGAGTTTTCCTGACGCTTTGGGCATGCAGAAATTTGATGTGCAGGATCGGCACAATACAGGCAGAGCTGTGCCAACCGACGACGTCGACGTTCTCCGGGAGACAAACGGAAGCGGTTTATCTCCATTGGTTCTTCTTTGGAATGGACTGCGGGAGCAGTGGGTAAAGAAGGTGGAGGAGTTGGCACTTTAACTGGAGCGCTCTTGTGACGTTCTACAGCCCTTTCTCGGAAGCGTAGGTCTACTTTGATACACAATGATATAAGGTCATTTAGACCTGAGGGTAAGTCTCTGGTAGCGAGTTCATCCTTAATACGATCGGATAGGCCATGCCAGAAAGCTGCGTATAAGGACCCATCACACCAGGAGAGTTCAGACGACAGAATCTGGAACTGGACCAGATATTGCCCGACGGAGCGGGATCCCTGTCTGAGACGGAGGAGTTCAGTGGAGGCAGATGCTGATCGCCCAGGCTCATCGAAGATACGCCGGAATGTTGACACAAAGTCCTTGTAATTGGACAGGATGGCATCAGATCTTTCCCATAAGGGAGACGCCCATTCTAACGCTGCTCCACACAGGAGGGAGATGATGTAGGCGATCTTGACCCTTTCAGTAGGGAAGTTGCTGGGTTGCAGCTCGAAGTGAATCTCACACTGATTGAGAAAACCTCGACAGGTCTTGGGGTTCCCATCATACTTGGTGGGGACAGACAGATGAAGGCGAGGTGCAGCAGCCATTACAGGAGAATGAACTGGACTTGGAAGTTCTCCGACAGGCTCAGGGCCACTGAGAGTGGTCTGTAGCTTATCCAGCCGGGAAGACAGATCTTGCAGACAATGAATCACTTGGCTCTGCGCAGCCTCTTGCTGATCCAAGCGAACAGCCAGTTGCTGTACAGGGCTGGGTGGAGATGCTTGGTTTGCGGCTGGATCCATTTGGCTAGTGCTTACTGTCACACCAGGGGTATCAGTCGACAAGACTGAGACCTCTGGTGGGGACCTGGACTGGTACCTGAACCGGGAAGGTTGGAGAGGACCCTTGCGCATGGAGTGCGCGACAGTGCACCCAGAGCCAATAAGCAGTCAGAGGTAAAATACAACCGGAGTTTATTTGCAGATGGTTGTAGTATAACAGACAGTAAAGCATGCAGGATAAATGACAGAGTTCATGCAAATTGCAATACTTTACAGATGTGATGATATGTGGGATCGATGGTGGAACATCGGATGTGAAGACTGTGGGTCCGGAATGACGGACGGAAGACTTGAGCTTGACTGTGGGTCCGGAATGACGGACGGAAGCTTGGTTTGGAGATCCGGAATATCGGACTATCGATGATGATGTGGGAACATCGGATTCGGGTATCGGATATGGAAGGAGACTGTGGGTCCGGAATGACGGACGGGAGATGAGACTGTGGGTCCGGAATGACGGACGGAAGCAGGAGATCCGGAATATCGGACTAGCGATGACACATCGATGGTGGATGATGCTGGAGCATCGGAAGGACCAGAGTCCCGGAGCTAGGCTTGGTCGCTGGGCTGAGAGGCAGGATCACAGGCGGTGGAATAACCTGGACTTCACAGGAGATGGAACAACCTGGAACACACTGCAGCATGGAAGACAACACCAGCAGAGAATACACTTGTACAGAGACAAGGACAGCTGACCATACACTGGAGACAACTGAAGCACTAGCAAAGGTTCTGAGAGCTCCCAGCATACTTATACCCACTGAGTGGCCAGGATTGGCCGGGCAGGTATGACTGGGAGATCAGAACCTTCAGGATTGGACAGCACAGACATGTGACTGGAAAGAACATGGCAGCCCCCATGTCTGCTATGGCGGGAAAGTGTGTTTGTGCACACCATGCTGGATACTGGGAGCAATGGCGGCGAACAGGTGGATTGCCGTGCACTGGGGACTGTCACTGGGAGACAGGAGGCCAGCAGAGATGACGTCTGGACCGCAAGCTGAACCTGCGGAGGCACTTAGCCGGTAAGAAAGTCTGTCTGACAGCTCGGATCGTGACAGGTACTTGTTTAGTTTCACGGCGGCAGTTACGTAGTTCTGTATTGAGAATACCAAAACAGCACTATGCTGCCTACATAAACTACGTAACTGCTTCTGTAGCCCTGAAACTAAACAATGGTTAATATCCCCACTATCCACGTCGGCGTGGAGTCAATTTTATAAAGTGTGGCGAGCCCGAAGCGTGGCGAGCGCAGCGAGCCCCGCATGGGGACACGAATACCCGTCCCTTCGCCACGCTTCGGGCTCGGTGGCTCTCTGCTCTCGCCACTGGGGAAGCAGGGAAACCATGTGATGCTCCCCCAGCAGCAATGCGCTGAATTACGTACATTGCTGGCGCAGGGGAGTAACTGCCAGAGGAGGGGGAGTGAAAGCTGCCCCCCCGTCGCCCGTGACCGTCGCCCGCGGGGTTCGGTAAGCATAAAACCCACCCTGCTCCCTCTGCCACCCACCACCTTGGTCCCAGTGTAGTTTCACGGCGGCGCCTGCTACACTGACAATGTAGCCTAAGCTACGTTGTCAGCATAGCGTAGATCTGTCGCCTTGAAACAAAACAAGTACCGGCAATTCTTCATATTTACAGCAAAGCAGGTTTTCCACAGTAAGGCTACACTATAGAGAACACCTAACATAATCTTCACATTCCCCGCCTATCACCCAGTCTCTTTTAGATGTTAGGAGCCATGACACCTGCTCTGGAAAACATATAAGTGGAAGTAACAAGTGCTGTCAATCTGCAGAGCGTGATTCACAACACATATTTATAAAAAAAACCTGTACTGGATCTCCCTAGCCCTACTGCTTCTGCTGTTCTAAATCCTAGACTGGATCTTCCAGACTCCTTCCCTTTTAGCTTCAACCTGTCTAGCCCACCTCTAATCATGTCTTCCGCCAAGGTACACAGCCCTCCACCATTTTTCAGATGTCACACACATCACCCTTCTCCTCCTCCTCCTCCCCTAGCTTCACCATAGGGTTGGCTGGAGGATCAGGACAAGGGCCTCAAATGAAAATTTGCTCAGATGGAAATTTACTTAAATAGGAGCTCTATTCCACATGGGAAGCTGCTATGGGCAAATAATCAGAATCTACTTATTTTGCACCAACTAGAAGAAAATAAATAGTATAAATAGTATCTGATTGGTTGCCCATACCAACCCTCCCCTTCCCCCAATTTTTATTGATTTCATATAAATTCCTTCCAGGGCTGAAACACACATTTTTTTTTAATTGCAAAACTCTCTAGAGAGATTAGGTGATACTCAGAGCCGTCCCTAGCCTAAGTAATGCCCTAGGCAAGATTTTGGCTGATGCCCCCTAGCACCGCCACTAGTTGCACCTCTGACCCATCTCCCCTTTCCTAGCACCATCAACCCTCATCATAGCAGTCATCATTTTGGTGCTCCTACCAGCAATATTTTAAATAGAAACAGTGCACACATTCGGTGCGCAGCCCAAACGGGTGTGTTCTTGCTGGAAAGGGGCATGGCCACCCAATAGTACCCCCAATTCAAATTATGCCACACAGTAGTGCAACTTTATTCACATTAAATAATGCGATGGTGTCCCTTATTCACGTTACATCACACAGTAGTACCACTTTACCTTATGTACATTACTCCTCACATTATTCACATTATACCCTTAGAAAAAAATCCTGAGAAAATATTGTATTTTAAGCACCTCCATGGCCACACTGCAACCCAGCACAAAGCAGTGTGTGCTGGGCAGAGGAGAAGAGCTGCAGCTGCTGCTGTCACTTAAGGGGAGGGGGCCTGGGGCCCCCACTGGGCCCTTCCATCAGACTTTGGCCTGGGTAATTTGTACCTTCTACCCCTTTCTCTAGGAACCCCTGATAATACCACACAGTAATGCCCCTTACACATAACACACATTAGTAATGTCCTTATAACCATAATGCCACTTACACATTATGCCAACCTTTATTAATACCCTTCATACACATAAAGATACACATAATGCCCATTACACATATGTTGCACATTATTAATGCCCTTATACACATGACACACATAATACCCATTACACATATGTTGCACATTATTAATGCCCTTATACACATGACACACATAATGCCTGTTACACATATGTCGCACATTATTAATTCCCTTATACACATGACACACATAATGCCCATTACACATATGTTGCACATTATTAATGCTCTTATACACATGACACACATAATGGCTGTTACACATATGTCGCACATTATTAATGCATTTATACATGACACACATAATGCCCCTTACACATATGCCGAACACTATTGCACAACCAACCCACCCGCAGACAGCACTCGCACAGCCGCTAACACTGTGACCTCTGCCTCTGCTTGGATACAGATGTTTTCCTCATACATCTTGCCTCAATAGGCCATGCAGCTCCTGGCCAGTTCTGCTAACGTTGGGTGCCTTTTTTGCTGAAAATTTGTCTTATTTGCATTGTTATGACCAGCACACACAAGCTCCACACACAAGGAGCTTCCGATGATTAAAATGATATGTGGCATGCCTATATTCTGTTTGCGACTGTGGCTGTACCTGAATACGGAATGCTATGATTTTCATGACTACACTATTTCATATGCAGATAATATAGGCATGCTGCATATCATTTTAATCAGCAGAAGCATTCCAAATGCCTAGTTTGCCTATGCCTAAGGCCGGCTCTGGTGATACTTACAGGTGAAGCTTTCAGCCGAACTATGATAAGAACATATAACAAGGCTATTGAATTCAGGAGAGCTATAACTTGTTGAGAATACTGAAGAGATCAGTAATTAGTGTGGTGCAGCTCATGAGTGTCACACCAGGGGGTTTAGTCGACAAGACTGAGACCTCTGGTGGGGACCTGGACCGGTACCTTAATTGGGGAGGTTGGAGAGGACCCTTGCGCATGGACTGCGCGACAGTGCACGCAGAGCCAATAAGCAGTCAGAGGTAAAAGTACAACCAGATTTATTATGCAGAAGGTTGTAACGGTACAGGCAGTAAAGTATGCAGGAGTAATGACAGTTCATGCAGATTGCAATACTTTACAGATGTGATGAATGGTATCGATGGTGGAACATCGGATCCGGATATCGGATATGGAGATGACTGTGGGTCCGGAGTGACGGACGGAAGATGACTGTGGGTCCGGAATGACGGACGGAAGCAGGAGATCCGGAATATCGGATTAACGATGATGATGTGGGAACATCGATGGTGGATGATGCTGGTGCATCGGAGGACCAGAGTCCCGGAGCTAGGCTTGGTCGCTGGGCTGTAGAGGCAGGATCACAGGCGATGGAATAACCTGGACTTCACAGGAGATAGAATAACCTGGAATACACTGCAGCATGGAAGACAACACCAGCAGAGAAATACACTTGCACGGAGACAAGGACAGCTGACCATACACTGGAGACAACTGAAGCACTAGCAATGGTTCTGAGAGCTCCCTGCATACTTATACCCACTGGGTGGCCAGGATTGGCCGGGCAGGTATGACAGGGAGATCAGAACCAACGGGATTGGACAGTACAGACATGTGACTGGGAAGAGCATGGCAGCCCCCATGTCTGCTATGGCTGGAAAGTGTGTTTGTGCACGCCATGCTGGATACTGGGAGCAATGGCGGCGGACAGGTGGATTGCCGTGCACTGGGGACTGTCACTTGGAGACAGGAGAGCGGTGCGCCGCGCAGCCGCGGACTCAGCAGCGCTGAGAGGACTGGAGGATGGCAGCGGTGATGGCGCCGGCAGGGATGACGTCTGGACCGCAAGCTGAACCTGCGGAGGCACTTAGCCTGTAAGAAAGTCTGTCTGACAGCTCGGATCGTGACAGCACCCCCCCCTTTAAGGGTGGCCCCAGGACACCTTTTAGGCTTGCGGGGAAACTTGGAGTGGAACGCCCGGATGAGTCTGGGAGCATGGACATCGATGGCATTGGTCCATGATCGCTCTTCGGGGCCGTAGCCCTTCCAATCGATCAGATATTGCAGACGACCATATCGGATGCGAGAGTCCAAGATTTTACTGACCTCATATTCTGTTCCACGCTGGGTGCAAACCTTAGGAGCCTTGGGGAGCTTGGAATGAAAGCGATTCAGAACCAGCGGCTTGAGCAGCGAAATGTGGAATGTAGCTGGCACTTTCAAATAGGGCGGCAACTTGAGCTTGTAAGCTACTGGATTGACGACTCGCTCAACTGGGAAAGGACCAATATATCGGGAAGCGAACTTCATCGATGGCACTCTCAATCGAAGATTCTTGGTTGACAACCAGACACGATCTCCTGGACGGAGGGCTGGCACAGCTCTGCGTTTCCTGACGGCAAATTTTTTGTACCTGCTTGAAGCTTTCAGGAGTGAAGAACGAATGAGCTTCCAGGATTTGACGAATTGCCGGATGGTCGTGTCGACCGCTGGAACAGAGGACACAGGTTGCAGAGTGAAGTCAGGAACTCGAGGATGAAACCCATAGTTGGCAAGGAATGGAGTGACATTTGATGAAGAATGATATTGGTTATTATGGCAGAACTCTGCCCATGGAAGGAGTTGAGCCCAGTCATCTTGGGAAGAAGAGACATATGTGCGGAGAAATGCTTCAAGGTCCTGATTCACCCTCTCCGTTTGGCCATTGGTTTGAGGGTGGTAGGCTGTGGAAAACTTTAACTTGATTTGAAGCAGGGAGCACAGGCTTCGCCAGAATTTGGCTACGAATTGGACTCATCTATCGGAGATGATTTCAAGAGGCAGTCCATGAAGCTTGAATATCTCTTTGATGAAGAGCTGGGACAGCTTGGAAGCTGACGGAAGACCGGTGAGGGGAACGAAGTGAGCCATCTTGGTGAACCGGTCAACTATCACCCAGATGGTGGTGAATTTGTCAGACTCTGGAAGATCAGTTACAAAGTCCATAGAAATATGCGTCCAAGGACGATGTGGCACTGACAGTGGCATCAATTGCCCAGGAGGAGACTGACGACTGGTCTTGTGCTGAGCACATTTAGCACAAGAGGAAACAAAGTCCTGTACATCCTGTTTGAGGGACGGCCACCAGTAGGACCTGGTGATAAACTCGTAAGTTTTCTGAATGCCTGCATGGCCAGCGAATTTTGAAGAATGCGCCCAACAGAGCAACTTCTTTCTTAGAGCTGGTTTTACATATCTTTTCCCTGTAGGGGGCGTGAGATTTGAAACTCTCGTTGCGGAGAAGGCCACTGGATCAATAATGAAATGTTGATGTGTGGACTTAGACTCACTTTCTTGCTCCCATGAGCGGGAAAGGGCATAAGCTTTTCGGTTTTGTGTCCCTGGACAGAACGACAGCTTGAAGCGAAACCTGGAAAAGAAAAGTGTCCATCTGGCTTGACGGGGATTTAAACATTGAGCAGACTTGAGATACAGAAGAGTCTTATGGTCTGTGATAATTGTGATCTCATGAACAGCGCCCTCTAGAAGATATCTCCATTCTTCTAATGCCAACTTGATGGCGAGGAGCTCTTGGTCACCGATGGCATAGTTACGCTCTGCAGGCAGGAACTTACGAGAGTAGAACCCACAGGGATGAAGACGACCATCGGGCGCTTTCTGCGAGAGGACTGCCCCAACACCCACGGAGGAGGCATCAACCTCGAGAATAAAGGGCAAGGTGGTATCAGGTTGTCTTAAGACAGGAGCGGAAGTGAACCTCTGTTTCAACAGATGGAAGGCTTCGATGGCTTCTGCCGGCCACTTCGCTGGATTAGACCCCTTTTTCGTTAAGGCAGTGATGGGAGCCACAATAGACGAGAAATTACGAATGAATTTTCTGTAATAATTGGCAAAACCCAGGAAACGTTGAATACCTTTAAGCGAAGAGGGAATTGGCCAATCTTGGATGGCCTGCAGTTTTCCTGGATCCATTTGAAGACCGGAACCGGAGACAATGTACCCTAGGAAGGGTATAGACTTCACCTCGAAGACACACTTCTCCAGTTTACAGTATAGATGATTAGCTCGCAGCCGGGACAGAACCTCTTTGACCCAATAACGATGTTCTGTGATGTTATTGGCGTAGATTAAAATGTCATCGAGATATACAACTACATGACGATACAGAATGTCCCGAAAAATCTCATTGACATAGTGCTGGAACACGGCTGGGGCATTGCTGAGCCCGAAGGGCATGACGAGGTACTCATAGTGGCCGTCTCTGGTGTTAAACGCCGTCTTCCACTCGTCGCCCTCTCGTATGCGGATGAGATTGTATGCACCCCTCAGATCGAGTTTCGTAAAGATGGTTGCACCGCTGACACGGTCAAATAGCTCGGTGATGAGGGGCAACGGATATCGGTTCTTTACTGTAATGTCATTGAGGCCGCGATAATCAATGCAGGGACGTAGGCCTCCATCCTTCTTCTTGACGAAGAAGAATCCTGCGCCAGCAGGAGAAGTCGAAGGACGGATGAATCCCTTTGCCAGATTTTCCTTGATGTAATTGGTCATGGCTTGAGTCTCTGGAAGAGAGAGAGGATAGGTTCTACCTCTGGGTGGTTCTTTGCCTGGGATAAGTTCGATAGGGCAATCCCACGGTCTGTGAGGAGGTAGGACATCAGCGCCAGACTTGCTGAATACATCTGAGTACTCTTGGTAGGGAAGAGGCGGAAGGTCTGCTGCATCGGTTGAAGAATGACGAGCTGGGAGTACCTTTTGGAGACAGGTACCGGAGCAGGCAGGATCCCAGGAAAGGATTTCCGATGTCTTCCAATCAAGACGAGGATTGTGAAGACGGAGCCAGGGTAAACCCAGAACCAGAGCATGAGTGGCTCGGGGTAAAACCAGGAAGGACAAAAGTTCAGTGTGCAGGACTCCCACTTTTACTGTAAGTGGCAAAGTTCTGCGGGAGACTGTCGCATCAGGAATCCTACTGCCATCCACAGCAGTAAGGAAGACAGTCTTGGAAAGACTTTCAGTGGGTAACCCCCACTTGCGGACCAATTCTGCAGTAACGAAGTTGCCAGCGGCACCGGAATCAAGAAGTGCGGAGACAGTCTTGAAATGCTGACCAACTTGTAGGGAAACTGGAAGGACACAATCAGTTGCTGATGGAGAGGACTTAATCACTCCTAGCCTACCCTCTCCTTGACGGGCTAGGAGGAGGAGTTTTCCTGACGCTTTGGGCATGCAGAAATTTGGCCCTCCAGAGTTTTGTTCCCTTTATCAACCTTTTTCACAAGGTTCCGGGCTTCCTCTAGGTTTATCTACAGACTGCTTCCAGGGCAGCACAGACCTACTGAAACATCTTCCACATTGTATGTGGATTGCAACATTACTAGGTTGCAGACCATTCCCAACCTCTCTGCCTTTTCCACGCCTTGCCTGTTTTAGGCCTAGAATAAGATCCAGATATCAATCCATAATTGAATTTCTAGCCTTACAGTCCTCTAACCTTCCTTCTTCAGGCCCATTTTCCGAGCCTAGCATAACTCTGGACTTCCTTGCCACCACATTCGAAACAGGTTTGGCTTATGCCAAGATATGCTCATATGGCTTGACTCTAGCTCTCCTTATCCCAGGCCTCAGAGAATAAGAATACTTAAAGGAATCTTTCTAGCTAGCCCACCATGCTATGGCATTCTACCTGGTGGGACATTAATCCCTTTTTGTACTTCTTGGCCACTATACCACCATCTGCAGATATCTTTGGCCTTTCAAAGAAGTTAGCTTCACTGTTAGCCCCTGCCTTTGCAGCCAGAGGGGCTGAGTTTTCGTCAAACCACATATCTGAACCTGGATGACCCCTACACCAATGGGTTTCCTTATTATTCTACGGGGACACACAAAAACAAGTTCCATGCACACACCTCTGGTGGAATGTGATCTGGTCAGAGACCAGTCAGATCCAGATCTTTGTATAGTTGATTGCCAATCCACTTACTTACCCCTCACAGTACCTGTTAGGAGAGACATCAAACAAACTTCTCTCTCACATGCCAGAATATTTTTCATCCTGCCAGACCTTTTTATGACCAGGGAGTGTATAGTTTCCACCATACAGAGTTCTGGAATAGACACTCCACTTCAGAGGCCATCCCCTTCACTGTGACGCAGTTAATTCAATGGCTGCTAGAGGCATACCATTTCAGCCTGTATTGCAAGCTGCACATTGTTCATCCGCTTGGACTTTCTTTAGACATTGCTGGAGGCCTTCTGGTTCTCAAAGAATTGCGTTCCTTAGAGCAACCACCAGGTGTGTGGTAGTCTACCCACCAGCTGTTGCTAGGTGGCAAGCCTCCCGACGAACAAACACTAGTTTGCAGGAATCTATGATCAGCATACTCTCTTTGTTCTAGGGAATAGGATTGCCACCTAGCAACAGCTCCCACCCTTCCCACCCAGTACCTTGCTAGGTCTGCTGCTTGTTCTCTCTAAGGTTCGGTTATATACCTAACTTATCCTTTGATTCAAGGCACTCCAAAGGCCTAGAAGAAGCAACAAGTGCAGTCACCTAAAGATCAGAAATTAATTATTTCCTCTTCTCTGCTATACTCACAAGTTTGCCTCAGTTTATAACATGCCTGGCTACAATACAGCATGGCAGTTATTTCAGTTATTGGTTCCTAGTCCAACCCAGTTTCATTCTTACTCCTTCCAGTAGAGTTTCTCAGATCTGATCTATGTTCGTTATGAATGTTCTAGTTAACATTTATTTTTGCATACAATGGTCTTTGCATACAATGGTATTTCTCTCTTGTTCCACTTTAGGATTGCCATCTGTAAGCTTCTGTAAAATCTGACCTCAGGGGGCGGAGCTTAGCCTTATATACAGCAGGTGCATGTGACTAGAGTGCACCTGCATGACCTGCAGTATATGTGCACTGCCTGTGCACATGTCATGCATCAGCAGCTAAGCTCCCTACTCCCCTGGCTGTGGTAAGGTAAGTGAAAATTTTATTTCACTATACCATTCCAGCGTATGTCGGGAGGCTTACACCATAACCCACCAGCTGTTGCTAGGTGGCAATCCTATTCCCTAGAACAAAGAGAGTTTGCAGATCATAGATTCCTGCAAACTAGTGTATAACACTCCGCAATGCCCATGACATACTATATAACACACCGCAATGCCCATGACATACTATATAACACTACGCAATGCCCATGACATACTATATAACACACCGCAATGCCCATGACATACTAGATAACACTCTGCAATGCCCATGACATACTAGATAACACTCCGCAATGCCCATGACATACAATATAACACTCCGTAATGCCCATGACATACTATATAACACACTGTAATGCCCATGACATACTATATAACACTCCGCAATGCCCATGACATACTATATAACACACCACAATACCCATGACATACTATATAACACACCATAATGCCCTTTACACATTTGACAAATAAGTGCAACTTACCTAAATGCTCAATGCCAGGGGCTTCATGCTCAATGCCAAGGGGCTTCATGCTCAATGCCAAGGGGGACTGAATTTGCTCATTGCCCAGGGGTGCAGAACTGTGCAGCGGCCCGCTCCCGGCCGCTGTGCAGCAAGGTGGGAGGATGGGTGCAGCAGGGTGGTAGGGTCGGTGGGTGGGTGCAGCAGGCTGGGAGGGTTGGTTGGTGCCGCAGGGTGAGTGGGTGCAGCAGGGTGGGATGGTTGGTGGGTGCAGCAGAGTGGGTGGGTTTGTGCAGCAGGGTGGGTTTGTGCAGCAGGGTGGGTGGGTTTGTGCAGCAGGGTGGGTGGGTTGCTGCTTGCAGCAGGGTGGGTGGGTTTGTGCAGCAGGGTGGGTGGGTGGCTGCTTGCAGCAGGGTGGGTGGGTTTGTGCAGCAGGGTGGGTGGGTTTGTGCAGCAGGGTGGGTGGGTGCGCGGGTGATGCAGGGTGGATGCAGCAGGGTGGGAGGGTGCACCTTACCTCACCCCTCCCCCTGCTGTGCTGTGCTGCGCTGCGTCTACCCCTGCCTCCCCCCCTGCTGTGCTGCGCTGCGCTGCGTCGCGTGAACCCCTCCCCTCCTCCTGGCTCCCCGCTGTG
The DNA here is from genome assembly GCF_055691185.1 of Crinia signifera. Classification (NCBI taxonomy): domain Eukaryota; kingdom Metazoa; phylum Chordata; class Amphibia; order Anura; family Myobatrachidae; genus Crinia; species Crinia signifera. The sequence goes on from NC_139220.1 coordinate 156,455,339, forward strand.
TCCGGGAGAGAGACACTGCTGCTATGTAAAATTTATATCTCCCGCTGGACCGCTAGCCAATTGGCGCTCACGGTCCAGCAGCCACCAGTTGGCTTCTGGCCCGCAAGTGCCCATTGGCTAGTGGTCCAGCGTGCGGGAGACGTGTTGTGATAGCAGCAGCAGCAGCACGTCTCTCGCGGGGGAGCGGGCAGGGCAACGGCGGAGGCGGGCGAGCGAGCTGGCGGTGCTGGCACAGCTCCGGCGCCAGGCTAGCATCCTGCGCCCGGAGCGTGTGCTCCGCCGGCTCCGGGCTCACTACGCCTCTGCCACTGCTTGCTTCATTTGGATTTAGAGAGATGAATTGAGTAAAGGTGTAGAGAGACATACTGTTAAGGAAGAAATAGGTAGGGAGTTGAGAGAAAAAGTCACCTTATAACAGCAGCCCTGAGCACAGTCAGCCAGAGAGGTCTCTGATGGGGCGGGGCCTTCCCGGCATTAAGCCCCGCCCCCTAAATGTCCGCAAATTGCGTCTCGGACAGAAGCCCAAAGCGAGGCCTGCCACCTGACAGTGACAGGCTAGTGAAAAAACTTTGTGGGGGCCGGGGTAGGGCGCCGCCGCTACGTTCTCCGCGGCTGCTGCTTGCGGGAGCCGAGAGGAGACTACAGTGTATGCAGGGGGAGCTGCGGGCCCTGGAAAGAGCTTGGGCCCCATAGCAGCTGCACCCCCTGCACCCACGGTAGTTACACCACTGGTCCCCCCTCTATCTAGGGCCCCCTGTGGTTGGCATGTTTTTTTTTTTATATATATATTTTTTTTTTCTTAGCTAAAGGCTTTGTGTATGGGAGTGGAGTAGTGCTGCAGCTTCACCTATATGCCAATGTGAAAATGATTACTGGTGTTGAGTATCGGGAGCCAAGGCACACTGAGTGCACAAGTGTGCAGTGCAGTACTGGGAGTTGACTAAGGGCGAGATGTATCAAATGGAAAATGCGGTAAAACCCCGGTTTTACCGCATTTTCCAATGTATCAAAAATGATACCGCAGTGTAGGGTATCGCCACTTTTGGGTGGCGATACCCTATAGAAGCCTATGGGCTTCTTTTCGCAGCCCGCCGACGCAAACCCGCCGCCTCGCCGACCCCCCCTCTGGCTTACCTTCCTGAAGGGTCCTCCTGGACCCCGGAAGGTAAGCCCTGCCTCCCCCTAGTGAAGCAGCCGGACATCCTTCTGGCTGCAGGGGGGAGGAGGAAGCGCCGGAGACAGCATGCATAGCTGTCCCCGGCGTGAGGGGAGAGCGTGGCGGCAGGGAGGTGACGGAGACCCCCCGCACACCAGTGTACAGGTATCGCGGGGGGGGCTACGTCACCGCACCACGATGCCAGCCGCATATGTTAGTACATATGCGGCAGCATCGCGGCGGGGGGGCGGCGAAGGGCGGCGATGTATTTTAATACATCCCGCCCTAAGTCTCATTAGATTTTGCACAAGAGGTCAGAGGCTGAGCGGCTTGTGCTGAGCTCTGCTTGGTGGAGCTCATCATATGCTTCTCAGGCCCATGGAGGACAGACACAGGCTTTTCATGTAGTATTTTTATAAATATATATATGTTTATATTAATCCTGCCCCCTGCAGTTACTCATTGACCAAGTTATACTGCCTTTACTCTGTGTTTTGACAGTGTAATATTCTCCCATGCAGTTTGAGGCCAGTAATGACAAGTGGGAGAGGGCCCACCTGTCTAAAGTGACCCGGACCCCCAAAGTCTTAATCTGGCCTTGCCGCATTTGAATGAATAGAGCCCAAATTGCATGTGAATCACCCTAGTGTATGGGTTGCCTTAAGAGTTTGACAAATAGGGTTAAAAATCTGGTTCATTTGCAAAAGCAAATTCTCTCTTTAATGGACAAAACCATGTGCACTGCAGGTGGGGCAGATGTAACATGTGCAGATAGAGTTAGATATGGGTGTTAATGGGTGTTATTTTGTTTCTAGTAAATACTGGCTGCATTATTTTTACACTGCAATATAGATTGCAGTTTGAAGTACAAACCCCACCCAAATCTAACTCTCTCTGCACATGTTACATTTGTCCCACCTGCAGTGCACACATTTTTTTTCCATTAGAGAGAGAATTTGCTTTTGCAAGTGAACCAAAATCAGGCCCATAGTGTCAACAGGGATGTGACAGCTGCAATGGATATTAGTGCCCCAGTGCATATACAACCCCACAAACCACACTGACAAGCCCCTTAGTTTTACAGCAGCATTAGAAAACTCAAGAAAAGGGGTCACAGACTTGAAAGATGATGGATGAAGACAATCTGAGTAGAGGATAAGTTAAAACTAATCAAACATATTGGAGAATATCAATCAACAATCACCAACACAAATGAAACCCCAAATAAATTGGGAACAAGAGCTAAGATGCAGGAGACCCCTCAGATGGTATTCCTGCATATTTATATGAAAGAGATTAAGCCGATTTTAAATATATTTTACCGTATATACTCGAGTATAAGTGGACCCGAATATAAGCCGAGGGACCTAATTTTACAACAAAAACTAATAAAACGTATTGACTCAAGTGGGACCCTCACTTGAGTATAAGCCGAGGGGGGCTTTTTCAGCATAAAAAATGTTCTGAAAAAGTAGGCTTATACTCGAGTATATATGGTAAATCATGTCTTTATAGCGGCCAAAACGGCTATTGCTCAATAATGAAAACAAGAACAAATATCATCTATATCATTAATAATGAATAAAATAAATGATGCTCATAAAATGGAGAAAGTAGATCTGACTGATAAGGATAAGCTAATTAAAGAATGGTATACTTGAAAATGCATATTGAGCATCTGAGTAGCCTCTATATAAGGGGTAGGGAAGAGAGTATTGCTCTATAGCAGGTATGTCCAAAGTCCGGCCAGGGGGCCAATTGCGGCCCATGCTGTCATTTCAAGTGGCCCGAAGCCTCCAGCCAGAAGTGGGTGGAGCATCAGATGCAGGATGCACAGCACAGGACACTAAAGGTGGGGTCCCCGCGAGCGTGCCTTTACCTTGCTGTCTGCAGCAGTGAGGAGGTGCCGGCCGCCACAGTGAGATGTGTTTGGTGGCTTTCGGGACAGTGAGCGTCCAACCACTGGACATTCACAGAGGGGGGGGGGGGGGGGCAAGCTACGGGACAGAGTGAATGGGTGCAGAGTGGGGAACATACAATGAATGGGGGGCATATGGTGAAGGAGGGGCAGGCTGGGGGACATACAGAGAAGGATGGTCAGGCAGGGGAATATAATGTGAAGGGGGCAGAGTGGAGGATATACAGTGAATGGGGGCAGGCTGGAGGATATATAGAGGAGGGGGAGGGCAGGGGACTATACAGTGAAGGGGCAGGCTGTGGGATATAAAGTGAATGGGGGCACACTGGGGGACATAAAGTGAATGGGGGACCATTCTGATGTGATTAATGATTCAAAGAATGTCAGGCTGAATGGTCGGCCCCCACACATTTTCACCACACCAAATCTGGCCCTCGTCGCAAAAAGTTTGGACACCTCTGCTCTATAGTAAGAAACATGTATTTTCCCTGCAAGAAACATAGAATTTTGACTTCTGGAATATGAATGACTATATATTTGTTGTTAGGATGTTTCTGTATGTAAATTGCTAAGGTCTTATTTGTAATATGTATTGTATTAGATATGTATGCAGTTTATGAAACATTACTATTTGTATTTATTAAAATGAATAAAAATGTATGTGTGTGGATTTTCTGGCCCATAAACACATCCTTGTCCTTCTTTATCTGTTGTGTAACCCAGACCTGTCCTCCGAGGACTTGTTCAAGTTCCCACAAATCAAGGCGTAGGATGTACGGGACTTGTTTTCAGTCACCAGAAGCTGTGGTGGAGACCTTCATCAAACATGAAGAAGACATACTGTACTTGCCTCAAACTGCTCCCGCTGCTTCACTAAGGGCTTTGAGTGCATGTAACTGTGAATAGACTCCTCTCTTAAATACTTTGAAAAATAATGTAATGTTCATTTTGTTTGTAAATAGAATACTTTTTGTGCTACCGGAAACTTGTTGCACACCCTTCATATTTGTTATTGAAAGAATAAATGTAGATCTGTCTCTTAACCTACTTGCTGTGATATTAACTGAAGGACTGTGAGATAAACTAGTGTCAAATGTTCCAGACAAGTTTCAGCTTAAGATGTTCTTGTTCTTTTCAATGCATTACCCAACAATACTATCCTTCAATAAAGAATATGAAGCATTCTGCATGTGAGTGATATGTATGGCAGCGATTTTTACCGTTTCATTTATGGCTGAACTGAACAAGAATTGCTAATATTGCCTAGACACGCCATTAGGGGTTTTTTTTTCCTGTTTTGTGTGTGTTTTTGTTTATTTTATTTTTTTGGGGGGGGAGGGTTGTAAAGGGAGGTTTAATAATCACCAGAGCTAGTGCCAACTAGAGCGTTTTCTAAATTTTGGATGATATGTAATAGGATGAGAGATTCAGAAATTGAGAGATTTGGTAAGAAATCTCAATTTTTTTTAAAAGCGGCAATCATTTACACTGCAAAATCAAACTGGTTTTGTAGTGTAAATAATCACCGCTTTGAAAAAAAACCTGGAGATTTCTTACAAAATCTCTCACTTTCTGAATCTCTCATCCTATTACATTTCACCCAGAATGTTGTTCTTGTCTGATAGTCCAATAAGATCACACTGGCATCACAGAACAGCATTCACATATATTTAATACCGTCAGGGCAGCCGAGAGGGGGGGGGGGGGGAGAGGGTACTAATTACCTGGGCCCAGGCTTGCTGGAGGGGCCCTGCAGGGGCCCTGGTATGACCCCTCCATCCCTCCCGGGTAGCAACAGCAGGACACACTTCTACAGCATGTGATGTGATGACAGCAGGCTCAGCATGAGTGTCTCATTGACAGCGTGAAAGGTCATGCTGATCCTGCTGTCAGCACAGCACATGCTGTAGGTGTGTGCTGCTGCATAGATTACAGTTTTCTTTCATCCTCCTCTAAACATTTTGGGGGCGTGGCCTAAGTGCGGGAGATGCCCACACTCCCACAATTGGGCCACACACCCCGAATTTTACTAGGGCCCGGCATTTCTCTTGGTTGCCCTGAATACCGTTTACAGCATAAAGACACTGAGGAGACACTGAGGAGAATTTAGGGACCGGACCTTGACCCAGACCCTTCCAACCCCTAAGACCAGCAGGAGCTTTACTTGACTGCCTATTAGATTAGCTGCATGACATGAAAGCCAGAGTACAGGTGGGCTGGGGAAAACATCCCGTGTCAACTTTACAACCCTGGTTGCAGCACAACACTTGGGCGGCCCTCGTATCACTCCAGTGTGCTGCAGCACACTGATTGGAAACAGCTGATATATGGAAGTAAATGTTTTCTAATGCATATAACCTGGGATATTTTATACTGAGAGCATTTAAATGTATCATGTACTGATACTGTGGTCAATCAGTGTAAAGTTGCTCGGGGCAGATAACAAATATATACGAGAAGCAGCGCTAGGGATAAGGGAAAATACACATGCAATTGAGATAATGTATAAAAAGTTTACAATTTATTAAAACACACAACAATAGTAATGTGAAATGATCAGGGAGTGCCACGGATGGTTCTGCTGTGTGGGTGGGGTTCCAATGCACCAACGCGTTTCACCTCGAACAAGCTGAGTATTCATCAGCGAAATGAGTTGGAGCATTACACCCCCACCCACACGGCAGAACCATATGTGGCACTCCCTGATCACCTTCACTGGCAGGATACACATTTGGCATTTCAAATCAATCACCAATAAAGGACCACCACCATTGGGAAAGTACCACAAGGCCTGAAATCTACCTCCAGCGGCAATTTACCATCAGAGCTCAGCCGCATCCTAGTGAGGACACCAGGACCCACGCCCAGGAATTGCCTTATCAATACTGCCGACATCCTTTGGAAAGGAATACAAAAATTATTGCCACAGAACTACAGTATATCTGCCTAAGGGTATACTCACTAACATGTTCTAAGGAACTTTTTTGCGATTTTTTATTCATTTTTTAAAAATCATTTCACATTACTATTGTGTGTTTTAATAAATTGTAAACTTTTTATAGATTATCTCAATTGCACGTGTATTTTCCCTTATCCCTAGCGCTGCTTCTCCTATATTTGTTGTTCCATTGCTACTATATCTCTCACCCAAGCAGCAGCTTAACCCCCTCCCATCCCATCCACCCTTCTCCCTATTAATGTAATTTCAACAGAAGCCACCTATACCAGTGCCTAGTCCTTTTTTCTATTTCTATTTTCTATTCCTTTTTTCTATAACTCCGCTCTGGGCAGATAACCTGCTAAATTCAGTATACATCTTCCCCATTTAAAAGTATAAATAAATCCCCATAATCTTGTCAACCACTATATTGTCCATCCTCTTCTATATTGTCTATCCATGCATGAATAAAAAAATATATGTCAACATCATCGACATGGACACCGTATTGTTGCACCGCTGCACTCGCCATGCTTCGGGCACAGTGCCTTGCTAAGATCGTCACACTATTCTATTCTCCCTCCACGCCCTAGAGGATGGTAGGGCATGAAATACTGCCTGTTGTCACATGTCAGCTAAAAAAAAATGACTGTTGACCTAATGCTTATGTCGACCTTACATCCATAGGTGAATTTAGAAATATGGTAATGGGTGGTCCCAAATTAGACCAATAACACAGAATGGATCTGTGTGCCAAAAAAGGGCATGGCCTCATTTAAAGGGGCGTGGCTTAACAGGGCAAGTCACTCCCCCCTAAGTGTGCATACCCAGGGCCTGGGGGACAGCTTGCCTGCCATTGACTTATATATGTTTAGTTTTTTAAAAAGTAAAGGCAGGGCAGGATGGGGGGGGGGGGGGGGGGGCATGCTGCCTGCCTGCAACTGGCACACTTACACTTTTAGTGTGCCACAAGCCAGTACTCTATCCACTATAATTATTTAAATATATATATATGCACACACACACACACACACACACACACAGTATCTATCTAATATATATATATATATATATTTTATTTTATATATATATATATATATATATATATAGTGTGTATATATATATATATATATATATATATAACCAGGACAGGGGGGCACACATATTTTCAGCAGGGCAAGGGGGTACAGGCTGCCTGCCCTGCAACTGGCAGCACTGCACAGACATTAGTTGTTGCACACTTACATTTTTAAGCCAGGGGGAGCCGCCCAGCCGCCCAGGCTTTCAATACCCGCTGGCGCCACAGCCCTGCGTCACTCTCCGTGCTTCAAGTACACTGCAGGAGGACAGAACAGACAGATGGAGGGAGCCGGCGTCCGTTGCTCAAACTCCGCAAAGGACCATAGGAGGAGCTGCGTGCACTCGCGCATGCGTGCACTCCTCCCGCGGCCATCTTTATGGTTTGAATAGGGGATAAAACGGGCGGCAGCGTTCATAATATGCATTTAAAGGTACAGTAATAGAACGGTCTGGCAGTTTAATGGGTGGTCCGGCGCACCCCCGGACCACCCCTTAGATTCGCATATACTTACATCCATGTCGACCTTAGGCATGTCGTCATTGTCAATGTGGACGTCAACATGTTGTCTGTGAACATTCTTTACATTCAACATTTAAAACATTCCTATAACATTTACAACATGTCAGACACAAACGTAAACATTTTTTCATGCCCATGTGTTGTATAAAACACGATTAGACGTTTCCTGTGAGGTGCTTGGCTGCATCTGCCGATCCCTTGGAATGAGACCACTGTTGGTAAGTTGTCACACCGTCTCAGCTGCAGCATAACTGGCAAGGGCTTCACTTTAATTAATGAATATAAAATGTTTTCACTGTTATAGCCGTTGCTTAAATGGATTGATTTGGTTTATAGATAGACCACTATTTAATAAACAGGCCTGAAACGGTGACATACTGTAAAAGCTGTTGTTTTATTCGAGCAGCAATTTATCATAAGATTTTTATTTCTCTGAAACAATTGTGAAGGGGTAAAGTCTGCAAAGTTTCCAAATCTACTGGTATTCAGCACATTTGCAATACATTTGGAACAAGCCAGTCAGACCTGAGAAAGTTAGCTGGGACAATTGTATTATTGATCTTTACAAACTCTTATGATCCATCTCTCGTAGACTTTAATGAGCTGCTGGCGCCGTATATTGGGGCTAATTCAGCTATCCACTTGCAAATCTATATTCAATTCCCAAAACATTGCCGTTTTTGCAAATCTAAGTAGACCTGAGGCTTATGCTGCCCATAGAGTTATGCGATCGGATTCGATGTGACATAGAAGTGCGATGTCCATCGAACCTGATCGCATATTGTGTTGCAAAAAGTGCCCCCTAACAGCACCCGATGTCGCATGTCATCTTGAGATGGTACATTGGGTGCTGGAAGAGGGCGGCATTGTAGAATAACGCTAGAAGTAGCGCTAGAGGGAGGCGGGGTCAGCGGTGGCAGCAGAAGTGTTTAAAACACTGAGCAGCTCTCTGATTGGCTGATTGGCTGAGATAGCTCAGCCAATCAGAGAGCTGCCCAGTGTTTTAAACAATTCTGCTGCCACCGCTGACCTCTGCTGCCCGCTAGCGCTACTTCTAGCACTACGCTACAATGCTGCGCTCTTCCATGCCGCCGGCAGCCCCTCCGGCCCCCTCTCCCCAAACCCCACGACAGCTGAAAGCATTCCCCCCACCTGCGGATTGCAATCGAGCATCGCATGTGGTTAAAAACCAGATGTGATTGCTCCTGGGATTTGAAAGATATTATGTGCAGCAATTAAGATCTATAGACGCGACATCAAAACATCCCTATAAAATACATACAATCATTCGATTTATCGGCCAGATGTAGTCGAAATATAATGATTGCATGCAATATCTCACAAGTGTATGGGCAGCATTACATTAGTCACTAACTGAGACAGGCTGAAAGTGGTCAGCACTGAAGTCACATGGACACGCCTGCGATTTTTCTGACACTCCCAGAAAATGTCAGGTTTCCACCCCTTACAATGGTGTCCTGTCAGTCAAATTGTGAGGCAGTGGCAAATGCAGGATTTTATGAGGGGGGTTTCCAAATGTAATCCAAAATCTCCCACTCTGCAGCGCACTGGAGTAAGTACGGGAGTCTGGGAGAGCGGTAACAGCCTAGAAAATTGGTCTTTTTATACACTGGATACAGTATGGAATACAGTATACACACGTACAGTAAATGCGGTAGAAGAAGCAGGTACACTGGGCATGTGCAGCAGCTCTGCCCTGTCCCTTACACTGCATGATGTGGTGGCAGCTCTACTGATAATATTATATACCAGTTCTATTGTTGTCATAATTTAAGGCACTTGCCAAGAGGAAGGGGGGTTTCCGGGCAACCAGAAACCCCCCCTGCGTTTGCCTATGTGAGGGGACTGCGTTTATGTTCCATACACATTTTCTGTCTCTATTTTTACTTGCACATGCCCAGTTGTCTGATATGATAAGCACTCAATTGGCAAATTTGCTGATTAGCTATCCATGCTGAATTAGTCCTTTTATCACAGATGACATGCTCTTGGGTCCTTATGTGTGTATTATATAGGTATAGTTACACTGCAATGAATTGTATATAATTGTCCAATTGAATCAGCAGCCACATTGCAGAAATGTGCGATGTTTAATGGGTGTGGCTAGAAAACATCACTTTTCTTAAACGACAAAAAATAAAAATATTACCTTTGACAGAAACTAAAACAAATAAGTACAGTACAGTTATACTCTGTCTTAATTTAAAAAAAAATATTGAGTTCTTACCAATACCTATTCTGATTCCTAAATTTAAAAACATATTTTATGTATTTTGCTCTGTTTATACACATTTAATACAGTATACACATTTGTATACCTTATTAAATGTGTTTGAACAGAGCAAAATACATTAAATTCCATTTAATGTAGTTTTTAAATAATGCATTCCTCTACACCAGTGATTTTCAACCTTTTTACATTGCGGCACAGTAAAACTGATTTTAAAATTGCCAAGGCACACCATGAGATCGCCACAGGGTAAAACACATTGGCCCCCACAGGAAAAAAACAAACCTATTGCCCCCCATATAAAAAACAATCACACTGGTCCTCACAGGTAACACAAATAAAGTACATTGTCCCTTTACATGAAAAGAGAGACCAGTAAATAACAGTTGAACTGGTGGTGGCTGTATATTGGTTTGGGCATCTCTAGATCTTGGGGCACACTTGAGAACAGCTCAAGGCACACTAGTGTGCCACGGCACAGTGGTTGAAAAACACTGCTCTACACCATGGCACCTTGTAATGAAAGTGTAATACTAAGTTCTCCTCCTTGGTTATGTATATTATAAAAGATTTAGAGGGCCACTTGAATTAGGAATGCCACTGTACATTGCAAAATGCATTTAATAAAATATAAAGAAAGAAATATACAAAAATAAAAAAATGTTGCATTCACCCGCAAATTCGATGGACTTTTTACATATCTGTGTATTATCCACAATAAAAATACTACTGAAGCTGTGTACACATGCATCGATTTTTGGCTTTTTTTGATTCGATTTTGCTTATAGAAGCAAAATCGAATCCACATTGAATGGTTTTTAGGACACTTTCGATCTGCATTCGATTCGATGCGCACTCCTGTTTTCTCAAAATTGAACAGAAAAATCTACTGTGCAGCCAAGGAAATATCGAATTCAATCCAGTAAATCGAATGTGTACAATTTACCATGAATGTAAATCGAATTCGATATCGAAATCGATATCTAATGCAAAAGTACAGATCTAATACCAAATTGAATGTGAAGATCTAATGCCAGATCTAATAGAAAATCAAATCTAACATCAAATCTAAAGCAAAACGAAGTGTGCGTCCATAGCTTTACCCAACCCAAAAAGTTTAAATTCGCTATGACAGCAACGGGGACTGGTCCCAGGAGAAATACAGGCAACTGTAAAATAAAGGAAAGACTATAATGGTTTGATCGTGCAATTTTGTTTGTTGTAGTGAAATATGTATTTTAAAGCCTCTTGACAGATTTTGTATATTTATTAGTATTACAGTGCATACTCTCCCTTTAAAGTATATTGTAGTTTTTAATACATTAGGGAAGATAACTTTAGATCACCTTGGAGATCTCGGAACTACTGTAAAACAAAGACCTAGTGACTTGTAATATTAAAAATGTATATAAAGAGCTACATTATACTATGCAAGGCTTGTACATGCTTTAGGGTTAATTGCATTAAGAGTGCCTTATTGCCCTATTACTCTGCTACCCGGCAGACTTTATATTGGTTTAGTATATTTCTTCTGTTAAGGCTCAAAAAAGCACCTACATCGCCCACTGTCTAGTTGCTATTAAAGTTATTTCTAATTAGTTATTTCTAATATATCTATACTTAAAAGAAATTAGACGAAACACACTTGTATTTAAGGATGAATGCATTTGGATTAATAGTTCAATTCGCTGAACGTGAATGGATGTCACTGATGCATGACACTACTTATTTGTGCCACTAGGGGGAACCTTGTAATAAAAAGGTCTATCATATACCTATAAAAGGTCACAAATGAAATTGCCATTAAAATAAGTCGTCGAACTAATTAAAGCAAAGAAATACATCCTAGCAAGGATTTTGGGAGGGATGATCTGTCATTGTCAATGTATAATAAATGTATCCCAGTGTGGATCATTGCAGGTTCATTATGTAATCTCTATAGGCCTTGTTTGCTATTGTTTTTGTTTTGTGTTGACATCTGTACATACACTAGGTATGTATTCAGACTGTTTTATTTTGACATGAT